>NC_139161.1:43561047-44234738 GCF_964270905.1 Leucopleurus acutus
TGGCCAGATCTGGGCCTCAGGAAGGAACCAAGGGTGGGGGAGGCCCCGTGGGATACCGAGGAAGGCATGACGGCTCCTCGCTCGTTCTCTGAGGGTGAGAGCAGATTTGCTGTATCCACTGCGGCCCTTGGCTGGTTTCCTCTGAAGCAGCCCCAGTAGGCTCAGTTGGAAGGGTCTCCTGTTCCGGAAATTGGTTCCTTGGTTCCCACCAGAGGACGTGATCAGAGATGCAAGCTCAGCGGAGGACAAAGAAAATAAACCACGTAGATGTGCTCCATAAAGAGATGGCGAGGGCTTCCCGGTGGCGCTGTGGTTAAGAGTCGCCTGCCAGTGCAGGGGACACGGCCTTGAGCCCTGCTCCGGGAAGATCCCACATGCCGCGGAGCACCTAAGCCTATGGGCCACAACTACTGAGTCTGCGCGCTAGAGCCCAAGAGCCACAACTACTGAGCTCGTGTGCCATAACTACTGAAGCCCGCGCGCCTAGAGTCCGTGCTCCGTAACAAGAGAAGCCACAGCAATGAGAAGTCTGCGCACCCCAACCAAGAGTAGCCCCCGCTCGCCGCAACTAGAGAAAGCCCGCGCACAGCAACAAAGACCCAATGCAGCCAAAAAATTAATTAATTAAAAAATAATAAAATAAAGAGATGGTGACAAATTACAGCCAATGTGAGTTCGTCCACTCCTCACAGCACCCTCTGACAGGGCACTGTAGCTTCCCTTTTGCACATTTTGTACACTTAGTACACATTTGTGCACACGCTTAAAGCCAGGCAAGTACCTTAACTACCCTGAACCTCAGTTTCGACTTCTGTTAAATGGGCTCATGAATACCTATGTTACAAGGCTTTGTGAGACTGAACGAGGGAATATAGGCGACAGGGCTCAGCTCGTAGTAGGGGATCAAATCTTAGCTTCCTAGGAATAAGGAGCCATCCTGGCCACGGGGCAAGATGGTAGCTAAGGGCGGGCAGGGGTCTTTGACCGATGAAGCAAGTTGGGACTCCAATATGGGAAGATTAGGATGAGTTCTCTGAGGCCAAACTTCAGGATGCCTGGCCTCTGGGTACTCCCTTCCCCTGGCCTCTTCCCACCCTGCCCACCCTTCCAGGCCCAGCCACCCCGTGTCCACCGCCTCCTGTCACTTGGCTTGTGGGACATGCGGACCCTTGGGCTCATTTCCTGGCCCATCCCAGCCTGGACCATTCTGGAGTGGAAGAGCTAGTCCAGTTGACTCCTCGTCTGGAAACCCCCGAGGCAGGGGGCGGGGGTGGTGAGGCCTGGTTTCATCCTGGTTCTAGAATCACTGTTCCCATTCCCCTGACTTGCCAGCCATGGCCACTTCCTCCCCCCAGGCTAGGCCAGCAGTTGCGCTGCCTATAAATAGAAGAGTGAGATTCCTCATGGCCCAGTGAATGGGCCGACATCCTGCCTCTGCCTGACTGAGCCCTGAGTCACAGACCCCCACTGGAGGCCCGCCCGGGGCGGACCAGGCCCGCACCGCGCTGACACGGCCCCAGAGGAAGCACTGGGCAGCGGAGGGTCCCTGGGGAGGCTGAGAGGGGCTTAGAGAATCGCGGCTGGCATTTCCTCCCGGTGAGGCCGCCCGGGGCTCGGCACACCGGCTGGCTCACCGGGGAGCGTGTGCACGGCGTGTGCCAGGGAGGGGGGCACCGGCTTTGGGAAGCCCAGCGGCCTCTGCATCCTCGTCCGCGAGCGTCACGGGCCGGGGGATTCCCTGAGAGCCTCGTCTGTGCTCACAGCGCTCTCGCTCTGGCTTTGCTCGTTTCAAAGCCAGAACGAAACCCACACAGAGAGGGGCACATCCAAAACTCGATGGGAAGGCTGGCAAGCAGGCCTGGGCAGGGGTAAGAGCCAAGAGAGCTCCGGGCGGCCAAGCGGCCAGAAGGGCAGGCGCGGACTGGGGTCAGGGATGCGGGGCCGGAGGCGGCGGGGGGCTCCCGCCCTCTTCGTCACTCTGCCCAAGAGCCAGAGGGGAGGAGGCTCTGACCGGCTGCCCTGGGGTCCTGCGCCCACCCTGTGGCTAGGGCAGGATGGAGGGCCCCGGGCCACAATCTGATTTCTGGAATGTGGTTTTGCTTTCTTGTCTATTTCTCTCTCCTCCCCTAGATCCACTAGGTTACACGCTGCGTGAGGACAGGGCAGGGCAGTGTTCGCTCACCACTCTGCACCCGCCACACACTTGTCACATGAACGCTTGTCTACCCACTCACACTCATACACATACTGTCCTCTGCAGACTCACCTGCACGTGCATTCACACACACACACACACACACACACACACACACACACACACACACACACTTGCTCCCCTCCACGGGCCTCTTCAATAACTAGGGAAGCTTGAGCAGCCCCTCATCCACTGTCACCTCCACATCTCTCTTTCGGGACTTCCCTGGTGGTCCAGTGGTTAGGACTCCGCGCTCCCAGTGCAGGGGGCATGGGTTCGATCCCTGGTCGGGGAACTAAGAAAGATCTCACATGCCACGCAGCGCGGCCAAAAAAAAAAACAAGAAAAAAACCAAAAAAACCACCCACAAGTCTCTCTTTCACCCGGCTGACCCCCGGGGAAAAAATCCCAGCTGGGGAATTGCAACCTCTGCAGTTTGGACCCGTGAGTTCTTCCTAGGAAGAGTGAGACATTCTTCTGATTCATACACAGACATCCAGTGATTTCTTCTTCCAGAGGGGCCAGGGGGGAAAAATGTCCTTCTGCCCCCATTTGAAAATCCTTGCTGGTTCCCTGTTGTCCACAAGTTGATGTGCTATCTCCATTGCATGGTTTTCCAGGGGCCACAGGCAACTCCTGCCCTTCTCCAAACACTCCATGCTCCTTCATCCCTCTGTGCCGTGCACGGGCTGATCCTGCCACCTAGAATGTTCTCGGCTCCCCCCCTTCCCAGCCCCCATCACTTGCTCAATTTGCAAACTCCTAGTTTTATTTCAAGACCCACCCAAATATCATCTCTCTGTAAGACTACAAATCACATGAAGTTTCTGCCCCTCCCTTCCTCAGTTTGTCCTGAATTCTCCAGAAACACAGAACTATGGGCTTGGCGAGGTCCTTAGAGACCCACAGTAGTTTGCAACCCAGGAAGGGTTGGAAACGTGCGGGGCGTTTTCTGGTTGCCACAGCAACAGGGACTGCTGTGGGCATTTAATGGCCGGGGCCGGGAATGCAAACTAGGAAGAATTGTCCATCCCAAAGGTCGACAGCAGCCCACTGAGAAACATGGAGCAGCCTCTTTTTTGATGGGGAACCCAAGGCCAAGAGGGGGAAAGCGTCTTGTCGAGGTCATGCAGTACATTGGGCACTAAGGTGGTCAGCACCAAATTCCTTGGGGGACCACTCCTGGGTGGTGGGCCTGAGAGTGGCCCTCTAACCCTCCAGGTCCTCAGGTCCTGCCCGGCCACACTCCTGGCACCAGGGATGTCACAGGATGTACGTCGGGGAATGACCCCCACCTCCCACCAGCTGCTGCACCTTCTGCCTGTGCCGGTGGACGGATGGCCTGATATGCCTGAGGATGTGCCTGGAATATGAGACTGGTATCCCCCGGGGAGGACAGAGCTGGGCTTGCGGGCTGGGGCCAGGGTTCTACAAGTAAAGTGTCTGACTCCGTGAGCTTATCTAAACACCAAGAAACCTACCCTTTAGGTCTGAGCCTGGGCACGAGTGACTGCAACATTCCAGGGTTCAGCCTGGCCATGGGAGGCAGGCAGGGAGAGGCAGGACCTGGTGTCCCCTTCGTTAGCCCCCAGCCCTGCTCCGAGAAGGCATGGCCATCCTTCCCCGCTCCCCCACCCTCAGCCCAGCCACCCCTGACCCTTCCCATAGGCTGGAGGGACTTTTTAAAAACTGAAAAGTATACACAAAACCAGAGACAATAAATCACTCAGCTGTGACAGTCATCAACCCATGGCCCATCTTACCTCATCCAGACCCGCCTCCCCCATCCACATCCCTCTTCCTGCATCACTTTGAAGCAGATCCCAGGCATGACATCAACTCATCCATAAACACATCAGTGTGTCTATCTAAAATGACCCTTCCTTACAAATAAACTAAACCATAATCATAACACCATGATCACACCCCCAAAATTAATAATAATTCCTAATATTATCAGAGTCAGTGTTCATATTTTCAGTTTTGACATAATTATCTTTTTACAGATTGCTTAAATTTTGATCCAAATAAAGTTTCTACATTACAATTGGTCAGTATGTCTTTTGAGTCTCTTTGGGCCTAATGTTTTGTTGTATTGACTGGAAGAAACTAGTTGTCTATCTTGTTGCATTTCACTCCATCTGGACATTGCTGACTGCTGCTCTTCGGTGCAGTCGGATGTGTTCCTCTATCCTTTGTCCTGTAAATTGTTAGAAGCAGGGGTTTGATCAGATTCAAGCTTGGTTTCCTTTTTTTGTTTTTAATTTATTTATTTAACTTATTTATTTTTGGCTGTGTTGGGTCTTCGCTGCTGCGCACGGGCTTTCTCTAGTTGTGGCGAGCCGGGGCTACTCTTCCTTGTGGTGCGCGGGCTTCTCATTGCAGTGGCTTCTCTTGTTGCGGAGCACGGGCTCTAGGCGCACGGGCTTCAGTAGTTGTGGCACGTGGGCTCAGTAGTTGTGGCTCGCGGGCTCTAGAGCGCAGGCTCAGTAGTTGTGGCGCACAGGTTTAGCTGCCAAGTTTGGTTTCTTTATTCTTTTTCTGCCAAGAATACCTCATTAGGTGGTGTTGAGATCTTCTAGCAGGAGGTCCATGGTGTCAGATTCTCTTTTGTGATGTTAGCTGCCATTCAAACAATTAATTTGTTAGGGACTGCAAAATGATATTATATTTTATTCCTTCTGCTTTTATTAGCTGGAATCTGTCTATGGAAGAAACTCTTTTCTATTAATTAGTTACATAGTGATTCTGTCTGAAAGGGACTTCTAAAGTTTATCCACTCCCTCAGACTCTGGGGTAAGTGGTTCAGAGAGGGCAAATCCCTCCTGAAAGGACACACAGCACATTGGTAGCAGGACTAGAATTCAAACCCAGGTCTGCTGCATCATGTGTGGCACTGGTCTGGAGGCAGGGTGGTGGAGCAGAGAAGGTTTGGGTCTGGGAATCAGTGACCTGGACTTGGATCCAGGACCTGCCATTTATAAGCAGCGGGACCTCGGGCAGATCATTCAGCCCCGATGCTCTCATCAGGATAATCCGTCCTCCCTCATGCAGCCCAAGGCTCACCAACTTTTCAGCCCCTGTGTAAGCAGCAGCAGGCCAGCCTGACATCACCACTTCGGCACATTCACAAGCCATCACTCAGGTCCACGGCCTATCGCTTTAATTTTTTGTGGCTACTTCAAGACCTGCCTAAGTACCCCGCCTTTCCTCCCAAGGGAAGGTGCCCAACGAGAGTGTTTCTCAGATCGCTCAGGCCTCTAGCAGCAAAGCCGTGAGCTCAGGACTAACCACATAATTGTGGGACCTTTTGTTCAAAAATTATTTAGAATTTCAAAACAACAACGGGAAAGCATCAAACCAAGCACAGGGCCCTTCTGAACACAGGCCCTGAAACTGGCAGAGAGGAAGCTTTGTCCCAGCGGCCGGAAGGTACATCTCATCCAATTCAATAAAATGTGACCAAACCCAAACCCCAATGCAACTAGCTGCAGTTAAAAGGAGGTGTTTACAGTAAATGGATATTTAACAATTACAGTCCTGTAAATGCTATTCCAAGGCTTTTAATCTTTTGAGTCAACCTGTGGACAAAGCAGTAAAGGCTTGATTGTGGAGCAGAAGAGGATGTGAATGTCAATAACAGGAACAATGTAAAAAACTTAAGAGTTTACCGAGGTGGGGTGTGAACTGGCAGAGGAGAGGGTAGGGAAGTTGTGGACTTTTCTTTGAAGATAGCTAATCGGGTTAGTTCCAACTTAGCTTAAAACCAAAATCCACTCTTCAGCGTGGTTTTATTATCTGGTCTGCAGAAGAATACCAGAAGATTATCCAAATGCCTAAAATAACTTAAATGTACCAAACTGTCAACATACAACCCCAGTAGAAGCTCCCTGAAGGCCGGCAAAGCATTGTTCATTTTGCATCTTTCCCTGGTTCCCTCGACATGCGAGACCTTAGTTCCCTGACCAGGGATCGAACCCGTGCCCCCTGCAGTGGAAACACAGAGTCCTAACAATCGGACCGCCAGGGAAGTCCCTCTGTCATCTTACATAGGTACAATAAAAAGAAAAAAATAACAATGTTTTTCTTCCTTGTGACTCTTAGGATCTAATCTTTTATTATTATTATTTTTAAAGTTGAAGTACAGTTGATTTACAATATTGTGTTAAGGATCTGCTCTCTTAACAACTTTCAAATATACCATACAGCAGTGTTAGCTATAGCCATCATGTTGTATATTACATCCCTAGTTCTTATTTGTCTTATAATTGGAAGTTTGTACTTTGGACTGGCTTCATCCAATTCCTCCTCCCCTCAGCTCCCATCCACCCCCTACCCCCACCTCTGGTAACAAATCTCATCTTTTTCTTCTCTGAGTTTGGCTTTTTGTTTATTTTTATTGTTTTAGATTGCACATATAAGTGATATCATATAGTATTTGTCTTTCTGCCTGACCTATTTCACTTAGCATATTGCCCTCAAGGTCTACTCATGTTGTCAAAATGGCAGGATTTCCCTCTTTATGGCTGAATACTATTCCATTGCATGCATGTATATGTGTGTGTGCGTGTGTGTGTGTGTATACCACAACATCTTTATTCATTCGTCTGTCAATGGACGCTTAGGTTGTTTGCATGTCTTGGCTGTTGTAAATAATGCTGCTCTGAACATGGGTGTAAAGGTTATCTTTGACATAGTGTTTTCATTTCCTTCAGATGTATTCCCAGAAGTGGAATTGCTGGATCATATGGTAGTTCTGTCTTTAATTTTTTTGAGGAATCTCCAGTTTTCCATGATAGCTGCACCAATTTACATTCTCACCAACAGTGCCCAGGGGTTCCCTTTCTCCACATCCTTGCCAGCATTTGTTCTCTCTTGTCTTTGGATGATAGTCATTCTAACAGGTGTGAGGTGACACTGTGGTTTTTGATTTTCATTTCCCTAATGATTAGTGATTTTGAACATCGTTTCACGTACCTGTTGGCCACTCATCTATCTTCTTTGAAAAAAAATGTGTATTCAGGTCCTTTGCCTGTTTTTTAATTGTATTATCATCATCACCATCATCATTGTTACTATTTTGCTATTGAGTTGTAGGAGCTCTTTATATATTTTGGATATTAAACCCTTATCAGATATATGGTTGGCAAATATTTTTTCCCATTTCATAGGTTTCACTTTATTGATCTTTTGCTGTGAGAAGCTTTTTAGTTAGATGTAGTCCCAGCTGTTTATTTTTTATTTTGTTACTTGTGCTTTAGGTGTCATATCCAAAAACATAACTGCCGAGACCCATGTCAAGGAGCTTTTTTCCTATGTTTTCTTCTAAGAGTTTTATGGTTTCCAGTCTTACATTTAATTAAGTGTTCAATTCACTTTGAGTTAATTTTTGTGACTGGTCTAAGACAGTGGTCCATAATGTACCCCTCGAATAAAGATATTTTAAACTGTATATATGAATGAAGAAAGGGATGAATGAGGCCCTAGAAAGGACACTGTGAAAACAAGAGACCAGTTTGCAAGACAGACTCCCGGCAGACACCCCAGTGGGTTCAGATGTCAGCCAAGGACAAGCAGAGAGGGCAAAACGTGAACCTGGGCCTGGGAGCCAGGTGGCAATGGACCAACTTCATTTTTTCACTCAGTGGATGTCTATTAATCACCTACCCTGTGCAGACACCAGGCACCTGGGGTATATCAGCAGCAAACATGAATCCCCCGCCCTGGGGAGCTGATATCTAGGGTAGTATAACGTATGGAGAGCAGCAGTGGCCCCTGGGGGAACGTGGCCTACGCATCCCCAAGACTGCGTCCTCCTGGGAGTGTGTTTGTAATAATATTAGTTGCAATAACAGCAGCGATCGTTTATAAAGAACCTATGGTTATCAGTCAAGACCATTTCAGTTTTAAGTAATAGAAACACAACTTGAACTGGCTTACGCAACCAAGAAGGAAACTTTCTGTGTATGTATTAATTTCTAAAAATACCAGGGGTTACCTAGCTGCTGGCACGGTGGCTCCCAGAACTCCAAGGGCGACACCAGGTGTCTGTGTCCTGCTCCACCTCTCGGCTTTGCTTTCTTCCGCCGTCACTGCACTAACTTCCTTCTCAAATGTCCAAATAGTAAAAATAGCCTCAGTGGTAAAAATAGCTCCAGGCTAAGGATCTCAGCAAAGAGCAAGCATCTCTTTCCTTATTCCGGACATTTCAGGGCACTGTTGCAGGGACCGGTCTGACTTAGGTGTTATGCCCAGGCCTGAGCCAATATTTGTGGTCAATATTGAGATGTGCTGGTTGGCCTGGGTCTGGTGGCAGGTGTGGGAATGGGGTGGGATGGGGGACAGCCTCAATGTGCCCCGTAGGGACTGAGAATGGAGGACGGGTGCTTCCCAGAAGAGAGCAGGGCTGTAGTTGGACAGGCAGCCTCAATGATGCCCTTCCCTGACTTTGCAGCAGGCACAAAGCAAGGGTCGGTTAGGCATCCCAACAGCCCCAGGTAGTGAGACCATTCTCATCCCCATTGTACAGATGGGGAAGCTAGCTCAGAGAGGCTGAGGACCTTGCCAGCCTCACACACCTAGCCAGTGGAGGGTAAGGAGTGTGGATTCTTTTGTACCAGACAGAGGTTACCGGGGGAGGCCACAGCCTCTGACATAACAGCATGGAGTCAGAGACGATCGGGCTGATTACACCTAGTGAATGGAGGGGGAGAGAGAAAGGAGAATAATCTGTGATGAATCTGGCACCATGCTTGCCCCCCATCCAGTCCCCAACCCCATGGCCATGACATGTCGTGCATCTGTTCTCTTGTTCAACATTCACTGAGGCCGTGCAGTGCAGTCCCAGGAGCCAGGCTACAGAGCTCCCTAGAAAGCGTGGCCCTTGCTTATCAGCCCTTGTGCTGATACTGTAACTTGGAAGTGGAATTCCAGTGGCAAAAGTGAGGGAAAAGAGAAGAGGTCGGGAAGAATGGGAAGCAATGCAAGGTGGTGTGTAGCCACACTGCTGTACAACAAACCACGGGTGGGAAATGTGCCTCAAGTGGTCCAAGGGACAGAGGATGAAGGAATTTATCCTCATCTCATCTCCTACTGTTACCGAACTCAGGTCTGGCTGCTCGCTGCTGAGAAATCAACACCCGAGAAGCAGTTGTTGGTAGAAAGGAAAGTTGCTTTTAATCAGAATGCCGGCAATCTGGAGAGATGGGGGACCAGTGTCCCCCCAAAGATTCTGCTCGGCCATAAAAGTTTTTAAGGGGAAACAGGGAAGTAATCTCAGTTCATCATTGAGGTGGGGGTCAGAGTCGTCACCATCCCGCACGGTGTGCAGGCTTGTCGACTTCCCGTGATTTTTCTTTAGACGCTATCTTGTTCACACAGTTTGCTCGTGGGATTACTGCAGGGGAAGCTGGGAAAGAGATCTGGTCACCTATTAATTACTTATCCTTCACTTCTACTTCTTTGATCTACAGAAAGAACCAGAAAGTTAGGCAAGGTTTTGTGTGATCAAAGCCTGGAGTCTGTCATACAGAGTGAAGTAAGTCAGAAAGAGAAAAACAAATACCGTATGCTAACGCATATATATGGAATCTAAGGGAAAAAAAAAGTCATGAAGAACCTAGGGGTAAGACGGGAATAAAGACACAGACCTACTGGAGCATGGACTTGAGGATACGGGGAGGGGGAAGGGTAAGCTGGGACAAAGTGAGAGAGTGGCATGGACATACATACACTGCCAAACGTAAAATAGATAGCTAGTGGGAAGCAGCCGCATAGCACAGGGAGATCAGCTCGGTGCTTTGTGACCACCTAGAGCGGTGGGATAGGGAGGGTGGGAGGGAGGGAGACGCAAGAGGGAAGAGATATGGGAACATATGTATATGTATAGTTGATTCACTTTGTTATAAAGCAGAAACTAACACACCACTGTAAAGCAATTATACTCCAATAAAGACGTTAAAAAAAAAAGATCTGAAAGGTGCTGCTAGGTTACTGGCAAGACAAAAGGGCCTCCTGCAGAGAGCTCTTTCCTGCCCAAAGCTGCTTACACTACCGCTCCAAGTTCATCCCTCCCTCCCAGTGTATGGCTCGCATCCTCCAGCCCCTCTGGCGGCCACTGGGGAGCCAGCCCCCTTACCCTGGCATGTGGTCTGGGAGGGGTCAGCTTCACTTGTGAGACAGCCATAGCTGAGGCAGAGCCAGCAGCCAGGAGTCTGGTGGACAGAGGAGCTGTAGAGGCACACGAGACCCACATCCCAGTAAAACGGGGATAACAGTACCTCCCCTAGGGTAATGCATGGAAAGCACTTACTAGTGTCTGGCCCCCAGGAGGTGAGCTGGACCGATGGTTGAATTTGCCTGGTGGGGGGGGGTCCTTGAGGGGAGCTTCACCGAAGGGTGCGGTCCTGGCTGAGCTGCATTAGCCGGGACTCCTTCTGTGGCAAGCTGGCTCAAATGAAGCAGAGGATGTACTGGACCACAGAACTGTGGGACCCAGAGGTGCCTCTGGCTTCAGCGCATTTGGACCCAGGGGTGACTCTGAGTCCCAAGGGAAATGACCCACATTGACCCACAACATGAGCATCTGACCTCCAGGGACCTGACCGGAAAGGAGACTGAACGAAGCTCTAGGACAAAGGCAGGTCAGTGGTTGCCTGGGGTCAGGAGAACTGACCATAAGGGGGAATGAGGGAACTTGAAATGTTCCACAGCTCGACTGTGGTGGTAGTTACAAGGCTGTACGCATTAGAAAAAACTTATGAATTAGACACTTACAGTGGGGTGGCTACCTCAAAGTTGATTTCTTAAGTGAGACCAAAGAAAAACATAGCTTTATTAGGACCCTTTCTATGACAGAAATCCAACTCAGGATAGTTTTAGAAAAAAAAGAAATGCACTCATGGGCTCATATAATCAGGTTAGTCCAGAGGTGTGTTAGCTTCAGGCATGGCTGGATCCAGGGGCTTACTGAGGTCTGGGGGCAGCATACTTTCTCTACCACTTGGCTCCGTCCTCAAGTGGAGAGCAGGAGTTCCATCAACGTGGCAACTCCCATGAAAAGTGAATGCCTCTTTTCCCATAGTTGCTGCAAACGTCCCAAGAGGGAGTCTCAGTGTCCAGCTTGGGACACACGCCTGCCTCTAAAGCCAGTGGATGGGGAGTGGCCCCATGTGGATCCCAGGAGGTGGGGAGAAGTCATCCCCTGAAGGAAACAAAGAAGAAAGGGCTGCGGACCTTGGGTCGGGAAAGCGGACAGGTGGTTATCACATCTCTCCGTACCCAGGGGGCGGTGTTATCACCCATTCCTAACTAACTCCAGACATCTCTGCAGAGGCCAGGCCATCAGGGACAGGCCCCAAACTCATTCAAGACCCAAGGCTGCTTTTCTGCGATGTCACAGGCTCTGTGTTGGTTAGATACAGCAGTCAAAACAGAAAGCGAGCAGCTAATCTCTTCCCCACCAGCCAAGGCAAACAGAAAGCCCTTCCGGCCTGTGCTGGGCTGTCTGTCTGCACCCCAAGGAGGCTGGCGGAGGAGGGAGGAGCTCTGGCCCAGAGGGAACTCCTTGGAGCTGATGGCATCCGGACTTGTAAGATGAACCCCAAGGAGGGGAAGGATGGCTCCCTGGGCCTCGGCGGGGCCAGACCAGAGAGGCACACAGGGCAAAGGGGCAAGGAGGACAGCTTCTCAGTCCAGAACCACCATCCTAACAGGGCAGGAGGGCCAGACAGAGGACTGAAGAAAAGGTCATCTTTGTAGAGATCACGGACAGAAGACACTGTCCAACGCCTGGAGACCTACACTCACTTCCTGAGCAATGCACTGCAACCAGCATGGAATGAGCACGTTCTCCACGTCAGACACCTCCCCGGGTTCTCTGATGAAGTGGCCTCCTGGAAAGGGGCGGGACAGGGAGCCACAACATCCTACCTGTTCAGAATATGCCTAGAAAGTGGACATACTCCTACAGGGCACTATTATGTCCATTAAACAAACAAGGCAACAGGCTTGGAGGGGAGGGGGCTTTACCCAAGGCCCCGGCTAAGTGGCTGCCCCTGACCTGGCTCCTGGGCAAACGCCCACCAACTCCAGGAGCTCAAACTCTGCCCTCATCCTGATTGCTCTAGGCTTTCAGTTGAGCTGAGGTTATTTCTGACCCAGGTAAGCAAGGTAGCTTAGGGCCAGCTCCCCAAAGAATATGGGCAGAGAAGCCTGAGCCTAGGGCCCTCACCCCATCTCCCACCGAGCTGCTGGCCGAGTCTGCCTGCCCAACCGTCCTGTCTTCTGCAGAGCAGGTTACACGGACATCATTGCCAAGAGCGTGTACTCGGCCGCAAAGAGCTGGTAGGGAGCAAGGTGAGAGCTCAGGCCCAGCAAGGGAAGGTGGTGTGGACAGAGCTCAGGCCCCCCCCTGCCAAAGGAAGCCCGTGGGCCAGGCCCAGAGCTGCTGGGCCCTGGGAGAGGGGCATTCTCAGCTCCCAGCTCCTGTCTCTGCTGTCATGTCCAGGCCCTCCAGCCCTGCGGACCGGCCCAGGAACAGTGACACTTTCTAGAGCCAACAGTGTGCCTGCCCGCTAGTCCCCTGCACTGGCAGCCTGCCCAGGCCCTGGGAGTCCAGCTCTGCAGGAATGAGGGAGGCACCCCCAGCAGGGGTCCTGACCCTGAGGGCCGCCAGCTCGGAGCCGGGCCCCGACGAGCAAAGCCCCATGCGGGCTGTGCTGCTTCCTGGATGCCTCCGTCCAGGTAGGGAGCAGGGACCGCTAGGCCTGTGTCACCCACCAGCTGCGTGACCTGAGCCATACCTCTTGCGTGTTCTGCAAAAGGGGCTAAACCCTGCCCTGCCCAGAGCTGGCATTGGCACGGCAGGCTGATGGGGGCGGGCCGTGGGTCCAGGCTGGCCATGTACATACTCAGCATCAGGGAGACGAAGGGACGATCACCCAGCCTCCCAGTGGGACAGGGGCACCCACCCACTTCAGGACACTGTGATGACCGTATCTTGTTACAACTAAATATGCTAATTATAAATGGCAACTTTAGAAAGAGCACTAGCCTTGGGAGTCAGAAGCTGCAGACCTACACCCCAGCTCTGCTGCGTCCTAGACGTGTGTCCTTCAGGAAGTCTCCTGATCTCCTTAGCCTCGGTCCTCCATCTGTAAAATGAGGATCAAAAGGTGACTGAGCAGCAGAGAACATAATGGGAGTGAAAGTCTGCCAGCTGCAGATGGTCCCGTCTCCTCCAACAGGCTCTGAAGGCAGAGCTGGAGGAAATCTCTTCCGTCACTAACTGGTGGGTATGGACCTGGACAGTTCTCTGGCCGCTTAACAGAATAACCCGAGGAACAGAAGAAAAACAAAAGGTACCGAGGCCTGGGTCCCTCCCCACACCCAGCAATTCAGATCCAATTGCTCCTGGGCGGGCGGGGTGGCACTGAATTTTTTTTTTATAAGTTCATTTATATATTTATTTGGGGCTGTGTTGGGTCTTCGTTGCCGCACGTGGGCTTTTAGTGGCGGCGAGCGGGGGCTACTGCGTTGTGGTGCTCGGGCTTCTCACTGCGGTGGCTTCTCTTGTTGTGGAGCACGGGCTCTAGGCGCGTGGGCTTAGCTGCTCCACGGCATGTGGGATTTTCCCAGACCAGGGCTCGAACCCGTGTCCCCTGCATGGGCAGGCGGATTTTTAACCACTGCGCCACCAGGGAGGTCCTGAAATTTTTTTTAACGTTAAGTGATTCTTCCGTGTGCCGGGAGTCAGGAAGCAAAGAGCAGCCCACTTAGAACACAATCAGGGCACAGCCCACGTTTCTGTGTTGCTGCTGTCTGGCCGAGCAGCTTGTGGGATCTTATTTCCCTGACCAGGGACTGAACCCGTGCCCCCCCCCCCCCCCCCCCCCCCGCAGAGGAAGCATGGAGTCCTAACCACTGCACCGGCCAGGCAAGTCCCAGAGCCCACATTTCTAGCATCCTCCCCAGCAACTTCACCAGTCTCGGTTTAGAGACCGAGTGCTGCCCCAATACCTCCCAACGAGCTTGCTAGCTGGAGGTAAGTTTTGGCGCACCCTGGCCCACTTGGCAAAAAGAAAATCAGAGACTTTCTGCCTCCCAAGGGCCCAGGGCCATCACTCAGATGGGTTACGAGCTTCACCACTTTTGGAAGCCCCAAATCCTGCTAAGTGGGTGAGGGTATACATGCAAAGAGAAAAAAAATGCTGGAAGGATCTATTTCATTAGCAGACATGATCTCTAGGTATGGGTATCTATAAACCTTCTTCATCCTTCTGGGTTTTTGAAATGCTCTCCAGTAATCAGTTTTATTTCTTATGCATTATCTTTTTTTTTTTTTTTTGGCAGATGTTTTGGGGTAAAGAATGAGGAACACGCTCAGGAGCAAGGAGGTTTGCGGGGATGGAAGAGCTGGGCAGACGGGCCTCAGGGAGGGACAACTGATTTCAGGTTAGCAAATGCTTAGCTGTGAGAGAGGTTGGGATATGTTCTATCGCCCGGGTGTCCACTGTGGGATGTGTGAAGCTCATTTCACGAGAGCCCCGCCCATGTTTTACCAAGAAGGAATAAACATCACTCCCCCTGCCCTCATCCCCCCTATCCCGTACTGACCTTTACCTTGGAGCCGTCCCTTCCCCTGGGCAGAAGAATGCTGAGCAAACTCGGCCCCTTAAACACTGTCTCTGGGAGCTGGGATGGCGGCACAGTGGGGACCGCAGGAGCCCAAGGAGCAGGGGGCTCGGCTGGCCAAGGAGGGAGGATCGTGGCCGTCAGGGTCCCACCAACGGCCATCTTCTCGTGTGACAAGAGCTTTTGCGTTGGCACCTGGGGGGAAACCTTAGAAATACCTCGAGGATGACCTTCCTCTGCTGACTGGGAGGCTGACAGGACCCAGGGTGGACCACGGGAGCAGGTACCGTCCTTACTGCCTGTCCACCCCCCCGTCTGCCCATCCACAGGCTGGCCACCTGTCCAGCCTCTGCTAGAGAGGACGATGTTGTGGGATCTGGTGACATGCGGGATGGTGTTAAGGGGGGCGTGTCACCAATTGGTATTTCGGCTTGACAGTCCCATGGGACCCCCACACCGCCACCCATAAAAGCCTTGGCTCAGCAGAAGTATCTGTGGGTGGGGCACCTGCTGAGCATGGTGGAAACCCAGGAGGTGAGAGAGGAGTAGAGACCACCTGGGCGAGAGAAAGCAGGCTCTAGGGTCACAGCTCGGGGGGAAGACCTCGATCCCCTGAAGGCGGCTCTGCAGAACGGCCAGCTCACTGGGTCTCAGCGCGTGGACCGAGGCTCCTTCCGTTTTAAAACCCAGTGTTGCCCGGGACACAGCTGACCCCGAAGCTACCCTTGCTTGGGCTGGACACGTGCAGCTGGGCTCTACGGAACCCTCCCCGCACACAAACCAGGGAGACCCTGCATTCTCCTGGGCTCCGATCGGCACAGGAATGTCTCGAGGCCCGGGCCTCCCCAAAGAAGAAATTATAAGAGTACATGCAAATCGATGCGCTGACCAACAAAATGTTTTAATAATCAGTAAGTTCCCCTTCACTCTCATTTCAGGACGATGGGGGAGGACACGCCAGTCGAACCCCAGGTAGCCCTTCCCACCGCAGAGCAGCCGGGTGGGCTGGGGCCACTGCCTGATGCACACTGCAAGAACAATAAGGATTTTTAGGGGCATTATGACTGAGTCAGAAAACACAGCTGCCCCTGAAAGTCCCTCATTTTTCTTGCTGTCCTTGAGCACTCTCCCGGTGAGTAAGGAGTCGACCGGCCGGCCCAGGTGAGCCAAGGAGGAGATGGTGGCCCACGGGAAGCTCTGTGGCAGGTCTCCACGGTGGCGTGATTCTCTCCAATGCTCCGCCTGGACCGTGGCCGGATTCACTGCCCCCCCCGCCCCGTACCCCGAGGCATGCCCAGGAGTGACCAGCCTCTGTTCCAACTCAGAACCCCGCGCCTTCTGCCCGCAGGGAGCCTGGGGCTAGAATCCTGGTGGAATCCCAAGTGGCGAGGGGCCCCAAGAACTAGGCAAAGCAGGAAGACCCGGAGGAAGGGCCATCTGGCCCTCGTCTTCACGTGCGGGGCGTGGACCCATCTTGCAGGTACTGAGCTCGAGAGGCTGAGTGACGGTCACAGGCTGTCGTGACACAGGAATAGTAGAGACTCCCCACCCCCTGCCCGCAAACAGCCTGTCATGGGCAAAGGGCAGTGCGGGCTTCTGGTTTGTCCCGATGGCGTTCAGGTTCAAATCAGCGAGCTGCCCGCTCTGCTGGAAGAGCCTAGGGGTAGGGTGAGGGGATGGCCAGAAAGCGGCCAGCGAGAAAAAACAGGAGGGGCCGGTGGCTGATTGTTTTTTCTTACAGGAGGAAGAAAGGGGCTCTGGAATCAGAGCTTGGTTTAAGGTCCTCCTTTATGAGGGATCCCTCGTGCCCCCAGACTCAGGTGAGCCACGACCTGCTTACTTTGCTTCTCTGTGCCTCCACTTGCACATCAGCAAATAGGAAGCAGCAGCCCCTTTGCAGGGCGATGTGAGGACTGAAGGAAGCATACAGAGCGGTTGGTCGGCTCCCAACAAAAATGTCCTCCCCTCTCCAAGCAGTTTCCCCCTTGCCCTCAGACCATGGAGAATTCTTCCTTCTCGGAGGGCAACTGGGACCAGTGTGAGGGCACAGGCCTTGCTGCTCCCTGAGCACTAACGCTGCACCCTCTCCCCACACCCCGGGGTCCTGCCTTGTTCAGACAAAGAGCACGTGTGCCCAGAACCCCGGCTGCCCGACTACAGCCTCAGCCCCCTCAAAGCTATGTTACAGCAGCTGTCACCGTGCTGCAACCTTCTGCCCTAACCAAGACCACGGCCGTATGCTCCACCAGCAAAACCCAAACTCTCCCCACACACTACGAGCGGAGCCGTCTGAACCATTCAGCAACGTGACCGCCTCCTAAGAAGCCCCAGCCCTGGGCTGCACAGCCTCCGCATGAGCGGGTCTCGCTGCCTGGGGTGCCCCAGCCCCGATGCAGTGGAACAGGAGGAAGGTGAGACCCAGTTCACCACCGACTAGCCAAGAACCTTGGACAAGCTCCTTGGACAAACCCCTCTGTGCTCCAAGATCATGGTAACTACCTATTTCATGTGGCTGCTGGGAGGAGTAAATGAGTCCGTTCCTGGATAAAGAAGCTGTGGCACGTAGATACAATGGAATATTACTCAGCCAGAAAAAGGAACGAAACTGGGTCATTTGTAGAGACGTGGATGGACCTAGAGTCTGTCATACAGAGTGGAGTAAGTCAGAAACAGAAAAACAGATATCGTATATTAACGCATATATGTGGACTCTAGAAAAATGGTACAGACGACTTATTTGCAAAGCAGAAATAGAGACACAGACGTAGAGAACAAATGTATGGATACCCAGGCGGTGGTGTGAATTGGGATTGACATACATACCCTGCTACGTATAAAATAGATAACTAACGAGAACCTACTGTATAGCACAGGGAACTCTACTCAATGCTCTGTGATGACCTAAATGGGAAGGAAATCCAAAAAAAGGGGACATATGGAAAAATAAATGAGTCCATTCCCATAAAGGCTTAGAGCTGTGCCTGGCACCAAGCATTCCGTCAGAGTTAGCGATCATTACTTTGCCCTGCTTTGTGTTTCAAGACTCAGCTCACCTTTTCTGGGTGACCGCAGCCCCTCCCTGGGCTAGAGCCCCTTCTGTCTCCCTGCTCCCCCCTGACTCCACACTCATCACGCTGCTTTACCTATTGGCCACCGGCAGCACGGCCCTGGAACCACCAACATCACATGCACTTATTAACAACGCTGACCCCAGGACCCCTACGTCAACCGAGGGGCCCTGGAGTCTGCGCTGCTAACAGGCTCCCTGGCTGGTTCACAAGGACACCCAAGTATGAGAAGCAGCGCCTGGCCCCAGAGCTCAATAACAAGATGATTGGCCCCGGTCGGCGGCCAGAGGGTCCCCCAGGCCGTGCCAGGTGTGCGATGGGGACCCACCCGAGCCTGGCTCTGACAGCAGAGCTAACCAACACCAAACACACCGGGCCCTAGAGCCATTGCTCGGGGCCTCCCTAAGCCCTCGCCCTGTGCTGAACACACCCTGATGACGTTGGGGCTGCCCCCTTCTGCTGGGGGCTGAGAAGCCATCGAGTCTTCCAAGGGAGCTGCAGAGCAAGGAGGCTGCACTCTAAACTCAGAGTCCCTAAAATAGCCAGCAGCCCACAGAACCATGATGGAAGGAAAAGAAAGGCCAACGACCAGAGACATCAGCCCTTGTTCGGAGTCTGCTTACGAAAGAAAAGCATACAGCGGTTCCACCCGGACTAGGGAAGGAGGTGGCTGAGCAGAGGGCAGCAGTCCCAGAATGTCCTGGGGGCGCCCCTGCTACAGAGAAGCAGCTGGACACAGCCAGGGCGTGCAGCAGGGGCTGGCCGGGGGGGGGGGGGGGGGGGCGGCGGTGGGCGGCCTGCAGAAGCCGGGCTTAGGGACGCTGCTGCTCCCAGCGCTCAGCTTAGGGGCGTGAGCGCCGCAAGGTGCTGCCCTCTGTCCAGCCACCCCACCCCAGGCCAGCCCACCGTGGGGTGGAGCCACAGGGCTCGGCTGGATTCGCGCCTCCACCGCAGTGGAAAGCCGCCTTGGACTCGCTGGCCTCATCCACCCTTGCTGGCCGCTCCAGGGCTGGGATGAACACAGCCAGGAGACCTGAAACTCAGCCATCAGAGCCCCTGGGTTTACGTTCACCCATGTCCCTCTGCCAGAAATTCTTTGGCCGAGAACACCTCCTAAACGCTCACGCTCACCCCCCCCTCAGCTCCCGCCACGCCCCACAAACTCCAGCCCTGCCTGGCCTGCCGCTGACAGCCAGCCTGCCCCGAGGTTGGCTCAGCCCCCAAAAAACTCATCAGTGGGTGAAGGCCCGAGCGATGTGCCTTCGGCAAGGCTAGACCGGAGCCCAAACGCGTTCGTCCACACAAACAACCCACTCCCACGAACCAGGCCGGTCCAGGGAGGGCAGCGCCTCCCCCTCGGCCATGTGTCCAGAACATGGGAGGAGCCGATGCCAGGGGTGGGCGCTGCCTTTATCTCTTTAGTAAAGAGACTCCACTGGGGCAGGGAAACAAGCAGACCAGGCCTGCAGACAGCAGGGCTAACATGAATGGGGAAGGGTCTACGTTTAGGATGCGCTCATCTTCCTCAAAGGAGTCAGCCAACTGTGGGCCCACAGGCCAGACCCACCCACCCACCCACCATCCTTACAGTTTTATCAGAACACAGGCACTCACCCATTTATGTATTATCTATGGCTGCTTTCACACTCCAACAGCAGAGCAGAAGAGTTGCAACATAGGCCCCACGGCCCTCAAAGGCTAAAATATTTACTCTTTGGCCTTCACGGACAAAGCTGGCTGCCCCTTGCTTCTGATCAGTATTCGCTCAGCACCTAGGAGGCACCAGGCACCCGGCTGGGTACCGAGGACACCACGGTGAGCAAAACTTGGTGAGCCTTCCCGGAGCTCCAGCCTGGGGAGAGAAGGGCTCCGCAGCCCACGGGGCCTGCCGTCTTGTGAGCTGATGCTCCTAATCCAGGGCTGCAACCCCTTATACCCCAAACCTCCAGCCCCTACACGGTTCAGAATTTTTCAGGTAACGTGGTGCACAGGCCACATACTATGCCATAGGGCGGCCCCCGGAATTACGCACAGTAATGTCTCTGCCGTGAAAGCCATGAAGAGTCACTCTCCCCAAGAGAAACATAGACTCTAATAGTCTCAAGTCATTTCGGGTCAGGATTCCCCGGGGAAATTCACTATCAACACAGCTTTTGGTTTTCAGAGTTTTCTGGAGTTCAGAATTTTGAATAAAGGACTGCGGGGCTTGGGACTTCCCTGGTGGTCCAGTGGGTAAGACTGCACGCTCCCAAAGCAGGGGGCTCGGGTTCGATCCCTGGTCAGGGAACTAGATCCCGCGTGCCTGCCGCAACTAAGACCCAGAGCAGCGATCAATCAATCAGTCAATCAATGATCACGGGCTTGCACCGGCAACTGTTACAAAGTGCAAATGCTGGGTCCGGACTTCGCTTCTTGGTCTTGGTTGGAGGTCCCAACTCCTGCAGGCTACCGACCCCCAGGCCACCAGGCACAGAAACCACGCACAGAGCACACAGAAAATACGAACTGAATGAACTCAGATCACCAGAACTTCTTCTCCAAAGAACAGCTACTAACATAACTGCTGAAGAATGTAGGGGGAAAAAAAAATAAATAGTATTTAAGCCCAAACTTCATCTGCCTGCTCCACTGGCAGGAGCAGAGAGAGGCTGACATAAATGAGTCACTTTTCCAACTCCATCAACTTGGGACAAGGAAAATAAAACTATTTTCTTGTCACTGTTGCTGCCTGATGGGCAGGCACCTTAGGTGTTTCGGGGGGGGAGCAGGTGAGTGAGGGGTAGCCAAAACTCAAAACCAGTGATTTTTTTCCCCTGGTGTACCTCCCCGTGGCCAAAGTTTCACTGGAAATCTAAAATAACTGAACCCATCACAAATTCCTAACAGCTAAGTAGAAAAATGTACTAATTAGAGAAGCCGGTTTCAGGTGTTCTATATATATGCCTTTTGGGGGTCGGAGGGGGAACCGAAAAACAATTTTATGTGTTATAAATATATAACAATAGCACTTTTTCCAAAAAGTCTGAAGTGTAAGATTGTAAAAAAAACTAGACCTCACATCTTGATAGTAGTGACACTGAAAGAATATTTTAATATGCAATATCTATAAATAGACGAACCAGTTCTTCTGCATTAAAGGATGATATCTGAAAAGATACTTATTTCAGCAATAACTGTCATCAGATGTCCTGGAGTTACATGGATTTTCCCCCTTTTTCATGCAACACAGTTTTCATGAAAGGTCCTACCCTATTTCTTAATAGAGCACACCTACGAATGGACTCTCAGAAATTTCCTCATCGCCTGAGATTTCTAAACCTCTAATTGGGAAAGAAGTTCTGGACACCACTGGTGATCTCTACCAACACCCCAGCCCTGGGCAGATTTCTAGGTGGGATTTTTACTCCGTGAGTGATTGGGAGACGTTCTCAGTCATTGCCTGACACAAGGTCTGGGGTTAGAAGGTAAGAGGGGATGGTTGCATGGAGAGGGGGCCTGCAGGTGAGAGCGCCATCCATATGCAAATGCATGGAAGATGGTGCCTCCGGGGGGGTGGGCCGTGGGCGGGGCCAAGCAAAGCCTTCCAACAAACCGAAAGCCCGCCGGGACCTCCAGGACTATATTTAGTCAGGGATGACTGCCCCAACAGGGGGGGCTTGGGCGAGGCAGAGGACACCTGCACACACCAGCGCCTGCAGCCCTGCCATCGAGGTGGAGACGTGCTGGGACACCACGACTCCCGGTGCAGAGGCCACAGGCATCCTCTCTGGCATTTCCTTCAGCCCTCCGCCGGGCACGTGCCACCCATCCGACTGCCAGATATGGTCAGCGACAAGGGAGGGACCATGCTGGGCACGCAGGGCTGCGGCCACACTGGCCAGGCGAGTTAGTTTCACTTTCTGTTTTTGTTTTTGTTTTTTTTCCCTGGGTCGCTTCTCACCCTGATGGGAGAAAATGTCCTTGAAATGCCAAGCGAGAAAAATCCTCAAAAATGTTCCTTGTTGTCTTTTTTTGTTTGTTTTTTCCCCTCTCTGAGGACACTGTTTCCCTCTGAAGACCGGGTAACAGCCTTTGGTGAAAACCCCAACTATGTGACTTCAGTCCCCGGGGCTGCTGAGCCCTAATATGATTACACATCTAAATGCAATAAATGGGGCAAAGTGGTATTATTTTTCTGGGAAAAACCAACATCATAAAAGGGTCTTTATTGAATTAAGGGCCCGTGAACTGTTCTCTTGCCTAATTATGGCTCCCAAGTGAACTGGGCTGGGCTTCCAGGGAGGACTCCTCATAGCTCCCCGGCCCAAAGGGCAATGGGATATTTGTCACGACTTGTCTAATTACAACAAAATTCACCGAAAGGACAAAAGGGAGGATGCCAGGGTAGGCTGGCCGCAGCCCCCTCCCTCCCCACCTCGGGCTCTGGAAACAGGGGGAGCTGGTTCTCGGGGCCCTACTTCTATTTTAAGGAGTGCCCCTCGCTGCTCCACCTTCGCCCCTTGTGTTCAAAGTCAGGATCCTGGACCCTGCCCATTTCCACTGTCGAAGCTTAAGCGGTTTTCCAGCATCTCAACACTGCCCCCTCTATCCCCAGCTCTACAAAAAAGGCCCATTGTCGAAACGTGATATTTTAACATTCAGCGATTTGGCCAAGGTTCGCATGCACCCAGACCTGGGCGACAATGAACGCCTGCTATCACCAGACACGGGAGGAGAGGCAGGGCAGGGGGAGAGGGAGAGAGACGCAGCCCAGGGCGGCGGGAGAACCCTCCACACTCACCAGCTGGGAGCAAGTGGTCTGGTTGACTTTTCCCAGATATACAGTGGTCTGGCCAGGCAAGTTGGAGACCAACATTTGCTTATATGCAAGTCCTGGTTCCAAGTATCTGTTTAATCGCCCTCTTGGTTCCAAGAGCAAAGACACATTTTTTTTTTTTTAACTTTTTTTCCCCCCATGTTGCTAAGCTCACCGCAGCAGGCTCCAGAGGAAAGGATTCAAGAGAACGTTATCCCGACTCTCCCACTAGTAAGGGGATGAAATCCACCCACTCCTGGAAGAGTCGGTGACTTTGCCCCACAGCCACCCCTCTTAGGTAGTACCGGGCATACCTCCCCGTAGAAACAGGAAACGGCCCCCTCTAGCCCCATCCATACGGCTTTTCTTCCAGTGTTTTCTCCCCAGATGTTAAGGCAGTAAGGAGGCTCACCAGGCTCAGGGTGTGCACTTCCTTGACCTCACTGGGCTTTCTTCGCTGGCCCCAAAAGCCCTGGGGTGAGCTACGGTGTCGCTTAACAACAGGTACCATGTACTCCCCCGCCGTCCCCCCAGACCACCCGGCATTTCACACCGGCCTTCTCATGTGACCCCTGTATCACACTACACAGTGGGCATGTATCATCGCAGATGGGGAAACAGTCTCAAGAAGGCATGTCACGGGTCCAAGGTCACCCAGCTAGTCCACCCACGGGGGAGCCTGCAAAGCCGACGCCCTCTCCCCAATGCCAGCCTTCGGCCTCCTGGAAAGCCAAGAGCCAGCAGCATATAAATAGCAATGCAAGTGACTTGTTTTCAAAAGGTGCGGGAGGAGGTCTACCTTACGGTGGACGAGGAGACAGAGAATGGAAAAACCCGAATTTAAGCCTCAGTCACCAAGCAGCAGCCAGCGAGCGTTCTGCCTTGAACCCCACACACCCCAGGGCAGAAATCCAGTGAGAGGAAGCGCGTTTCATGAGAATGAACCACCAAGTCCTCACAGACTCATCCAACTTTCCCAGCTGCACATCTCTGAGTCCTTCCCCCACCCCTCCCGCCCCTCCCAACCCCAGGCTTGGGTCCCAGCCCGGTGCCCTCCTCTGTGCCTCGGGGCTCTGAAACTTAGAAGGATGTTAAGCCCACAAGGGGTGTGCACGCTATTTGGGCCAGCCGCCCACCTGACAGAGAAGGGGTCTCTCGGGCCCAGAGTGGCAGAGCTGAGACTAAAATCAGGCAATGGTTCGTCTACACAGCACCTCCTTCCCCAGTCCTCCTGGGCAGCAAACACAAGGGGTCTGGCCACAGGGCAATTTCAAAATTCCCCAGAGCGTGCCAGAGGGAGGAGGGAGGGAGCTGCACAGTGGGTGAGAAGTCACCTGCTGCTCCGCGTCCCAGGAAACCCTGCCCACTGCCCCGGGCTCTAAAGCACTGAAGAGATTATGGTCCATCTCAACCTCTAGTTCGAAATGCAAAATAAAAACATCACTAAGCCATAAAAAAGGATAAGGAAGTCCAACGAAATCCTGATTTTTCTTTCCCATGGTGACTACTCTGCAGATATTACTTTTTGTAATATCCAAGTATTTCCTTTCCCTCCCCCAGCCCTTCGATTCCGTACCCTGCTTGACTGGCCCCACTAGAGTGCATTTGTCTTGCCAGCTGGGTCAACGAGTGAGCGGGCCAAGAGCAGCTGTGGCAATTCGCCTTTCATGGGGACCTTCCATGAAACGTGGAGTCTTGGGACCTTTCAGGCTGGACGCATGGCAGAGCAGATGTGCGAGGTAGCCACTTCTGCGCACCCAGGGTTCCTTGAAGCAACGGGGCTAATCCAGACCCACCCACCTCCTGTTCCACAGCTCGCTGGCTCCTACCCTACCCGGGAGGCCCTACTGCACCCAGAAGGCCAGGCTTCCTGCTCCTTCGGCCCCAGAGGCAGCTGTGCGATCCTGGGGGAGCCTTTCCCCTCGGAGTCGCAGCCTCAGCTCTAACAAGAGGACTCACAATACCCTTCATCTGCGCTCAGAGCTGGGGTACAAAGCGGAGTGGGCCGCAACGGGCCATGCCCATCTTACCCACAGTTGTAACCCCAGCCTGGCACGGTCCCTGCCACATGGATGGTGGACAATAGACTCGGACCGGGGAAGGGGTTCCCAGGCATCATCCCGCTTTAGGATTACAAAGCTTCTGTTCCCAGTGGGTTAAATAACTTGCCCAAGGCCCACCCGTGCTTATTGAAAATAAGAGGGCGGAGGAGATGAGGACAGCCAGTCGAAGGTCTACTGGTGTGTTCCAGGCACTGTGCCTGCAGTTTTCATTTAAGCCTCACCAAAGCGTTACAAGGGAGGTCTCAGACCCCTTGTCCACAAGACAAGAAATGGGCACAGAGAAGTTACCTGTCAAAGGCCACCCAGCTGGCAAGTGGCAGCTAGGACTCCAACTTGAACACATCTGGACCCCAAATCCGCCTTCATGGCGCTCACACTGGGCTACTTCGAGAAAAACCCTTCATGGACCCCAGATGGATCCCCTGTTTCTGAGACAACTCTTCCTCGGACTTGTCCCAGATTAGGAGCGCTGTTCTTTTGTGTAAAAGAACGGAGACAGGCCAAATATTTACCATCCCGCGCAGAGCCCGAAACTGGCCTGACAGCAGAATCAACTCCATGCAGGAGTGAAGGCCAAGCTGTCGCTACAGAAAGTAAGGGACAGAATCCTGACCGTTGCTGAGGGTTCAGACAGCTCGGCTTTGGGCAGAGGAACCTAGGGAGGCAGCTCAGAGGCCGTTCCTCCCAACTGCCACCAGAGAAACCCTGGAGGGATTTCTAAGTAGCAGAATTTCCTGAGTTGCTAGGACTTGGGGGTGGAGGGGAAAGGGTCGGCTTCTCCGGGTGCTCCTTTGTCAATGCAATCGTGCTGAACAAAAATTGATCTCTAATCTTTCACAGGTTGGGATATTACTTTTCTAAAAAAAAAAGAAAAGAAAAAAAGCAAAATGGGCAAGGTTAATTATTCACCAGGTTGCAATTTACTTAAGAGTTAAGGGAATGCACGTTTCCTCCCAGTAGGTAGGACCATGAGTCCAGCTGGATTTCACGAGTCTTCCCTGCGTCTCCCTGGGGGTCTGGCTAAAATCCTACCCTCCCACCAGCTTCCCACCTTGCATATAGCTGCTTTCTGAAGATGGCTCCAGGGCAAACAAGCCTGCCGTTCAAGCCACTTCCCCCCCCCCCCCCCCCCCCCCCGGCGAAGCTTCTAGGTACCCAGCTTAGAGGGATGGATTGGGGTTGGGGTGGGTGGGGGGCGGGAGGAGGCATCTGCTTCAGGAATTATGAGGATTCAAAAGGGGCGGCGAAATCAAAAAGCTCGCAGCTAAAACACAATTCCTAAATACCACAGCCTAAATCACAGCACAAATCAGCTGCTGGAGGCCAGGCCAGCCCACGGCATAGCCGACTGGATTACATCCTGCAAAGGAAAAACCTACCCATTCACTCCCACCCCCACCCAAAGAAATGAAGCCCCGAGGCATTTCCTAAAAATCCCTAAAACCCTGGGCAGCCCCTGAGAACCGGGCACAGCCTGAGGGAAAACTGCCGGCTACCTGGGCCAGGCCAGGGGAGGCCTGGGGCGCTGCCCGGCTCCTTTTCCCTTATTCCCAGTGATTTCTGCCCCTCGTCCCCTCCAGGGTGCTTGCAAAGCTTTTCTGCACCTCACTGCTCCAGACCAGTCCTGCCGATGTTTTATGACCACGCAATATTCTGAAGATTTCCACTTCATTTAATTTAAGGTACTGATCCCCAAGGCCGGGAGAGGCATGGGTTCAAAGGGAGAACTCAGTACTCTGACTCAGTACTCTGAACAGAGCGTTTTCCTTAATTAGGGCAAAGCCTCCAGCTGAAACTCCCACCAGTCCACTCCGAGACGATTATGCCTCAGAACTGATCAAGACGCCTGTACATTTAGATACTCGGCCAAATAAACTCTTCTCTCCCACAGTTCTGACGTCTGCACAGTCCACTGGTTAGAGCCAGCAGGACAAAGCTCACACGGAAAAAATGCCGGCCAACTGCAGTTTGGGGCTATGCCCACTCCTGGGCTCACGGGCCCAACCCTGCCTCGGTGATCCCACAGCCCATGGGGCTCCCCTCCATTCACGCCCCCTCACGGCCACCAAAACAGGGACACAGATGTGGTAGGTACCCTGTGAGGTCCCCTCTACACGGACCCGCAGAAGTTGGAGAAGCCTCTAGAAGAAGCTTCCACAACTTCGAGAGAGGTGGGCCAACCTGGCTGGGCTGGTTTCTCCCTCTCCCTCCTCCCTGCTTCTAGAAACCTCTCCTGTTTTCCAAAGCCAGGAAGAAGGGGACCCAAAGTGCCCTGTTTTGTCAACCGGTCCTTCGCACAGCTCAGGTCACCTCACTGCCAAGACAGCCAAAACACAACACAAACAAACAAAAGTAAAAAGTTCCAACGCCAGGCAGACCGGAGGTTTCAGGGGTTAGTGTGGGTTTTTTCTTTTGCAGGAGGAAGGTAGAAGCAAAGTTACTGAATAAATGGTTTAAGAAGGGAATCTCAGCATAAAACATTCAGGAGACTCAGGGTGGGTCAGCATTATGCCGCAAATGTCAGGGAACAAAAGGCTAGCCATTAGGAACACACCCACAAAGATGCATCTTTAAAGAAATGGTGGTGGGGCGCAGGGAGAGGGGCAAAACCTCCACATCCCGGCCCATATTCCCAGGGACAACTCTAGACCTCGGGCGGTCCTCACCACTCCCGAGCTCATGGCTGCGGCTCTGGAACGCGCAGCAGGGCAGGGCCTGGTAGACGAACGGGGTCCACCGGTTAGGAAGAGGGGCTCCGTCTCTCCCTTTCCTCCAGGTCGGCCCCGGCGGGGATCCGGCTCCACCCGGAGAACAAGAACCGCAAGCGGTGACCAACTCGAATTTCCGAGTGCGTTCCCATTGCTCCTGCCAAGCCCAGGGATCCCTCGAACCTCCGCACAGAGTCCGCGGCGAGCGTGCCTTGCCACCCCATCTCCAGTGTGGACCCCGAGAGGTGCGGCCCGGCCGGGGTCCCTGCCCCGCCTGGGCGCCTACCTCTCGCCCGCCCGGGAGAAAACGGTGAGGGGCGAGGAGGAGCCGTCGGTCCCGGGGGCCGAGAACTGGGACTTTGTAGGCCAGTTGAACCGACACCCTCATCTCGCCCGCAAAGACCCAGCTCTCAGCTCCCGCGCGTCTCGGATTCGGGCTGCGGCCCCGACGGGCTTCCTGGGACTGAATCCGGCTGCCCGCTTTCCAGGCACTCTGCTCATCCGAGATTCTGGGTTTTCCCCAAGCGGCGTCCCCCAAAGGCGGCATCCTGCTCGCCCGACCTCGACCCGAGGGCTCCGAGACCAGCCCCCGAAGGGTTACACGACACCTAGCGCGCGGCGGCGTCCGGGCCGCCGGGGTGCAGGCCGAGACACTGAGCTGGGGTGGGGGAGGCACGGGAACCTAGCCTTCCCCCATCCTCCAACCCCCCCCCCCGGTCGAGCGCAAGAGTTACACGCCGAGAAACTTCGCCGCGATCCCACGCCGCGCTCGCGAGGCCCAGCTCCGCGCCGCCTGGGTTACCTGCGCTCAGATCCGCCGGGCGCAGGGCCGGCCGGGCCGCTCGCACCGCAGGCCTCGCCCTCCCGCGCCGCCGAGCCCGCGCCCCAGCCGGGGGTCGTGGGGAGCAGCCGCCAGCCGGACCCGGCGCCCCGACGTCCCGGGCGCCCCGCGTGCGCCGGGCCGGGGGCCGGGGCCTCGCTCAACCCGTCCTGGACCTGGGGGCAGCTGCCGCCACCTCCCCGAGGAGCACGGGCCGGGCACAGCGGGGAAAGGAGTGGGGCGGCGAGACCCCTCGAAAGTTAGGGGAGTTCCTCCCGCTCGCAGCGCAGCCCGAGCTGGCTCCACGTGCTGGTGACACATCAGGAAGGCTGCGCGCCCCACGGCTCCCGGCGGGCGGACACGGCCAGCGCCCGCCCGCACCGCCTCCCGGAGCCGGGCGGACGCGCCCCGCCCCGGCCCGCCCTCCGCCCGCCCCTCGGCGCCCCCGCCCCCGCCCCCGCCCCGGACCGCGGAGCCCTCTCCAGCCTGCGGCACCCGCGGGAGGACACGCGGGCGGGGTGGGGGCCGCACCGGCGCCCCTTTCCCTGGTCGTCCGAGCTGCCCCGGGGATCGAATCCGGCCGCGGGCTGCCAGACTCGACAGTCTCAAGTGCCTTCCTCCCAGTCACGCAGCCCTTCCCGCCCCCGAGCTCCAGTAATTTTCCCTTTTCCTCCTCTGACCGGTCGGAGCCGCAGCCAGCGCTTCCTCCCGCGAAGGCCGGCGCCGAGAGCCCCCTGCCGGCCGCTCTGCTCCCAGGCCGCGTCGCCGGCCCGGCGAAGCGCTCCTGCGGCCGGCCTCAACCTCCCCACCTGGAAGCTGGGGCCGGCCAGGCCCTTCTCGTTGGCAAACCAACGAGAAAATAAATGTAAGGCGCCAGGCGGAGGGCCGTGCGGCACAATTTTTGAAATGTTAATTTTGTGTTTTCCTCTCCCCCTTCCAGTTGTCTGCTTACCCACTTCTCTCTTCCTGGTTGTGCTTTCTGAAAACCCGAGTTCCTTTAGGGGGACTGTAGGGAGGAAGGATGGTACAGAAAAGCTTCGAGGCCGAGGGAGAGCTTTCGCAAGGTTGGAGAGGGATCCGAGTTCGGTGGAATCCCTTCTGGTGGGGACCTAGTGCCTCACTCTCTCTCTCTCTCTGGAGACGCCGGGACGGGGGGAGTAACCACATGCCTCATCTTGAGACCAGTCTGGAGCGTCCATAAGCCAGGATCCCCATCCTCAAGACGGCCAGGACTCCAGGGACCACGGCAGAGGGAGGGATGGGTAAACGCAAATAACGACTGAGATGGAGTTGCCCTGCCTCTCTTCGGATGGAGCCTTGGAGTCAGGTTTAATTTAAATAATGAGACATACCTGCTTGTGGCCACACATAGATGTTGGCTCTGTTCCTCTCTTCTGTTTCCTGGCCTCACCGATCCAAATCGTGCCTTAAGACTTCACTGTGGTGAGGGCTGAGTGGTTTATCTGTTCAGTTTGCCAGCTGGCCCCACACCCCACATGACGACGGCAGGGCAGACATGTGCAGGACCAGGTGCTCCCAGGAGAGCAGGTCTGGGAGGGATGGAGGGCAGATGGCAGCCAGGCACTGCAGTGGTGCCCAGTGCCGGGGGCAGGGCGGGCCTCTGGCCCCAAGCCTCTGTAATCCCCATTTTGTGGGAGCCCAGGATTAGAAGGGAAGAAAGAGGAAGATGCCCTGACATTGCTGGTGATGCTGCCGGTGCTGGCAGGGGTCTGGGGTTCATGCTCTGCTTTCTCTTCCCCTTTTATTACTGTCTCTAAATCTGACAAACCCTTTGGATCTCTGAGACTTGAGGAGCCTGGAGGAGCCGGTGTCCTGGGGGGATGAAAGTGCAGGGATGTAATGGGTTTACCCCAGCGCTGATCCCAGAGAAGCCCGCAGAAGATTAAGATTTGCTCCCTGAGCTTGAAATCTCCCTGCTACCCCCTGACCACATCAAAGGACATGGCCGTAGGGGGCACCTAATCCCATCAATGGAATCAAAGCTGGACAAGAAAGGAAATCTGCAAACTTGGTGCAGCGTCAGGACACAGCTCACAAGAGAAAAGATAGATACACCAGGGCTCTGGCCTCCTCCACCGGGGTTACATCCCAGGAAAGGTCCCGAGCCAGTCCGCAAGCAGACAGGGCCTGTTCTTTGCTTCTTGAGGTGGCCACTGTGGGAAGGTCAACCACAAGAATTCAGAAGACTGGGCAGTGGGGCTGGGCCTGCCTCCGGGGCAGAACGGGACCCTGAAAGGGTTGGGACGCCTCTGTGTCTCTCAGTTCTGTTAGCTCCCAGCTTTCAGAGAATGCTTTCACAAAGACGCTCCTTACCACTCGTGTTCCCAAAGCGTGGTGCGCATGTGTAAGATGGTTTTAGGCTAAAAATATGTCATATATATTTTCAAAAATAAATTTCAAGAATATTGTGGTTACGATGAGGTTAAAATGAGCTAACTCAAAGACCAGTATTTAGTAAATCATAGCACAAGTGGTATTCTGCTATGGCAAAGGTGAGGGCAGTGGCCTGCAAATTCCTAATTAGAAAAACACTCTTTAGGATCATCTTTAGAGAAACACTGCCTTAGAACGGTGGTTTTCAAACATTCAGTCATGCCCCATGGTAGGAAATTTATCTATATATGTATATAAAATGTTTTATGGAACAATTCTTATACGCGCAAATATATTTGATGCAATCCTGTTCTGTTCCGTGAAAAAAAAATGCTGCCTGCAAGCAATTAAATTTATTTCATGATCCACTCATGGGTTACCTCCTGCAGTTTGAAAAACCCTGCCTTAGAGAATATTAACATGTGATGATGATGGTAGCTCTCAGTCAGTGAGAAATTTTTCAGTGCCAAGACCCTGTGCGAAGAGCTTCTCCTTACACTCTCACAATGACCCTAGGTCAGAGGTATTATTATTGCCTACATTCTACACGTGGAATTACTTGCCAGGGTCACTCGGCCAGTAAGTGCAGGCCGAGAGCAGCCCCTCTCCACTCTGGTCTAGTGCACTTCCCACCAGCTCACTCCGAGTAATTCACACAACGTTTGCCCTTCCCACAATGTATCCATCCCTCCAAGTCTGCCCTGTGGCTCCTGCCCTGTTTCCCTCCCCCCGTCCACAAACGACCTACAGGAGGCAGGCTCCTTAACAAGCTGACCTCAGAGCCCCTGAGATGGGGGTGGAGTGTGTGGTGTGGCAAGGACAATCTAAATGTCCCGGCCTCCCTGCTGCACACATCCATCTCTGTGGCTGGGAGGGATCCACCTGCCTTGGGGACAAAGTCCCATAGATCGGGAGACACTGACCTTTCTCTCTGGCTCCCCTCACTCTAGATTCTTCCCTAGGCCTTCCCTGGCTACTCTATTTGAAACTGCAGGCTCTTTTTCCATCACTTCTTACCCCCAACCCAGCATTTTTCTCCTTCCATAGCCCTCATCCCCTCTAATGTGCCACATCTTTTACTCATTTGCATATAGGGCCTGTCTCCCTGCTGCTGATCCTTGCCTCCGACTCCCAGGATGTAAGCTCCACAGGGGTAGGACTTTTTGTTTCATTTGTACACTACTGTATCCCTGTACACATAATGCAGTCTCAGCCAGTACGTGCTGAATGCCTTTCAGTCCTGCATACACTGCCCTGAGAGCTGTTTTTGCCATTACTGGATGGGCTTGGCTGCCCCCAACCCTCCCCCATCCAGGGCCCCACCCACCCAGGGCTGAGACACACACACAGAGGCACAGACACACTCTAACACCTGTTGATTTCACCCTTTTCCTCTCAGAGGATGACGTTCCCCCCGCCCCCCAAGGCGGGAGGGCCACATTCACCGCGGCCTCCAATGCGCAAACCGTGCAAGGTACTTAATATCAACCCCATGTTACAGTCCTGATTCTCTGCTAATAACGAACACGTGCCATCTCTCTAGCACGGCATCAAGTGGTGTGACATGGCAGGGCAGGAATGAGAAGCCCGATTTTACCGATACGGAAACGGGGCTTGGGGAGATGAAATGATTTACCCAAGGTCACTCTGTACCAAGCTCTTTGCCCTCAACGTCCTCCTCCGGACCCTCCAGACTATCAGATGCCACGATTGTGCACCTTCTACAGTCACGGTTGTGCTGGGTTCTTTACAGCTTCCTGCCGTCAGTCAGAAAGAGCTCGGACAGAAGACATGGGGATCCTGGTGACCAGAGGGAGAGAAGGACTGCAAATAGAATATCTTGTATGTGAATATGGAATTCATGGGGCTGATTTTCTCAGCAGATTTTGCCCAGGTGGCAATGTACCTGGCTTTTGTTTCTCTCGGCCCAGATGGATTGGACAGAAGGAGAGCCCCAGAGCTTGGGGGAAGACAGATTTTGGCATGAGATCTTTACAGCAGGAAAGCCGCTACTGGGGTGGCCGATTCTGCCAACATCTGAGCCCATTTCACCTCCTCACTCTTGTGCAAACTCTGCTAAGTTCTCTGCCTGGGGCCTCCGTGTGTCGTTGGCAAAACTGGGATGGGATTTTCTCTGTGATTTCTCCCAGCTTCTCCTCTCTTGAGAGGACAGGACACGACCTCTGCCTGCAAGAAGCAGCAGGGGGGTAAAGTCCCCAGACAGGGGTCGATTCTTTCCAGGTGTAATGATATTTCCTCAAGGCCAAGGCGGCGCTTCGAGAGGGATGCAGTTTTCCTGCCTGATGCGGGGTGGGGAGGAGGCAGGTGGCCGCTCTGAACGTGACCCAGGGAGTGAGGCTGAGAAGGTGGTGAGAAAATCCTGGAAAGTAAGGACACAAAGGAGCCCTGCTGGCTCAGAGTGCCAGCCCTCTCACTCGGGGTTCTCAGAAAAGCTTTCTCTGGGCAGGGTAAGTGCCTGGAAGATAGGAGAGCCCTTGGTTCCGAAGATCTAGGAGTCTGTCTCCTGGGGATTCCAACTGGTGATAGGGAGTTTCTGTGTCCCTCCCTTGTCTCCACAGCCTGAGTACTGGGGTCAAGCCTAGTGATTTTGTTCACTATGTGCTTTTTCTGTTGATCAGGGGTGAATATTAGACAAGAGAAGTACCTGCTTGCCCCATGGGTTGGCAAAGAGATGGGCCATCTCCTGGGTACATGTCAGGTTATAATCAAAGATGACTTTCCCAAGCAGATGTGTGCTCATCCTGCAGAGGAGCTTAACCTATGTCATAAAGGTAGTGCTTCCTGGATGATCTCGAACAAATCACTTCCCTTCTCTTTGCCTGTCTCTGTGGCTGTACAATGAGAGGGTTGGGTGGTTGCTTTCATTCCTATCAGACCATGATTCCAAACTGGCAACTTTTGTCGCAAAGTATAGGGTTGGACCTTTAGTGTTTGCTTATAAAAGCATGGACAGACAGTATTTGTTTCTTAATTTGAAATTTCATTTTATGTGCAAGGTCAGAGGGGTTGGCCGCTGGGGGTGGGGGTGGGGCTTAGGGAGGAGAAAAGCACCCCTGCCTGCTTAGTTGCAACCTAGATCATGATATTTGAGTGTCAGCGGTGATTGAATGAGGGCAGAAGTAGCCAAGATTGTTTGTGGTGCTCTGGAAAATTCCTGTTTATCCTCCAGAGCCCAGGTATGACATCACCTCCTCTGGGAAGACCTCCGCAACCCTTTAAGCAGGGTCCTGTCTTGTAAGAGGGCTCTGTCTCTGTACCAGATGCTGGAAACACAGACACAAGCAAGACACTGTCCCAGTCCTGAGGGGCCTCCCAGCTATGGTGCGAAACACACAGAGGGGTCCCAGACAATAAGCTGTGACTCACTACCTGGGGGAATCAGAGGTTTCTCAGAGAAGGTGATACGTGAGTCTCACCAAAGGGATGGAATCTGACTCTGATCCAGCATCTGGATGTAGCTGCTAATTTGCAGGGAATACCGAGGACAGAAGAAATGGAACTGTACTAAAAGTCTGCAGCCAGCAAAGTCTAGACTATGGGAAACTCTCCAGGTCAAATGGGCCAGGTTCCTTAACAGACAGACACACTGCAAGAAAATAAAAGGGAAGGGAGAGAATCCTAGTGATTGGGAAAAAAAAAAAAAGCTTAAAAGACATATCAGTTTTTAAAATGGGCAAAGTTAAACTGTAGGGTATAAAGATGTAAAGATGTACAACAAGATGATAAATTAAAATGCAAAGGGCTTCCCTGGTGGCGCAGTGGTTGAGAGTCCGCCTGCCGATGCAGGGGACACGGGTTCGTGACCCGGTCCGGGAAGATCCCACGTGCCGCAGAGCGGCTGGGCCCGTGAGCCATGGCCGCTGAGCCTGCGCGTCTGGAGCCTGTGCTCCGCAACGGGAGAGGCCACAACAGTGAGAGGTCCGCATACCACAAAAAAAAAAATGCAAGGAAGTGATTGATTACTATAAAAGTAAGGGATATAGTTGCCTCTGGCTGTAGGGGGTTGTGATTGCAAGGGGGGGGCACATGAAAGAGGTTTCTGGGTGTCTGGCAAAGTTCTCTGACCTGGGTGGTGTTCTACTTATAACTCATTAAGACATTCACTTAATTTGCGTGGTTTCTGAAATTGTGTTTTATTGTACAATAAAAGATTTAAAAATAGACATCTCCAGGCTGGAATATTGGACTAAAACTGATGGCACAAGGCAAAATATATACACTTGCCAAATTCTGCTTTTAAGTCAAATAATATTTGCTCGCAGGAAAGAAGCGGCCTGACCTAAAGTAGTTTGTATTTTTAAAAATATCCTGGAGGTTTTTAGCTGCCCACAAATGACTGTGCCTGCATACGTGGCTCTCCAACTGCAGTCCCAGAGGCCCTGTGTTTGTCCTAGACTCTGGGGGGAGCCACTGTGGGGAGGTCCCGAGCAAGGGGAAACTGACAGGGGGAGGGGCTTTGTAGCTCTGGTCCTGCCCATCAGGGAGGACGGGCTGTAACTCTGGATGGGGGAGCCAGGGCCATATAGTCTCACCGTGAGGGCACCACGACCAAGCCCCACTGTGAAAGGGGATGCTATGATTCACTACTTTGGCAGCCCCAAGAGAGACTGGGCATGGCACTAGCTAGAGGCAGCCCCACACACACACCGCTTCTCCAAGGGCCAAGCTCTGAGGTAGAAGCTTTGAATTTCAAGCCACAGGCATTTAGGAAACATCTCTTTCAACTCTCTAATTTTGCAACTAAGGAAGTTGAAATCCGGGGTATGTGATTTAACAAGGGTCATGCAATAAATTCAACACAGGTGTCTCCTTCTGCTTCTGCCCTCCCCCTTCAAGCCAATGACCTACCTCCAGTCTCACAGAGGTGAGTATAGATACCTGTAGGCCTACAATGTAACTACAAGGTAACTACAAGTTACCTACAAGGTAACTTGCTAGGCCTCTCGGCTCCTACGCTCACCCTGGTGCTTGTATCTGACACACCTGCACTTCCATCTCCTCTCACCAACCTTGACTTGGGATTCATACTTGACTCCTGCCTCTGGGGGCCCATGTTTCCCCCAACATCTGTATGTTGAGCTCTTCTGTACCTTGACCCTCTTTTATTGACTTTGGCTTGGCTCATCCACCCCCCTCTGTTGGGGTGGAATTCTCTGCTCCAGCAGCTGCAGGACACCCAGTGTCCAGCCTCCGAGTTCCTTCTCATCAGAAATCCAAACTAAGGGACAGGATTCAAGGCCATACCCACTAGTTCAGGACCTTTCCCCTTCCTATCCCTGAATGTCTGGAATCTGAATGTCTGGGAAATCGATTTGCATTTAGGAACAATTCCACGATGACGCTGGTACCCTAGCTCAGCATTCCCTTCAAAAGCTAAGTGTATCTCTTCCATTTATTGGAATCTTAGGGAAAAAGATCAATATATTTCCCTGCTTCCTGAGCCCCATATCCTGTCTTCTATGATCCTGCCCCAAAGAGACTCTGCTGACATTCAATCCACCTGAAGCTCCATGTGGTCAACTGTGCAGCGGGACCTGCAGAAAGGTGTGTTTTTGGGTCACGTTAACAGAAGTATGAGATACAGAATGAGGGAGGTGAAGTAACATTAATGAGACTACACCTGGAGTAGTACGTGTCACTTCAGTCCTGAGTGTCACAATTGAAGAAGGGGACAGATAGACCAGAGCATATCAGGAATGAGAGGCACTAAACATCATGTCATATTAAATTGGTCTATTTATCCTAGAAATGACTTGGGGAGTGTCATATCTGGCTAGGGGCCAGATTCAAAGGATCACACAGGCAGGTGCCAGACTTAAAGTGTCAGTTCACAAGGGCTGGGAAAGGAAAAGGCACCCGTCAGCTGAACGATGTGGTTGGCTTCCTAGACAAGAAGGCAGACAGCGAGCACCACGAGGAGAACTCACCTTTCAGGCAAAACCCAGAAAACACTGCTCCAGAAACTCAAACGCCCCTTCTGGAAATTTCTCCCACCCTCGAGACGCGCAAAACCAGTGAGACTGGACCTCTACCTCCACCTTACCCGCCGCTGGCGACACCAATGCCTAGCGCGGGCCTTAGTGTCCCCACAGGTAACACAAGGATCCCAGGCCAGCCCCGCCCTGCCCAGTGCGGCTGGGTGAAGGGAGGTTCGGGGAGAGGAGACGCAGGGCGGCCAGCGATGCCCGCGAGCCCTGCTGCCCTGGCTCGGCCTGCGTTGGTGACCGCGGCGCCGAGGAATGCGGGTGGACGGGGAAGGGTGGGACTGGCGGACGCCTGAACACAATGTGAAAAGTAAAAAAACACCACGTCGCAGAGGAAAGAGGCGATACACATGGGAACACCGAAGCCCCCACTATCGACCCCAATTTCAAGAACCAGGCACGGACGGGGTTCGAACCCGCGATCTTCGGTTTACGAGACCGACGCCTTACCACTTGGCCACCGCGCCTGACAGCCGAGGGAGCGGTGGAAGCTCTCAGTGGAGGGGAGGCGGCGCAGGCGCGGGAGGGGCGGCGCCTCGCCTCCGGCCCCGCCCCCGGCCCAGCCGCCCTGCCCTCCACACCCGCCGTCCGGGACCCAGCTCTCGGAGCTGCTGCGGCCCTCTCAGCGTCAAGGCTAGGCGCCCGCGTCCTGCCGGCGGCGGGATCCGAACTCGCGGTACCCGCCGGCCCGGCCCGGGCCCGCCCCACCTCTAGCGCCCCCAGGGGCACGGCGCCTGCGGAGAGGCCCGAGGGGCATTCGAAAGGAGCGGCGGCGGGCGGAGAATCCAGGTGGGGAGAAACCACGACCGACGCCTGTGACGGAGCCGAAGCGGAGACGGCGGCGGCGAGCGAGCCAGGGCACAGCATCCGCGCTGGCGTCTCCGCCGGCTCGGGGCGCCGCCGTGTGACCTTGGCCGGGTCATTTCCATCCGGTCGGCAGGATACTGGGGCAGCGTGCTGGAGCTCGGGCCGAGTCCACGGGGAACCGAGGGGGCAAGAAGGGCGGTGCAGGCAGGAACGGGACTGGCCCTCGGAGAAAGATGCAGGGAGCCGGGAGAGATGGGCGCCACGCTGCAGGGGCGAAGGGAAGTGAGCGCGCCTGTCTGATCCCTCAGGGGCGGCCGTCTGTGTAAGCAAAACCTTCCTCGGTTGCTCTCGCTACCCTCTTGCCCTTCAGCCTCTGGCACGGGCCTCGGGCCTGGAGACTCCGAGTAAACATGTTTGTGGCCTTGCCCAGGAGGGTCAGGTGTGGGCGCACAAGAGATGCCCCCAGGGATGATCTGGGGACAGTGCTAGAGTGACCAGCTGGAGGCGACCTGAATGGAGGAGTCTGTTAGTCTGGCCATACCACGGAACAGTAGGACACTCTTAGAAGGAATGATGTAGATTCAAAGGAATGATTATCAGCATAGAAGGAGCACAAAAGCACATGTGATTTTAAGATGTAGAACAATACGTGCCATTTACTAAAGCAAAGGGAAAGACACACAAAGTAGATAAAAGTAAAAACATTAGAAAAATAGAGAGGGGGAGACTGGAGATAGGGACCAAAGGGGAGTTTACTGGTAATGTTTTTTTCCTATTCTGTGAAAGAGGCAAAAAGCTGAGAAGTTGGGGATACAAGTGTTTATTACGATACTGTAGGTTTTTTTTTTTTTTTTTTTTTTTTTTTTGCGGTACGCGGGCCTGTCACTGCTGTGGCCTCTCCCATTGCGGAGCACAAGCTCCGGACGCGCAGGCTCAGCGGCCATGGCTCACGGGCCTAGCCGCTCCGTGGCATGTGTGAGCTTCCCAGACCGGGGCACGAACCCGTGTCCCCTGCACTGGCAGGGGGACTCAACCACTGCGCCACCAGGGAAGCCCGATACTGTAGGTTTTGTATTTTCTTTAAATTAAAACGAAAGGAAGGGAATTCCCTGGCCGTCCAGAGGTTAGGACTCCACACTTCCACTGCAGTTAGGCAGGGGTTCGATCCCTGGTCGGGGACATAAGATCCCGCATGGCCGCGAGAGGGGGCCAAAATAAATTAAAAAAAAATTTTTTTTTTACAATGGAAACGAAACTAGGTCCCTCTGTCCTTGTTTGGCCTGTGGCCATAGCGTCTGTTCCAGGAGAGGTGAGTGGGGATGGGTGGGGAAGGGGACTCCCAGTCCCAGGGCAGGGGGTGGCCAACTGCCAGCCTCCCTCAGGCCCCAGCCCTCGTGTGCACAGGCGTCAAGGGTGGGGACACAAACCAGACCAATCCGTCCATTGCCGACCCTGCCACCATGCCCAAGTCATCCTTGCTTATTTGTAGAAATTTTTTAAAAGTATAGTTGGTGGAGATTTGGGGAAAGTCAGGAAAGCTATAAAAATCACTGTCAACCATTTTGAAATGTACAATAGTGTTAACTACAGGCCCACGGCTGTGTAACAATCTCTGCAACTTTTTCGTCTTGCAAAAGGGAAACTCTGTACCCACTGAGCAGCAACTCCCCTTTCCCTCCTCCCCCAGCCCCTGGCTACCACCGTTCTGCTGTTTGTAAGAATTTGACTACTCAGGGTACCTCATATAAGTGTCTTTCTTTTTGTGACTGCCTTATTTCAGTGAGCATAAGGTCAAGGTTCATCCGTGTTCATCGACATATGACATGATTTCCTTTCTTAAGGCTCCGTATTCCATTGTATGTTTCTTTATCCATTCATCTGTCATTGCACATTGAGTTTACTTCCACCTCTTGGCTATTGTGAATCATGTTGCAATGAACATGGGGGTGCAAATATCTCATGATCCTGTATTCAGTTCTTTTGGATATATACACAAAAGTGGGAATACTGGATCACATGGTAATTCCATTTTTAATTTTTTGAGGTACCTCCCAACTGTTTTCCATAGTGGCTACACCATTTTACAATCCCACCGTCTGTGCACAAGGGTTCAGATTTCTCCACATCAGTGCCAATACTTGTTTTGTTCTTATAGTGGTCATCCTAATAGGCGTGAGGTTGTGTAATTTCATTGTGCTTGGTTTGTATTTCCCTGATCAGTGATGTTGAGCATATTTTCATATGCTTGTTGGCCGTTTGTTTTTCTTTGAAGAAATGTCTATTTAAGTTCTTTGCTAATTTTTAAATCAGGTTATCGGGCTTTTGTTTGTTTGGGTTTTAGTTTTAGGAGTTCTCTATGTATCCTGGATGTTAACCTCTTATCGCATATATGGTTTGCAAATATTTTCTCCCATTCCTTAGTTGGATTTTTCACTCTGTTGTTTCCTTTACTGTGCAGAAGTTTTCCGTTTGATGTAGTTGCATTTGTCTATTTTTGCCTTCATTGCTTTTTTTTGGTGTCCTCTTCAAGCAATCAATCATTGCCAAATTGAATGTCCTGAAGCCTTCCCCCTCTTTTTTCTTCTAAGAGTTATATCAACCCAGGTCTTACGTTTAGGTCTCTAGTCCATTTTGACTTAATTTTTGTATGTGGTGTAAAAGTAAGCATCCAACTTCATTATTTTTCATGTGGATATGCAGTTTTCCCAGCACTATTTGTTGGAGACAGGAAAGTTTTTTAAAGCATAAAAAGGAGAATTCAAAGGACCCCGTAGTCTTACCACCATAGAGAAGCACAATGCCTGCATTCTTGTATGTATAAAACACACTAATTCATTTTTTCCGAGATACATGGGTTGGTTTTTCTTTCACATTTTAACAATTAGAAATCAATATGACAACTGGTTATAGTTGGAGTTTTACAATTGGCAAATTTTTTTAGTGGCACGTAAGTTTTTTAAATCGATGCATTTGATGAAATGGAGTATATATATAATACAGTTAGGAGAGTCAGACTCATATTTTCACGTTCGTATATTTCATGGTGTCCTCATTTTTCTCACCATTGTAAGATGAGCACGTCCCACGTCTTTAAAAGTGGATCATTTCATGGACTGTAACAGGCGTACAACTCTGGTACAGGATGTTGATAGCAGGAGAAGCTGTGCGTCGGGGGTGGGAGGGGTAACATGGTAACCGTGCTTTCCACTCAGTTTTGCTATGGACCTACAACTGCTCTAAAAAATAAAGTTTAGGGCTTCCCTCGTGGCGCAGTGGTTGGGAGTCTGCCTGCCGATGCGGGGGACGTGGGTTCGTGCCCCGGTCCGGGAGGATCCCACATGCCGCGGAGCGGCTGGGCCCGTGGGCCATGGCCACTGGGCCTGTGCGTCCGGAGCCTGTGCTCCACGAAAAAACTAAAGTTTATTTTTTTAATACCTTTAAAAAACACTAAAAAAAAAAAAAAAAAAGAGGTAATTCTTGAATCCTCTGCTCTGACTCCCGTGCTGTGAGTCGCAGCCAACCCTGGGCCGCGCTGGGGCTGCTCCTTGGTGGGGGTCCCTGTGGGCCTGGCCCAGGAGCCTGATTTTGTCCTTCTTCCAGCAGTGAACAGCCGTAAGAGCATGGTCTAACTTCCGTTTCCTAAACTCACATGTACCACTTTTAATATAGACCTTTTGCCTTGGGAAAGACGCTTTGAAACTTGACCAAAAGGCGAGAGCTGGTTCCAGAAGCTCCTAGCTGACAATCAGGCCATACCTACTTCCATGTAGTGCAGTGGTAAGATCATCCAGTCATTCAACAAATCCTCAGTGAGCACCTACTAGGTGCTAGAATCTTTCCTCAGTGCTGGGGCTATAGCAGTAAACTAAGCGTCACAGATCCCTGCCCTCATGGAGCTTCTATTCTTAAATAAGCAAAACGTATAGTATGTCAAATGGTGATAAGTACTAGGGAGAGAAATAAAGCAGAGAAGGATGGGAAGTTCTGCAGGTAGGATGGAGGGTGGTAACTTTAAACAGAGAGATATAGTAGATTAAAAGCGGTCACAAATTCTTTGCTGCTTTTCCCACCCAAAGGTAGAGTCTGTTCCCCATCTTTGGGTATGGGCTGCCTGTCTGGCTTGCCTTGACCAATAGAATGTGGGCCAAGTGACGGTGTATAAGTTCTAAAGCTTAGGTCTCAAGAGACCTCGTAGCTTCTGCCTTTGCTATCTCAGAAGCCTGTCCTGAGACCGCTGTGTAAGAAAGGCAGTCCCGCTTTTGGAGGATGAGAGGTCGTGAGGCATCTCGCAGCCAAAAGCCAGCACCACCTACCAGACACGTCAGCTTGGCCACCTCAGGCCTCCCAGCCCCGCTGACCCCTCAGCTGGGGGCAGCTCGATGAGCAAACCCAGGCACACCCTGCAGAGGAGCTGCCAGCCTACCCACAAAATGGGGAAATTAATAAATTGTTCTCATGGTAGAGTTGTGAGGGTGGTTTGTTACTTAGCAGTAATAGTTGCTGGATATAGGAGGTTACCTACAACGAACACACTTTCTGGTTCGAGGTTTGTGGGCTGGGGGTTATTTGCATGGAGTAATCGAAACTTTTGTGATGCTGGACGAATGAGGCAGGGGCCGTGCCCAGTGGCCCCTCAGAGGTTATTTAATCTCAATTTCCTCATCCACAAAATGGGAGAGTTTGTTCGCTATTAGCCACAGCCCCGCATTAATGAAAAATTGAACCACCTTCTTCATTCTTCACTGCTGAAGTGAGCAGGGGTGTGAAATGCCGCTTGACCCTTTTTCCGTAGGTGCGTGCGGTAGCAACCTGACACTTTCCCTTTCCTCAAGTTTCACAGTCCCTTTGCCAGCACGAAGGCTCTAAATTAAGGCTGCTGCTAGTAGGAGAAAAAAGTCAACACAGGTTGAAACCTTTTTGGAGAGTGTATGGCCACATGTGTAGACATTTAAATTAAGGCTGCTTTTCATACTTGGGGTTAACACGGTTCTTTCTTCCCCTTCTCAGTGTTTAGTCGTTTTCCCAACTCCTCCATCTGTTGGTAGAGCCTTCCCTGGTAACAAAATACTTACAGGTGGCTGTAATTTAAAGGGTCGGGGAGGGCTCACAGGTGGATCACAGGCTAAATAAGTGGGGGAGGGATAAATTGGACGACTGGGATTGACACATACATACCCCTATATATAAAATATCTATAGATAACTAGTAAGGACCTACTGTATAGCACAGGGAACTCTACTCTATACTCTGTAATGGCCTATATGGGAAAAGAAGCTAAAAAAAGAGTAGATATAAGTATAACAGATTCACTTCGCTGTACACCTGAAACGTACACAACATTGTAAATCTTTTTTTTTTTTTTTTAATTTTTATTGGGGTATAATTCAGGCCTCCTCAGAAGGCCCCAAACAAGGCAGGAGCCTTATTGAGCACCAGTGCTAAGCAGCTACAGCCCTCGGGACCATTCCTTTCCCTGAACACGATCCTGCCGTGATGGACGGTCAGGAGTCTCCACGGGGGCTCCCGGACAGTAAGAGATCTATGTGGCTGAGATCAGAGCACTGATGGACCAAGTCATTCCCCAAGATGGGTCCTGTTTGGGTGGATTTCTTTGGGGAAAGATGGATCTCCTGAAAAGAAGCCTGGTAGGGCGGAAAGCGCTGAAGACTTGCTATCTCACGCACCTATTGCTGTGTGGCCAGCTACCTCAAAACGTAGAGGTGTGCAGAGAGATGTGAGGTGGGGCTCCTTTGTGCCCACCTTCACCTCAGAAAATGGAAACATCTGAGGGCTCTCTAGTGGGACAGGTTGGACTAGACCCTCTCCTAGTCTCCTTCCTACCTTGACAGCCTCCGGAGTTGACGTTTACAGCATCCCCTCCCCCACCCCCCAGCACCACCACGATTGCAGGCCGAAGCACTGAGGGTCTGGCCTGACGCTGCCGGAGACCCGAAGAGTCCAGCTTTTGGTCTGGGGGTCGCCTGCTGGACTGGATAACTGCGAAGGCCACGTGGAGACAGAGGAGGCCAGTTGGGCTAGAACGCAGGGGATGAGGGTCTCACAGGCTCCCCTGGGCTTAGTGACACCAAACGGAATCTGGAAAGTGGGCCCAAACTTCAGCGCCTTTGCCCTCTGGGTTTGGGCCTTTCAGGAGCTCCAGCAATTTTGTTGTTGTTGTTGTTGTTAAACCCAGAGGCCACATCAGTGTCACGGAGCCCAAATCAGAACCCAGTAGCAGAGTCAGAGCTTGGAGAGAAAGTCAGAGCCAAACCTGGAATGGCAGGAGAATGAGGGGAACTTCCCGCAGCCCCAACTCAGCCACCTGGTGAGTTCTAGAAGGACTGGCTGGAAGCTGGCTCCGGGCTTCCTGGGCCCTAGAGCCCACAACCTTGCCCCAGCGGGCTTGGAGCACCACTGACCCCTCAGCCCACATTAAGGTGTAGCCTGGCCAACCAGGCTGACCCATGGTGGAACCACCATCCTTCCTGGGCCTCTGCTCCTGCCCCCCCCAGCAGTGCAAACAGGCCGCACAAGTCCCACCTATGGGCTCTCGCTCCTAAAGAGCCCACGGCCCCACGCCAAGCACTCAGAACACTGCAGGGCGCACGCACGGTGAGCCCTAAAGACACGCCAGCGACACGAACCACCTAGTTGTTGCATCTTGGGGGCCAAACACCACATTAGGCACAGGGATTAGGGAGGGGAGAGGGGCTGTAGGGGGAGGAGTATTGCCAAATCCCACTTCTCCGCGGCTCAAAGGTCAGATAGCAGCCAGATGGACTGACCGAACCCGATTCACCCTCACCAAGGGCCCCCTGCTGACCACGGATCTCTGGACGCCACAGCTCGCAGGGCTGCACCTCCTCCCCGAGGGTCCTGGGCCTGCAAGTGAGATGCCACGGGAACAGCTTTCTCCACCTCTGGGCGCAGGTGAGTCATTTTCCGGAGATGGGTTGGCTGGGTGGACCTGCCCAGCAAGGCCATGAGAAGCCTGGCTCCCTTGCCCAAGTGACCACCCAAAGCTGGTGATTCCAACTCTCCGCCTCACGCAGCAAAAAACAAAACCGACCAGGTCTTACCTGAGTCCACGCTGCCTTCGTCTTGGTTCCTCTCTCGGCAACCTACCCGGTCCTGCTGCCGCTCCCTGAAGCTCAGCTCGGAGCAGGCCGACGCTGGCTTAAGATCCTTCAGTGGTTGCCACAGCCCTGCGCCCTGACCCCTGCCCTCTGCCCTCTGCCCCGCTAGTTCTCCTAAGGCCTTTGCACCTGTTGTTCTTTCTCTGTGTTTTCCCCAACCTCTCTCACCTGGCCATCTCCAGCTCCTCCTTCAGGCCTAGTTGAAATCTCCCGACTCCTAAAATGATTTCAGCAGTGATTATGCACCCATGACTCTCAGCTCTGGCCACACACTGGCATCACTGGGGGGGCGGGGGCGGGGGTTTGGAAAAAACCCCAGCGTCTAGCCCCACCTGAATCCAAATCACTGGGCCGGGGCCCTACATCCACGTGGTTTAAAATTCCTCCAGGTGATTCAAATATGCAGCCAAGTTTGAGAATCTCCCTTTCTAGAAGCTGCTGTGCCCTGAGGTTGGGGAGCGGCTTTGTTTTGCTGTCATAAACCCAGCGCCTCACCCTACACTGAGCGTCTATCAGGTGCTGATGAAACGTTTGCTTAATGATGAGATCCACCCTTGGCCCAGCAGGCTCTGCAGGGCCTCAGCTGTCCTCTCTCCAGCTCCACCTCTCCACTCACCTCCCGGACACCGTACCCCGAAACGGCCGTGCTCTCTACCGGCCTCCCCCACGTGTGATTCCCAGATCCTACAATCCTTCAGGGCTCTGCTGAAACAGCCCTTCCTCAGGGAAGCTGTCCCTGCTGCCCACTGGCCTCAGTCCCCTTGCCCCCAGCTCCCATCCCCCCTTGGTGCCCGGTAGATTAAGTCTGTTGGTTGAGTGATTTTGTATCCAGGTATTTTTGACCCTTCAGGAGACTTTGTCCTGGGCCCAGATGACTCTAAAAGGGCCTAAATTTGAGGGCATGGTGAGCTGGTGGGATCTGACAATGGAACACTTTTGCAGGCACTGTGACCTCTAGGCGTCGTAGGGACAACGTCATCAGTAATAAAGAGGGTGAGAAAACGGTCTCCAAGACTGTGCAGGGGTCCCAGCCTGCACACACTGCAGGGCTTGCTCTCACCTCTCTCCAGAAGAGTAAACTGAGTTGACTCGTGTCCCCTCCAAACGGTATGTTAAAGCCCTAAGCCCTGTACTTGTGAACGTAGCCTTATTTGGGAATAGGGTGATGGTGGTTGTGATCACGTTGAGGTCATACTAATGTAGGGTGGCTCTAATCCAACGTCTGGTGTCCTTATAAGAAGAGCAAATTTTGGTCACAGAGATACCCAGACGGAAGATGGCCATGCGACAACCAAGGCAGAGGCTGGAGCGATGCAGCCACAAGCCAGGAGCACCAAGGATTGCTGGCAACCGTCAGCCAGGAGAGGCGCGGCGCAGAGCCTCCCTCAGAGACTGCGGAAGGCACTAACCTTGCTGACACTTTGATCTCAGACTTGTGGCCTCCAGAACTGTGAATCAATTTCTGTTGTTTTAAGCACCATCCCACCCCCTCCCCCAATGTGTGGTACCTTTGTTTTTTTTTTTTTGGCCATGCCATGCAGCATGTGGGAATTTTCCCTGACCAGGGATTGAACCCGTGCCCCTGCATTGGGAGCTCGTTGTCTTAACCACTGGACTGCCAGGGAAGTCCCCTGTGGTACATTTTTATAGCTGCCCTAGAAAACTAATTTAATAGAGGAGACATTTCGATAAGGAGCCTTTGGGGGAAGGTGAGTTTTGCCTCCCCAAATCCAGATTCTGATTCTGCAAGCACTTACTGGATCCCCATCTGGTGGCTGGACTCCATGGGTAGGAACGGTTACTTCCTTCGCTTTACGGACGAGGCAACCGAAACTCAGAAAACCTGCTCAGTCACACAGAAGGAAGCCATAGAATGGGGGCCTGATTTCAAGTGCAGGACTTTTTCCGTGAACGCAGAGTTGGTGCTCAGAAATGGCCTAATTATTGTGAAACAGCAGCAGGTTGGAAGTTTAATATTGGGGTTTTATCAGTGACACCCTGTCCCCACCTTGGTTCCCGAGACCCCATTGCACTCTCCTCTGCTTCCTTAACAACGAGTTCACCTTTTCAGGACTTCAGATCTCAACACACACACCACAAGCCAGGGTGCAAGGGGGCTACAGCTTCTGGAAAGGCCAGCAGTTGCTTCCGGATGGCTGGGGTAGGGGAGGCAGGACCAGTCTCAAAAAAAAGTAGTGGCAAACTAAGAAGGAAGCCGTTTTTGAAATGGGGGTGCAGGGCCAGTGCTCAGGAATTGGAGACACCTGGCTGGCAGCAGAGGGGTCCTAGAAGGAGTGCGGAATGGGGTTGTCAGATAAAATACAGGACGCCCAGTTAAATCTGAATTTCAGCTATACAATGAATAACTTTAGTTATTGGGACATACTTACACTGGAAAATTATTTATCTGAAATTCGAATTTAACTGGGTATCCTGTATCTGGACTTGCAGAATCTGGCAACCCTCGGGAAGGGAAAGGCGCGTTAGGAGGATGGAGAGAGTAAAGGTCCAGATCACAGAACGCCCAGTGTTGGAAGAGGACTTTGCTGTGAGCCCAGGAGGCCGTGTGACTCCGATGAATGGGGCACCGTCCGTCCACTTGGGCAGACCTATAGCACCTGGGCCTGTGTGGGGAGCTAAGAGGGCCTGGGCTAACAGGAAGGCAGACTCACCTCCAGAGAGGCTGGGCCTGTGAACCCTGTTGACACCTGGAATTCCATAACCACCACCAGGGGCAGACAGGAGAGAGCAGGACCCTGGGGGTCCGGGCCACCAACCTGGAGCACCTCCAGTGCTTGGCGGGACCCACGCTCAAGTGGAGGACCTGGGCCTGTGACCCAGGGGAGCCATGGGCGCGGACACGGCAGAAGACGACACGGGGACCCCGTTAGTGAGCAGAACAAGTTGAGAGCCCTGGGAGGCCCCTGCTGGGAAAGGGAACGTGGCTGCAGTGAGGACACAGTTTTCAAACGTCACAGTCCCGAGGGCTGGATGGTGCCGTTATCAGGGCTTCTGGGATGCCCATCTCCTCTCCTAGGTGCTGTCCCGAGGACAGTCTCAAAAGAGGGTCTGCAGGGTGAGCCTCTGCCCCCGGAGGGGCACCAGCCACCCTGGTACACTGGATGAGGCCCGCTCTTCCTATGGGAGACTGACCCCAGGAGTTCTGGGACCAGGCCTCACCTCTTCCACCCTCCCTCCCCTACCACAGAAACACTGTCAAGTCAGGCAAGAAGAGCAAAGTGTTTATTTACACCTGGGTCTGTACGTGAGCGTTCCCGAGGGAGCCTGCCTCTGAGAGCCTGCTCCTTCTTGGCAGACAGCTCGGGACCCCAGGACGCAGCCTTGGAGCCTCACCACCCTCTCCCCACCCCGGGGCCTGGAGGTGGAGGTCTCACTTCAGCCCCAAAGCTAAACCTGCTTCCAGACGGAGGCTCCTGGGGCAAAAGACTCAGGTGAAAACCCACGATGTGTCAGAGCCACCCGACAAACCCTCGGATAAGCCCTCACATGCAGCTCAGCCCACCCGGGCCCCGGAGACCCCAGCCAAGAAAGCGGGAAGAGCCGGGGACGAGGGAGCCAGCGGGCTGCGAGCCAGTCCTCAGCGACGCCTGGTCCGACGGCGGTCCTGACCTCACCGGGGATTGAATGGCACCCGGGTCTGAGCACCTTGGGCAGATGAGGAAGAGCTGGGCAGCTGTCAGTGGCAGGCAGGGGATGCAGCCAGAAGCCCCTTCCTTCTGCCTGTTTGGGGTCCGCAGCTGTTTAGACACCAGATGGCGATGGCCCTGAACCCAGGCCCAGTGCCAAGCACTGGAAGCGGCGCGGCTGGAGCGTCTCCCGTGGGCCGGGGTGCCTCCTCCGAGGGGCCCACAGAGCGGCCGCAGACCCACGACATCGCGGCCCGGGCCGACGCCCAGCTTAAGAAGGTGCGCTCTGCCGGCTACAGGTACTGACACCGACTCATGGAGGGGGCTGTGGGAGAAGCTGCTTTGCACAGAGTGAGCCTTTTCTAGTGTGCAAGGCGCCTAAACAGCGGCAGGCTGGACGACGGGCTGAGTGAGGCCACAATGAAACACCTGTCCCAGGTCAGCAAGTCTGCACGGCTGGGCGAGCAGAGGAAGCGGAGCTGGGGGCTGTGGACGGGCGTGCGGGGGGCGGGCGTCGCGGGGCGGAGGCACGTGGACGCAAAGGGGGACGCTATGTACACTTTACAGGGCTTGGGTAAACAGAGGACGTAGAAAAGGGGGCAGTGGAAACTCCTGTACAGTGGTGACAGGGGAGAGAAGGCACAAGGACAATGACCCCAAACCATGCAGACAAAACACAGCCTGTGCAGCACAGCAAAGCAGAGGGGCCCGGAGAAGGCACGTCTCCCCAGACGACAGCACCGAGATCCTGCAGGGCCGGCGCCAGGGTGCCTCTCCCAGCCACCCCCCTGCTGCTGGCTCCGGGCAGACATCCCTCCCCCTCCGTTACAATCACAGCGGAAAGAGGAGCCTACGAGGTCGGAGCACCAACGTCATGTGGCATCAGGCTTCGCAGGGTCTACGCTTCTAGAAACACACCTTTCTAGAAGGCAGCCTATTTCCCAGGTAGGTGGGGCGTGGCAGGAGGGCAGGGAAACAGGCCCATGGCTCCGGCCTCTCCTGCTCCGGTTCATGGGCGCACTCAGAATGGGGTGGCAGGGCCCGGAGGTCCCTAAGGTCAGCGGAGGGAACGGACTTGCGCAAAGTCACCCGGGAGGGCGTGGCCCCTCTAGCCTGAGGCCTCTGGCCAGCCTGAAGCATAGCATTAGAGGAGCTGCTGGCCTAGTCCCAGAGGAGCAAAGGCCGGGGCGGGTGCCAGGGCTGCAGTCCCGAATGGCCCCTCTCCTTAATCTAAAACCCACCTCAGCCCTGAAAGAGAGTCGCTGTAGATCTGCCGGGCGAACAGCCGTTTCCTTGGCACTATAGCCATCCCGACGCTTCCCCTGTTCCCATCGCATCGCATCTAAAGTTCGCTTTTAGGTTTAAATGCATTAAACACACATACCCAGCAGCACAAAAAGAGGGCTTAATTTCTTCATGGTCCCCCAGGCCCCACCGGCCCCTGAAGGCCTTTGCCCGTTATAAGTCCCTCGCTGGAACAAAAGAGCCGTCCTGACCCTCAGGACCTGGCTCGGCCAGGAATCCAGCAGATTAGCGCCTGGAGCCTCCAGGGCTGGGCGGGGATGCTGGTATGGCTACTAACAGGGGAGGTGCCGGGGTGACCTTTAACCCCCAGCCTGAAAACAGATCAGAGGCAAAACTCCCAAAGCGGGAATCCCCGCGGGCTCAGCTGTGCAGGTGGGTGGCTGCTGTTTCGGAGGCTGCTTTCGGCACCCACCCGCCCCTTCCCGCCCCCACTCCGTTCTGCTCCCACTCCGGACTGTGTCTGATACATCCCAACATGTGCCACCCACCAGCTCCACGAGCGACAGGCAGAGCCCGGCCCACAAGGGTTCGCTAACCCCTAGGCTAGTGAGAACAGCTGGATCCACCCACTCCTGAAGGCATCTGGCCTCCCATCCTGGGGGGCGAGGGGTCAGCTAACGTCTCACCATCCGACATCATCATTCCAGGAAAAGCCACCAACATCCCAGCAGGAGAACCCGCTGTTATCCAGCACCTGGGTTAACAAGCCCAACAGAGGTTTTCCCTGCCTCTGGCCAGCAACCCCCTTGGCTGCGTTACCATCACCTGGGGAGCTCTTTAAACAGCTGGGCGCCTGGGCCACACCCACACCAATTAAATCCAAATCTCTGGGGGCTCAGGCAGCAGCATTTAAAAAATCTCCCCAGGTGATTCCAATGCACGGCCCAAGCTGAGAAGCCCTGTTTCAGGCCCAGGAACTTTGCGAGGTTGTCCAGTTTTGTGTTTTTAATGGGTGAGAAATAAAGTGTATTAGGCGTTTATAGATAAAGGATAATTTCCCTCTGACAATTCTTGAAGAATCTACGCATTTAAGATAACTTGCCTAACTCTGGCAATTCAAAGTTAATTTTTTTTTTTTTTAAACACTTGCTGGTTCAACGAATTTTGTTGGGGCTCTGATTGAAGGCAAGGATAGCCCAGAGTCATGTAAAATGTGAATCTGCTGCAGAAGCTGCTCCCCACACCCCCAAACACCTCTAAACTTCACACAAGTTACTGTAATCCCTACTTGGTACAGTTGCCAGGCTTGGCAAAACCAAAACCCACATGGGGCACCCAGTTAAATTATAATCACTTGGGGAATTCTTTAAAAAAACAACAACACTGGGCTTCCCTGGTGGCACAGTGGTTGGGAGTCCGCCTGCCGATGCAGGGGACACGGGTTCGTGCCCCAGTCCGGGAAGATCCCACATGCCGCGGAGCGGCTGGGCCCGTGAGCCATGGCCGCTGAGCCTGCGCATCCGAGCCTGTGCTCCGCAACAGGAGAGGCCACAGCAGTGAGAGGCCTGCGTACTGCAAAAAAAAAAAAAAAAACCCAAAAACCAAAAAAACAACAACACTGATGCCCGGGCCACGCCCCACACCGACGGAATCAGAACCTCTGGGGACTGGGCCCAGTTATCAGAAATTTAAAAGCTTCTCCATTTAATAAAATGTGTCCCAAGTACTGCAGGGAACACCTACTGAGTCATTTGCTTACCTGAAATTCAGATTTCACTGGGCATCCTGTATACTATCTAGCAGCCCTGCCGCTGAGAGACAGAAGCAGAACCCTCCACCGGAAAACAAAGGAAGGAGAAAACACAGGAAGAGAGCACGTTCTGCCCCACCTGGACCAGTCAGTCCAGCTCTGGAACCTGCCCAGAGGCTGTGGGGCTGGGACCCCTCCGGCATCTGCCCCCCTCAGGCAAAAAAGCTACAGGCTCTTAAAAAGCCAATCTGATACATTCTGGCTGAAGTGAGAAGGTTAGATTTAACATGGGGCGTGTGTTAAGTGGAACTCAGTCTCATTTTACAGTCAGCCCGTTCCAGAGACCAGGTCCCGAGGGGCCTTCCCGACGAGCACTTCCCGCGGGAGTCCGCTCCCGTGGCGCCCCCTGCAGGCCGACAGCTTTTTCCACCGCTTTCCCCTTGGCGGACATTCCTTCCCACATTGTGACTTTATTAACTCAGGCCTCTGCGGCCTCCCCTGGAATTCCACGTCAGGGCGGCTAACACATCACAATGCTCATCCCTGGGGCGAGTCCCCCTCAGAGCGGGGTCCGGATCCGGCTGGCCTCTCCGCAGGATGCCTCCCTGTAAAAGCCAGACCAAAGCCACCTCGGGATTCATCGTCTTTCCTGTCCTTTAACTCATGCCATTCCTCCCTACCAGCAAATCCTCAAGAGACCCACTCCTCGTGCCTTCTTTCCACCGCTGCTTCTGCCCAGACCCCTGGGGGGCCCAAGGAGACCAGTGTCCTTAGGGGGTTGAGAGACTCCCAGGAGACTGACCCCTGCCCTCATCCTTCTGGTGTGCGCGGCCCCGAAGTCCTGGATCAGACCAATGCAGCCCTACGATTTGCTGCAGGAAACAGATGCCATGCATACGCTTAGAAAGAAATCACGAACTCCAACAAAAGCAAACGGTGGCTGGAATGGGATGAACATCAGTCCTGGCCACAGCCCTGCTCTGTGAGCGGGAACACACTCGAGGCCCTAGGTCCCCTCTTCACCCTCTCCTGCCCTCTCTCCTTTGAATACACCCCTCCCCAAGATGCCCAAGCTTTCCTGTTCACACTAGAAGTGCTGAAGGAAACAAGAAACTGCGGGGGGGAAAATAAGACCATACATGGTTTATATGTATTTGGATTAAGGAAACAATTCACAAGCCATACAAAACTGAGACACACTGGAAAACTCAAAGGGAAGTACCGTATCTACTCCCAGCCACCTAGAACACCACAGCACGTGAAAGATCCAGAGGGTGAATTTCCACCACGTGTCACCAGGATGGAAGACTAAGGTTTCCCTGCAACTTCCCCAACCGTCTCTCCCACCAGCACAGCGTTTGTTCCCCTGGCTGAGACCCGAGTACAGGTGTGTTTCTAAAGGCTGGAACACGGGGCCCTCACCACCCAACTGAGCCAAGCCCAGAGCTTGGATTCTGAAAATCCAAACCCAAGGCCATCCCCAGGGCCAGGTAAGCAAGGCCCACTTCTAGCCTGAGGGAGCTGTCGAGAGGGTCCATCCATGCCCTCTCTTAAAAGGCATCCACAGGAAAAGATGCTGACAGGGACCGGAGCGTGCTCCCGCCCGAAAATCGTGTCTTTGGTTGCCCAACGCCAACACGTGCCTTAGACTGTCCCCAGCCTCCTTCCCCCTTTCTTTGAACCCTTCATGTACACCCAGGTGAACGCTGCTCATTTTTCAGTGTCTTAAAAAACAAAAAAGACAGAGAGGGAGAGGTAGGTGAGCAGGGATGGAGAAGTTTGCGGGGAACTCTCAGAACGCCAAGAATTCTCAGGATGAAGGTCGCCCCCTCCAGCTCCTCCACAAACCTGAGTCCTTGGGACACACTGTGCACAGCCTCACACGGGCTGCCGGCTGGGGGTGGGGGGGTTCGTGAGGGCCCCTACGCGTTCCCCCCATACGCTCCTTTTTCCTCTCCGAGCTCAAGCACCTGGGCCTGAAAGGTGGCCGAAGAGGTTGGTGAGGCATTTGAACTCCTGGAAAAGATGGTAATTTTGCTCCCACTCCCAGGGGGAAACAGGGATGTGGTGGAAGAGCCTGTCTCACTAGAGTACTTTTTAATCCTGGTCCCCAGAGGTAGAATCATTTTATCCAGTATCTGAAACACAAGCTTCTAGCTCTCATCGTTACAGTAACTCCTGACTGCCGACCTCGCCGCCGCCCACCTCGGGGACCCTCTGCCCCACGCAAAGGGACCACAAAGTGCAAGGACGGCTAACAGCACAGATGGCGCCCGCGGCCACGGCCCACGCTCACCCCTTGCTGTGCACACGGCCTCCCCACATACACACCAGTACACGTTACACCACCGTGGCCAGAGACACATTTACAGTGTGCGTGGGAGCCCGGCCTGGGCCGCATCCTCAGGCAGGATCTGGCCCTTAATCCCGGGGTCCAGGGGTCCCGAGGCCGCTCTGCAGCCAGGCCCCTCGTCTCAGTGCTTGATCTCGAGGATGGAGGGATTGTGGTCCAGGATGGCAAGGATAATCTTGTCCATGTACTGCCTCAGCCGGAAGTTGATCTCCTCCTGCTCTTTTAGGGCCTCCATGAGCTGAAGGGAATGAGAAAGAGAGGTCAGAGGCCGGGCCGGGGCTGGGGTGTGGGCAGAGCCAGTGCCCCAAGACCAGCCTCAGCGCTCGGGGCCGGGGCATGAGTCTAGGGCATCATACCCAGGGCGGGTTAAATACGAAGAGGCCCAGGCCACACCCCCAGAGAGTCTCACATCACCGGCCCACGGAGGAGTCCAGGTGTGGGTGATTTTCTGATAAAGGGAGAGAACACTGGCCAGAGGCATTTACAGTCAGGAGTGACATCCAAAGTCCTTAAGACTGCCAGCTGTTTCCTCTGCCTGGAACGTCCCTCTCACCACCCTCCGGCCCTGCCGTTGTCCTTCTCCAGGTCAACTCCTGCCGTGTCCTTTAGGCTGTAACTGAAATGCTGCCTCTGCCCGCAGGCTGGAGGCTGGTGCCCGGCTCACATGGGAGCTCCTTGAGGCCCAGGGGCCAGCTCTTAGCTGTGTGTCCCAAGCACAGGGTAAGGGTTCAGTGACTCATGATTCGTGTTGAAATCTAATCTGGGTATTTCGGAGGCCTGATCTTTCATAAGCACACCCCAGTGGGGCAGAAAGAGTGGGCTTTGCAGCTAGAGACCTGGGTCCCTCTCCCTCCGTAAGTTGGGTGATCTTGTGTCCTGATCTCCCGATCTGTGACAGACAAGTGTTCAGAAAGCCTTCGAGTTCTCAGAAGATTAAGTGAAGACATACCGCAAGCAGGTGGCCAAGAAATGCTAGCGTCCTTCCCCTCTTGACTTGGGGGAGGGGTCGTCCAGCCTCCCCTGGATTATAAGTTGATGAAATCAACTGGCCATTTCGGCATGTTCCTGGCAGAGTGAAGACTCAAAACTCCGTTCTGCTCCCAAACCCATATGCTCCTCCCACCACGTACAGGAAATCGGAGCGGACTTAACTCCACCTGCAGCCTCCTTGCCTCACCGCTCTCCCCTGTCACTCGGGGTCACTGCAGATGGAGACTTCGAGGGGCCAGGCCCTGGGCAGCCTGAGGCTTGTCATCGAGACAGGTGAGATGGGGCAGGACAGATGAGCAGCCAGGCTCCACGGTGCGAGCTGCTGGGCACCTTACCTCATCACGAGAGGCCGTGTCTATTTCCGCAGCCAGCGACTGGGCTTTGGTCTGGGTGGCAAAGAGGTTCTTCGCTTCGTAGAGGCTGAGGCTCAAGATCTGCCCGTTCAAGTCGTCGTTCTGGTCCCGCAGCTTATGGTTCTCCTGGGGAGGGGGACAAAGCGATACCAGCTCCCGCCGGAACCCACTTCTCCGCAGCCACTGCTCCCTCACTGCCACCAGCACCCTCTCCACCCCTTGGGCGTGTGTCATGGCCCGTCCAGGACACCCACAGATGAGAGGGCGTCTGCCACGCTTGAGGGGGAGGAGAGCTGGGTCCTGGGAGGTCCTGGGGTTCTGAGGAGGAGGTAACAGCCCTGCCCAGGGAGCCAAGTTTCCAGACAGGGGCATGGCTCCAGGCCACCCCTTCCCCCGGGAAGTGGGTGAGCCAGAAGAGGGGCCCCGCCCACCCAGTGGCTCCTTGTCCAGCCCTGGCCCTTGGTGAGGAGAGGTGATGCTCTAGATCTCCGGGCTGACAGGTCAGCTCGTCTCCGTGGCCCCTCCTGCAGCGGGGCTCAGGAATCCCGCTCCGGGAGTGCTTTCCAGGGGCGCCCTCGCTCCTGAGCGCAGCAGGCCCAGCGCCGTCCTGCCCAGACCCTGGTGGCCAGCCCTGCGCTCCAGCTTTTGCCTCCATCTCCTAACTGCTCACACTTGGGGCCTAGGGCGCCCCCTCGTGGCTGAGAAGGGCTGGGGTTTAGGATTGCTGTGGGAGCAGAACCTCCAGCACCTCTGCTTCCGGGGTCGGTTGGCGGGTGGTCAACTCAGTCCCTGGGTGCGGGCTTCCTGCACCATCACGCCCTCGCTGGGTCACTGCCCCACCCTGATCCCGCTTCCCCCACCCCCAACTGGTCTCCAATCATGGGAGTGCTTGCGGAAACCATCTGAAACAGAATCCTGGGCGCGGGGTCTGCTCCTGGGAGAACGCAACGCAGCGAGGCACTATTGGGTGGCTGGGTAGAGCCTCCTCCCACACCCCTCGCGCCCAGGACAGAAGACTGGTGTCTGCTTCTTTTCACGGATGCTGAGCAGAGCCCCTGGGATTTCCATCTGCCTCGGCTGAGCCGTGAGACCGGGACCAGTAGCCCTGACAACGAGGGTGTTGGGAGGAGCAGGCAGTTTCGTCGGGGAAGGGGGCGCTACGGCTCTCGGCCCCTCACAGGACACCCACCCGGAGGGGACCTGGACACCTTATCCCGTGGGTCAGAGGCTCCCAGGGCCCACCTGCTTGAGCCGCTTGACCTCATGCTCCAGCTCCAACTCTCGGGCCCTGGCATTGAACTCGCCCAGGCCGGAGGACGAGCCGCGGCCCCTGCCCGGCCGCTCGCAGTCCAGCTTGTACATCTGCAGGTGCTCCAGCTCCTTGCGCAAGTCCTCGATGAGCTGCGGGGGCAAGAGGCTGGTTGGCGGGAGCAGGGGGCGGGGCATGCGGGGGGGGGCGGGGCGGGAGCCCTGGCACCTGCCGGCCCGGGACCCACCTCCTGCGTCGCCTCCCGCTCCTTCTGGAACTCAAGGCGGTTCTGCCGCAGCTTGTCCATCATGCGCTTGTACAGGTCCATCTCATCCTTGAGCCGCAGGCTGGTGTCCTCCAGCCGGTCGGACATGCGCTGCCGCTCCTGGAGCCGGGGAGACCGGGGCAGGGGGAGAGTTCCCAGGGGGCCCGCTGTGCTCCAAGGGCTTTGCTGGGGGCCGGGGCAGCCACCTCGACAAATGGGCCATCAGATCAGCCCCTTTAACAGAGTCCTCCGAGGCACAGATTAAAGAAATGGCCAGATCCCCTAGGAGTCTAGACACACAGCTAGAAAAATCTCCCGTCTCTGAAGCCCTTCAATGATGCCAGATGGACCCGAATAAGGTAAGACGCCCTGGACTTCCCTGGTGGTGCAGTGGTTAAGAATCAGCCTGCCAATGCAGGGGACACGGGTTCGAGCCCTGGTCTGGGAAGATCCCACATGCCGCGGAGCAACTAAGCCTGTGAGCCACAACTACTGAAGTCTGTGCACCTAGAGCCCGTGCTGCGCAACAAGAGAAGCCACCTGCTTGCTGCGACTACAGAAAGCCCGTGCACGGCAACAAAGACCCAATATGGCCAAAAATAAATAAATAAATAAATAAATAAAATAAATTTTTTAAAAAAGGTAAGACCCCAAACAGAAGCTAACCTCTTTCTTTCTTTTTTTTATTATTTTCCCCTGTAATACAAGGAAATAGATATTCACTATAGAAAACTTGGAAAATAAGAAATATGGAAAAATGAATTATTCATGTTTGATGCCTTTTTTTTTTTTGGCTACAGCAATTTTATTAGAATTTCAGAAACTAGAAACTAAAGGCCTCCGATGGCCAACGCAGCCTCTCTGTGGATTTGGCTCAAGATCCAAGTCTGAGCGACGCCTGGACCTGCTGCTTACCTCATCCAGCTTCTCTGTTTGCGACTTCAGCCGAGTCACTGTCGTCCTAAGCTCCGTATTTTCTTCCTCTAATTGCTGCACCCTGGGGAAAGGAGGAGGACAAGAATGTCAAAAATGGAGATTCCCTTACAATTTGACAGTCTGCAGCAATTCTCCGCTCCCTGGAGGGTACATACCAGAAATGAGAGAGAGAGAGAGAGAGAGAGAGAGAGAGAGAGAGAGAGAGAGAGAGAGAGAGAGAGAGAGAGAGAGAGAGAATATGAATAATTGTTCCAAATGGTAATATGGCTTTGAGCTTCCTGTCATCCAAGGCAAAATGGTAAAGACCCTGAGTTGTTATTATTTTTGGATAAAAGGAAACACTTGTTTGTGAATGAATAGGAACATAAGGTTCTTTCTGCATACTGCTTAGGGCCTGAAACACCCCCGGGGTTGGGGAGGGGGTAGGCAGTGGTATTCTTCTGCTAATGGAGAGAGTCCTCCTGTGGCATCTGGGGCAGGGCCCTCCTGTTAGGATTCACCATTGGAAGGCAACCTTCTCCCCCGCATCTCCCCCAGGGCTCTGCCCTCCAAGGACTCGCTGCAGCTGCCTCTGACGCCCATGGGCAGTGGTTCCTCTGTGTTAATGTTCACCAGGACTGTCCAGGTCAGTTTTCAGTGACCTGAGAAGAGGGGTAGGTGAGTTGGGCCGTTGGCCAGTGGCACCAGGACAGTGCAGGGCCATTTCTGGTAGGGCATTCCCTCTCCTTCCCACTGTCATGTCCTCCTTCGTGGAGAGAGGGCTTCCTGGCCCCCGCTGCCCTCTGGGTTCCCCAGGAGACGCCCCTGGGCCAGGGCCTAAGGGGGATTCAGACCACCCCCCCACCCCCCGACGAGGCCACCTCTCTCGAGGCACAAAGCACACTGCAGACTCTGGGAGCGCTGCCTGCAGCGTCTGTGGGAACAGCGCCCCCTGGAGTTGGACAGGGGCACGGGTTAGGGGACAGTGCTCGGCCTCGGCCCTGGTCCGCACCCCCACGGTCTTCTTCCACCACCTGCGTCCCAGCCACCTCTCCCAGGCCAGCCGACCGGCCGGCTGTCAGAAGCAGGCAGAGAACGTGATGCTTAGTGAGGTACCTGCCTCATTAAGGAACAGATGCAAAACAGCAGCTTCTAGAACACCCGTGGGGACTTAAGGTGAAGCCCCGGTCGATAAAGGGGACAAAGCGCGTCTCAGGCACCGGGGAGCTGGGAGGCCTCACCCAGCTGCACAGGGGTCCCGCCCACCAAGCTCCTTTGGGCCTGCTTGACCTCAGCAGGCAGGGGACCACCTGCCTGCCAGCTGTGAGGTACAAGGAGGGAGCCCACCTCCCAACCCACCCTCCACCCCGGCTGGACCTGTCAGACTCCAGAGGCTCAGCTCAGAGACCGGGGCCACAGGGGGCCTGAGAAGAGCAGGGGCAGCCATCCTCTCTGCCAGGGGCCCAGGTGGCCTCCCTGGCCTGGGTCGGGGGAGGGCCTTGGCATCGTCAGAGCCCTCACCTATGTGCAGTGTTCTGACGTGCATCAGCCGACCTGCCTTCCTGGTCACTCTCCAGGGAGGGCTGACAGATGGGTACCGAGGCCCAGAGAGTGCCCGAGTACGTCCAACATCATGGAGCTAACGCGTGACCAAGCCAGACTCCCAGGCCCGTCCTCTCCCTGCCTGCCGCAGGTTCCAACAGCCATGCTCCAGGCCCAGGAGCAGCCCTGCTTATCCCTGGTCCCTGGGGCCTGGGGTCAGTGCGCCCCAGTGTTCAGGGTCGGGAAGAATCTGACAGCAGGGGGCGCTCCAAGCCTGGACATCAGACCCAGTACAGGACTCAGGGCAAGACCACTGTGTGTGTGTGTTTTTTTTAACCTATTCTCCTCTTGACAGACAAGCGTCGTTTCCAGTTGTACCTACTATGAACATTCTTTTACTTGCTTCCTAGAGAACACATCCATGTGTTCAAGTATCAAAAGTAGATTTACAGGAGGCGTCCCCTTGGGGCTCAGTTTTCCCATCCATACAATGGGAATGGCACCCGCCCACAGGGCAAGAGCTGGGCGTGAGGGCGCATCAGAGGGCAGAGGGCAGAGGGCACTGGGCCATCCCGCGGGCCCACCTGGTGTTCAGCAGCTCGATCTCCGTGCTGCGCTCCCGTTCCAGCTTGCTGTAGGCCTCACGGTGGCGCCGAACCTCCTCCTCCAGGGCCTGCTCGGCCGTGGTCTCCTGATCCTTCACCATCTCCTCCAGTTCGTGCACCCTGAGGAGAGGGGCAAGGACTCCAGTGCAGGGCAAGCTCCTGTGGCCTGACTCTCCTCCCCCCAACCCAGGCTGTGACCACTGGGAGCCCCGGACCCCAAGACCCTGACACCCCGACTGTGGGCCGGCAGCTTTGCTGACAGATGAACGAGGGACCCCACAGCAACTAAGGAGAGGTGTGCCAGCCACACCCGCCACCGGAGCTGGGAGCGGGCGGCCCTTGGCAGTTGAAGGGGTTCTCCCAGGGCGGGCACAGAGAGGGGCGGCCTCGCCGCAGTGGATCAAACAGCCCTCAGGCCTCACCTACTCCTTCTGCCCCCTTCCTTCCCGGCTGGTCCCCCTCTGATCAACAGCTCAGCTCGCTGGGTGCCCTGACCGCAAAGACAGGCACATCCTGGCTGGTGGTGAGCCTGCCAGAGCCGGGTAAGGCCAGGCCCCACTGTGGACATCGTAACCCACTACTGGTATATCAGTGTGGGGCGCCTTTCACTGGCAACAGCCCCTCCATGGAGCTGAACTTCTGGGCTGTACAAGAGGACTCATCTTTGGGCCCTACGAGGTTGAGGACCAGACCCTGGACGGGGATCAGTTTACCAAGTTATATGCCATCCTGTGAGGACTACACCATACATGCACCACCGCACTGAGTCACGTTCAGTGGGCCTCTGTTGGGCGGAGAGCGCAGCAATGCCTGGACCCTTCCCCACCGGTGGCAGGTGTGAACCCCCAACTCGCACCAGCCTCTCCCTCTGCAGAGCTTGTCCCCCAGAAGGGAGGTCAGGCTCTCATCGTTGTGGGACACAGAGAGACAGGAAATGGATCCCAGTTCTTCCCTTTCACCCGAGCTGGGGCTGCAGACCTGGGGGGCCGAGGTCAAGCTCTGCCCGTCTCCCTGTCCCCAAAGACCTGTCCTCCTGGGCACCCAGCGTGGGCAGGGCCCACAGCCAGGGGCTGACGTATCACAGACCCTCAGAGCGAGAAGGACCTGCAGGTTACCGCCCCCCCACCTCACTCCGCCCAGCTTCTCCTGGGGGCTCAGCACACGGCCCACCCTCCGCGCGCGCGTCCCAGCCAAGGCCAGGCCTCACCTGTGCACCAGCTGTGTGTTCTCCTGCTTCAGCTTGCTCTTCAGGTCCCCGTTGCTCAGGCTGTCATTCTCCAGCTCTGTCACCTTCTTTTCCAGAAAACTCACCTACAGTAGGGGGGCAGGGGTGGGGTGGAGGAAACCTCTAAGTCCACAGGACTGAGAACTTAGTGGGACTGACGGCTAGGAGTCCCGCATGACTGTGAGTGAAGAGTCGTGCTGGGTGGGGCCGGGCATGGATGTGCCCATGTGATCGGGGCCATCTGTCCCCGACTCCTGGGCAGGGACAGGGTCTCCCAAGTCCCCAGGCAGCCGTCAGGAGCCCCTCCCCCCACCCCCGGGGGCCCACGTCACGTCCCCGCCGCCCGCCCAGGCCCACCTTCTCAGTGATGTCGTTATCACAGGAGTCGATGCTGTCCCGGAACAGGTCCTCGGTGCTGCCATTGCTGCTGCTGAAGTTGCTGCTGTGCATGAGCTGCCTGCACACGGGTGGGGGAGGCACGTCTGGCTGCAGACTCAGGCTATGGGCTGGGGGAGCACCCGGGACCCCAGGGAGGGTGCCCTCACCCAGTCAGGGGAGCAGAGTGGCCTGACCTCTGAACTCAAGAGATCGTTCTGCTCTGAGGACGGCAGACGGGGCTCCTGAGCCCCAGCAGACATGGCCGGTCCATCAGAGCCCTTTCCTGCTGCGTCAGTACGCCGTGCACACCAGTGTTCCAGCCAGCAGCTGCCGCAGACCAGAGCTGGCGGAGGAGCCCCCCAGCCCGGCCCCTTCCACCTGGAAAACCGCCCCGTGCAGGCAGCCTGGTACCACAGCCCCGGCAGAGGGCCTGGGCCGCCTGAGACCACCCAGCCAGCTCCCGCTATATCTCTGGGGACCCAGGTGGTGGGCAGGGGGAGGGAGACCCACCCAGGCTTTGCAGGACGGTAGGACGGTGGGTCGGGTCGGTGGCTGGGACTGGAAACGAGCACTGCTGTCCAGGTAGCTCTTGCCTGAGGCAGAACCCAGCCGCTTCCCCTCCCAGCCAGCAGCCAGGGTCTCAGCCCAGAGACTGTCCCCCCCAGCTCCTGGACGCTTGCTGGCAGCTCCCAGAGCCCCGGGCGTGGAACTGGGGTGAGTCTGCAGGAGAGCGGGAGCAGGACCCTGGCAGGCCCAGGAGGTCAGCTGTGCAGTATTTAACCTGGGGCAGAGGGACCAGCTCCAGTGGGGACACTCACACCCCATCCCTGCCAGCGGGAAGCCCAGGGCCTCTGCTGGTAGAGCTGCCTGCTCCGGAGCCCAGGGAAAGGCACCGGCAGCCGTGAGGGCAGCTGTGTCTCTCAGGGCACCCCTGGTGTGCCTGCCTGAGGCGGGGGCAACGGAGGGCTTGGAGAGGCCGCCCGCTGCCAGAAGGGGCAGAAGGGACGACGGATGGGGTTGGCAAGGAGGCCGGCCCCGCTTTCTCGCAAGTGGAGCTTCCTCTGCCTGCACCGCCTGGGACGCCTCATCCCCCTCTGCACGTGCAGACGCATGCAGGGCACTGGCTGGGTCTGGGCCGCTGGCACGGAGTCGGCCACCCTGTCAGCAGGAGTACAGTGAAAGGGAACAGCGTTCAACCCGCACTACCCTGAGGGAGGCCTTACCGTCCAAAGGCTGTGCTAGAGATCTTCCGGTTGGGGCTAGAGACAGAGAGTGGGGTGGGGGGAGAGAGGGGGAGAGAGGGGAAGAGAGAGGAAAGGATGGTTGAACAGAGAGGCCTTTAGCCCACTCCTTCCTCTGCCCCGGCTGCAAGAGATCAAAGTGCGGGCGAGGCTTCTTCCTGTCCTCACTAATCAGCTTGGCCCTGAGAAGCAGCCCCCGATCACCTGTCAGGACAGAGCGGGGCCACCTTCCCCGCTGCTTCTCCCTCTGGTCCCCACCCCACCCGCCCCTATGCTGGGCCCCGGGGCCTCACCTGTTGGCCTTCAGGTTTTTCAGTCGGGCTTCCAAATCATTGAGCAGGTTGATTTTCTTGCAGCACTGAGAGCAGTAAACATCCAGCAATTCGCTGTTGTACGCGTGCCGCATCTTCCTAGGCGTCTGCCCCGCGCTGGGTCATGGGAGGGAAAGAAATCACCTTCTGAACTGCTGTCCAGTCTGGTGCCCTGCCCCGTCCTGCTGAGCTTATTACTAGATTCTCCAAGACCTGTGAGCCTTGTGTGTGTGTGTTTGGGGGTCAGGGGGTGGGGAGTGAAGTACAGCAATAGATCTCCCTCTTCCAGCGCTCTCAGAGAGGAAGCCAATGACTTATACCCATTTCACAGAGAAGGCAACTGAGAGCTAAGGTCAGAGTAATGACTCAGCTGCGTGGAAAGGTATCAATATGCCACTTGGAGGCTTCGGCCTTCCAGGTGTGGCTGTGTTTCTTCCCCAAGACAGAAGGAAGGAGGAATTCCAGATCCCCAATCAGGGTGCAAAGGCAGAACCCCCCCCACCTCCCCCCCCCCACCCCCGTACAGGAGCAGAGCCCAGTTAGCTCAGGACTCCGCCAGCTGAACCCCCGCTAGGATGAAGCTGGACTGGTTCTGCCACTTTTCCTGGACCCCGAATGCCACTCCAGACCAAGGGGCCACCTGGAGGACACCGACGACCCCAGGTCCGAGTAGACGTTGGTCCTGGTCTCGTCGTCAGGGCAGGGGCTGCTGGGGGCACAGTCCACGTCATCTGCCTCCCCGTAATCTTCGAACTGCTCCTCGTTGCTGATGAGTGAGGTGGTGGAGTGTGTGGAGAGGTCCGACGTGGTCACGGACGGAGTGTGGCCCAGGGACCTGAGTGTAAGACAAGGGTCGGCTGTGAACGAGGCGCCACCAGAGCCTGCGGGGCCCAAACTGGCCACACCTTCCAGGAGGTCCATGGGCGCCAAGATACCAGGAGCCTGATGAAGCCTGTACTTCTTGGCCTGGTAAGCACACTCCAGGGACCTTATCCTAAGGGAAACACCTCACCACAGAAAAGGTTTCTGCACGAGAGATGTTCAAACCGACGCTGCCCTAGAGCAGCCAAACATTGCTTACAACTTAATGGTGTATGGACAGCTACACTGAACTAGCTGTTAAATTATACTATATGTCAGTAAATGAAATGGTCACATAAATTATGGACTCTCAAATCACTGTGGATAGGTTTGTAAAAAATACTGGCAGTAATGTGGAAAAATTAAAAGCGAAAGTTTTTTTTGATTGAAAAACGTTCTAAAAATTAAAACTAAACTTAAAAAAATTATTTTGAAGTTTTAAAAATTAAACTAAAAGTTAGATATAAAATTTTAGACATAACAAGTCTAAGCATGTAAAGGGTCTACACAGAAGAAGGTAAAGCAGGAAATAAAAATATTTAAATGGGGCTTCCCTGGTGGCGCAGTGGTTGAGAGTCCGCCTGCCGATGCAGGGGACACGGGTTCGTGCCCCGGTCCGGGAGGATCCCACATGCCGCGGAGCGGCTGGGCCTGTGAGCCATGGCCGCTGAGACTGCGCGTCCGGAGGCTGTGCTGCAACCAGAGAGGCTGCAGCAGTGAGAGGCCCGCGTATCACAAAAACAAAACAAAACAAAACAAAAACAAAACCAAAAAACAGCAATGAGCCAGTGGGCAGGATGCTTCTCCTAATCCACAGGGCGGATTTCTAGTCCAAAGAAGCCTAAGGCCACAGAACACAGGTCAGAGACCCCAGGCCTCTCACGGGTGACCCAGTGTGGCCTGGGACAGAGTCAGTGGCTGGCTGAACCCTGTCTAAAACCTAAGAACAAAGAAGTACAACTAACTCATCACCTGCCAAAACATATCCTCCCTCGAGTCGCTGTGCAGCAGCTTCTGTGTATCCTTACTCGTAAACTGGGATCTCTCCAACCTGCTGATAAGCCTGTGCGCTCAAAGAATGGGAAACGGTGATTTTCAAACTGTGCCCCTGAGGAACCCTGGTTTCCATCTAAGAATCACAGCGTTAACGATAGGGGCTGAAGATCAAGGCTCTGGACATCTCCACCTTATTTTATTTATTCACTTATTTATCTGTCCTTGGGCTCCTTAGCGCCTCCGGTTGAATTAGTCACATTCCTCACTGCTTTCTCCTGTAAATTTCACTAAACCTCTCCGCAGGCACCGCCGCTGGCGGCCTCCTGGTGACTGGCCCCGGACAACAACCACCGTCAGGTGGCAGGTGATCAGCCCTATGCCCAGCTGTCCTTGGCCTGGCTGGCCGCCAGTGCAGCGGAGGGACCGCCCCCGGGAAGCAACACGGATGAACAGCTCCAAAGGGCCCCTCCTCGACAGTGGGATTCCCAGAGACCCTTGGGTTTGCGAACCCCTGCACTGAGGAAATATACTAGGTTGAAACATATGAACTTGCCTTTTTCTTGAAGGTCGAACATGATTAAAAATCGACAATTTCGTATGGTAAGATTGATACCGGAAGCCCTCTCCTCCCTCTCCAAATCTCCGGCCGTGACCATCACCTTCTCCCGACAAGTGGAGCTCCAGGCAGTTTTAACTCACTTGTCCTCTGGAAGGAACAGGCCCCCGAGCCCTGCCTCCTTCTCCTCGGAGGGAATCCCGACCGGCCCCTCCAGGCTCCGGCTGCTCTCCGTGGGGCCGTCCATGTCCGACTCCTGGGGGCCCTCGGGTGGGGCCAGCGTCATGGCCTCGTCCTCATCCACAGGAAAGAAGCCGGACTCCCTGGGGAGGAGCTCGCCATCAGCAAAGGTGGGGTCTGGCACCTCGCTGCCCTGGGGAAGACAGAGGGGGGCAGCGCGAGTGAGCCTGTCTCCCCGAGGCACAGCACCGCTCCTCAGACCGCAAGGATGCCAGCAGGGCCGGGGACGGCGGGGACTGCGGTGCCGGGAAGCCCAGACACTGAGACCTCGGGTGTGAGACCCTGGCAGATGATTAACCTCGGGGACCGCTCGTGCAAGCCCAGTGAGGGGTGGGAAGCTCCGGGTCAGCCTTCCATGGAGAAGGGCCACAGCCAGGCCAGCTGCATCATCCAGGGCACCGGGGCTGCTTGGCAGGGTCCCCAACACAAAGTCTGCACAGGAAGCCAAGTGACCCCGAGAAAGCTTCTTGGTGATTAGAAAGGCACAGCCCCAATGACAATGACTCTGGCCTAGCAGAGCTTGATGCGGCACGGTACGGGGACTGCCCAGCATGGGGTCTGCCCCCCACGGTTCTGGGCATGTCAAATAGCATCTCTGAACCTCAGTTCTGGCCTCTGTAAGTTGAGAATGGTGATGGAATCTTATAGAGGGATCGCTGTGTCACAGCAGGACCTCAGTGGATAAGTCTAGGCCACAGATCTGCCCCGGCCCTGTCACAGCCAAGCTGGGGAGCAAGAATTCTAGGTCTTTCAAGTCTGAGCTTTGGACTGGTTCTCGGTGCCCAGCACCCTGCCCGGCAATGTCAGCGCACCATAAAGATTTGCCCAAACCTTCTGCTAAAACCATCTTACAGGAGAAGAGCTCTGGCGTTATTCAGAGGTTACCTAGTCCGAGAGAGGCGTTATCTCTACACACCATTTCTCGGGGCTGCTTTGCCCCTGAGGAGGTGGGAACCTTGGAGGTGGCAGCCTCCACCTGCTCCCACCGGAGACGTCAACTACTCCCCAGGTTCTTCAGCGTGCTCCTTAGCTAGGGCTGGCAGGGTCCCCGTTAAAGGTGCGTCCTCCAGCCCCAGGACCACAAGAAGAGTGACAGTAAGAAGGGCTGTGAAAAGCCTCAGGGCATCTCAGACAAGAACAGGATCAGGGACATCCAAGGAAGGTGGTCAGCGAGCAGCTTGGCTGTGTCCGCCCAGACGTGTGCAGCTGTCCAGGGGGTCTGTCCCCACCAAGACACACGCCAGCGCTAAGAACAGACGGCGATTAATGAGCTTGGCTCCTGCCTGTGCCACGACTCGGGCTGAGCACCAGATGGACCAATAAAGCCGGCAGCAGGCAGCCAGGAGCTCTGACTGTGGAGGCCGAGGGGCTGTGTAATTAAACTCCCCCCTAGTGTTCACGCGGCCCTTTGCACCTACATGGCACTAATCAATCCCGCGCAGCTCCCAACCTTATCAAATGTTGTGTCCTAAGCGAGCTCTTGTCTGCAAGCCCGAAGCTGTTCCAGTAGAAAAGAAAGGGAAACCAACATTTACAGAACCACCACCGAGTTCTGGAGACCGAGCTAAGAGTTAATATATTACCCCATTTGGGCTTCCTGACCCTTCAGGACAGGGATTCCCATCCCTATTTTACTAACGAGGAAGTCAAGGCTCAGACAGTTACCTGCCAGAAGTCCACTGGCCGGTAGGCAGAGGGTCCCACCTGCCTCTGGCCACCGCTGGCTTGGTTCCATTTATCACTGACGCAACCCACGCTTCACAGATTTTCAAACCCCATGGTGACCATGAGGAGAGACACATCACAGGAACACAATACTAATTATGAAGCCCAGGCACTCCGCCTAATGCTGCGACTTCCACATGCGCCCCCTTCCTGCCCCCAGCAGGGAATGTCCGGGCTAGTGGGTGGTCACCCGGAGAGAGGCCCTCCACGGAGAGCTGGGGCTCGTGGAGAAGCAAGGTGCGTGTTCTGTTCCTCCACCTGCAGCTTTTCACCCTCCCAGACACACGGCAGGGCAAAGGCAGCACTGGCTGGGAGTCCCTGCTCTGTGGCTCACGAGAGGGCTTGGTCACTTTGCAAGTGGGTGTTTCTTCTCCTCTTCACAGCCCTGAGAGGTGGGTCTCCTTCCCCCTCTGTGTAGGGGAGGTGAAGTGACTTGCTTGGGGCCACGTGGGAGTCAGTGGCAGGGCTGGGACTGGCCTGTGAGTCACCAACGCCCATGCTTTCCCCCTGGAACCGTGTCAGCAGGGGTCCGCAAGAGGCTGCCGCCCACCCAGCCCCCAGAAGGCAGGCAGGGGGCCAAGTGGAGCCCAGCACCTGTGATTAAGCATCTGGCTTGGCTTCTGGCCAACTCACATCTGCCTCACTGGACACTGAGATACAGAGGCCACGTTTCTGCCAGGCACTCCGTCCCAACACCCAACCCATGGTACACAGGTGGGGACCAACCCCCTCACCTGAGGTCCCACAGTGACATACCCGTAACTCCTGACACCTGGCCCAAGGCCCTGCCCAGGGTGGAAAGAGTGGTCTCGAGTGGCCTGTCTCAGCCACAGCAGGGGCAGCAGGAGGGGTCAGACACCCCACAGGGGTCCCTCCCTCCCAACTAGACCAACACCTCCTGGGCATATTTTTACCCTCTGACTAAGCAGAGTCCACACCTGCCCGGCCCTTCACACTTGACAAAGCATCCTGTCTGTCTCGCACACACACCGTTCAGCTCTCAAAGCAGCCCTGGGAGAGCTCCGGGAAGTGTACAGGGCAGGATGAAGGATTCATCTTCTCCATCTGACACTCAGGGAAGATAAGACTCAGAGAGGGAGGGGACTGCCTGGAACTTCCCGGCTACAGAGGGACCTGAGACCTGGAGCCAGGCTCCCGACGCGCCAAGTCCCAGCCCCTCACCCACCCCGACACCCCCCCTCTGCTACACACGTATGCACACACGCTCTCGACACACCAGCCTTTTCTCTTAAAAAACAGCTGCTCTCCCTACGTCCGCATCTCTTCATTCAAGCCACAACTGGTTGCCCAAGGCAAGTGGAAAATTTAACTACAACTTCAAAACCATTTCTAGTGCAGACGGTCCTCCAACTTACAATGGCTCGACCTACGATTTTTTATTTTTATTTTTTTGCAGTACGCGGGCCTCTCACTGTTGTGGCCTCTCCCGCCGCAGAGCACAGGCTCCAGACGCACAGGCTCAGCGGCCATGGCTCACGGGCCCAGCCGCTCCGCGGCACGTGGGATCCTCCCGGACCGGGGCACGAACCCGCGTCCCCTGCATCGGCAGGCAGACTCTCAGCCACTGCGCCACCACGGAAGCCCTCGACCTACGATTTTTTGACTTTACAATGGCGTGAAAGTGATAGGCATTCAGTAGAAACTGTACTTCGAAGTTGGAATTTTGCTCGTTTCCCGGGCTAGCGATGTGTGGTCTGACGCTCTCCTGATGCTGGGCGGCCGCAGCTCCCCGTCGTCACCCGATCACGAGGGTGAACCACTGATGTGCTTACAACCATTGTTTTTCACTTTTGGTGCAGCGTTCAATCAATTACGTGAGCTGTTCAACACTTAATTTAAAAATAGGCTTTGTGCTGGGTAATTCTGTTTAAGGTATTCTAGGCGAAGTTATGATGTTTGGTAGGTTAGGTGTATTAAATGCATTTTCCACTTATCGATACAACGGGGTTACATCCCACTAAGATCTGTAGTTCCCCCTCCAGTATAAATAATATAAAGACAGCTATAAGAAAAGTAACTAACCGTATACCTTGGTTAGTCTGGGATGGTACCCGTTTGGCTTTTCTCCTGGACAAAAGTGGCCCTGTCACCCGTGCTCCTTCCTGGGGGCCTGGGGCCCAGCCCAGCTTCCACTCTCCCTGGCCCGCCAGGGAAGGGCTGAGTGTAGCACGGGGTGGGGTGGGGAGGCAGCGCTGCTGAGGTTGGGGGACAGCCTGCTCTGATCCCAGACAGCTCAGGAAGGGAGGCAAGCAGGGATGGCTGCTGGAACGTGCTGGAAGGCAACCTCTCACCCCACCTGGAGCCATCAATCCCTGGCTGGGAGAACCGAAGTCACAACAGAAACCCTTCTGAGCCAGTTTCTTTTATATTTTTTAGATGAAGTTACAGAGGAAGAGGAAGAACTCATCCATAATAAAAGTACCATCCTCACGGGGTTTCCAGAAGGCCTGGGAAGATGCTGCACCTGACAGCAGGGGCTTCCTGAGGCCCAGTTACCCTCCAGTCAGGGCCCTGGGCTGGTCGGGGCCCCCAGGGAGCCCCCGTGTCACACGTGCTGCCGTGAAGAGGAAGAACTCTGGGGAATGTGCAAGAGCTAAAGAGTAATCTGCCTGGCCTGGGCGTGGTGAGGCAGATTCTCCTGTTGCTCCAGGATTCCAGAGTTCCCAGACAAACCCCAGGCCGATTCCCGACAGCAGGAAACGGCTGCGGCAGCCCCGGGATGGAGCTGGGGGAAGGTGGGGGGAGAAGGAGGACATCGCTCCACGGGGCACCTCCTGCTCGTGGGCACTTCTAGGCCGAGAACCCCGAGAGCTGCCAGCCCGCCCCAGGCCACCTGGTCCACATCCAGACCTCCCTCCGCATCAGCGAGCTCCTCGGGCGTCAGAGGACGCCTGGTGGTCCCGGATCCTAGGCCTGCTCTGGAGGGGTGACAGGATCAGGGGAGTGGGTAATGGGATTTCACAGAAAAGGGGGTGCCTAATTTTTTGGGGGGCCTTTAGGGAAGGGACAGTGTCCTCAGCAGCTAGCTCCAGGCAACATCTGTGGGTGACCCATGTCCCCAGGGCTCTGTTCCTCAGGACCCAGAGCCAGTCCTGCACATGGAGCTCCCTGTGCCGCCAGGGCCACGTGGGCGTGGCTGGCATACGCCCAGAGCACTCCAGGTCACCTGGAGGGGCCCCAGGACACCCTGTGAGTGGGGCTGGGTGGCGGTGCTGCTCTACAGCCTGGCAGACTGGGTTTTTAGTCCTGGCTGGCCCGGCCACTCACAAGCAGCGTGACCTTGGGCACGTGACCTCTGAGCTCCTGACTCCTTACCTACAGAATGGGGACAGTCACCCCTACCTCAGAGGCTACTCTAAGGACAACATGTGACAATTTTCACAGGCACCAAAGAGCTGGCAGCTGTGGAAGCATTAAATCCTGATCCGGCCTCCTTAGGGGCTGCGTGTTGCAGAAGCCGAGCTGCCCCTGCAGCCCATGGGTCCCTGGCTAGTCAACCGGTGAGATCCTGGACAGACAGGAGGCCAGGAGGCAGGTCATCCTCAAGAGGGTTTCTGGAGAGTTCTGAGGCCCAAGGCTGGGCAAATATGCCCTAGCCAGCCGCTCCGGCAGGGCAGGTTCTCCAGCCCCCCACCCCCGTCTCTGGCTGGGGCCGGATGCCGCCGGCCGGGGCTGGAAGTGGGAGCCTGGAGGCACAAGCCTGCCCCTGGGGCCTCCTTCTCCTGTCTCAGGAGCAGCCCTCACCCGCCAGCAGGCCCCAAAGTCACATCTTCCTCTGTAGCAAGTCGGCACGAGCTGAATTCAATGGCTGGTGTGAAGGCCAAGCATCAGTACCCGTGGGGCCCTTCCAGGCCTCGGAGGGGCCAACAACGCCCCACTGGCCACACCCTCGGAGGGGGTGCGGCACGGTCCAGACTCGACCGCCTCCTTTGGTCCTCCCCCTACCCCACCTGGCCCATTTTCCTGGCAGCTGACTCCAGGTGACCCCATTTCCACATTCCCGGGGAGAGGGCAGCCCCTAAAGGGGTAAACATGAGGACGTCCACATGTGAACCCCACGGTCAGCATCACAGGGAGCACAGGGCCGGTGATCAGCAACGGGGCCCGAACTGCACCGCCGATGGTCAGCTGGCGAGAGCCCAGCGCGGGAAGCCTGACGCCTGGGCGCTGGTCCCCGCTTGGTCGCTGGCTGGCTGTGCCCTAGCTGTTGGATTTCTGGGCCTCATCTAAAAACAGGGATGGCGATACCTACCTGGCAAGACTGCCCTGGAGAATAATAATGCCTCACACCTCACGGATGCCTGGAAACACGGCAAATGGCTGGGGGCGGGGGGGCGTGAGAAGCAAAAGCTCTGCAGGCGGACTGACCGGCTCAGATCCCGGTCAGTCCACCTGCGCTGCGCTACCAGCTCTGCGCGCTTAGGTTTACTGAACTTCAGTGCCTCAGTTTCCCCATCTAGGGAATGGGGTTAACTATTAGCATTAAACGAGTTGGTACATATTAAGCAGAAAGTGCTCAAACCTGAGCTATTATTATCTTCGTTGTATTGAGAAAAGACAGCCGGGGGTGCATGCTGGCCTAGTGGTCTCTCTCCAGCCCCCGGGATCCTATCCCTCCGACCCCGGTGGCACACGGTGTGAAGGTAGGCTGGGTGAAGCTTCTGGAAGCCAGACGCCCCATGGTGCAAAGCCGGCCCTCCAAACAGGCCAGGTGCCTCTTTTCTCCCCACCAGGGCTGTCTTCTGCCCACTGTCTTGGAAGGTCTCTCTGAGAGTTAATTATAGCCTTTATTAAGTGTTAGGATGAGATGCTGCCTGGGCGAAGGAGTCCGCGAGGCTCCCAGGCTCTGGCTATCCACCCCCAGCCCTGGCAATGGCTCTGCTCCCCAGGCAGTAATGTGGAGCCAAAGAACAGCTCCATGGGGACAGGGCTGGGTAAAAATAGCTCGAGCGGGCACATCCCAGCTTCCCGTGCTGCCAGGCACCAGTGGGCACACGTGGAACCCCCTGCAGGGAAGGTATGGGGGGAGGGATGGACACAAACTAAGCCCAGGGCCGGGGAGAGGCCAGCCCGCCACCTGGCGAGGCTGAGCAGGCTTGAGGGGCCTGGGGGTGTGGGGAGTCAAAGCCCTCATCCACCCTCCCAGCCAGCCAACAGCCCAGGAACAGTGACAGGCCCGGTCAGGGTCTCGCTGCGTCTTTCCCCAGGTAGCTAACTTGTTGGTGCCAACGCCCCAGGTGCGCAGGGAGGGGATGGGGTTACCTGGGCCAGGATGCACTACACACCACGGTGGCTCAGCAGCTCCCATCAAGCAAAGACGGTGGCAGTAGAGATTAGCAGCCATGCAGGCTGTCCCCAACGCCCGCCCTGAAGCCAGGCCTCGCCCTGCAGGCGGCTGGCGCTCATCAATGGCTCATAGGAGACTTTTCAGCAGAGGGTCGCCCGGGTGCCAGTCAAGGGGTGAGGGTGGGAATAAGAGGGATTTCGGGGTCCACACAGAGGGGCTGGTGCCTCAGCCTTGCCTTCGGAACAAAAGCAACCTTGGCTCAGATACGAGGCCTCAGCTTGCCCACCACAGGGCCAAGGGCAAACCTGGGGGCACCAGGTCCCCAAACTATTAGAGGTTATCACCCGTCTCAGCCAGCCCTGGGGACTGACCTCACACTGTGAGGTCAAAGCTCTGCAGCCCAAGCTTCCCACTCTGATGGGGAGGCCAAGGTCAGGCAAACAGACAGACTGCCGCCCCCAAGGCTAGAGCAGAATCCCCTCCAGTTAAGCTCGCTCCCAGGGGTGGGGCGCCCAGAGCAGCTTTCAGGCTGTCTCCTCCCGGCCCGGGGCTCCAGGATCCACCTCCCGAACCCTCACTTCAGGGAGGGCACCACCGGCAGCTGAAGACCACCCGTGACCGGGTTCCCACCCGGGAGTGGATCTCAGCGTCGACGCCCTAGCGGCCACACTACTTTCATCATGAAGCAGACCCGCAGGCCCCGGGCGGGGGACGATGGCGACAACGGGAGCTCCTCAGGAGCTCACTATTGGCCTCAAGTGGGCAATACCAAGAGGGTCTGATTCTCCCATCACCCCTGGAGGGAGGCACTAAACCAGCCTGTTTTGCAGATGGGGGGACTGAGGCTCTTGCAGACTTGGTTCAGTCCAGGATCTGGCCTCCACCAGCTGTGGCGCCTCAAGCTGGTAATGAACGGAGGAGAAAGTCACGCTCGTGTTTCTCAAGAACCCCATTTACATACAGCCAAGGTGGTCAGATGAGTCAGTCTGCTGTTGCACACACCACCACCACGGAAGGGGTGTGGAAGCCTGCACTGCCTTTCTTCAGTGTTTTAACTGCAACTCCTCAACTGTCTCTCTGCCTGATCTCCACACCCTCCCCGCAGCACACACGCTGCTGCTAAGGTAGTGCCCCAGGAGTGCAAGGGAAAGGAGGGCATGACGTAGCTCCCAGAAAAACTGTAGAAATGAGGGATGCTGGATTGGCCTCCTGGCAGCCAAACTAAGGCCAGAGGTGGGCGAATCCCCTGCGGGGCAGCAGAACAGAGGGGCTGGAAGTCTTAAGGGTTGGGGCGAGATTCTGAGGCAGATCCTGGCAGCGACCACCCAGGCACTGGCCAGGGGTCTTTTGTCCGGTTGACCTGAATGTCCAGTCTGCCCTAAAGGCTGTGGGGTCTCGCTGAACTGGCACCAGAGCTGGAGACCACTCCATGCCCATTCAGACCTTCTAACCAGCTCCCCGGGGTCCAAGTTCACCCACCACCCTTCGGATCAGGACGAGCTTCCGATGAGCCTGGTGACAATGAGAGGAGGGCTGCCCGAGCTTGCTGCCGGAGTGCAATGTTCACTGATTCATCAGCTGGAGTTTTGGCTCTGTGAGTTCAAGGAGGGACAATCTGCGGGCATAAGTGGCACTCGAGTCCCAGGGGTGTAGGAAGGGCCAACAAGATCTGCTTTCCAAGCCCATTAGGCAACGGGTCAGACCCTGGACCCCACTGGAAATGCCGCTCACACCAGGGCCACAGCCCCACCCAGGAGACACTCTGAGCCCTCTGTCCCCACTTCTGTTCCAACAACACATTTGAGCACGTCAAAAGGTATCAGTTAAAAAATAAAAATGTGTTGCTAAAAATCTAATGGAGAAGAAAATGGAAGAGGAGAATACTTAAGTCATCCAAAAGGATTCAGGAAAAGGGAGGAAAAGAGAATCAAAGATCAGATTGGAACAAACAAAAAGACACATAATAAAGAGCTCAACCATATCAGTAATTCATTAAATGAAAATGAATAAACCATCCTATTAAAAGAGAAATATTGTCAGACTAGATTAAAAAAAAACACGCCGGGCTTCCCTGGTGGCGCAGTGGTTGAGAGTCCGCCTGCCGATGCAGGGGACACGGGTTCGTGCCCCGGTCCGGGAAGATCCCACATGCCACGGAGCGGCTGGGCCCGTGAGCCATGGCTGCTGAGCCTGCGCGTCTGGAGCCTGTGCTCCACAACGGGAGAGGCCACAGTAATGAGAGGCCCGCATACCGCAAAAAAACAGAAACTACATGCCATTTACAAGAGACACAATTTAAGCATAAGGACACATGTAGGTGGGAAATAAAAAAAGATACACCACGCAAACACCAACTAAAAGTTGGAGGGGCTATATTAATATCAGACAAGAGATAGAGAGACATTAAAAAAACGATAAAAATCAATTTAACAAGATGTAACACTCCTAAGCATTTATGCATCTAATAACGTGGTTTCAAAATATACAGAGCAAAACTTAACTCATCTCTCTCAGTAAATGATAAAGCACACGAACAAGATAATGAGAAGGGAGACAGAAGATGTGAACACAAGCTTGACAGGACACAAATATAACATTACACCCAACAGCTGTAGAATAAAACCATCAGATCAAAGGTTGATGAGCATTTGGATACTTGCACAATACCAAAGAATCACCCTACAGATTACTGCAACCCCCTGACCCCACCCCCAGTACCACTACCATGGAATAAACAGGCTACTGTCATTTTAGTGCAGTGATCAAACCTGGCACCGCTAATTAGGACCAATCACACACTGGTCTCCTGATGTGTTCCATTATGAAGGACACAGCATCACCTATCATATAGTCTTTACAAAACATTTAATTCTAATCAAGCCTTAAAACCTAACCTCTACTAAATGGGAAAGCAGGGGACAGAGGAACAAGTTACACATCACCACGGGGAAACAATCGGACAGAAAGAAGGTAGCACCTTCTAAGACAACCGGCCTGGTCTTTTCCAGAAGAGAAAGTCATAAAGAGGAGGGAGGGTCCCTGACTTCAGACTATACTACAAAGCTACAGTAGTCAAGACAGTATGGTACTGGCATAAAAACAGAAATATAGATCAATGAAACAGGATAGAAAGCCCAGAGATAAACCCACACACATATGGTCACCTTATCTTTGATAAAGGAGGCAAGAATATACAGTGGAGAAAAGACAGCCTCTTCAATAAGTGGTGCTGGGAAAACTGGACAGCTATATGAAAAGAATGAAATTAGAACACTCCCTAACACCATACACAAAAATAAACTCAAAATGGATTAAAGACCTAAATGTAAGGCCAGGCACTATCAACCTCTTAGAGAAAAACATAGGCAGAACACTCCATGACATAAACCACAGCAAGATCCTTTTTGACCCAGCTCCTAGAGAAATGGAAATAAAAACAAGAATAAACAAATGGGACCTAATGAAACTTAAAAGCTTTTGCACAGCAAAGGAAACCACAAACAAGATGAAAAGACAACCCTCAGAATGGGAGAAAATATTTGCAAATGAAGCAACTGACAAAGGATTAATCTCCAAAATTTACAAGCAGCTCATGCAGCTCAATATGAAAAAAACAAACAACCCAATCCAAAAATGGGCAGAAGACCTAAACAGACATCTCTCCAAAGAAGATACACAGATTGCCAACAAACACATGGAAGAATGTTCAACATCATTAACTATTAGAGAAATGCAAATCAAAACTACAATGAGATATCATCTCACACCGGTCAGAATGGCCATCATCAAAAAATCTAGAAACAATAAATGCTGGAGAGGGTGTGGAGAAAAGGGAACCCTCTTGCACTGTTGGTGGGAATGTAAATTGATACAGCCACTATGGAGAACAGTATGGAGGTTCCTTAAAAAACTAAAAATAGAACTACCATACGACCCAGCAATCCCACTACTGGGCATATACCCTGAGAAAACCATAATTCAAAAGGAGTCATGTACCACAATGTTCACTGCAGCTCTATTTACAATAGCCAGGACATGGAAGCAACCTAAGTGTCCATCAACAGATGAATGGATAAAGATGTGGCACATATATACAATGGAATATTACTCAGCCATAAAAAGAAACGAAATTGAGTTAGTTGTAGTGAGGTGGATGGACCTAGAGTTTGTTGTACAGAGTGAAGTCAGAAAGAGAAAAACAAATACCGTATGCTAACACATGTATATGGAATCCAAAAAAAAAAACGTCATGAAGAACCTAGGGGCAGGACAGGAATAAAGACACAGATGTAGAGAATGGCCTTGAGGACATGGGGAGGGTAAGGGTAAGCTGGGACGAAGTGAGAGAGTGGCATGGACATATATACACTACCAAATGTAAAATAGATGCTAGTGGGAAGCAGCTGCATAGCACAGGGAGATCAGCTCAGGGCTTTGTGACCACCTAGAGGGGTGGGATAGGGAGGGTGGGAGACGCAAGAGATATGGGGACATATGTATATGTATAACTGATTCACTTTGTTATAAAGCAGAAACTAACACACCATTGTAAAGCAATTATACTCCAATAAAGATGTTAAAAAAAAAAAAGAAAGAAAAGGGAGGGGGATTCTTCTAGACGAGTGGTTGGTTCTCAAACTTTAGAGTCATTTGGAGAGTGCGGTGGATTGTTAAAACTCAGACTGAATCAGTTTCTGATTTAGTAGGTTTGGGGTGATGTCTGAAAATGTGCATTTCAATAGGTTGAAATAGGTTTGTTTTTTTTTTTAAGTGCATTTCTAACAAGTTGTCAGGTTATGCTGATGCTACTGGTCCCAGGGCCACACTGGGAGAACTGCTGTTTTCAATTACCCAAGAGATATAAAAACCGAACGTTATCTTTGATTAGATCCTGGTTCAAGCAAGCGAGCGAGCGAGCAAACCACCACCCAGCTGTGAAAGATCTTCTGGGGACAAGCAGGGAAGCTGGAATATGGAGTAGATACTGGGTAATATCAGGGAAGGATGCTCGAGTTTGCTAGGTGTGTTAACCCTATCTAGTTATGAAGGAGAAATGCCCTTAGTTTTGATAACATCTTGCCGAATTTTATTTCAAACGGCTCAGAAAACAATCTCCCACACAGACATAAAGCAAATATGGTAGCAGCACCGGGGAGCACCCGGGCATGAGAATCCTTAGCGGTGCAGTCTTCCTCCACGACCAGCTCCCTGATGGTCTGTCCTGGCTGCAGGGGCTGATCTGGGCTCCCCGTGAAACACTGTGGGGCTCCCTTGTGTGGTGATGGAGGCATGGCTATTGCAGGGGCTGTATGGTGGGCTCTGGAGCCACGAGGGATGGGGAGCAGGTGCTGTGAGCCACTGCAGGGCACTGCTTACGGCAAAACCTATGGGAGTCATGCAGGTTGGTGGCCGAGAATGGCGGCCAATCCCACCTGCAGTGGCCTCCCATAATCAGTTCTTACAGGTCTCATTTTTTCCAGCACGTCAGAAGTAAACCTTACATACGTAGAGCGTGAAAGACAGTTGCCCCAAACTTGCTGAACTGGTTAAGGAAAAGTGTAAAATCTCTCATAAACTTAGCTCCATTTAAAAGGAATATGGGGGGGGGCTTCCCTGGTGGCGCAGTGGTTGAGAGTCCGCCTGCCGATGCAGGGGACACGGGTTCGTGCCCCGGTCCGGGAAGATCCCACATGCCGCGGAGCGGCTGGGCCCGTGAGCCATGGCCGCTGAGCCTGCGCATACGGCGACTGTGCTCCGCAACGGGAGAGGCCACAACAGTGAGAGGCCCGCGTACCACAAAAAAAATAAAATAAAATAAAAAATGCTATCCTAAAGGTAGAGTCAGCGGAAAGAGGGAGCTCAGAGGACCAGCACAACATCCTTGGGTAAAACCAGTGCTTGAGGATAAGAGCTGAAGGGTGAGCAGTCTAGGTTACAAAGGACTAGATCAAGAGGCAGGGGCGGTCAAGCTGTAAGAATGTGAAGGGCCCCTCATCAGTGGCGGGCCTTTGCCTGAAGGCAGAGCTACCTCCCCTCTTGGGCTCTCCCTGGGTGCCAGGCAACGCTCCCCCTCCCCCTCCCCCCTCGGAGGATGATTCCGGAGAACCTTTCTGTTATGGGCAGAATTGTGTCCCCCTCGCCCCCCAACCAGCAGTCTCTTAGAATGTAACTGTGTTTGGAGACAGGGTCTTCAAAGAGGTAATTAAATTAAAATGAGGGTATAAGGGTGGCCCTAATCCAGTGTGACCAGCGTCCTTATTGGGAAATTAGGACGTGGACAGACACAGGCACGCACACACAGACACACACACACGACCAGGGAGTACTGTTAGGGTAGCCCTAGCAAACTAATACTCTTTCCTCCTTCTCTAGGAAGGCTGTGTGGAGACCCCTCAGCTAGGTCTGTGTTTTCCACCCACCTTCCCACCCGGATAATAAGAGCAAATTCCTTCAAGGTCAATTCAATTCAACCTCCATAGAGAACTAACTATTGAATCTCCAGAACCTTGTCAAGAAACTTGGGATTTTTTTTTTTTTTTTTTGGTCAAAGGAATTGTTGGCTTCCCTTCCATGATCATTTTGAGATATTGCTGCTTCTAAAGAGACTGTATCTTGCTGACACTGAAGCCTGGTGGATTTACGATTTTCAGGACAATGTTTCATAAGCACTTTACACACGGATCTAAGTAAATTATTTCCATTTCTTGTGTTCTCTCAATAGCATAGGTATTATAGTTTCATTGTAGAGATGCGTGTGTGCAGTTCAAACACGGGCACTTAAAACTGCAAAGCCAATTTTTGTTTGCCCAGAGCTGTACACAGTGTAGTCATAGTACAAATATAAAACTTATTTTGCCTAAATAGTGGTTGGTTGACAAGAGATCAGCAGTTAGCCCCGGAACCACAGAGCCTCTAACCCTGGGCCAGGCCACCTCTGTGGCCAGCAGTGCCTAGTAATTTGGCAAGATAGTACCAGTTTCTCCATGCCAGGCAGTATTTCTGGCTACTTGAAATCTAGGGCAGACTTCTTCCCTCTGTTGTGGTCAGTTTAGGAAGGAGGGCGATCTACCACTCCTGGGACACGTGGGCACCCTCCTCGGCTGTGATGCCAGCCAGAACCAGAGTCCCCTCCCCCGCCCCAAGGCTGGCTGTCTAGGGTCAGTGATGGTGACCAAGAGGCCAGGCACATACTGCAGCTGAATTTGGCTAAGTGCCCCACCTCCAAGGAAAAGCCACGGGGGAGGTGGTCCCAGGGTCCACTTTTGCTCCCACGGGCATCAAGCCCTTGATGGGGTCTAACCGTCCCAACAAAGCCCAGGGCCCCAGATCTGAGTGCCCTGGTGAATCCACCCCCGAACACAAAGGATTCCAACAGGCCAGCTAGTCTCCCCCACTGCCCCTGAAGTAGAGCCAAAGGTCTTGATTTTCAAAAGAGAACATGGAGGCAAACTGTTGGGGATTATGAAAACAGAACTTAAACTGCTTCCACATCTGGAAACCAAACCCAGCGGCCAGCCCCAGGAATTCCAGGCACGTCAGCCCAGAGAGGCTGCAGGTCAGGGGAGGTGTTTCCTGTTGGCCGAGTACCCCCCAGCCACCTCCCCGAATCCACATGCAAGATCTGTCTGCAAGAGGCCAGGTGGAGCCGCACCTGAGAGGAAGCCAGGAAAGGAAGGCAACACACGGGAGCGCTGACCACGCGGCCAGCGTCTGCTCCGTGCTTCACTGGGGAGGGTCTCGTTTTCCTCCCCCCAAAATCCTGCAAGTAAATACTGTCTCCTCCTTACAGATGAGGACCCTGTGTCCAGAGAATTTAATCCACTCTGCCCTGAAGTGATGCTGTCTGTGATTTAACTTCCATTGCCGCCTCTAAATTCTCAAAAAAGGATTCCCCGAGTACCCTCCGGGAAGCCCCAGTTCCCACCAGCCATCATATCTACGGCTCTTCCCGAGGAAACCACGGGCCAGGTGGAGAGCAACTCAAACATCAAAAGCGAATCCACAGGCCGCACATTGAAAGGGGGCCCGTCAAGGGCTCTCCTGGCTCTCTGAACAGGCAACTATTTGGGCTACAAATTATAGCTTTGAAAGATGTGGCCGTCGGAAGTGAGGGCTTGATTACTCACACAGCCAAGAGCCTGTGGGGCCTGTCTTGGGGGCTCCCTGTGTTGCCCCCCTGATAAGAGGAGTTTAAAGTGAGGGCTGGGGAAGGGATATCAGGCGCCAGTCCTCTGCCCCCGAGAGCCCAACAGGTGGGCCCAGCCGCACTCCTTCAGCAGGGCACCCTCAAACGATGTGATATAACCTCCCGGGGGCACACCTGGGCCGAGCTGACAGTCCAGAGCTAGGCTGGGTGCCCAGCCCAGCCCCCCTCTGCCACAGGAAGCCTCGGGCCTTGAAAGGCCAAGCAGGTGCCAGGGTTTACCCACAGCTGACGGCCAAGGCTCTTTCTGACCCGTCCTCCTGGAGTGGACAGGGTGGGATCAGGCAGGCCAATGACATGGTGGCGACTCTCCTCCTCCACACCCCACAGAGCCCCCCTGCCAGGCTCTCTGCTTTTATAACCTTCCGGCACCTTCCATCAGCCCAGAGTCCCCGGCAGTGCTCCCGGCAGGCTCAGTCCAGGTGTCCCTTTTTGTCCTGCAGCCTTTGCCAGGTCCAGCTATCCAAGCTGCCGGTTCCAGGGGTGCAGCCCTGCACTGGGGCCACCAGCGCACAGCTGGCCAGGGCTCAGGTGCCTTCCCAGGCGCCCCCCGCAGTGGGGACGGGGAGAGCACTAGGTCCCGCCAGCAGCCACAGCTTGGGGCTCAGAGGCGGGAGGCCCCCAGGGAGTCCTAGAGTACTGAAGTCCCTCAAGACCCCCTCAGAGAGCCTGTGGGCTCCCCACTGGCCACGGAACCAGGTCCTGACTCGCAGGCAGCACACACAGGCCCCGCGGCAGTCTCGGCCTCAGGACACGACCCCAAGCTCCTGTCCGGCTTCACCCCCCAGCCCCCAAGCCCTGGCACGTGATATCCCTCATGCAGAAACACAATTCCTCCCTGGGTCACACATGCCTGTCCCTAAACAAGCCCCAGTTAGAAAGTCACTGTATCTGGGAGGCCGACGCCCTCCATCCACCCTCCACCTATGCCCCCCACCCCCAGGCCCAGAACTGAGCTTCTAGAGCCCTCCAGCCACCTCTGGGCCCCCTCCCTCCGGTGAGCCCTGTCTCTGCCCGTGACTCTCCCTGGGGCGCCAGGTAAGGAGGCACACGCCAGGCTGGGTCCTCATCCTCACCTCCCCCGCCCCTCATGTACCATTTTAGGGAGAGAAGGGGGAAGCTTTTCCATCCCAGCCTTGGCACAGCTAACCCACTGGCTCCCCCTGTCCCCAGCCAGGAGCTGTGTGGTAGCCTTGCCTCCTGGGGGTCCCACAGGGGCCACTGCACCAGGTATTATAGGCTCTTTGAAAGCAAAGTTCTGCCCCACCTGCAGCTCTGTTTCTCTTAGGGCTGGTTTAATTCATTACACCCCTTGGTACACCCAAAGGACAGAGGTCCACCTTTATGCCAGAGACCCAACACCACCTCATCAAAGGGGGGCTGCGAGGGCTTCCCTGGTGGCTCAGTGGTTAAGAATCCGCCTGCCAATGCAGGGGACACGGGTTCGAGTCCTGATCCAGGAAGATCCCACATGCCGCAGAGCAACTAAGCCCGTGCGCCACAACTACTGAGCCTGTGCTCTAGAGCCCACGAGCCACAACTACTGAGCCCACGTGCCGCAACTACTGAAGCCTGCGCGCCTAGAGCCCGTGCTCCGCAACAAGAGAAGCCACCGCAATGAGAAGCCCACGCACCAGAACAAAGAGCAACCCCTGCTCAACACAACTAGAGAAAGCCCACGCGCAGCAATGAAGCCCCAACGGAGCCATAAATAAATAAATAAATAAGATAAATTTATTAAAAAAAAAAATGGGCTGCCAACCCCTGACACTATACACAAAACTAAGGAAGTGGGGCTACTGGCTTTCATCAGCATCTTGAGAGGCAGAGAGGAGACCTCTGACACAAATAAGCTTTCAGACCACTGCCCACTCTGAAGGGCCTCCCTCCAGCCACCAGCTCTCACTGAGCCCTCAGCCCGCGGCTGCCCCAGCCCTGCTCCTCCCTTAGGGAGCAGCCCCCCTTGTCAATCTCACCCCCCACAGGTGCCAAGGCACTGACTGCTCACCCCATTCCCTCCCCCTGCAGCCCAGCCAGGCCACCCACCACATCCCGCTTATACAGGCAAGTCCCCGTGCCTTCACCCGTGCTATTCCCTGCCCTGAACTCCTCCATCTGTCTCAGGGCATTTGCTTGGAGTGACACTGTCAGCTGCCACTCCCTGAGCCCTTGGCACCCAGCTAAAGAAACACAGGGTGGTCTTAAACATTTGAGGAAGACCAGGAATGAATGCATCTGTTAGGCACCTAGCACGTGCTGGGTGTTCCTGTGCGTCAGCCATCGTTCAGATGCGAAAACTGGGGCTCAGAGAGGTTAACCAATTGGAAAAGGTCACAGAGCTAGCTGGACTAGGGTTTGAACAAGGTCTGATTTCAATACAGCAAGGAAGGTGCAGAAATGCTAAACACACTTGGAGATGGCAGGGTCCAACACTCAGCATTGGAGCAGCCTCTCAGGCTGAGCCCTGCAGGCCATGGGCACAGGAATTAGCTGGGCTGGTGGCACCAGAACTTGGACTTGAGCTGAAGGTTGCAGGGACCACAGCACACTAGACCACTGACTACTGTCAGCTGAGGCTCCTGGGGCTTGTGCCACCCTGGCCACAGGGCATAGCCCCCTCCCCTTTCCCACCACAAGGAGCTTCAAAGAGGCTACATGTGGGAAGACTTTACAGAAAGGGAGAGGAGAGAGATTTGAAAGAAAATTGCTAAAGGGAAACATGTGAAAATGAAAACTCAGACAAAGTGGGAGGAGGAGGGAAGGAAGGAAAAGATGATGTTTAAGGATTGTCAACTGAGTCAGGAAGCCAAGATATGAAGGCCAGTTTCCCTCTGCTACCTTGGGGAGGCCAAGGACCCACTCCCTGCCTTCATTTTCCCTTTCAACCCAGGTGGAAGGGAGCAGCATGACCTCAGACAGTACCCAGCAAGAGAGAAACAGGGAAAGGTGCCTCACACACAATCCTGATGACTGTGGAGCCATGACCCGCATCTGGTAGAGGAACAACCCAAGGCTCAGAGAGGTTGCTCTACTTTCCCAAGGTGACACAGCTTCTGAGCTGTAAAGCTGGAAACTGAGCCCAGGTCTGCCCAGTATCCAAGCTCATTCCCTTGAACCACATCAGAGTGTTGCTTTATAAATCCTCCCACCACTACAAGGTGGCTCTACTTCCTTCCTCAAAGAAACTGGGCAAATTATGTAAATTCTCTAGTGGTTACTTAGTTTCTGTGTTTCATCAAATCCAAGATGTCTTTGATTTTAAGATGCGCTGTTATCTCGAGTGTACCAAGAAATGGCACTGTCAATTAAAGTATAACATACCAGCAAATGTATGACACATAGTGACTTGAGATGTTAAAATGTGAGGAAAAAGCTATGTCTTAGAATCTATAGAATACAGTGTGACTATTGGTGGGGAACCGGGATTCAGCCAGTTCCTTTGTGTGTGCGCGTGCGTACACCGAAGGGTAATGACAACTCCGTGCATGCACGTCCGCGCATGCGCGCGCACACGCACACACCTGCTGCTGTGGGCTCCTTCTTTGCTAATAACTCTTGCAGATAATCACACAACAATGTGCTGGCCAGACCTGCCTTGTCAACAAGAACCCTCATTTCGCCAGGAGGCCATCAATTCAAGGTTACTCAACACTGTCAGCCAGAGGCTGACCTGACCAGTCAGCCCGGCCAGCCTCGCCTCAGTGGAGCTGCAGACCTCTGAGCAGCCAAGCGAGACAGACAGGCAGGTCTGCTCCTTGGAAAACTACCAAGGGCAGTCACTCGACGTGGCCGGGTGGCTGCAGAGCCCACACCTTCCTACCTGGCCCCTCTCCAGATCTCCTGGGGCCTGCAGCCAGCCAGACCCACAGTGTTTCAATAAGGCAGGGACTGTGCTGGCAGCGGCAGACGGGCAGCCCTGCTCCAAGCTGGCTTTTCCCGCTGAGCACAGGTGGACAGAGAGGCAGGTCCCGGCTGGAGGCGCAGGGCAGTGGGCAGAGGTGCGGACCCACTCTCCTGGGTAGAGGGGCCACGGCCGGCAGAGCAGGCGGCCTCTGGGAGGAAGGACCCGGCACAGTTCCACACCAAGCCTCGGGGAGACGGCCGTCACCTGGGAACGTGCTTTGCATCTCATTCACAGACTGCCTCTCGGGCAGGCGCCAGTCACTTCACCCAGCCCCAGAGTCTGCATCTGCAAAGGCCAAGTTGGTTTCTTTAAAAGCACAGAAGCTGAGGAAGTGGAATCTTGCTCCTCCTGTCCTCGGGTAGCCGAGTTTTTCCCCTGCCACCTTCCTGTTTTGGGGCTGACATCTTCCCTGCAAGAACTTCTGTTAGGAGCTAAGGTTATCAGTCACAAGAATCAAACCAGCAGAAGCCTGAAGGAACTAAAAATAACAGCTTGCTTGTAAGCCAAGCATTCTTAAGTGCTTTTCATACCTTTACATATTTGATCCACGTAACAACCTTATGAGAGAGGTAACAGCATCATTCTCTTTTCACAGACAAGGAAACGGAGGCAGAGAGAGGTTAAATGATTTGCCTAAGATTCCACACACACAGCAACTGGCAGAACCAGGACCTGAACCGAGACAGCCTGACTCCGGAGCCCAGGCTCTCAGGGACCACACTATCCTGCTTCTAGCTGCCTAACCGTCCACCAGGCCCCAGCCACGCAAGTGTCAGAACCCGCTCCGGGTATTCTAGGTCACAGCAGCTCAGTATACCTGCATCATCACCCTGTGAGGTGGATACTATTATCACTCTCATTCTGGGAGTGGGGAAACTGAGGCTCAGCAAGGCGAGGTAGCTTGCCCAAAGTCCCACAGCTAGCAAGCGGCAGGGCCAGGACCTAGACCCAGGTGCTTCCTGGCTCTGACACTTTTTTTCTATTTTAAGAAAACAGGCATTGGGTTACCGAGCACGAGATGAAGGCATCTGTGTGTGTTTTTTTTTTTTTTCTTTTTGCAGTACGCGGGCCCCTCACTGTTGTGGCCTCTCCCGTTGCGGAGCACAGGCTCCGGACGCGCAGGCTCAGTGGCCATGGCTCACGGGCCCAGCCGCTCCACGGCATGTGGGATCTTCCCGGTTCGGGGCACGAACCCACGTCCCCTGCATCGGCAGGCGGACTCTCAACCACTGCGTCACGAGGGAAGCCCAGCACCTGTGTTTTGAGGCAGGTGTTTCTCCCAGGAAAACCGGTGTGCAGGAAGGAGAAACTTGCTCCTGTGTCTCTCCTATCCTAAGAGGGAGACTGCAGTCTGGTGCTGAGAGCAGAGCCCTCTCAGCTCTCTTACCCCAGGTCCACTGCAGACAGCACTGGCCACGTGACACACGTGAGACCACTTTTTATGGTAATTAGGCCTGCAGAGCGCAGGAGGGTCGGGGTGACAAAAGATGACTCAAGAGTGAGAGGGTTCCCACCCGCTCTCCCACTCCAGCTCCGCTCAGGCCTTCCTCTTCTGGATCCCTTACAAGAGAAAAGCGCCCACGAGCAGAGCCTCATATATTAATAATAACTGCTACGGAGCTTTGCTTTCGTTTGAGTCGTGTTTACATTGCTGGGAAAGAACCCACTTGCCTGGGAAGATGAAGCAGGTTGAATCAATGAAAACAATGCCCAGGAGTCGGGCAACTTCCCCTTTCCTGAAGGAAGTCAAGAAGTGGGGGTAGAAAAGTCGGTATTACTCGTACCACCTGCCAGACGAAGCTGGGCTGAGGTCACCCGGAGCCCCCGGCTCTGGACCACCGAGCTACCTCCTCAGACCTCCACGCGCCCCTCGGAGGATGCACTGATTTCTGGATGCCTATTCTCTCCTTCCACTACACACACACACACACACACACACACACACACACACACGTGCGCGCTCGCGCGCTTGGCGCCCCCAGCTATACAGAGATCAGGTGCGTGAGCACCTCGGCTGGGCCCCTAAGGAGACCGGGGCACAGAATTGAGCTGCCACCTGGCCATGAGCAGAGGGAGTGAAGAGGGAGCCCAAGGAGGAGACGAGGAAGCAGAGCTCTGGGAGGGGCTGGCCAGAGCGCGGACCAGTGGCGGCTGCCCGCTACCTCCTGAGTCTCGAGCGCTGCACCTGCTGCACCCCCGTAGCGCCGGCCCGTGGGGACGGGGACAGCCCCGACCGTGATCCGCCTGCTTAGACAGCTGTATGGACAGCACCCCGGTGCTTTTGGCTCGTATCAACAGTCTGGCGAGGACGGTTTCCATATCCACTCAGACAGGCTCATCTGACCCGACCCGCACTAAGGGCAGGAAGTCCATGCAGCGATGGCCACATGCAGGCACCTCTCCCCAAGGAACACCTTCAGGCCCAAACCCCTCAACAGCAAGGGTCTAAAGAGGACAGAGCACTGAAATGCATTCTGTGCCCGGGAGTTTCTAACCTCAGCTGTGCTACCTTCTCCTCCTGGGATTCCGGCTGTTGCCTGGCAGCGTCAGGCGCCCCCTGGGCTCTCCGTCCCGTCCCCTGGCTCACTCTCCAATCACAGTGGCCTCCCTGCAGGTCCGCGGATGCACCTCGCCGGCCGCGGTCCCACCTCAGGGCCTTTGCGGTTGCTGCTTCCGCTGCCTGGGCCTCTTTGGTCAGAGGCCACCGTCTCAGCGAGGACTGCCCTGCCAACTCCGTTTAGAAGCACAGCTCCTTGCCCAGCACTCCCCAGGACCCCGCGTTCGCTCCTGCCGCCTCGCACGCTGCAGGTTTTACCTGCTTGCCTGCCCTGTGCTGCCGTGTGAGCTCCGTGAAGGCAGGGACTGCTGCCGGTTGGGTTCACTGCTGTGTCTCCAGTGCCCAGCACAGAATCCAACACGAATTAGATGCTCAAATATTGCTGAATGAATTGCCTGTAGTGGGCAATGTGCCTGGTGGGGGCTGGGTGAACAGACATGGGGAAGGATCTGTGCCCTGGAAGCCACCTGATGGAGCGGACTGTGTACCACAGCCAGGAGACACGTTCACACAACGTCCAGAAGGATGCCAGGTGGATGTGCCCAGTCCACACGCCTGTCCCATGCCCGGCTGGCCGTGGGCACGTTATCCAGCTGCAGGACTGGGCAGTAGGAAGACCTGAGCAGTCCTCCTCACTCGAGGGGCCAATGACTTATGCCATCAACGCTCAGGTGCTGAGTCAAGACACAGAGGACCCCAGCCCAACCCCAGGGATCCTGCACGCCCAGCAAGACCAGGGCACTGTGCCCACTGCCAACACTGACAGCAGGCAGATCAGACAGATGCTTCCTCTTCCAAAGGCAATAAGCCTTGCGCCGGGGCACAGGGCCAGAGGGTGGGCTCCATCTGCCCAGGCTGTCCCTCCCCCGCCTAAGGTCCTGAGTCCCTGAGGTGCCTGCTTCCAGGACTTGCTCACCTGCTACTTATTGGGAGCCTCCCCCCCGCTCCCCTGCGCCTCCTAGCTATCCACACCTAAAGTATAAGAAGTGAAGTGAAACTGTGAAGCCCCTTAGAGCAGAATCAGCTGTGAAAACATCCCTTGGCGTAACAGGCCACCTCAGAGGAGAGAACGCAGCCCTAGGAAAGGAAGTTTCCAGCCACTCTGATGTGGGGTGGGGAGGGTGCTGGAAGGTGAGAGCCGTGAAGGCCCCCGTAAGCAGCTGAAGAGACAGCCCTGGGTGTGAGGGTAGCTGGACCCACCAGGAGAGGAGGAGGCTAGGAGAGGCCATGAAGGGGCCAGTGTGCTTTGGGGAGGGTCCAAACGCTCTGAAGAGAGGCCAGCAGGGAAGGAGAGTGGGGGCCAGGAGAACACCCACCAGCAAGCTCTCAAGCTGCAGCCCAGTGCCTCCCCAGTGCAGGCTGCTCCAGGCACCCTAATTTCTCCTCCTTCCTGCCCTTGCTAGACTGAAAGTCCTTTCTATGCACAGGCTCCGGAAAGTCTCTCTTACTGGTCTTCCTTGGGGCAAAGGTCTCACCTCCTGCCTGCTCACCTGGCCTGCTTAGTCCGGTCCCTCCCCTGAGCACTGTCTTATCTCCCGCCTGCCTTAGTCATCCACCCCACCCCTCCAGCAAAGCTGGAGTCACCAAATTACAAAGCTGTTCCCCAGCAAGCATGTGCCCAAGCAACGGCCTGCTACCCAAGAATCCCACAGGGGACGCACACGCCTAGTCATGGGGACCTCAGAGACAACCCAGATCAACTTTGCCTGAGGGCTGGGGACACAGTGTGGGGCAGGGAGGGATTAGACCCGGTTTATCAGTCTCCCACCAGCCTTCAAACACCTTGAGGGGAGGGAAGTATCTGCATGTCATAGCCCTTGGGCACGTAATCGGCATTTCACGAATGCCAGGCCAGCAGGGTAAGGTTTGGGCCAGTCTATCTGAGTAAGCTGGTGCCAGGTGGGTGGCAAGACCCCAGTCAATGGCAGTGACTCAAGGACTCCACAAAGGCTGGGTTACACGGTTACAGGGAGGGAGGGAGGGAGGGAGAGAGAGAGACAGAGACAGAGAACTCTACTGCAGAGGTCTGAGACACACACAGCTGGTACCCTCCCCCCGCCCCCTGGCAATCACTGTAACCACACTGCACCAGGGAAAGGACCTGGGGGTTCCCCTTCCCAGGAGCCCCTGCGATTAGCACCCGCCTCCAGGCAGGGAAGCCAGAGGTTCGGTGGATCCACAGAAACCAGACCAGAGGGCTCCCACCCAAGTCCTATAGGCTGAGTGCAGGAACTCGGCCCCCTTACACTCCTCTGAGGAGGCGGCCTATCCATCAGTCAAGGAACACTGGCATGTCCCTCGGGGCTGAAAGATGTGTCACCTCCAGCCATCTGTGGGAGAGCAGGGCTAGCAAGAAGGGGAAATGTGGAAAGACGAACACTGGAGCGTGCACGGCTGAGAAGAAATCAAGTCTGGGGCTGGGGAGGGCTCCTGCAGCACACACACTGTTCTCCAGAGGCTGCTCCCCCAAGACCTCAGAGACGCTTGTCGCCCGCAGAGAAGCGGCTGTGACAACAGCAACTACTACCGGGGCGGACTTGCCGGCTCCTGCGGCCCAGAGAGCTACGAGCTGGGAGCCCGCGCGCACCTCCGGCCTCCGCAGCCTCTCGGCTGGGAAGGAGCAGGGCCCTGTCCCCAAACCCCGAACTAGGCTGGTCCTCCCTCTTGCCTGGCAGGGACCCTCGGAAATGAGGGAAGCCCGGGAACGGTGCTGCCTCCAAAAGCTACGGGAAATCTTCGGCCGTGCAGAGCCCGCTTCGGGACTCGGCGGGACCAAGGGAAGGGAGCTGGGGCAACACTGGTCCCGGAGGGGCAGGCACGCTGGGAGCCGAGGTGGGACACGAGGACGCGGGATGTCCCAAGGGAAGCGTCCGGGCAAACGAGCCTCTTTCCCGGCCAACTGGGTCCCCCTAAAAACACTTTCTGAAACGGCGCCGAGGAGAGAATTGGCCTCGTCTCCCCGCGCCCCAGGGCTAATGCTGCCCAACCTCGCACCTGGGCGCCGGCAGAGGGTCGGAGGGGGAGGCGGGGGGGCGACTTCCCCGCTGTGGCCCAGCAAGCCGGGGGCAGGTAACCCGACCTCCCCGGCCAGGGCCGACAGGGCGGACCCTGCCGGGGCGGGCGAAGTTCCGCGCTCCGGCAACTTCCCCGGTGGCGCGGCCGCGGGCCGGGCCAGGTGCGTGTCGCCGGAGCCCCGCGACCCCGAGCTTCCCGGCCGCCGCTTACCTGGCCCCCGGGGACCGGCGGGGTGCGCATCCCCAGTCCGGCCGCGGGTCGGTGTGCTGCCGAAGGGCGAGAAGTGGGCGGGCGCGGGTCGGCGGGGCCGACGGGGATGCGGCCGGCCGAGCGGAGGGCGCAGAAACAGTCCGGTCCGAGCCGCGGCTGCTTGCCGGGTTCGGCACCAGTTGAAGGCGCCGGCCCCGCCCCCACCCGCGCCCGTTGCCGGGAGACCCGCGTGGGCCGAAGGGCTCTTTGTATCAAAGCTGCCGTGACATCACAAGGCGCCCGGGCTCAGGGTTCGAAGGGGCGGAGCCTCGCGCTGGGGGCGGGGCTAGAGGAGGAGGAAATGCGGCCAGGGAATCCGAGCCGCGGGGGGCGGGGCCCAGGTAACCCCGCCCCCTAAGGTAGGGGCAGGTGGCTGGGGCGGCGCCGACCATTGGCCGCGTGGCCGCGGGGCGGGCCCAGGCCACTGCACCCCTCACCGGGCCCCAGGGGGCGCCTCCGGAGGTGGAGCTCGCCAGGGTCCCTGTCGAGCCCGCGCAGCAAGGTTAGTGCCGCAGGGATTTGGGCGGCCGGGACCTTGGGATTACGGGAGACGAAGTTTGTAAATTCAAGCGCCTCTCGGGCGGGCGCTGTGGCCGCCGCTGCCTGTTCCAGGCTACTCTCAGTTTGCTGTGCCCGCTTCCTGGTTCACATCTGCGGACGCGAACGAAGACCTGCCAACAGCCCGCCACCACCAGCAGCCTGAGTCTGGTGACTCCTAAATTGATTCTCATCCTGAATCCCACCCACAACTTTCCCAATCTTTTCGTGTAAAGGCAAAACTGTCTTTATAACCAGTACGGGAATACAAAGAACCAAGCGGCAACAAGAACTAAAAAACAAAAGAAGGAACGGACTCCTTCTGTTGGATCCTAGTAAATATAATTTAAGTCCAAAATGTGCCCCCTCATAACTCTTCATTATGCTCCGGACTAAAAGAAGGGAAACTGTAAACCAGCAAATTTTGCAAGTGTGGTTTCCCTTTGACTTGACGTTGTATTGTGTAACTGGGGGAGGGTGGGGAGCGGATTTATCTTCCTAATTGTCTGGTTCAGGCCCGTATGAAGCCACCTTTGCTGTCCTTGAGTCCTCACTGACCAACAAGGTGGCATTTTGGTATGGGCAGGACCCTTTCGTACAACACCAATTCTCTCTCTCTCTCTCTCTCACACACACACACACACACACACACACACACAGCTTTTCAGCCCCCTTGTCTCTGGCTCTCTGCTCTCAACTTTCTTCTCCCCAGTATCTCCCTTGCAAATAAATTCCCAGCTACCTTTCTGTTTACCAGGGCCTGTCTCTGAGGCAAAGCATCCCACTGGGGTTCCCAGACCTGCTGGGGACTCTCCAAAAAGGACAGTATTAGTCAGAGGGGGGCCTCCTGGCAAGGGCTACATGTGGGGGCGAGGCTGGGGTAGTGTGGGTGAGGTGGAAACTCCATCACAGCTGGCCCTCTCCTCCCTGCTTATGCCCTGCAGTTCAGAGATCTATGTGCGGAGGCCACAGGCTGTTTCTCACCCTAGTTTGTGTCCACCCCCACAGTCCCTAAACACGCAGGAGCGCTGTGGTGTACCAGAAAGAGCACTGGCTTTGGAATCGGACAGACCTGGGTTTGAATCCTATTTGCCATCTGTCAGTCTTAGGACAAGTCATATAACGTCTCAGACTCAGTGTCTTCGTCTGTAAAATGGGAATGGCACAGTCCACCTCCTGGGTTGTTTTGCACCCTGGCCCAGTGGGTACACTTGATCTTAGGCATTCATCAAAGGTGTGGTGTGTGAATGAGCCCATGCACCCTGGGCCTGCTCTTTCTGCCTTCCCAGCTCCAACCTGAGGCCTTAGCTCAGCTGCCTTAGGTGAGGTTTTAGGGTGGGGCTGAATTCAGGGTTTCTATCTCGGCTTCCCCTTTACCCTTCCGCGTCTCATGTTGCCCCTAAGCAGTGTGGGACTCCAGAAAGCAGGTCACGCGACAGGGTCACGCAGAACTGGGGAAGAGAAGCAGAAACCTAAGGTGATCATTGGCTTTCTCCCAGAGAAGGTCAGTGGAGAGTCAGACCTGGCTTCCCTACCCCCACCAGGGGGGAGCGTGATGGACACGGTCCAGAGCTCCATGGAGGGGGCTGCTAGTGGTCCCTCTTTATTTTTCCCCAAACTGGTGGGGTGGGGAGCATCTCCAGTATTTGTCCTGAAAAGTAGCATGACAGAGAGGAGTGTCACAAGACATTAGCATCGGACACATTGAGTTGAAGCCTGCCAGTTCTACAATTTGCCGTGGGGACGTCACGTAATGTTTCAGAGCCTCAGTTTTCCAACTTTATAAAATGGAAACAAGACCTTTCCTCTTCCAGTTGTGAGGTGTAAATGGAATGATAAAAGAAGTGCCTGGGGGACTTCCCTGGCGGTCCAGTGGTTAAGACTCCGCGCTGCCAGTGTAGCAGGCGTGGGTTCGATCCCTGGTCAGGGAACTAAGATCCATATACCGTGCAGCCAAAAACAAAACAAAAAACAAAACAAAAACAAAAGTAGCTATTATAATGCCTCCTGAGCTGCAAGCACTCAATAAATACCAGCTGCTAGTTACTCCCAGTGGCATGAATGAGCCCCAGTCTGACCCAGTGATTAGGTGCAAGAGCTCTGGAGCCAGAACTGCGGGTCATTTCTTGGCTTTACCACATGGTAGCCGGATGACTCCAGACAGGTTTAATTCCCAGTGTCTCAGTTTCCTCATCTGTAAGTGGGAGTTAATAGTGGTACATATTTTAGGATTGGTGTGAAGATAATCAGGACCCATAAAATACTTAGAACAGGGCCTGGCTCATAGCAGGTGCTCAATAAACAGTAGCCATTATCAATTACCATATGGCAAGAAGCTGGCGAGGAACTAGGGGGAGGATTAGAACCTCAGGAGGATTAGAATTCTCAGGAGAACCGAGGCCATTGACTTTCTGGAGAGGCCCTGTCATCTTCCATAGTGTTCAGGGAAGCAGTGATAGTTTTGGGGCGGGCGGGAGGGGGTGTGGGGAACTACTGTTTCTGAAATGGAATGTGGGAACTAAGGGCTCCAGCCCAGACTAGGGCACATGGAGGACTCAGTGTCATCTGATCAAGAGGGGCCTGAGACACAGTTATTAAGCAATATAGTTCTGTCTCTGAGACAGCCCCACCTACGAGGCTGGGACAAGGAGGGTCTTGAGTTAGCTACTCTGGTCCCTTAGCATAGCTGTGTTTTAGATGTCAGAGACTCTAACCATGTTAAGCTAGGAAGACTCTCTGGGCAAGCATCAAAAGTACTTGTCCCCCATTCTACGAATGGTAAGACAGTGGCTCGGAGAAGGCTGGGAATTTGTCCAAAGCCACACAGTGAGACACCAGATAAGCAAGGACTGAAACTCAGGCTCCTGACTGCCCGTGCCGGACCCTCTCCTTCCTACTGATGGGGTCAGACAGGCTGGGGGTGGGGAGTGGCAGGGAGGTTACTCCCTCACAGTGCTCGCCTGGTGCTGTGAGCCTCCTAAGGGGTCTGACTTGTCTTTTCAAGAGAAAGAACAATCTCATTAAAATCAGAAGCCCAGGACTTCCCTGGTGGTCCAGTGGGTAGGACTTCGCGCTCCCAATGCAGGGGGCCTGGGTTCGATCCCTGGTCGGGGAACTAGATCCCGCATGCCGCAACTAAGACCTGGCACAGCCAAAATAAAGGAATATTTTAAAAATAAATAAAGGCTTTAAAAAAAAATCAGAAACCCTCTCCCAGGGAATGTATCCAAGAGTAATTTTTAGACTGCAAGTCCCTCTGATTAATTCTTTTTATGTCAGGAAACTGATTCTGCCATTGTTGATACAAGAATACTCCCATGATGCTGAATGCCAAAGCCAGAGAAAAGCCAACAGAACACTGACAAGCAGGAGTTAACGACCCTCCAGAAACTTACAGGGGGCGGAAAACACATGGTCATCTGGGTGATCCAGGTGAGGGAAGAGATCAGTAAATTCTCTCTGTACCCCGGCTATCTACCTATGTCTACTTTCCTTCTGCTGTCACCACGCAGGAGTTAGCTCAACATCAGAGGGTGTAAAGAGGCAACGTTTTGTACATGTTTGGGGCCATATGGAAGGCCAGGCTAAGCATAAGGGCATCACTGTAACAGGAAAGAGCTCTCTGAGCATTACCCAGTGTTGACATTAGCCAAACAACGACTCCCAGTCGTTCCCAATCTGCCGCTTGCAACAAACAGAGCCCTTCTGCTCCAGCAGGGGCCTGTCCAGGGGGTCTGCACTGTGTAGGGAAGAGGAGGCATCTGGGACCATCCCTTCCTCTGGAAAGCTGCGGTTTGGACAGCACATTACTTCCCATCCTACAGCTACACGCTCTCCCAGGAGCAGATATTGGACCAGGTGTGAGCCCCAGAAACATGAGCCCCCTTCCACTGGCAAAAACCTGGGGGTTGGTGGCTGTCCTTCAGCCAGGATGCCTTCAGCAGTCTGCCCTGGGGGCTGGGGTCCTGCGTGATGTCTGGCTGGACATGGAGCAGACGGGGCAGGACCAGGTCTTACTGACTCTAGAACTGGGTTGAGTGTTCAGAAAGGCTGAGCTCTATTTTTGTCAACCTGTGCAGACGTAAACAATGGGTTTTCTTACTCACACAAACCCAATAAGAGGGGAAAATGGTGAGAGAACCTCGTTTCCTCTGACTCATCCAATCATCTAAGAGGAGATGGTGGCAGGTGAGGAGGAAATGGAACAAGGTCTTCTTTGACTTGCATCGGGAGAGGACAAGGAGGGAAAACTTCCCTTTCCTGTACTCTCGGTAACATCAGGTGACTGCAGACCCTTGAGAGCATAAACAAGTCTCCTCTGTTTCAAATGCCTCCCCCCACCCTCCCTACCACCTCCCAGACCTGGCAGCCCACATCGCTGATTTTAGGAGTGAAGAGTGAAGCCACAGTTCCAAAACTGCACTGCACACTACCTCACTTGGGGAGCGTAAAAAAGTCAATGCCCAGGTCACACCAAGAGCAAATGAATCCAAGTGGCTGGGGTGGGAGCCAGGCGTTAGCCGTTTTTGTTTTTGTTGTTGTTTTTTTGGCCGTGCCACGTGGCATGTGGGATCTTGGTTCCCCGACCTGGGATCGAACGTGCACCCCCTGCAGTGGAAGCGTGGAGTCTTAACCACTGGACCGCCAGGGAAGTTCCCCCCCACCCCCCCACTCCACCCCCCCAGCCCCCCAGCCCCCCACCCGCCACCAGCCGTTTTTAAAGATCCCCAGGTGACTGCAATGCAGCAAAGTTTGGGAACAATTGAATACTTTGCCAAAGGCTTGCTGACTACATCAGGAGTTGGAGCGATCGCAGGGCAAGGCATCGCTCATTAATTCATTCATTCCGTCATTCATTCACACATATTTAACCACGATCTTCTATGGGTCAGACCCTGTTCCAGCTGGAGATATACCTGTAATCAAAGGTCTCAGTTCTTGTGGCCCTTGCTTTCTAGTGGGGGAAGTCAGACAATGAACAAATAAATGAATGGATGATGTCCATGACACGTGTTATGAAGGAAACCAAAGCAGGACAGAAAGACTTTGGGGGCAGGGGATTATTTTCACCCTGGATTTAGGCACCAATTTTTGCTTTGGAAAGAGCAGCTGAGCCCCTGCCTGCTGTCCTGGACTTTACCCTGCTGTCTGGCTAAAACAGCTTTCCCTTGACAATCAGTCCTCAAGGTCCTGCCTTCCACCCCTCGCAGGGCACCCTGCTTACCTCTTTCCCTTAAGCTATTTCTTTAGGTGGAGCCTGGCATCCTCGGCGCACAATGGTCTCCACTCCTTCTCCCCCTTTGTCAGCAGTAACATCAGACACAGGGCCTGTGCGAGGCCAGTGGTCCACCAAGGATCATTTATGTGCAACCCACAGATGGATTTTAGGCTTATGAGTTGAGTTAGAGGTTGTGTGGAACCCCAAACTCAGAGTCCGAGGCCCTGGATTTGAGGCTTGGCTCTGCCACTTATAGGCAAAGGGCAAGTCACTTTAGCTCACCAAGCCTCGCTTTCCTCTTCAGTCAAATGGAGAGAGTACAACTATGTAAGGCTGGGCTGTGCATTAAAAGAATGTCAAAAACTTTTGGAAAGTGTTTTGCAAATAAGGGAACTCTTTAGAAATTAATATCATCTAGGCCGATATAGACATGAAATCACTGGAAGGGATCCCATTTTACAAATGGAAAACTGACACCTGGAGAGAAGAAATGACTTACAGTCAGAAAGCTTACTAATGGCAGAAGGGTCCACACTGACCCCAGAAAGGGCTGGTGGTTGAGAGTAGACTGGGGATGCTGTTTGAGTATCAAACATTTTGCCTCCTCTGTCCATTAGGCAAACTCCTATTCATCCTTCAAAACCCCACTCAGGTGTGAACTGCCATGTGAAGTCTTCCCCTCTCCTCCATTGAGAGTAAATGGCTCCTTGGCTTCATGATCTCCATGCCTCAAACATAAATTATGCTGCTGTGAGGAACACAATGTATTGTCGGGACTGGCCTCCTGTCAGGCTCCCTACTGTACTGTATGCAATTCCATATACAATGGAATATTACTCAGCCATAAAAAGGAACAAAATTGGGTCGTTTGTAGAGACGTGGTTGGACCTAGAGACTGTCTCATACAGAGTGAAGTAAGTCAGAAAGAGAAAAACAAATATCGTATATTAACTCATATATATGGAATCTAGAAAAATGGTACAGATGAACCGGTTTGCAAGGCAGAAATAGAGACACAGATGTAGAGGACAAACGTATGGACACCAAGGGGGGAAAGCGGGGCGGGGGTGGTGGTGGTAGTGGGATGAATTGGGAGAGTGGGATTGACATGTATACACTAATATGTATAAAATGGATAACTAATAAGAATCTGCTGTATAAAAAAATAATAAAAGAAAATTTAAAAGAAAAGAAATATTGGGTTTCCCTGGTGGCACAGAGGTTGAAAGTCCGCCTGCCGATGCAGGGGACACGGGTTCGTGCCCTGGTCCAGGAGGATCCCACGTGCTGCGAAGCGGCTGGGCCTGTGAGCCATGGCCGCTGAGCCTGCGCGTCCGGAGCCTGTGCTCTGCAACGGGAGAGGCCACAACAGTGAGAGGCTTGCGTACCGCAGAAAAAAAAGAAAAAAGAAATATTTATTGCTTCCAAAAATGTATTTTGTGGAGCCCCCATCCTACTGTGAAAGCAAAAATGGGCTCTGTGGTCGAATCCGCAGGCGGAACTCTTGGTTCCCCCTTGGAGACGTCACAGAGCACTTGAGCAGGAGAGAGACCTTCCTTGCTTTGTTTGAACCTGGGGTTTTCTCAAGGCTGTCCAGCTTTGGACAGGATCTCTTCTTCTCATTTAACTTCTAACAACAAGAGGACTCGGTGTCGTAAGGAACACACTTGGGAAAACAATGCACCAGGCTCCCAACATACACTCACACTCACACACACACACAACATGATGTTATTATCTTCATTTTAAAGATATGAATAGCAAACACCTACAGGACACTTGCTGTGCATGAGGTTCTGTTCTAAGTGCTTCACATGACATTAACTCATTTAACTTTCACAACCAGCCTATGAGGCAGGTATTATCCCCATTTTACAGATGGGGAAACTAAGGCTCAAAGAGGTTACTCAAAGACATAAAGCCAATAAGTGGAGAGCCAGGCTTCAGACCCAGGGAGCTGATCCCAGAGGCTGATGCGCCAAAGAAAGGGCGGCTCAGATGTGTAAAATAACTTCCCCAAAGCAACCACAGTGGAACCAAGGCCATTCACTCATGCATTCACTCGTTTATTCATTTATTCAAACAACATTCACTGAGCAGAAACCACAGGCCAGCCACCTGGAAATATAAGAAGGGGATGCAGAGCGCCGCCCTCCCCCCAGCACCACTGGACACCCAGGGCTGTGCGCTAAGAGGGGTGAGGGTGCCCTGCCAGGCACCGGCACACGTGCACACATGTGTGTGCTGGGTGTGTGAGTCATCAGAGAGGCCCCGCACTCTTGAGATGCTGGGGTCTAAACGCTGCCTTGGCTGCTGTGACAGCTGTGTCCCTGGGCGGCAGTTTCTGTATACAAAGGCTCAGGGAGGGTTGTGGCATTCTGTACCAGCTCTTTCCACTCCCCACAGGAGTGCGGAGGCTGTTTCAAATAAGCCCCAAACACAAGCCCGGGCTCCTTTCTCGGTTTTACAGCTTGGCAGCCAGGCTGCACTCTCCGTTGGGTCACCGCGACCCTGCCCAGAGCCGATCTGGGCCGCAGCCTGCCCACCGCCTGCCCTCATCTGTTCTCTGGCAGGGTGGGGCCCCGAGGCCCTCTGAGCACCCCTCTCCGTGGTCACGGCCCCTCTTCACAGTCCTGTGAGCTGTCCCTGCACCTCTGTTCTCAGCCGGCACTTAGGACCTGCACCAGGGATGCTCCAGGGTGGAGGTCATTAATCTCGGGAATTTACCGGGCTCCTGAGAGGAGACAAACTTAGAAAAGGCTGGGAGTGGATGCACACAACCTTACATCTTTTTTAAGGTCGGAAGGACATATCCTAAAGGGCCTGTAATTCTACTTGGAAATCACAGTCCCCCACAATTTTCTCCTACATTATCTGGAGATTTAAAAAGCACCCCAAACCCACAACAAGCAAGCCACCTCATAAATGACAGAAGTAGGGCTGTGGGCTCTTCACGGTGAGAGGCCACGAGTGAAGGGGGCTGAGCAGGGCCAGGCTGCCCCTGAATAAACTGGCGGGTTGGGCTCATCTGGAGGCTGGAGCTGGCCTCCCTCTCAGGCACACACACCTCGTTTGTGCCTTCCCTCCCGGGGCCGGGCTCGGCAACGGGAAACCAAAGGCCCTGGCCCCAGGACACTGAGTCAGTGTTTCTCCCACTTAGGGGAAAACCGCAACCTGGCAGGGCTCAGTGGCTGCAGCCAGATGGATTGAAGGAGCCGCTGTGTTCAGGTACAGACACTGGTGAGGCCAAGCCCAGAGGAGGCCAGCGCAGGGGAGGGAGGGGCTGCCCTGAGAAAGAAACCTTTCTTCCAGGCCGGGCCCCCTGCTGTCTCACTGGACCACAAGGCCACATTCATGGCCGGGAAGTGCTCGAGCGCCCGGCCAGCCAGGCTCAAGCTTCAGCTCTGCTTCCCATAGCTGGCGTTCAAGTCCATTCCTGCCAGCCTCTGATCACAACATTTTCGTCAACCAATCAATACATAACTTTGTTTTATGCGTGTTTGTTTAAAGACACACGTTATTAGATGCTGTTGATTCATTGACGTTGAACTCACAGCCGAAAGCATTATAATTCATGCTTAAACAAAGCTTCCCTAACACGTATTTTCTCCATAAGGTACATCATAGCCTCCCTGCGCTTGGGAACACTAGACGGTCCTTCAGTACTACATCTGGGAGTCATTTTAAACAGCGAAACCCACCCCCCAAAAAACACCCACAAAAATGCAAAAACATGGCACGAAAAAGACTGTTAAAGGGACACTTGTTTACAGAAGGAGCTAAAAAGTAGAGTCACATCTTGTTCGACCTCAGTTGGGCGACTCAAATTTTCATCCCTGAGCATGTTTGCAAATGAGCACGAAAACACTGTGAGTATTAATTTGGGGGTTACAAGTACATTTTAGCAAGTAAGCAAATTTGCAAATATGGAATCTGCAAAAAATGAGGATCAACCGTATCTGTGTTACAGGGTGACTGAGGGACAGGGTGGGAGCTGAGTGTTAAATGAAATAACTCGTGAAGAACACTTACAGATGTAGGCCAGTGGCACAGTAGACCATGCATCTGACGGCGATTCACAAAAATACTTAGCACCGGGATAGCTCCATACCTATCTGTATTGCTGCTACCTCTATTACCTGCTGCCCGGGTAACTGACACCTTTGCTGTTCCTTGTGGTTTCTCCAGCTAGGGAAGCCCAGAGCCCAGGCTTTTTAAGTTAGTTTCCGGCTGGGTTTGAATCACACCTTTGCCGTTTGCTGGTTGGGAGCCGTCAGGCTAAGTCGGTTCTCCTCCTTTCCATCCAGCACTGCCTCCCCACTGCTCACACGCAGCTGACACTGTGCTTAATAGAAGCGACCGGAAGAGACCCGCCTCCTGTCCCCTCCACACATCTGCACACCCACCTGTGCAGGTGCCTTAACTGCCTTCTGACCGCTGCAGTACGTGGTTCCCAGATGGACCCCATTCCTCAGATCCTGGGCGCCGCCCCCTTGAAGGTTCTCTGTCCCTGCGGCCACCTCACGCCCAACCGCTCTGCATCACCAATGTCCCTTTCTCCACTAGTTCATCTCCATACCAGATTATGCCCTGGCTTTGAAAATCCCTCCCTAAACCCCACAGGGTGGAAATAAATAAACCAGGGCCACGTGGGTCCTCACCTCACTGCAGCACTTGACCCAGTGGACCTGGCCCCTTCACTTTTTCAGCCTGGCTTCTAGGATGCCGGCCCTCCTGGTCTCTTCCCCAAGGAGTGATTTCTCTTTTTCCTAGGGCTCCCAAAGGTTTATGTCCAGCCTGGACCTCTCCTCCGAGGTTCCAGCTATTGTATCCAATCGTCCGTGGAGGAAGTTTACCGAGGAGGGAGTTAGGGATCAACGCAGCAAGGGAAGCAGGACGGAGCAGAGGGAGAGGTGGACAGCAATGCAGTTGTTAATGAGGTCTCAGACGACCCCACAGCTGCTCTGGTGCTGGGATGGCCCTTCAGAGCTGTCCCCCCAAAAAGGCAAGGGGACGAAACCCTCGCATCCCCACATGGACCAGTCGTGGGATACAGGATGCCCCCAGGAAGGGTCTGTAATCTTGGGCCTTGGCCGCAGCCTGGGGAGGGCCTGCTGCGGCTGGCGCTCCCGGCAGATGGGAGAACGAGGGAGGGGCTCTGACCTAAAGGGGATCTGGACGCACATCACTGCATGTGAACGTCTTCAACTCACCCTCCAGTGGGCATCTCGAGTCACATGTCCACAACCAACTGCTGAATTTCCCTCCGAACCCGCTGCCTCCCTCAATCCCCCTCCCCACCCTGCAGCCCAGCTCAGCACAGGGCACCAGCATCCACCCAGGAGCCCAGGTGAGGACCGCAGGCTGGTCCTTCAAGACTCCTTCCTCCCCCCAACATCAGCCAAGCTCACTTCCTCTCACCACCCAACCACCTGCCTGTCAATGTCCTTGGCCAAGCTGCCACCACCTCTTCCCTGGACGAACGCACAGCCACCTTACTGGCCACCTTGATGCCAGCACTGTCTTGACACCTGCCCCCCTCCGCCCACCCCGGGGATCTCTTTAAAACACCAAGTAGGTCTTGTCACTTCCCAAGGGAAAACCTTCACCTGGCCTCCACGACACCCAGGATAAACCCTATACTCCCCCACCCCGTCCCGCCCGGCCCCTTCCTCTCAGGCGCCTCTGCCCCACCCACCTTCCAGTCCCCCGTCTCCATCGCCGGCCACGGCGGCCTTCTTGCCGGCTCTCAAATCAACCAAGCTCTTTCCTGCCTCAGGACCTTTACACTTCCCTGCTTTTGGCCCCACCCCCAGCTTCACCCGCCTCCATCCCTTATGTCTCTAGTCACCTCTAGAGATGACCACCAACCCCATCACTCCCTCCCCTTCACTCTCTGTAATTTCTTCGAAGCACTTCTCTCTCTTTTTTAAAAATTATGTATTTATTTAGGCTGTGCCGGGTCCTAGCCGCGGCACGCAGGCTTCCCAGCTGCGGCATGCGAACTCCGTTGCAGCATGCATGTGGGGTCTAGTTCCCCGACCAGGGATCGAACCGGGGCCCCCTGCATTGGGAGCGCGAAGTCCTACCCACTGGACCGCCAGGGAAGTCCAGGGAAGTCCCCTCAAGGCACTTCTCTTTGTCTGCATTTACGTTACTGACAATTTTCCTGGGTATGGCCTTGCCTTCTCCCCTTAGAATAAAGCTCTTGGAGGCAGGGACCAGTTGGATCTCCAGTGCCCCCCACGCAGCTTGGAATGAGTGCCTGGCTGAGCCCTGTCAGGAAACGGGACCCATCCGGGGTGGGTGGGAGGCCTGGAGGTGGAGACGGTGGGGTGCACACAGTGGAGGTGTCAGGGAAGCTCTTGGGACGATTAGCAGGACTCGGCCTTCAAAGCCCAGCCTGGTGCGGCCAGTCCCCTGTGCTTGCCCTCCGCCCCCCAGGGCGGAATCCGCTGCCCCCTCCTGGGGTACAGCTGCAGCACGCATCGCTGTGGGTCTCTACATCCTCGTAGGCTGAGCTCCTCCAGGATGGACGGGGTTGTCTCTCCACCAGCCCGCCCCAGGGCAGCTCCCGGCCAAGGTCTGGGGACTCGAGCTCTGGTGAGCGGACTTCTTCCTGCTTATGACTCAGCGTGTGAGGGCGTAAGCCAAGGAGCCCCACCACCTGGCACGGCCAACTGCTTTCGGACACAAGTCTGGACCCAGCCAGCAGGGTGCACTGCCTGCCGTCTCAGGTGCCAGGCGAGGGGCCGGCCAGCTGGATGGTAACCGGGTGGCAACTCTCATCTTCACACCTGGCACTGAGAGCTCGGTCGCTGCTTCTGTCGCCCAGACCTCAGCTCGGTCCGTCAGCTCCCCGGCTCCTGTCAGAGCCCGCTCAGGGCAGGACTAGGACACAGCTGCCTCTCTCCTCTCCAACAGACCTGACTGTGGGTCCCAAATCCACCACTTTCCAGCTGGGCGACCTCAGGCAACCTGTTTAACAGCGGAGCCTCAGTCCCATTAGCTGTAAAATGGGAATAAAATTGTATCTGTCTCGTGCGGTAAGGTCTCTAAGGCGCTTGCTTCCCACGACCTCAATATGAGTGTGCTTGTCATTACTACCCTGGCATTGAGTTTCGTGCACAAATACTACAACCCTGGACACTTTTTCAAAAGTATCGTCTCCCACAGACATACTTTTGTCACACATAATTTTAACACATTTGCTTCAGCTTTTAACGCGGGCTAATAGAAATATGACACGTTTCTGTATTTAAAAACAATAATGTTGGTTACAAAAATAATATTTCCAGACTTCCCTGGTGGCGCAGTGCTTAAGAATCTGCCTGCCAATGCAGGGGACATGGGTTCGAGCCCTGGTCTGGGAAGATCCCACATGCCGCAGAGCAACTAAGCCAGTGCATCACAACTACTGAGCCTGCGCTCTAGAGCCCGCGAGCCACAACTACTGAGCCCGTGTGCCGCAACTACTGAAGCCTGTGAGCCTAGAGCCCGTGCTCCGCAACAAGAGAAGCCACTGCAGTGAGAAGTCCATGCACTGCAAAGAAGAGTAGCCTCTGCTCGCCGCAACTAGAGAAAGCCCCTGAGAAGCAATGAAGACCCAACACAGCCAAAAATAAATAAATAAATTTATAAAAAAATAAAATAAAATAAAATAATATTTCCATAGAAAACTCCATCTACTGTGTGGCCCATTGTCTCCTCAGTCATGACCCTCTCCATAAACTCCTGTCAGGTTCAGGGATGAGTCTTCACAAGCTCATCTGACACTCTAAGCCTTAGTGTTCACATCTGAGAAATGGAGATAAAAGCACCTACCCCAAGATTGCTAAGAGGATCTCTCAATGACAGGTTTCTAGCACCTAGCAGAGTGGGTGGCACATTGTAGGTGCTTAAGGAATGTTGGCCCCATCCTGCCCCGTGCCTGCCTACCTGCTTCCCTCCATTGGATCATGGGTGCTATGTTTCCTATCCCCCCTTCTGCCACGCCTGTCAAACCCAGGAAGAAGCTTATTCCCCTGCTGTGGTTTTCTGGGCCCAATACTTGGGCTCCTCCTGCTTCCCTACTTGTCTTTTGAACTCTGATCTCTGTCTTATGGTTTGAGTGCATCTTGTACCTCACGCTGTGAGCCCCTCCAGGCCTCCAAGGTAACAAGTGAAAGAGCATCAATGGCCCCTGCAGGAATAAGTGCACCAAGTGGGTAGACCAGAAAGCCAGGACAGGGCTGGCGTCTATGGCCATGGGAGCTGGGCCTGCAGAGCTACACTCACGATGCAGGTGCCTGAGGACACCAGGAGCGCTTTCCAATTCTGGGAGACTGACTGCTCTTGGAGTCTGATACCCCAGGGAGGTCACAGCCACTTTGGAAGTAGTGTGACCTCTGAGAACGCCTTGAGGTCCCATGAGCCTACAAGGGCATCTGTGCGTTTGTGTCAGCCATGTGGTGTAGCTGAGAGAGCAGGAAGGCAGTTGGGTGGAGGTTTGAATCCCAGCTCTACCACTGAGTACATACATCAGCTCAGGTAAGACCACCTCTCCCACCTGGTCTCCATTCTCTCATCTCAGAGTTGTCTAGGGGATCAAACAAGATAACATTTGTTTAGCTTCTAGCTGGACCTGGTCACTGTGCCAGACTGCCTTCATGATGGACATGCTGAAATTAAAGTAATAAGAATCCTTTCCTTCGTTTAATGTATCAAGAAAGGCCTTTCCTTATATCCCAAGTCAAATGATTTCATTTTTCTCTCCCCTAGAGATCACCTAGCACATATTCACCTTCTCACACCATCACCATTCCATTTGGAATTGCGTATTTGTGTAATTAACTGATGGCCTGATTACCCCTCCCAGACTGAAAGCGCCAGGAGGGACCATTTGACCCCAGACCTCAACACGGACCCGGCCCATCGTGTGCACTAACTATTAGGTGAGCTAGTGAATGAACACATCTGCCAGCACCGAGCATGGTGCCGCAAGCATAACACTGTACACACCTAACGTTCACGACAACCCTGAGAGGTGATAAGACTAAAAGTTAACACTTATGAGGGGGCCTTCCCTGGTGGTCCCGTGGTAAAGAATCCACCTTCCAGTGCAGGGAATGTGGATTTGATCCCTGGCTGGGGAACGAAGATCCCACATGCCATGGGGCAACTAAGCCTGTGTGCCACAACTACTGAGCTCGTGCACCTCAACGAGAGAGTGTGTGTGCCGCAAACTACAGAGCCCATGTGCCCTGGAGCCCGTGCGCCACAACTAGAGAGAGAAAACCCGCACGCCACAACTAGAGAGAAGCCTGCTTGCTGCAACAAAGAGCCCGCATGCCGCAATGAAAAAGCCCGCATGCCGCAACTAAGACCTGATGCAGATCAAAATTAATTAATTAATTAAAGAAAAAAAATCAAAAAAACACTTACGAGGGCCTTACTCTGGGCCAGGCACTGTTCTAGGAGTTCCGCACATGTTAGCTCATTTGATCCTTCATAGTCCTACCAGGTAGATGTGTACACGTGAAGCCAATGAAACAAACGTCTAGGACACTTACGTGCTCCGGAGGGGCCCTGGCAGTGTGTTCGGATGGTCACGTGCTTTGTAAAGTGTGCAAAAGGACGCTACAACAAGATCCTTCACCTTAAGGATGACTCCACACATTGTAAGAGCTTCAGGCCCCACAAAATCTGGATGCTCCAGAGCAGAGGCACTGCTCTTCCCATTTCACAGATGAGAACACTGAGGTTCAAAACAATTAAGTGACCTGCCCAAGGACATTCAGAGCCAGGATTTGGATGCAGGCCTGCCTGCCTGCCTCTCAAGCCCTTCCACTCTGCTGCAGGCCTCTCGAGTCTAGGAAACGGAGCCCTGGACAGCGGTGACATGTGTCTGCCCAAGGGCAGCTTCGCAGCTGTGGGTTCTGAGCGGAGGGAGGGAGGGACGGAAGGAAGGAGGGAAACAGAAGCTCTGATCAGAAGGGTCCCAAGTCCAGAGCCCAGAGTCCTGAGCCCCAGCACTTGGCGGCAGAGTCCTTGTTAATCCTACCATCTCCTTCTCTACCCACCCCCTTGTGACCCAAATCTACTGTTTGCTTTTGCAACTCCTGAAAGCACTGAGAGCAAACTGCAATGAACCAGCCCAGCTCACCCCAAATAAACCTGCTCTCTGTCCCCTTCCCCTTCCTGGGCCCCTCCATCCACACGGCAGGGCCCAGCCCGTCTCTAACGCCAGGCTAAGGCAAACAAGAGCTGGCACATTCTGCCCTCGAGGGCAGGCCTCCCCTGGCTGTTTTGCAAAGGGCCGGTTTCAGCTGCCCGGGCGTTCAGTTACCTTCATTAGAATGGGCCCTGAGAGCTGGCCGGGCACCGAGCGCTCAGGGCAGATTCTATCACAGCAGGGATGAAAGAAGAGAAAAAGAGCGGTAATGGAGCCGCCTTTCCCCTGGCCACTGAGAGCGAGAGGGGTGGGTGGTGGAAAGAGGGGGGCCCAGTGCCTGCCAGGCCCAAGGCCAGGCCCTCCAAAGGCTTGAATGGCCTTGCTCAGTTCCTGAGTCCTCAGGGCAACCAGAGAGGTACTGCAGAGCCATTTCTGAAGGTGGGCACCAGCCGGATGCTGGGCCAAACTTCCCAATTCCAGCAGAAACGCTCAGACGAGAACCGTCAGAGAAAGCCTGAGGGTGGCAGTGGGGAAGGGGAGCGCTGGTAAGAAACCACTTTCCAAACACCAGAAAGCTCGAGGAAGAGGCTCTTTTAAGGACACCTGGACTTTACTTTCTTTCCCAGACAAGGAAGTGGCACAAGGACCAGGAAAACATTCTCTTAGACCAAAATGCAGAGGTTTTCAGTGCAATTTCTTCCACCAGAAGTTGAAAGTAAGCTCTGAGTACAGATGGGCATTGCCGTAACCAAAACGGAGCTTTCGAGACTGAGAGTGGTCGTGTCCCCAGAAGCCTCTGTCCCCATGAGGGACTTCTGGGACAAAGGTGGCTCTGTACGGCCACTTGGTTTCCAGAGACTCTGCGTTCCTGGCTAAAGGAATTGATAATCTATCCTAACCCAGAGTGTGTGAGTGAGCAGTTGGAAGCATGGGGAACGGTCTTTCCTGGCCAATCTGTAACCCACCAGCAGAGCTGCAGTTAGCAGGCAGGGCTGGGAAGGCTGTAGGCTCCCAGGCAGGGACTGTGTGGGACAAGGGTTGAAGCCCAACCAGTCTTGCTGCTTGGTGGCTGTGCGACCTTAGGACAGTCTCTTAACCTCTCAGCATAAGTTTCTCAGCCTGTAAACTGTGCATAATCATAGTGGACATGTCTGTAGACCTTACCATGTGCCAGATACTAATGAAGCACTTCATCTGTATTAACGCATCGAACCCTCACAACACCTCAGGAAGGAAGCCTGGCTTCCCCAACCTACAGGTGAGGAAACAAAGGCACCAGCTGGTGAAGAAACATGCCGAGGACCCAAAACTTGCAGACGCGGGATTCGATCCCAGGCTGCCTGGGTCCAGGGTGCATGTGCTTATCCATGACAGGATCCTGCCTATGGCCCCTTCACCTGGGACCTACTGGTGTCAGGTGTGCCTCATAAGTGATGCTTTCAGTGAAAGCAGATGAGTCAGGGGCTGGGATTTTTTAAATTTTTTTTAATTTTTTTTGCGGTACGCGGGCCTCTCACTGTTGTGGCCTCTCCCGTTGCGGAGCACAGGCTCCGGACGCGCAGGCTCGGCGGCCATGGCTCACGGGCCCAGCTGCTCCACGGCATGTGGGATCTTCCCGGACTGGGGCACGAACCCGTGTCCCCTGCATCGGCAGGCGGACTCTCAACCACTGCGCCACCAGGGAAGCCCCAGGGGCTGGGATTTTGGTGCAGGACAGGCGCAGAGCACAGGGCTGGGGCTTTCGGCCCAATGGGGAGAGTCCACAGCAATGTTTCCAAACTTTGGTCAGATGACCTTGCTGAGGGTGCAGATCCCCGGGTCCACCCCAGCTCCTGAGTCAGGCACCAGGGCCCAGGGATCTGCATTTCACGTGGAAACACTGGCTGAGGGGTGAGGTCTCTGGAGAACTACCCTTAATTCCTCCCTGGCTGCAGCGGTCATAGGTGGCAGGGGAAAGACCTCAGACCCCAGAGTCAGGAGAACCATGTTCCAGCCTGGCCCCAACTCACCACTGGGGAAGTCCAGGACCCTGTGTGGTCTGTTTCCCCATCTGCTGTGAGATGAAATGCCGTGAGATGAAAGCATCGCACCAGACGGTCTCCATGGGCTCTGCCCTCTGAAATGCTGCAGTTCTGAGCCTATGGGGCCCTGGCTGAGAAGATCCAAACTCGCCCACCCCACCCCGTTTCTCTACTCTCCGTAATGAGGCTGCAGCGCTAACGTTTCCTTTTGATTCTGGGCTCCCAGAGGGAGGAATAAAAATAAAATAACCATGACAGTGACAGCTGCTCTGTCCCGAGTGGGCCCACACGGGGGGAAGAGCGCCACCAACCGTGGCCAACTTCTGCTGCCTGATGAGGCCAGGAAGGCTAGGGAGTCCCCACGCTGGCAGCACAGGTCTCCCCAAAGCCACCAAACACACATGGGACGGCCATTGAGCCCGTGTGTCTGGTAGAGGAGGAGAGAGGTACGTGTCAGCAGCCCCCGGCCCTGGAGGTTCAGGATGTGCCTGCTGGGGACCTAGGCTGGTGTTCCGGAGACTCCTGAGGCCATGCCACGTGACGCTGAGCCCTCAGTGACCCCGACTCGTTCTGATCCGCTGCCTACACCTGCCAGGCCCAGCCTGCGGCTCTGTCCCCTCCATCCCACTCAACCTGAACACTCCCTGAAGCCGGGGAGTACCACTGTGCCCACTTTACAGATAAGGGAACTGAGGCCGGAGAGGCTGCAGGGCCAGTGTGAGGCAGCACAGCTGACATGTGGCAGGGCTGGGGCTCAGACCCCGCCCACCTGGAGTCCCTCGCTCTCCACGAAGCTGAGCTGCTTCTCAGTGGGTGTTCATCACACAAGGGCACGAGGCCCCAATGCGCTTACGCCTCCAGCTTTGGTGGGTTTCGCTTTCTTGGCTTCAAGGACGGTTTGCTGGAATCCGGAGCGAGCACCCAGCCAAGTAAGAGCAGAGCAGAGGCAGGCTTACTGATCAAAGCCCAGCTGAGGTTTTGGTTCAAGGACCAAGGTGTAGAGGTAGCACCTCTAAATGCCCAGGCATCAACTGGGAGCTGGCGTCAGGGAACTAAGTGTTGGGTCAGGCCTTGCAACCAGCCAGCTCTGGGACCTCGGGACAGTGCCCTTCTCCCCTGTGCCTCACTGGGGTGGTCCCAAGGCCTTAAATGCTTCCCTGCACACTTTCAAGCCACTAACCCTAGACCCTCTCTAACGTACACCCATCCACACACCGGCCAGGGCCACCTGAACCTTACGCCCTTCCTCTCACCAAGTCTTACTTACAAACACAAGCAATAAAACAGCTTACGGGTCCAGCGATAAGACTGAGAAGGGTGATTCCCAAACTTCTCTGCACATTAAAATCACCTGAGGAGCATTTAAAACTCTCCACGTCCAGGCCAAACTTCAGGCCAGTGGAATCTGGATCTGGGCATGGGACCCAGGCACCAGCACATTTTAAAGTCCCCAGGTGATTCTCGCTCGCAGCCGAGCTCGAGCCCCAGTGACCGGCAGGCGCGCATCTCAGACTTCAAAAGAGCATGTGAATGGGCCACTGCTGTCTTGTTAAAAATGCAGATTCTGACTCAGCTGGTCTGGGTTCAGCCTCAGAGCCTGCCGTTCTAACAGGCTCCCAGGTACCATCCCTGGACCACACTACCAACAGAAAGGACCTGGCGTGTTGGTGACACAGTTTGCTCCTGAGGGGAAGACAGGGTTCCCTGGCCAAGTCACATCACCCTCTTTGACAGTCCCGAGGGACATCAGTGTATCAAACTGAGGCATCTCACACCCATTTATATCTGATTGGTTGGGTGGCTCACGGCAGTGCCGGGCATCCTGGTGGCGGTTCTTATCAGCGGGTGTTATCAGTGCATCTTAGGGACCGGCTGAGGGCTCTGTGGAGAGGATGGAGGTGCAGACAGTGATCTGAGTCAAAGGTCAGGCCTAGGCTTGTGTGTGTGGAGCGGTCCTTCTGCCTCACTTGCACACCTGCTCCTCTGTGGCAAATGGCCTTAGGGTACTGCTCAGACAGGTGGGGCTGGGGAGCTGGGGATGGTGGGGTGTATGAGGTGGGTGAGGGAGCTGCCGGGGGTTACCCTGGCTGCAGTGGATGGGGGTGCGTGGGTAGGGACCACGAGTGTGTGGGGTCTTGGGTGGGGAGCCGTGGGCAGTGAGGGCTCAGCACTGGGTTTACAGTAGAGCTGTTCTTCACAAGTCGTGTGTGCTCCCTCCTGTGAAGTGATAAAAAAAAAATACGCGATTTTGCTTCCGTGAAAAAACAGTCCCGGAGAGAAAGCCACCTGCTACTGCCAGTCATGGAAAGTGAAAAAAAATGAAGAGGTCCAAGAAATTCATGGTTCTTTGCCAGAAAAGAGAAGTGAAGTAGTAATATTTATAGCCACCAATGTTTCTAGCGCTCTGCTTTCTGTCAGGCTCCACCACATCCTAACTAAGGCCACGGGCTTCGACTTGGTCTCCCCGAATCCTCACACCGAGCCTGAAGAAGAGAGCACCAGGCTCTGCCCATTTCACAGACAAGGAAACTGAGGTCCAGAGACGTGACAGGACATGCCCAAGGTCTCACTAGGAAGGGGTTGAGCCGGGATTCAGACCCAGGTCTTTCTGACCCCAACGTCCCTGCTCTCAACGTGATGCTCCACGCTCCTCCCACGGACAGCAGACATTGACCACCTACCACAGGCCGGGTCCTAAATTAAGCATTTTAAATCATTTTTTTTTTTTAAACAACAGAGAGTCCAGTAAGCCAAGACACCGAACATGAGTCTCCAATGCGCTTACTCTTCCACCAGACCCAAAGACTATTTTTTCTTTTTTTTTTTTTTGGCCGTGCCACATGTTTTGCAGGATCTTAGTTCCCCCACCAGGCATCGAACCCGTGTCCCCTGCACTAGAAGCATGGAGTCCTAACCACCAGACCGCCAGGGAAGCCCCAAGACTGCTTTGGACCCCAAAGCCGACCTTGAAGTGTTCCACCCCATGCCCCGAGCCGGCATTAGCACGCCAGTCTGCCCCAGCCCAGCCTGGGCCTGTTCTGGGAAGGCGGCCGGCAACCATCCTGCCCAGGATTCCCTCCCTCCTGGGGGAGGAAGCTGCTACCACGTTCCAGTCCACTCTGGGCCCTTCCATCCGGAGCCCTGCTCTGTACCTGGCACCATGCAGGCTCTGGGCACCCCAAGCGGGTGCAGAGAAATGCCAACCCCCCCTCTGCCTAGAACAGAGGAGCCTGGCTGGGACAGGAGGAACATCCCCTGCCATGGGGGCGGGGCTGGTGTGGAAGGGGGAGGCTGTTTCCAGTGGGGTTTGGGGGCGAGGGCTGGGAAAGGGTTCAGGCGTGGCAACTGAGCTCTCCCCAAAATGGTTAGTGCTGCAGATAGAGCAGAAGGGAATTCTAGGGGAAAGAACGGCAGAGGCAAAGCCTAGGAGTCGGGAGGGCAGGCAGTGTTCCAGAAATACTGGGCAGATCAATCAAGCATGAGAGGGGGAAGGGCAGAAAGGTTTCGGTCAAAGTGACCAGACATTCACCAGGACCTAGGACGTGCCAGACGCCAGGCGACAGGGATGAATGACAGACAGCCTTTGCCTCCTGAAGCTCAGAATCTAATGATAAAACTATAAGCCAAGCATTTTATCCTCATTTTACAAATGGAGACACTGGCCCCAAAGAGGTTAAGCCCAAGACGATACAGCCCATCCGTCTCAGAGGCAGGACTCCTCTCCCAGGGCCCTGCACAGCCGGAGGGTGCTTGTAGACCTCTGGCAGCTGGCTTCGGGGAGAAGGGACTTGGAGGAGGGTAGGACTGGAGAGGTGACACAGAGGAGGGGGGCAGGAGGCACCAGAGGTGGTAGATTGGGGACAGGAAGTCAACAGAGAGGCTGTTGCAACAGTCAGACGACCAGGATGAGGGCCAGGACCAGGACTGTCATGTTTAGCTGCACAGGTTGTGCACTGCACAACTCCCAGAGGTGCCATTCCCACGGACGACAGAGAGATTAGTCCTCCCTGAAGTTGTGTAGCACAGGGACCCTCCTAGTAGATAGAGGGACCAGACTCACACATGATGGTGTATGTTGCCACGAGCCTTTTGGTCCCTGCGTAACAGTTGCTGACCAAACCCACACTGTTATCACAAGGCCACGTTCTGCTTCCTCTGGGGAAGCAGTGGCAGCTATGCCCCAAACACATTTCAAACACATTTCGCACCACACTCTGGGCTACCCACAGGGCCCATCAGTTCCGCATTTCTGTAACAAAGATGCTGGTGCACGAAGGGTTCCCAGAGCAAAGAAAGCTGGCAACTGCCTTCACCTCCTGCCCGGGTCCCAGAGGTACACGTGAGCATTCTGAAGGCTCTCAGAAGTCCTGCAGCCAAGAAGCTGCTCATCTTTCCTTGATGAGTTTCTCAGACTCCCTCTCAGAGGAGCCCCCTTTCTTTTTAATTAATTTTTATTGGAGTATGGCTGCTTTACAATGTTGTGTTAGTTTCTGCTATACAGCAAAGTGAATCAGCCGTAGGTATACATATATCCCCTCTTTTTTGGACTTCCTTCCCATTTAGGTCACCACAGAGCACTGAGTAGAGCTCCCTGTGCTACACAGTAGCTTCTCACTGGTTGTCTATTTTATACATAGCAGTGTATATATGTCAATCCCAATCTCCCAGTTCGTCCCACCACCCCTCCTTCCCTCCTTGGTAACCATAAGTTTGTTCTCTACATCTGTGACTCTATTTCTGCTTTGCAAACAAGTTCATCTGGACCATTTTTCTAGATTCCACATATAAGCGATATTATACGGTATTTGTCTTTCTCCGGAGCACCTTTTAGCAATCCTGGCACAGCCCTGCACAGGGAGGCTGGGTGTGGCCAGCCTCCTTCACCAAGCAAAAGGCTTTAGGACCCTCTTTGTGCAGGTCAGGGGCCACGTTCAGGCTCCAAAAGTAGTAGGAATGGGCTGGGGGAATTCTTCTGCCTTCTCTCCCCAGCCCAGGCCTCACCTCAGCTCCTGGAATACTTAGTTTCCTTCCTTTCTGTAAAAGATTGTCCTCCAGCAATGCAGAGCCTCCAGTTGAGTTGCCTTTGATTCTAGGCAAACCCCTCAGGGCAAATGAGTCCCTCTGGTCCTTTCTCCCAGGTTGGGGGGGCGGGGGAGAGAAGTGAAGAGAGGCCTGGGAAACTCGAGAAGCCTCAGGAAAAGTGGATGCAGAGCTGCTCTCTGTGGCATCTGGGGTCAGATAGGGGCAGATTAAAGTCCTGGCTCTGCACGCTGCAGTCCTGAGACCTTGGGCAAGCGACTTAATTGCTGTCTGAGCCTCAGCTTCCTTGCCAGTAAAATGGGTCTAATGGTACCTACTTGGCAGGGTTGGTCTGAGTAAACAGGACAGGGGTGTGGTGGTGATTGAGATTAGATACGTAAACTGCCTGAGCAGGGCTGACATTCCATCTGTCCATCCCCAGCCCTGTCTTGTGTCTGATTCATGTTGAGACCTGGGGCCAACTGGAAGGGCCTCCTGGTGCTGGGACTGGAGATATCAGAGGGCCAGAGAGAGATGGGCTGGAGAGAGAAAGATTGGATAGACAGGGACAGAGAAAGAGAGAGCGCACAGGCAGAGAGACAGAAAAACAAGTTAAGAGAGAAGGGGTCCTGGTGGGGGGCGGGGTGGTGGTGTGTGTGTTGGGGGCACCGTGCTGCTCCCTCTGGGTCTGTCTCCCTCCTCCACCTTCCCACCCTCTCCTCCAACCTGCCCCCCAGAAAGTGGGGTGCAGGAACTGGCAGTGCCGCCCGGAATTGGGCACCCTCTAGAGGAGGGGAAGCGGGGGGGGGGGCTAGGTATGCCTCAGGGAGGGGGCAGGGGTCATGGCCCAGAGCTGGGGTCCCTCAGGGAGGGGCGGGGGTGCGGCCTGCTTGTTCCTATACCTCCCAGAGAGGCGAGTTCCTGACTCCAGGAAGGCCCTCATTCAGCCAGTCAGCGAACACTGACCAAGTAACTCACTCAGGCCCAGGACTGGGCTGGGCAGAGCGAGCAGGGAGGCTGGTCCCTGCCCCTGGGAGAGAACAGTCTAGACAGAGGGAAACGTGGAAGCCACTGGGGCCCACCCTCCAAATTCCCATTCTTGAACTGCTGGTCCTAGTGACCAACCAGAACAAAATGCTTGTTATCCAAATTTTGATGAAGCTTCCCTTCTTCCCCCAGTTCTGTGAATCGTGCCCACCCCTGCTGAGTCAGCACACAGCCCCTTCCCAGCAGCCCTCCAAACACAGGCTGGCCTCAGGGTAAACATTCCCTGATCCACTCCCAATGGCCAAGCCACCCTGTGCCCCCCTCCCCACACCGGCGGTTCTTCCTTTGTTTATTCCTCCTGCAAAGAAACCCCCTCTTGCCTCACCCTTGAGATGCTTGGAGATCTTACGGTGAGAGCTTCCTCCCTGTTGCCATGGCCCCCTCCTCCTATTTCAAGAGTTTCTCCCCTCACCGGCCAGCTTGGAATAATCCTTTCAATTAGTCTCTCCTTATTAAATCCGAACTCCCCCCACCCCTGCCACCAAACTCATTTTTTGTTGTTGTTGACATCTGTGAAATTATTTACAATAAAAGACATTCATAGTTGGACTAATAAAAAATAAGCCCGACAGAAAAAGCAGGTAAATGAGTAAATGGAAAGTTGACTCACCATTAGCTCTAAGTTTTCTAACTACCAACACAAAAACGGAAAAGCAAGGTTAGTTACAACGCAATTCTTATTATCCGATGAGAGAAGGAAATCATTTCATCAGGAAAGACTTTTTTTTCTGGTGCAAAATCCTAAAAAGAATGTATTAGATCAAAGCGTGCAAAATGGCAAATTGGATAAGGTTTCCAGCAGCAATTTTAAGGAGGCTGAGGAAATATTCTGTTTGGCCTTACGCTGAGCCAAGGGAATAAAAACAAAATGTACGTCCGTGAAGAGGTTTTTGCAATAAGGTAAGATGAAACAGTGCTTTCTGACATGGAACTGGATACCAGGAATGGAAAATCTAAAGGAATGGGGGTTAGTGTGTCCTCAGGAATACTTTCTCCCATATCACTCTTCCAAGCTGAGTTTCTGCCTGTAAATTCAGGTGCAGCCCCTTTCCAGGACTCAGCTGATGTTTACTGCAGCAGATAAAGGTCCTGACGAGCCTCTGCCTGGGTGCCCGACCCCTCACCCAGCTCAGGGGTCCTTTCAGCCTGGATTAAAAATTCCCTTGAGGAAAGCAAGAATATTCCAAGTCACAGCACAGGAAGAAGCCCAGGCAGGGTGTGGTAAAGGCAGCTGTTCTGAAATGGGTTCTGGATGTAAAGTCTTGGCATCGGTGTTGAGAAGGTGCTCAGCTTCCCGGCCCCCAGGGTCAAAGGAGCCCTCTCTTTCCATCTAGGTACAGCGAGTGTGTACAAAGCAGGGGCTGGGCCAGGCTCTGAGGCAGGGACTTGTGCAGTGTCCCTCCTGCCCATCTGCCCTGTGCTGATCATCAAAGAGGCTTGGGGAGGGTCATAAACCTGGGACACGCACAGAGCCCACAGAAAGTTCCCCTCAAGAATCAGACTTCTTGCCTTGTCTCATGTTATTTCCAGTCATTTTTACTGCCCTGGTCAGGAAGGGAACGGCAATGACCAGGATGGGAACAGCTGTTTATCCCTCTTATAAAATGTTTGGGCATTTTCCCTCAGGCTCAGTGGGTGTGGTTTTCATGCCCTCAGGCCCTGCCTACCCTGGGAGATGGGTCTGACACAGGAGTGGGCCCAATTCTGGGGAATGCCCCAGGGGGTGAACCTCCTAGCTGTGCAGGACCAGCCAGCGGGCGGTGGGGCTGTGGGATGCAGGTGTAGAAGGAAGCCTGGGACATAGACATTGCCTGTCAGTCCCTTGTCAGCAGCCCTGGGGCAAAAAGTATTCAAGTCTCACAATCTGTGCCTTGTGGGCTGAGAGATTCCAGCATTTTCTAGGCATTGTACTGAGTGCTTTGCTTGTACTCTCATTTCTCGTTTTTTATGATAACCCTATGCAGAAGACACCAATTACAACCTGTGTTTAGCAAGGGAAGAAAGTGAGGCTCAGAGAGGTTAAGTAACTTGCTCAGGATGGTCCACTAGTAAGCGACACGGTCAGGAGTCAAATCCAGGACCCTCAGACCCCAAAGCCAACGCTCTGCCCAAGTTTGTTTTTTTTTTTGCGGTACCCGGGCCTCTCACTGTTGTGGCCTCTCCCGTTGCGGAGCACAGGCTCCGGACGCTCAGGCCCAGCGGCCATGGCTCACGGGCCCAGCCGCTCCACGGCATGCGGGATCTTCCTGGACCGGGGCACGAACCCGTGTCCCCTGCATCGGCAGGCGGACCCTCAACCACTGCGCCACCAAGGAAGCCCTCTGCCCAAATTTAAATCAGCCCTTTGCCTCTGGGGCTGGCCCTGCCCGTAAGTGCCTACAGTCTGAACCAGAGCCTGTGGGAGCCCCTCAGCTTCCCAGTTCCCAGCCTGGTCAGCTGTCCTGTCCTGCACCGGGGCAGTGAGCCCGGCCTGACTTCCCCCAGACAGCACGCCCCCAGGAGTCTGCTTAAGGAAAGGAGCGCGGAGGAGAGAAAACAGAGCAATGACAGAGCAGGCGGCGGAGCACGATTCCTGGGAGGGAATGTCTTGTCTGTCACGGTAGCAGACATGTGGAGACGGAAAACCACGAGGGGCTCACCACATGCGGAGGTGACAGCGACTGTTAGAAACAACACTTCCTGGCAGAGGGTGGGAGGGGCAGAAGCAACGGGAGCACCCCCAGGCTCTTTCCACATCTTCCCACGGCACTGAAGGCGCTTGTAGGAGGTGCAGTCAGGCGACCCCAGACCTACTGGATCAGAGCCTGCCTTGTGTAAAGCCCCCGAGTGAGTCGTACACACATTAAGGTTTCAGAGCCCAGGTGCAGAGTCAGAGCAGAGTCATCCCCCTTTCAGCTCCTTCCTATGCCCTCCCCCCTCCTCCCAACCCAGCACTGAGTGTGGTTTTACAGCCTTTGACCTGCAGGGGACACCCCTCAACTGCTCCCAGGCGGGAGGAAACCTAGCCCTCTCCTCCCCGGCAGAGCTGACCTTGCACAGCAGAAATGCATCCCTCCAACATGTACCGCCAGCTGCTCCGTGCCGGCACTGTGCTTGGCGTGGAGAGCACAGCAGTGAGAGAGGCAGGCACAGCCCTCCACCCACGTGGAGGAGACAGGCAGGACACCCGTAGACAGTTAAGAGTGTGGCACACAGTGGTGCAGGCTCTGAAGGAAATGAGCAGGGTGTTATGACAGTGACAGGGGACTGCTGTAGAGGGGTTCCTTGAGATGAGTGGGAAGGGAAGGCTTCTCTGAGGAGGTGACGCTTGTGCTGAAACTTGAATGATGCAAGGGCAGCCGTTCAAAGACTTGAGGACGAGCGTTCTAGGTAGAAGGAACAGCCAGGCAAAGATAAGAAACTAGCTTCGGGGGTTTGAGGAACAGAAAACAGGCCAGTGTGGCTGGAACAGCGAGGATTATGGGGAGGATGGGATGGGACCAGGTCAAAGGTTCAGGCAAAAGTGAAAGCTGGTAGGTCACAGTGAGAAGTTGGGGTTTAGGATTTTACCCTAAGAGGACAAGTGATTAGAACATCTTAAGTGGGGGAGTTCTAGGACCTGGTTTAAGAGTTTGAAAGGACACTCTGGCTCTTGTAAGGAGGAAGGGAAGAGAGAGCGCGGGTGACCAGGTAGGGGGATGGTGTGAAGCTCTGACGGGGTGTAACGTGGAGGTGGGTGAAGGGGACACCTCGGGACGGATCCTGCAGATAAAACCAACAGGCCTTGCGGACGGGTTGGCTACGGGAGGAAGGAGAGACATTAAGCACAACTCAGTTCTTGGTCCGAGCGGACAGGTGGGTGGCGGTCCCAGCTCCTGAGATGGGGGAGGATGGGGCAGCATCAAAGCGCTTTGGGCCAGACAGGTGTGAAACGGCCGCTAGGCGTTGGTGCCGTTCGTGCAGAGGGCGCTGTGGCTCCACACGAGAGTCCGAAGCCGAAGGCAAAACCAGTGGGGCGGCAACCTCTTCGGGCCCTCAGGTGATGGTGCACATACAGCGAAAGGTGGATGAACTATTCCGGATTAACGGAGACTAAAGAGACGTGACAACTAAACGTAATGTGTCATCCTGGATTGGCTCCGAGATCAGACAGAAAAGCTATAAAAATATTGGGAAACCCTGAATGTGGAGTTTATATCAGATAATACATTGCTGTATCAGCCACAGGTGATGAGCGTGTTGCGGTTATCGAGGAGGATATCTTTGCTCCTAGGAAGGGTCAAGTATTTAAGGAGGAAGTGTCATAATGTCTGCAACTAACTTTCAAATGGTCCAGCCCCCGTCGCCCCAAAGAAGTGTGTATACAGGGACGCACACAAATGCAGAGAATGCAAATTGCCAACATGTTAACAACCGGGGAACCTGGGGGGCAGATCTATGGGTACTCGTTGCACTGCTCTCACAACTTTCCTGCAAGCTGGAGGAAAAGTACATCTGGTGGGTCTTTGTGACGTCAGTGTGATCTACTCTCCGTTCTTTGCAGGGCGGCCTGAGCTCTCAGAAGTTTGCAGAACTGGGTGGCAGACGAGGAACTCTCTCAATGAGATTCCTGTTTGGGCTCTGACACATGGAGCCCCCGCCCTGCTGACCCAGAGTCCCCGTGGGCCCTTGCAGGCCTCCCTCTGGGAAAGCAGTCATGGCTCACTGGCCACCAAGAATGCTCCCTACCCGGGCCTGAAAACCCAGGCGGCCCAGTTCTACGGGGGACGGACACCTCCAGCCAGGGCCCCGTAGTCCCGAGCCACTCTCCCCAGAGGATACTTCCGGGGCCACGTGCCAAGGGCAGCCGACATTTGAACACACACGCTGTGCCAGCCATTGGCCATTTTCAAGGTATAAGACTCTTCTCCCCACCCCCAGCCTCTGCGTTCCATGCTCAGGGAAAAGAAGTGTTGATGTAAACTGACCAGAATCCAGGACGTTGTACGGGTCATGGCTTCGTGGAATCCCGTGAGGAGCTTTAAGAAGTGCTGATGCCTGGGTCCCACCCCTAGAGGTTCCGGGTTCATTGGTCTGAGGGACAGCTGGGCACCCAGAACCTTAAAAGCTCCCAGAGATTCTAATATGCTGCAAAGTCTGAGCATCCCTAGCTTAGATCCTTGGCTTGCAACGTTGGGTGTGCATTCAAGTTACTTGAGGAGCTTTTAAAAATGGATGAATGGGGCTTCCCTGGTGGCGCAGTGGTTGAGAGTCCGCCTGCCGATGCAGGGGACACAGGTTCGTGCCCCGGTCCGGGAGGATCCCACGTGCCGCGGAGCGGCTGGGCCCGTGAGCCATGGCCGCTGAGCCTGTGCGTCTGGAGCCTGTGCTCTGCGGCGGGAGAGGCCACAACAGTGAGAGGCCCGCGTACTGCAAAAAAATAAAAATAAAAAAAAAGAGTGTCCTGGAAGTTGGTCTCAGTGGGCCAGCTGAACCCAGCCTTCCTAGGGTCGGGATGGTCAGGGGCAGAAGATGGGGGACAGATGGTCCAGGACAGACCAAGGCAACCATCAACATTGGCTCTGCTTCTGTCCCAGCCACCTTTGCTTTAATCAGAATTTAATTACTTCTCAAAGATATGACTTAAGGATCTTTTTATTCTTACAGAAATTCTCGGGCTTTGGATAAGTAAATTATTCTTTCCTTTGGAAGGAGGAAGGTGTTGGAACAGAAAAAAAAAAAAACCAAAAAACTGGGGCCATATATGAGAGGAAAGGATCAAGTAAGGCCCCTCCCTGAGCTAGGAAACACCCTCCCCCCTCCCCTTACCAGCATAAGCATGGTACCACCAACCTACACCTTCACCAGCGCAGCTGAATCAGAGGCTGTCAAGAAAAGTATTTTTAGAATTCAAAAGTATCATTGTTGCAAAAGTGGTTTTCGAAATGCTTGCTTCAAAATGGATGAAATTAAGCAATGGTGGACTTGGACCTTCACGCCCTACATACCCCCAGGCCAGCTCTGCAGAGAAGCTCAGAGCAGATTTTTAAAAACTGTTCTGGCAAGACTGGAGGTTGACCAAGCTCCTTCTGCTTATGAGCAGAAGAGCCAGGTTGGGCTCAGGCTGACGCCCTCATTCCCAGCAAACCCCGGTTTGTTTTGGCCTCCGGGGACCCCTTAAGCATAACCTTGTCAAGAGCTTCTGGTTCCCGCGAGGTGAGTTGGGCAGGAGGGAGGGTAAGAGGGGCTGAGGGGAAAAAGGAAAACTGGATCCATATCTCACCACAGACATCAAAATTCACTCTGTGGATCAAAGCTTTAAACATGAAAACCAAATACATAAAATAAAAATAAAACAGAATGTAGTGTCACAGCCTTGGGTAGGAAAGTTTTCTAAGCAGTACACCAAAGGCAGAAGCCGCAACGGAAAAGACTGAGTTGGCTATAAAAACCTTTTAGATTTGCTGTCATAAACAAAGTTAAATGGCAACCACTCAACTCTGCCATTGTGATGGGAAAGCAGACACACAAGGTTGAGATGGGCGTGGCCATGTTCCAATAAAACTTTATTTACAAAAACAAGCTGCTAGATTTGGCCCATGGGAACTGTCGTTTGCCAACCTCTGGCTTGCTCTAAAACAATGAGTGCTTCTGTGGGGAACAATTTAGCTACAAGAGTGTTTAAAACACTGCTTTTGTTAATCCCCCGAAGTAGGTTAAGAAAAAAAAAAAATTATATATGTATATGACCAATAATAAGGAACCGGTAAATAAATGTGGTTGTCTTCTTGCAATGAAATATCATGCAGCTATTTAAATTTATGCAGAAGAAAAGAATATGGCTGCATTGTTATATAGATTAAGCAGGCTAGAAAATAGTTTGTAAATGAACTATTAGAACTAATAAGGGAGTTTAGTAAGGTCGTCATGACAAGATCAACACCAAAAATCAAAACGTCTCCTAGACACTTAGCCATAAACAATTAGAAAATATCATGGCAAAAAGATCCTACATGTAACAGTAACAGAAATTCTAAAATAGAGTCACCCTATGAAGAAATGTGCAAAACCTATTTGAGAAAATCATAACACTTTCCTGAAGGGCATAAAAGAAGGCCAGAAAAGATGAAGAGATTTACTATGTTCTCGGATGAGAGAATTCAATACTTTAAAAAGCCAGTTCCCTTCCACTGATGTACAAATTTCAAACAAAATCTCTAGCAGGATTTTAAATGAATTTCGACAAAAAAGAGTATTCTGGAAGAGAAAATATGTAAGGATAACAAAAAAATTTTTTAAAAATAAAGAATGATGAGGGAGGCTTTTTCTATCAGATATCACACTGTAAAGCAAGGGTAACTGAAACTGGCTTAGAAACAGGTAGACAAATAGATCAATACAACAGACCAGAGTCCAGAAAGAGACCCACGTAACACGGCAATTTAGCTCACGATAAAGGGGTGAGATTTCAAATAAGTGGAGAAAGAGGGACTATTCCACAGCAGGAATGTGAACAGCTGGCAACATGTGGAACATAAAAATGCCAGATATTATCCTCACCAAAACCAAAAATAAGCTTCTGGTGGGTCAAAGAGCTAAACATAAACACTTTTTGTCTAAAAGTATTTGAAAAACATATACAGGAGAATAGCATGTTTATAACCTTGAGGTGAAGAAGGCATCACATAATACACAAAACGTAAATGGCATAAAAGGACTGATAATGACGACATCCGAACTCTAAAATTCTATGCAATAAAAGACACCAAAACCAAAATTAAAATATAAGCAAAATGCATAGACTGACAGAATATATAGAGATTTTGTGTATATAGATTTCATATAAATCAATAAGGAAAAGACAACCCAGGGACTTCCCTGGCGGTCCAGTGGTTAGGGCTCTGCGCTTCCACTGCAGGGGGCACAGGTTCGATCCCTGGTCGGGGAATTAAGATCCCACACGCTGTGAGGCAAGGCCCCCAAAAAAAAGAAAAGAAAAAAAAAAAAAGGAAAAGACAACCCAACAGAAAATGAGCAAGGACTATAAAGAGGCAACTAACAAAAGAAGAAATCCACAGGCCCAGTGAACAGAAGGAAGGATGGTCTCCTTCACCATAAACGGCAACACAGATGAAAGTGAGAGTGAGTTTTCCTCCATCAGATTGGTGAGCGGGAGAAGGGAGGGGAGAGGAGTAGAAGGGGGGCCTGTAGGTAGATGGAGGACTTCCAGGACTGGCAAAGGGCTGAGAATCCAGGCACTCTCTCATCTACTGTTGGATGATACAATTGGTACCGTCTTTTTGGAAGAAAAATTTGGCCCCATCGATTAAAAAATAAAATCTGCATACCCTTCGATAGAGCAATTCCATTTCTAGATTTCAAATCCTAGAAATACTCAGAGAAACGATCTATGGCGGGTGGATAAGGATGTTCGCTATGGGCACTGTGCTGGGTGCGAAGGAGATGAACTCAGCTCGAGCTCTGCCACCACCAGGTGAAAATGGTGTCGCCGTGTGGGGAACATGGAGCTGTCCTGGAGGGTGAGGTTAAGGCAGGGATGACAGAGGGCACAGGGCCCCAGGGAAGCTCGGCACAGGTTTCACTCCAGGCTGGGGGCAGAGGGAACTAGAGAAGGCTTCCTGGAGGAGGAGGTACCTACTTAAGTCTTAAACGATGAGCAGAAGTTATCCCAGGGACAGTGGGTGGGAGGCCATCCCAGGAGAAAGAAGAACTTGTGCAAAGTCTGGGAGGCAAGAGAGAACAAGGTCTTTTCAGTAAATAAGGAGCAACTGGGTGTCACCAATTTCGGGGTGTGAGAAGTGCGGCAGTGAGAGGTGAGGCTGGAGAAGGGGTGGATTTTATCCCACTGGTGATGAGGGGGTCCCCGAAGTGGGGGTGGTGACAGCTCCTTAGGAAGATCCTGAGGCGACTGTGGGATGTGGGTCTGGAGAGAGAAAGGCCGGGGACGATGAGGGGCCAGGAGGCAGCAGAGGGAGAGGGGCGAGGGGTGAGTGGGGACCAGAGGACTCAGGCTGGCTGGATGTGGGGCGTCAAGGATGACTTTCTGGCTTAGGGGCTGGATGATGGTGACACCATTCGCTGGGATGGTGGTTACACAGGAGGAGCACCAGGTGGCCTGACACCCTATTCATTTTATGGGGTTCCCTATTAACCAGCCCACGTGGGAGGACGAACCAGGATCTCACATGAGGGCTTATGAGTCAGATTTCATCCCACTGCCCCCTTGCCTTTAAGGCCCGAGGGTGGAGCTCTCTGTGACTGCCCACGTCCCCACCCTACAGAGACCCCTACACCATAAGGTCTGGGAGCTGCACAAAGGGAGCGCAGTAGCAGCCCGCTAAGCGGGCCAGCCTCACGACGGACTCCGAGGGCGTTTCCTGAGACCTCAGCCTCGGGATGCCAACCCACGGACCCCTGCGACACCCAGCACCCCCTCTGACCAAACTCAAATCCACATGCATCAGAAAACTTGCCAACAGTTGGGTTTACCAAGCCCTTTTTGCGCCAGGGCGCAGCAGGCTCTAAGGACACAGGCAGGGTGACATCCAGTGAGTTCAAGAGCTGGTGGGACAGATGGCCAATAGGCACGAAAAGATGCTCTTCATTGCTAAGTATTCGAGAAATGCAAATCAAAAGTACAGTGAGGGCCTCCCTGGTGGCGCAGTGGTTGAGAGTCCGCCTGCCTGTGCAGGGGACACAGGTTCGAGCCCCGGTCCGGGAGGATCCCACATGCCGTGGAGCAACTGAGCCCATGAGCCACAACTACTGAGCCTGTGCATCTGGAGCCTGTGCTCTGCAACGAGAGGCCGCGATAGTGAGAGGCCCGCGCACCGCGATGAAGAGTGGCCCCTGCTCGCCGCAATCAGAGAAAGCCCTCGCACGGAATCGAAGACCCAACACAGCCAAAAATAAATAAATAAATAAATAAATAAATAAAACTACAGTGAGGTACCACCTCACACTGGTCAGAATGGCCATCATTAAAAAGTCTACAAATGATAAATGCTGGAGAGAGTGTGGAGAAAAGGGAACCCTCCTGCACTGTTGGTGGGAATGTAAATCAGTACAGCCACTATGGAGAACAGTATGGAGTTTCCTCAAAAAACTAAACATAGAGTTGCCCTATGATCCAGCAATCCCACTCCTGGGCATATACCCAGACAAAAGTATAATTCGAAAAGATACATGCAGCCCTATGTTCACAGCAGCACTCTTTACAATAGCCAAGACATGGAAACAACCTAAATGCCCATCAACAGATGAGTGGATAAAGAAGATGTGGTATACATCAACGATGGAATACTACTTAGCCAGAAAAAGAATGAAATAACGCCATTTGCAGCAACACACATGGACCTAGAGGTTATCATACTACGTGAAGGAAGTCAGAAAGAGAAAGACAAGTACCATATGATATCACTTACATGTGGAATCTAAAATATGACACAAATGAACCTAGCTATGAAACAGTGACAAACTCACAGACATAGAGAACAGAGTTGCGGTTGCCAAGGGGGAGGTGAGATGGGGGAGGGATGGATTGGGAGTTTGGGATTAGCAGATGCAAACTATTACATATAGGATGGATAAACAACAAGGTCCTACTGTAGAGCACAGGGAACTATATTCAATACCCTGTGATAAACCATAATGGAAAAGAATATGAAAAAGAATGTATACATATGTATATGTATAACTGAATCACTTTGCTGTACAGCAGGGAACACAACATTGTAAATCAACTATACTTCAATTAAAAAAAAAAAGAGCTGGTGGGATGCAGGTCCACCTAGACAGACTTGCACTGCCTGGAGAGCAGGCCCAGAGCGCCTGTGGTGATAGCTGGTGTGTGGGGGTTGGGTTCCAGGGGGCCCGGAAGAGGGGTGAATGGGGCGGGTGCCCTCAGGCTTCCAGGTTTGCATCTGTTTACCAACCAGCACCACAGAGTGTTTCACTACTTCACTACTTTAACTATGACCCTCTCGTCAAGTGTTGACGTCAGAGGTCCCTGCCCCACCCTGGGGGTGGGGGGAGGCATGCTCCTGTGGTCCCATCCTATGTCATCCTCGCTTGGTCCCAAATCACTCCTCCCCTAGCAGCACCTGGGAAGCCCAAGTAATGATCCAGGCTCCCTCTGGTTGGCTGGTCTCAAGCTGACCCCTAGGGGACAGCTGGGACACAGCAGGACCTGAGGGCTGGGCCTGCAGGATGAGGACACGCCCCAGGCCGGCCCCCTCAGCTCCCCCCAGCCTGAGGAGCTATGGTCTAGCCCCTCGTGGCCTTTAGCCAAATGGAACCCAGAGCTGCTCAGACGGTGCAGGAGCCTGAGCAGGGAGGGATTCATTCACACCACGGGGCCTCCAGGCCTTTTCAGCCCCTCACTGTGGGAGCCCACTGGTCTGGCAGGCTGGCTTTGCGCTCTGCCCCCTCAGCCCTCCCAGCACCGAGGAGCCTGTCGTGAGGAACAGAGCCCCAGCCCCCCACGCTGCCCACCGGGCGCTCACGGACAAGGCTGCCCAGCGTGTCCAGGGATCAACAGCCACCTCGCTGGGCTCCGACCACCCGAGCCACCTGTCAGGGCCAGACAGGTCGGGGGCAGAAAAGAGTTCACAAGGAGGGGCTTAACCTAAAAGTCCCGAGAGAGGAGATGAGGGGGGCACTGGGGTTGCTGGGATTCGACCGACCTGATCTTTCTGCTTTTCTGTAACCTCCACATGTTGCATTGTGGAGAAAACAATATTGCTTTAAAAAGAAGAACACTCTCGGGACTTCCCTGGTGGCACAGTGGTTAAGAATCCGCCTGCCAATGCAGGGGACACGGGTTCGAGTCCTGGTCCGGGAAGATCCCACATGCCGCGGAGCAACTAAGCCCGTGCGTCACAGCTACTGAGCCTGTGCTCTAGAGCCCGCGAGCCACAACTACTGAGCCCGTGTGCCACAACTACTGAGCCTGTGTGCCTAGAGCCTGTGCTCCGCAACAAGAGAAGCCACTGCAATGAGAAGCCTGCGCACCGCAAAGAAGAGTAGCCCCCACTCGCCGCAACTAGAGAAAGCCCGCGCGCAGCAACGAAGACCCAACGCAGCCAAAAAAAATAAATAAACAAAAAGAAGAGCGCTCTCTCAGAGGCCAACTCCTCCACGCCTACCTCTCCCCTTTTCTCCACCTGCCAGTGTGGCCGGCCTAGTGCGGAGGCCACGAAAGCAGCCCACAGCTGCAGGAACGGGACCCGGCCCTGGTACCGCTGGCTGGTGCGGAAGCCCGGCTAGGGCTCCACTCTGACCTCCAGCTCCTCACATGCAGGCCTTTATTTTGACGTGATTTTGAAACACCGGTAGCCAAGGGGAAAGATGCAGACTTCAGCACCATTTCTCACACGAATCCCTAAGACACGGCACCGGGAGGAAGGGGATTCTCACATATTAGCAGCCTGTTTTCTCACTGAATTTTCACAAGACGGGTATGGCGAGCCCTGTTTTACAGGCTCTGAGGAGTTGAGAGTAACGTGCCTGGGTTTTCAGGGCTCATCAGTGGCCAAAGCGGGGTATGGACCCAGTTCTGACTGGTCCCACAGCCCACCTCGTTACCCCATTTCCTGTTCAGTCCACGAGGGCCCCGCTCCAAGACTCCCAGGACACTCTCAGGGTTCGTCCTGCATTGGGGTCCTCTGCTCTGGTCCTGGTCCCATCAGTCAGGCCCAAATGCATCTTCACCCCACATCTGCTGCCCCTTGAGGCGGGCCTGGAGCCCTCACTGCTGGCCTCTGCACCTCTTGGAGCCCAGCTCTCTTCACTCATCCCTGAGGGCACGGCACCCTGGGGTCCAACCACCTGAGACCTATCTTGGAGGCCCTGGTACCCGGCTTGGGTCTCTGCCACCTTTGAGCCTTGGCCTTCTGTAACACCATTTTGCTGGGCAGCTCTGGGCATTAGGGCCCTGTCAAGCGGAAAAAAAAAAAAGCACAAAAAAAGTCAAGAATTATGTGTTTTTTTGGCTGCGCGATGGCGTGGCATGTGGGATCTTAGTTCCAAGACCAGGGATCAAACCTGCGCTCCCTGCAGTTGAAGCACGGAGCCTTAACCACTGGACCTCCAGGGAAGTCCCGAGAATTATGTTTTATTTGGCAGACTTACTGAGGACTTACGCCCAGGCAGATAGCTCTGAGGGACTGTTCCTAAGAGGTAAGGAAGGAGCCAGGACATACAGGAGTTTTGCAAAAAAAAAAACCAGGTAGTCAAAACATCAAAAGATTACTATTAATTTAAGAAAAACAGACATCTCAAGTTAATGAATTTAGCACTTTTCTCTGTACGGGAAGATGCAAGAGTCTGGGCTCATTGAAATCATTCCTTTATGCACCTTAGCTCTCTAGAGCCAGTACCCTGTTTTCTCCATCCTGAATCCCCTCAGGGGGCACCGTTTGAGGGCGGGGGGCAGCAGCTGCAGCGGCTGATGGCTTCATGGCCACAACATCCTTTGTTACTGATGTGGCAACCTACATTCTTTGTCCACAGCCCCCTGTAGGGACCCCCTCCCCCAGTCCCAGCCCTGAGCCCACCACCCAGCTGGATCCCAAGAAGTATGCCACTGGCCAGAGTGACCTCTGGGGTCCTGGGCCTCCTTCAGCTATAGAAAAGACTCATGTTTGGGGTCGGATGAGGCACCAGCCAGAGGGTGGGGAAGAGGTTTTGGAGCTAAGCCTGGATGACAAACCAAGACGATCCTCTTCCAGCCCTTCTGGCGGGCTGTCTCCGCCAGAAGGGACCCTAGAGACTGTCAGTACAGGCATCGTGAACTGTATTTGTCTGTAAGATGACTCTGCAAGTGTTTGGGAAAACGACAAAAGTTTCATAATAAACAAACCATTAGGTGATGATGACAGTAAGACAGAGCCATGGGGACTGCGGTCCTTGTCCCACTTCCTGGAACAGAGCTCCTAAAACCTTGGAACTTCCTGAGCGATAGGAGTGAACTTTATTATTCATAAGGAGTCCCTTTCAACCCCACCTGAGTTCATGCTAATGAGGTGACTCAGGTGGGATCCCCAGAGAGCCACAGGATGGGGCTGGTCACACCACAAAGACCAAACTGGTGATTTGAAGTGGGGAAATTTAAGCCCCACCCACGCCCACCTGCAGGAGGTGAGAGGGCTGCAGATGGGGTCATACAAACTCTAGAGCAACGAGACCCGGAGCTTCCGGGTTGGTGACGCACTGCCGTGCAGGGACGTGGTGCCCCTGGAGAGGGCCCCCGCCTCCCGGCCACATACCTTGTCCTGTGCGTCTTTCCTGAATTGTATCCCTTATAATAAAGCAATAATCATAAACAGTGTCTTCCTGAGTTCTGTGAGCTGTTCTAGTGAACTACGGAACCCGAGGGGGGTTGCGAGAACCCTGCATTCGTAGCTGGCCCCAGCAGAAGGCAGGTAGCCTGGGTGCCCCGTCTGTGGCAGCTCCCAAGCGGGGCTGAGGCTCTGGCCCCGGGGCCTGCACCACCTCTGGGCAGTCAGTGTCGGGAGTGGACTGGATTGCTGGACATCCAGCTGGTGTTGGAGAAAAGAGAAAGATTGTCTCCCTGCCTGCTGTTGACCTCGAGCCTGCCACCTTCCCTCTGGAGCTCAGCTTCTCCTCGGGACCTCAGAGCGGGGGAAGGTGCCCTGTGAGGACTCCCAGCCCCTACACCCTCTGCTGTGGCTTCCCAAGGGTCTGCACTGCTCCGGTTCCAAAATCTCTTTCTTGACTTTGAAGGCAAAGGGCCCTCAGCGGGGGCTCTGGGGTCTCCCTGACACCAAAAAGGTGAAGCAAAGGCAAGAAGACGGAAGACCAAGCAGGTAAGGCGGGCGGCTGGAGGCTCCCCATCCCTTCCGCGGTGGCCGCCCCTCTCACCTGCACCACGCAGTCTGGGATCTCCAGCGCACAGGGCAGTGTCCCAGCGCTCTCCACGGCCAGCACATCCTTCAGCAGCTCCTCACAGCCTGTGGATGGACAGACAGGCAGTGGAGGGTCAGAGCCTCAGCCCAGCCCGGCAGCTTTGCTTCTTTTTTTTTTTTTTTTTTTTTGCAGGATCTTAGTTCCCTGACCAGGGATCGAACTTGGGCCCTTGGCAGTGAACGCACAGAGTCTTAACCACTGGACTGCCAGGGAATTCCCTGGGCAGCTTTGCTTCTGATGAGTAAGCCTTGGGTGGGTAGGGCTGCAAGGAGGCAGAGGCCCCAAGTCTCCAAGAGACCAGCTGATCATTCAGAGGCAGAGATGGGGCACCCAGTCCTTAGAGAAGCCAGTCCAGGGCCAGGCAGAGGGAGCCGAGACAGGTCCTTGCCCTCCAGATGTTCTTCCACTGGGGCTAACAGCATCAGGGAACACACAGAAGACAGACTCCCAGTTGTGGTGGGGAGGCTGGGGCAAAGAGAATCCAGGAGGCCTTCCTGGAGGAGGGGATATAAGAACATACTCCCTGCCTGGCTCACAGGGACTCCAAACACACACAGTCCAGGGCTGCGAGGCTGAGGCCCTCTGCAACCCTGCAAACTCCAGAACATGGAAGGCCACCTTCAGGGTGGCGCTACTTGCTGCTGACTCATTACACAGCTGGCCTCCCTCCCCTGAACAAATGCCCCCAAATCGTAACGGACAAAGGAGGTGTGATATTGTGATTTATAAGAAAATACGTATTTGGCCTTCATTCACAGTTTGTAACTCACAGCTCCAAAAACCCTCAGAATTTCCTAAGTGTTGAGAGTGACAAAGGTATCTTTTTATGTTAATGAGGTGACTTGTGGACCCACCTAAGGATGGGGGCTGGTTGCCAAGAGAACCAACCAGGTGATTAGAGGGCTGGACCTTTCAGTCCCAACCTCTGACCTCTGACCTCCAGGGAGCGGTGAGGGCCTGGAGGTTGGATCAATCGTCAATGTCCAGTGATTTCATTGATCACGACTATGATGAAGGTGTCACAGAAACCCAAAAGGACCAGGTTCGGAGAGCTTCCGGGTTGGTGAACACATGGAGATTTGGGGAGAGTCGTGCCCTCCGAGAGAGCATGGCTGACCTGCACCTTTCCCTACACCTTGCCCCACGCACCGCTTCCACCTGCCTGTTCCTGAGTCGTATCCTTTTGCAATAAGCCGCTAATCTAGTGAGTAAAATGTTTCTGAGTTCCGTGAGCCGCTCCAGCAAATTAACCCAACCCAAGGAGGGGGTCGTGGGAACCTCTGACTTACAGCCGGTTGGTCAGAAGCATAGGTAACAGCCTGGGCTTGTGACGGGCGTCTGAAATGGGGGTGGGGAGACAGTCTTATAGGACTGAGCCCTTAACCTGTGGAATCTGACGCTACCTCCAGGTAGACGGTGTCAGAATTGAGCTGAATTCTCCTCGGACACCCTGCTGGTGTGAGAAAATTGTTTGTTGGCATGGGAGGAACCCCTCACCTCCACACATTGGAACTGGTCTCAGAACAGCAAACAGGAGGTCAGACCTGCAAAGCACCAGCACGGGGACATGCCGGGCACAGTTAGTGGCGGCCCTACTGAGTCAAGCAACCCCATTCAGAAACCTTTCCTGGGGCTGCCGTGCACAGTCCCCCCAACCTCTCTGCTCACTTCCTTTCGCCCCTCACTTCTATGCAAGGAATTCCTGCTTCCTTCCCACCCTCCCAGACTCTGAGGGACCCCAGAGGGAAGGCTTCGTGCTGCTCTGAGCCACACAGACAGGGAAACATGGCATCCTCCACAGATAACAGCAAGGCCCGGGGACTTGCAGACGTAAACTGTGTTCTCCTCACGGGCTGGTGAGCTGGACCACCCTCTCCAGATGAACTCTTCAGTAGCGAGTGGCCACACTCTGATTCCTGCAGGCGTCTCATAACTGCCTTGGAGTGGGGGGAAAACGAGAGGGATTTTTATATTCCCCCCTAAAGGGAAGACAGGAAGGAATTCGGAGGAGTTAGGAGGAGGGAGTGGGGAGGAAACAAGTGAAGGAAATTCAGAACAGAGGCAGGGAGATGAGGGGACCAGCTCTGAACTGTCCTCGTTCAAAACTGAAGCCTGTGCTTTGGGAAACTCCTCAGGCGTCTGATCATCCTTGAGGGAGATGAGTTCCCTCAGGAGATGGAGGGGGAGAGAGGAGAGGAGGGGAGGGGAGGGGAGGGGGGAGGAGAGGAGGGGAGGGGAGGGGAGGGGGGAGGAGAGGAGAGGAGGGGAGGGGAGGGGAGGGGGGAGGAGAGGAGAGGAGGGGAGGGGAGGGGAGGGGAGGGGAGGGGAGGGGAGGGGAGGGGAGAGGAGGGGAGGGGAGAGGAGGGGAGGGGAGGGGAGGGGAGGGGAGGGGAGGGGAGGGGAGGGGAGGGGAGGGGAGGGGGCCATTCTCGGGATGGGGACAGACAACAGGAAGGGTAGAAATGCCTGGCTGCAGGTGTGGGACCACATGACAGAGGTTCAGTGACACCCACAGCCCCTCACCAGCGGGCACAGCTGTGGGAGCCCAAGTCCCTTCCCCTTGGCCCCCCCTGGGGGAGTCAAAGGCAGAGCCTACTTCTGGAACCCATCCTGGGCTCCTGGGACCCCTGTAGGGGGGAATCTGAGCTGAAACCCAAGCCATGCCAGCCTCCCCAGCCAGACAGGATCCTGGGAGCCCCTAGGACCCCCCTCCCCCCAGAAGACCTCACCTTTCATGGCGAACACCCCTCGGCAAAAGTCCTTGAAGTTGATTCTCCCCAGGTCGTTGGGATCCAAATACTTCACCAGTTTTTCCACCTGTGGAAAGGAAGGAGGGACAGGTGTGAGGCTCCCAGAAATGCCCCCAGAGAGTTCACAGAGCTGGCCTGAGGCTGGCCAGGGAGGCCGGGAGGGAGGGAGGGTTTGTCACTTGAACCAAGGGGACGCCAGCAGTCCCCTTCCTAGCCCTTTCCCCCTCGGCGGGGTCAGCGCCAGCCCCAGACAGCGGTGGGGCCACTTTATTCTGAGGTCGACAGACACGAGTGAGGAAACTCACATCCATCACCGCAGTGCTCAGAACCCGGGTTTGTTTGGCCTGAGCTTCCGTCTCCAAGTTATTTCTCTAAGACTGGCACGTGGAAAACAAACACTGATTTTTTTAACTTAGCAGTTTCTTTCATACAAAAATAATACAAATTCACTGCAGAAACTCTAGAAAAGACAATGTATCAAAACCCTCCCCTTGGGCTTCCCTGGTGGCGCAGTGGTTAAGAATCGGCCTGCCAGTGCAGGGGACACGGGTTCGAGCCCTGGTCCGGGAAGATTCCACATGCCGCGGAGCAACTAAGCCCGTGCACCACAGCTACTGAGCCTGTGCTCTACAGCCCGTGAGCTGCAACTACTGAAGCCACAACTACTGAAGCCACAACTACTGAAGCCCGCGCACCTAGAGCCCGTGCTCTGCAGCAAGAGAAGCCACGACCACGAGAAGCCCGCACACCACAATGAAGAGTAGCCCCCGCTCACAGCAACTAGAGAAAGCCCGTGCACAGGAATGAAGACCCAATGCAGCCAAAAATAAAAACAAATAAATTAATGAATTGAAAACGAAAACCCTCCCCTTTCCCACTTTTCTTTAAAACACATAGTTCTAACCACTTTTTTTTTTTTCTAGTTCTGAGACACACTTGATCTACAGGGAGGAAATAATTATGTGACATACGTATCCATTATTTAAGAATTACAAATTACACATCAAGATTTAAGGCAAAGCCAATTATGGTCAAGATAGCAGCTACATCTGCAGAACTGTGCAGGAGGAAGACACCAGGGTCGTCTCTCTGTCTTGGTCTAGGGTCTGGTTACACAGTGAAAACTCGCTGAGCTGTCCGCTTGTGGCCAGTGCACTTTTCTGTCCTCTTTGTACCTTATACTTCCATAAAAAGTGTTAAAAAAATAAATGTGTAAATAGGTGTAGCCCAAAGGAATCTGCCGTTCCTGATGTTGGGAATTTTCTCCCCTACTTAACAGTATATCAGAAACACCTCCCCTCCTTGCCCAGAGGGGACCACTCACATTTTTAGTGGTTATAAATATTCTGCCCAGTAGCTATACCATAATTTACTTATTAACCACCCATAATAGCTGGGCATTTTGGTCATTTCCAACTTTTTGCTGTTACAACTCATCTTTGGGGGGTTCTACAGCTGTGCGAATGACCAATGGACTGCCTGGCCTTTGAGAACCTTGACTTCCTGTTGTCCCATATTCCACCTCAGCCACCCAGGCCCCTTGGCCACAGTGAGGACCCAGGCATCACCGTTGCTTGTCCCTCCTCCAACATCACTCACTCAAATGTCCTACTCCCTGACTGCGTACTTCCTCCCTTCCCACCGAACTCCTCAACATGGCCTACAACACCGTATATTTTCTGGCCCCTCCAGCCAAATCTCCTCCCACTGTTTCTGTCACTCACTGCATTCTAGCCACACTGGCCTTCAGTCAGCTCCTCAAGCAAGCCAAGCTCTTTTCTGCCTCAGGGCCTTTGCACATACTGTTCTCTATATCTCAAATGCTTGTCCTCCCCACTCATCATCTGGCAATGTCTGTTTATCCCACAGGTCTCCATTTATACCTCTATGAAATGTTTCTCCCGGACAAGCCTGTCCTGCCCATCTAATTAGGGCCTACCCCACTGTTACCCTGCCTTGTAGCACCCTATACTTTTCTTTCAGAACCATTTGTTGCAATATGTAATTATATGTTTATGTGATAATTTTATTAATTTGTAGCTTCCCCCCTACCCCTCTAGAAAGTAAGCTCCTTGAGATCAAGGATCATGTTTATTTTGACCACCACTGTATACCTCGTAGCTCCCACCATTACTGGCATATAATAGAAGCTTCATAAATATTTGGTGAATAAATGAAAAGAAATGGTTCTACAAGACATCTAAGTTTTTAAGCCTTTTGATAACAGTTGCCAAATTGTTCTCTGTAAGGATGTCTCAATTTAGCCTTTGATCAGAGCATCTGACTTCAAACTTGTGAGCTCTGGGTATTTTTTCCTAGTTTTTGTCAATGGCCGATTTTGTCAGAACCCGTTTTTTCCCCCTGAGAGTTCCAATACCTGAAATGCAGCCTCTTGATATTTCTTCCAGAAGCCCACTTCTAAATCAACCTGTAATCTAGTGGCAGCCCCTCTACAGCACACCTGCAAGCATTCGTTTACTTATTTATTCAATAAGGACGACCGGATACCGCCTGTAAGCCGGGCACTCTGCTGGGGGGCGATGGGAGCTGCTGGCCCCTCTGGCTAATCACACACGGTCACGTGGACACACACGTGCACGCACTCTCACATGCTGGTGGCCAGGCACCTTTCCCCTCCCCCCCGTAATCACCATCAGTATCTAAAGCACAGTCGGGCAAGGATGAGCTCTTTCCCGGACTCCTTTGGGGCTGGGTTGCAGGTGGAGGGTATGAAAGCACTTTGGAAACTGTACACATAGCATGTAGGGAAAGGATTACCGTCACTGTTGTTATTGTTAATACTGTCACGGCAGACACCCTCCAGCCCACCATACCGCCCACCACATTCTCCGAAGCCCAAGCCATCCTGGGGGATTCACCTATCCACAAGGACCACGTTTCTTGCACGCCCACAGTACACTTTTCTAGTGCGGCAGTTGCAGGGGTCTGAAGCCCGCTCCAATTATGGGGACACACCCAGTGGGGTTTGGAAGATGAGTGAGCAAGGGAAGACCCCACACAAGCAGCCCTCCTCCCTCCCTGACCCTGGTGGCCCTGAGCTTGTACCTCTGTCCCAGCTGACCCTGCTTTTCCACTCGGCTGTGACTCTGGGGGTGAGGGGTGGGCAGAGGCTGTGCATCGTCTCTGTGTGACCCCCCTGAACCTGGCACCTAGCAGGCCCTTGGGAAAGGCTGGAAGAATTCCAGAGAAGGAGGAAGGTGGCTTTCTGCCAGCTCCCGCCCTGGCCGGCATCTCCTCAGCTTTGCAGCTGTCCCCACACTCCCAGCCAGGCAGCCTCTGACACTGCCAGGCAATGATGTGGCTTCTGAGAATAGAAATGCCCAGGTGCCACCTTCAGGGCCGCGGGGAACCCACCCACCCTCCCAGCTGGTGCCCCGCCTCCTCTCCTCCTGCCCTCTCATCAGCGGCATTCTACGCGGTCTATGAATGCAGGGATGGGCTGGGGCTCCCGGTGCGCACCCCTACAGTCCTCTCCAAGGTTGGGGTTATGCTTTAATTATCTCTGATGGGAAGCAAAAGGGCAGAGTCGTCACCGAGTGTTGAATGGCCCAACCTCAGATCCACGAAAGGGGCAGCAGGCTGTGGATTCAGATTCAGATTCTGTACTCCATGGAGTCCATAGCTCCCCAGGGCTGGGAGACACTGGTGGGGCCAGGCTATCTGTCCCCCTGCCTCCAGGGAAAGCCAGCCTGGAGCAGAGGTGCCAGGGTGCTCGATGACAGGCAGATAGATGGGGTCCTGGGGACCACTGCAAAGTCCCTGGAACACCGCTGAGCGGTGGGTCCAGGGCTCCCACAGGGCTCTTCAAAGAGTGAAGGTCCAAGCAAGCAGTGGGTATGAAGGTGCCACACCAACCATTATACAGCCCTGCAGGAAACAGGCAGGGCTCACCGAGGGCTCGTCATGAACTCTGGCTGGACTAGCCTCAGTTTTTTCTTTTTTCGGTCCGCGCCGGGCAGCTTGCAGGATCTCAGCTCCCCAACCAGGGACTGAACCTGGGCCCTCGGCAACGAAAGTGCGGAGTCCTAACACTGGACCGCCAGGCAAGTCCCTGGACTCATCTCATCTGATCCTCACACCAGCCTTAATAGCAGCTACTTCACAGTTGAGGAAACTGAGGCTCAGACATTTAGAGAGGTTACGACACTTAGAGCAGCGGTCCCCAGCCCTTTTGGCACCAGGGACCGGTTTCGTGGAAGACAATTTTCCCCACGGACGGGGCTGGGGGATGGGTATACAGGCAGTAATGTGACCAATGGGGAGCAACGGGGAGCGGCAGATGAAGCTTCGCTCGCTGGCCTCCTGCTGCGCGGTCTGGTGCTGGTCCGCGGACCGGGGGTTGGGGACCCCGACCCCAGACTCAGAGAATCCCTGTAGTGATAACTCTTCCATGACCCCCAAGCCCTGCTGACCCGAGTTATCAGCCTCTGCACCCTACTGCCTTCCACAGAGGCAGGCTCTTGCCAGGTTGCACCAAAGTATGTTTCAATCCCCGCCCCGCTCCGTCCTCTTGTACATGGAGTAGCATTACCCGCTAGGGCTGGGACCCCTCACCTTGATCACCAAGAGCGTCAACCTTCCTGGACACTGGATAAACTTCTGCTGGTACCCCCGAGGGCAGGGGTGCGCTCAGCTGACGCAGCCCTTGATTCGGCAGACGGGGAAGCCAAGTCGAGGGGAGGGGGAGGGCTTGCTCGAGGTCACCCGCGGGCTGGGGGAGCCGGGCGCACACACCACGCAGGGCTGGGCTGCGCTGGGGGCGCGCCGGGCTCCCAGGCGGGAGGGCTGGGCGCACTGGGCCTGCCAGGGGCAGCGGAAGCAGCTGTTGTTGCTGGAGCTCACACAGCTGGGCCGCTGACCTGGTTGCCAGGGAAACTGGTTGTTTCCCTGGCAGTAAAATATTGATCCTCCTTTTTCAGGCCACACAATTAGCAGGCTTCCCCTTCTATTTCGGTTGCCTTTCTCTTCAGGCTGATTCTTTTCCCCACTCATTCCCCCGAGGTCACACCTCTTCTAGCTCAGACCAGACGATGTTCAGAGCTTCACGGCCACTGAACTCTGACTGATCACCAGCCAGATCCTCCCTGAGTGTGGGCCCGGCCACCCACGCCTCTCCAATTTCTTTTTTTTTTTTTTTTTCTAATTTTTATTTATTTATTTTTGGCTGCGTTGGGTCTTCGTTCCGGCGCGTGGGCTTTCTCTAGTTTCGGTGAGCGGGGGCTACTCTTCGTTGCAATGCGCGGGCTTCTCATTGCGGTGGCTTCTCTTCTTACGGGCTCTAGGCACGCGGGCTTCAGTAGTTGTGGCTCGTGGGCTCTAGAGCACAGGCTCAGCAGTAGTGGCGCACGGGCTTAGCTGCTCTGTGGCATGTGGCATCTTCCTGGCCCAGGGCTCGAACCCGTATCCCCTGCACTGGCAGGTGGATTTTTAACCACTGCGCCACTAGGGAAGTCCCCGTCTCCCCAATTTTGACACGTGCAAGCCAGACGGACTCAAGTGAGCTATTGTCTGAACAAGGGAGATAAGCTGGCTCAGTCTGCAGGTCTAATAAAGATTAGCCATTAAATTATTAATCAAACAAATGCTTAGTAACTCCTCTTTGATGCCAGGCCTGCGCTAAGCACTGTATACATACAAACTCAACGAAGCCTCACAACCACCTCAGAAGACACCATTATTATTCCCCTCGCACAGGTGAGGGCACTGATGCTCAGGAAGGCCAAGTCAGGGTCAAGGGTCAAGGTCACACAGCTAGTAAGTGGCAGAGCTGGGATTTGAACACAGGCTGCCTGGCTCCAGAGTTTGTGCTCTTAACCAATAATTACTATTATTTCTACTAATATAATGATAATCACTATTATTATCCCAAGTTTGGGGCTTGCTCTGACCGGAGAAAGGATAAACTTGTATTCTGCTCTATCTCTGTTTTTCTGCCTGTGCCACCTGGCATATGGGATCTTAGTTCCCCAACCAGGGCTCGAACCCAGGCCCACAGTAGTGAAAGCGCAGAGCCTTAACCAGGGAATTCCCAATTCTGCTGTCTTTTCACCTAGAAAAACTGAGTCCAAAGAGCCTTTGTTTCAGAATTTGAATATTTAGGGAATTCCCTGGCAATCCGGGGGTTAGGACTCCACGCTTTCACTGCCGTGGGCCCGGGTTCAATCCTTGGTTCGGGAACTAAGAACCCAGAGGCCACGCAGCGCAGCCAACAAAAAAAAAAAGAAAGGTTTTTTAGCGCAGTGGCAAAAAAATTTGAATGTTTAAAGGAAAAAGTGTAATTTCAAATGCTGTATTGCTAAAGCTCAAGTCTCCAACTAGCGTCCCAGATGAGGCCTGTAGACAGACTTAAATATTTAACATGAACTGCCAAGCTCCAAGAAGCTTCTGGTGCAGGTTAAGATGGAGTCAGTCACACTACACTCCGTCTCTTTCACTGATTATAGCTAAAAACTCTGGACAGGATACATAAAGCAACTATACAAGGACTCTGCAAAGTAAATCATAGCAGGCAAACTGGGAGAAAAGTTAAAACTTGAAGTAAACAACAACAAAACCCAAAAACAAACTAAAAACCTTGAAGTAAGATGAATGTGGTGGCAAGTCCCCTGATTTATTTTTTCTCACATATTTTCCAGCCTAGACTCAGGTAGCTCAAACCACAGAACTGCGCAGCAGATACGAACAGAAAAAGCTCCAAAAGAAACCCTCTCTTTTAGTTTTTTTGGCCTCACTGCGCAACATGCAGGATCTTAGTTTCCCGACTAGGGATCAAACCCGTGCCCCCTGCAGTGGAAATGCGGAGTCCTGACCACTGGACCGCTAGGGAATTCCCCGAAACGCTCTCTTTTTGATGTGAGGTCAGGAAAGGGGGCCCTTCTGGGACAGAGAGAGTGGGAGAAATGCCGTTTTTGTTTCTGTTTTTGTTTTTAATTCCATTTTCCAGCCCCACCCCAAGCTGCAGTCTCAGAGGTGGGTGGTAGCAGCAGCTACAGCAGCCAGGAAGGCACCTAAAACTTGGAGAGGAGGAAAATCTTTCTCTGTGGAATGATACACTTGGAAAAACGGTCCCTGTGGTCAAAATGGGGAGGGGGAATTCCTGTTACACGTTTCTCTCTTTTTCCTCTCACCAATGCATCCTGCAGGTAGACCAGTCATGGAAGGTGTGAAACAGCACAGGGTGGCCAAGACCTCAGATTTCTAACCAAAGGACCAGGAAGAGGGGCTCCTGGGAGCTTGTGGGGGGCAAGGATCACAGAGAAGAGAGAGTTTGAGATTAGGATCCGATAAGTTGTACTTGAAGTCCTGGGCCCACTCCTGAGCTGCATATACATGGAAGTAACCCAAAATAGTGTGCCAAAGGCTTTGAGAACTGAACTACAGAGTAGACAGTGAACAGACCGGCCCCAGGAGAGTGCACACTTGAGGTGGACCCAAAGAGCACTTCAAAGCCTTTGAGAACTAAACTGACTGAGCAGCTCAGAGGGCAGGTTGGGATCTGAGGTTTCAACCTAACTGGGTTGATTTCCTGATTAAAAACAAACAAACAAAACTTAATATTCTTCAGAGTATTTTTAACAGGACCCAGAGTCTCATAACATAATATTCAGAATGTCCAGGACACAATCCAAAATTACTCGACATGCAAAGAGACAGGAAAACCTCAGCAATGCACAAGAGAAAAGATAATAAATACCAACCCCAAGACGACCCAGATGTTACCATTAGTAGATGGAGACTTTAAAGCAATTATAACCATATTCCATGAAGGAAGGGTGAACACTCTTAAAACAAATGGAAATATAGAAATTCTCAGCAGAAAAATAGAAGCTATGGAAAAGAACTGAATGGAAATTTTGGAATGCAAAAATACAATAACTGAAATATTTAAAATTCACTAGATGGGATCAGTAACAGAATGGAGATGACAGAAAAAACAGTTGGTGAACTTGAAAACAGTGCAGTAGAAATGATCTAATCTGAGCAAGGAAAATTACCAAAGATTAAGAGGAACATTATATAAGAGGGTCAACTCACTAAGAAGATATAACAATCCTAAATGTGCACGTACCTAACAACAGAGCTTCAAAACGCATGAAGCAACAACTAACAGAACTGAAAAGAGAAACAGACAAATTGACAATTATCATTGGAGACTTTAGCACTTCTCTTCAGTCATCAATAAAACTAGTTAGATTGAAAATCAACAAGGATATAAAAGAACTGAACAACACCATTAACCAGTTTAACCTAATTGACATTTATAGAACTCTCAGTTAATAACAGTAGAATACATATTATTTTCATGTGCGCATGGAACAGTCACCAAGATAGATCATATCCTGGGGCCATTAAACAAAACTTAACAAATTTAAAAGAACTGAAATCATATAAAGTGTGTGCTCTGACCATATTGAGCACATACTCAATGTGTGCATCGAGCATCTTTATGCCTATCACCTTGAACTCTTCATCAGGTAGACTGCTTATCTCCACTTCACTTGGTTCTTCTTCTGGGGCTTTATCTTGTTCCTTCATTTGGAATATATTCCTCAGTTGCCTTATTTTGCCTAATTCTCTTTTTATTTCTATGTACTAGGTAGGTCAGTTACATTTCCTGACCTTGGAGAACTAGCCTTATGTAGGAGATGTCTTATGGGGCCCAGCAGTGCACTCCCCTCTGGTCACCACAGCTGTATACTCTAGGGGTGCCCCCTGTGTGGGCTGCACAGTCCCTTCTATTGCGGTGGGCTGACTACTGTGTACACACTGGTAGGTATGGCTGGCTTCCACCCCAATTGGTTGCCAGGCCCTACCTAGTGTGGAGGCTGCTGGCCACTGGTGGGCATGGCTGGATGCAGAGCACAGGGTTATGGGCTAGTACCAGCCCACTGGTTGGTGGAGCCAGGTCCTGGGGTCATTGGTGGGGGGCCAGGAGTCCTGGAGCTGGTATCAGTCTGCTGGTGGGCAGGGCTGGGTCCCTACAACTAGCTTTGGGGTCCTGGAGGTCCTAGGGCTACTGCTAGCCTACTGGTGGGGAGGGCCAGGTCCCAGGGTGCCTGGGAGGCTCAGGGTGCCTACAGCAGCTAGCCTGCTGGGGGGTAGGGCTGTGTCCCCCGCCTAGCTACCTGCTTAGCCTAGGGTGGTCCCAGGACTGGTGCTGACCAGCTGGTGGGCGTGGCCGGCTCTCAGGGCTGACAAGCAGGAGGGAGGACTCCAGCACGGCACCTGTCAGCACCAGTGTCCACATGGTAGAATGAGCTCCCAAAGATGGCTGCTGCCAGTGTCTGTGTCCCCAGGGTGAGTCCCAGTTGCCTCCTGCCTCTCTGGGAGGCTCCCCAAGATCAGCAAGTGGGTCTGACCCAGTCTCCTGTCAAATGACCGCTTCCGTCTGGGGTCTTGGTGTGAGATTTTGTGTGCGCCCTTAAGGGCGGAGTCTCTACTTCCTACAGCCGTCTGGCTCTCCTAGAAGCAAGCCCTGCTACCCTTCAAAGCCAAACATTCTGGGGGCTCATCTTTCAGATGCAGGACCCACAGGCTGGGGAGCCCAGTGTGGGCTCAGACCCATCGATCCTTGGGCAGAACCTCTGCATTTATGATTATCCTCCTGTGTGTGGGCCACCTACACGGGAGTGTGGGTTTTGACTCTACTGCGTCTCCACCCCTCCTGTCCGTCTTGCTGTGGTTCCTTCTTTACATCTTCAGTAGTAGATCTTTTCTGCTAGTTTTCAGGTCATTCTTATTGATAGTTGTGCTGTAAATAGTTGTGATTTTGGTGTGCCCATGGGAGGAGGTAAGCTCAGGGTCTTCCTACTCTGCCACCTTGGCCCAAACCTCTCCGTCTTACAGATTTTAAAATTAATAGGTTAATAAGTACAGAGGATTTTTAGGGGAGTGGAAATACTCTGTATGATATTACAGTTGACCCTTGAACAACACGGGTTTGAACAGCATGGGTCCACTTATATGTGGATTTTTTTTCCAATAAATTACATACAGTACTGTATGATCTGTGGTTAGTTGAATCTGTGGATGCAGAACCACAAATACAGAGGGAACACGGATACAGAGGGCCAACTGTGGGACTTGAGCATCTGAGGATTTTGGTATCCACGCGGGTCCTAGAACCAATCCCCCAGGGATACTGAGGGACCACTGTTTAATGATGGGCATATGTCATTACACGTTTGTGCAAACCCGCAGAATATACAATATATATTTGTATATTATTTATATACATAAGTAAATTTATTTATATATGAATGATACAACACAGCCAAAACCAAGTGGGGTTTATCCCCCAAGGCTGGTTCAACATTTCAACGTCAACCGATGGAATCGAAAGATGACTAAAGAAAAAAAACATACGATCATTTCAATCGATGCAGACGAAGCAACTGACAAATCTGACATCCATGCATGATAAAAACTCTCAGCGAACTCAGAATTGAAGGGACCTTCCTTATTCCAGAGGAAGGAGAACTGATGTTCACACACGAAAAACTATACACGAATGTCTATGACAGCATTATACACAGTCGCCAAAACCTGGAAATATCTCAAATGTCCTCCGACAGTGAACGGATAAGCAAACTGTTCTGTAATAAAAAGGAACAACTGATAACAGATGGATGAATCTCAAACGCATTATGCTGGGCCAGAGACGCCAGTCTCAAAAGGTTACATATGACGATTCCACTGACGCAGAAAGGCAAAACTATAAAGACTGAGAACAGGTCAGCGGCTGTCAAGGGTAAGGAGGGGAGAGTTTGAATACAAAGGGGCAGCACCAGGGAATCTGGGGGGTGAACTCTCCTGTACCCTGATTGTGGTGGTGGTTACAGGAATCTATGCAAATATTAAAACTCATGGAATCATATGTCCCCTCCCCCAACAAAAAGTGAAATTTACTATTTGTAAAGCTAAAATTTTAAAAATTTAATTTATTTTTTTATTTTTTGGCTGCACCGCACGGCATGTGGGATCTTAGTTCCCCGACCAGGGATCGAAACTGCACCCCTTCACTGGAAGGCAAAGTCTTAACCACTGGACCGCCAGGGATGTCCTAAAAAATATATATATTTTAAAATAAATTTATTTATTTTTGGCTGCATTGGGTCTTCATTGCTGCGTGCGGGCTTTCTCTAGTTGCAGAGAGTGGGGGCTACTCTTCGTTGCGGTGCACGGGCTTCTCCTTGCAGTGGCTTCTCTTGTTGCAGAGCAAGGGGTCTAGGCGCGTGGGCTTCAGTAGCTGTGGTTCGCGGGCTCAGTAGTTGTGGCGCACGAGCTCTAGAGCACAGGCTCAGTAGCTGTGGTACACGGGCATAGTTGCTCCGCGGCATGTGGGATCTTCCCGGACCAGGGCTTGAACCCGTGTCCCCTGAATTGGCAGGCGGATTCTTAACCACTGCACCACCAGGGAAGTCCTAAAATATATATATATTTTTTTTAATCAAGGAAACTGCACACACAGAGTGGGGTATCTGACTTTTCTTGAAGATTTGGAAACTTCCCCACAGCAACAGGCCTCTGCTCTGCTCCCCAGTATGCCACAGTAACCCCCAAACCCCAAGTTCCTACCCCTAGTCCCCCCCACCCCCCAGGCTGCTTCCCTTCCTGGGCCCGTGGGCATCCTGGGAAGTCCTGCTGCCCTAGGGGGACCCCCAGCTGGGCTGAGCCCCTGAAGTTTTCTGCACCAGCAAAAGGAGTTCCAGGGATGGGCTTGGGGGAGGGCAGAGTTGATACTCCCCAGCATAAAAAAGCAGCAGCAAAGGAAGGCAGGCAGGTAAAGAGGGGAGGCGCAGGCCCCTGGAGGGTCAGGGTTCCTTGAGACTCCCTGGGCCAGACCAGGAAGTGCTTTCAGTTCTGGCAGGAGCCCTGCCACCACCACTGGGAATCCTGTGTCCCACACAGAGCTTAGACTGCCTTCAAAGTGCTTCTGGGGAGGAGGCCCCCTGGAGGGGCTGAGGCAGCTGGTGGAGCTGAGACCCACTGGGGTAAGGAACATGGACGGGGGCATCCTGAATCCCAGGATTAGCTGGACGGTATTCCGCTGGGAGGGGACTGGTGGGGAAGGACATGGCCGGCTGCAAAGGGAGCAGAGTGGAGAGAGGGGTTCCAGTCAAGGCGAGTTCCGGCGTGTGGGAGGCAAGGTGGGGTGAGCATATGGGAAGCGGGGTGTCATCAAGAATGAGGCCAGGGAGAGAGGGAACAGGGTCTGAAGGAGAAGGGCTTGGAAGCCACGCCGGGGAGGCTGCACTTTATGCCCGAGGTCTGGAGGCACAGACACAGCAGTGACAGTCACAAGCACGTAGCTCCCAGCTGAGGAGCGCTTCCTAGGTGTCAGGCGTCCGGATGGAAAGAGCTGGGTCACTTCCAGCTCCTTCCCACCGCCCCAGGGGTTCCTGTCCTCCCCTCCTGGCCTCAGGGCCACGTGCTCAGGGCTGCTTGTTTATCCACTTTCCCAGGCGGCCCAGCTGCCTGACAGTCAGGGCACACAATGGGGCCCTGTATTCTGGAGTCCCTACCCCCATCCCCAAGGGACAAAGGGCACACGGGGAGGGGAGGCAGCCACCTGCCCTCTCCATTAACTCTCAGGAGCGGGGGAGGGAGGGGAGGGAAGTCAGGCCAGAGTTTCAGCAAAACCAGCTGGAGACAAGGACAGGGAGGGCTTCCCAAGTGGTCCTGCCAGGCCCTGCTTCTCTGGACCCAGCTGCAGACCACCCCCAGCCCCCAGAAGCCCACTCTCCCCCCGGGAAGCGCTGTCCCACGCAACCCGCCAGACTTGCCCTGACTGGGCCACAGGTGGGTGGGGAAAAGCACCTTGTACGAAGCATCCTGAGGAGTCAGGAGCTGGGGGCTTAGGGTCAGCTCTGTAGTTCGTGGGGCCAGTGCAAATGGAGACACCAGGCCCCTCGTTCAAAATTCATTTGCAATTTCAAGACGGTGACCGCAGGGCATTAAGCCCCGAGTGACTGCACAGGTTACTCGCCAGTAAAGCCGGTTCCGCGGGGGCTTCAGTACGTCCCCATGGTGTGACCTTGAGACCTCAGCCTGCACGTCTACAGTGCACTCCTGACCAGCCCACAGGACTATTGTGAGGCTCGAGTGAGACTGTGGCTCAGAAAAGGACCCAATAGAGTGTAGAGCGCCATGGAAGTGTCCCCTGCGGAGGGGCCTAAAGAGGGGCGTGGCGGTGAGCCTCCCCCTGGCAGCGGCAGGGAGAGGCCAGCCAGCCAGCAGGGAGGCTGAGCGGTGGCCTGCAGTGAGGGTGAAGGTGGTAAAGTAGGGCGGCTCCAAGCCCCTTTGCGAGTCTCAGGGATGCTGTGCTTCCCTGGCCCTCAGTTCTGTACCAGCTCTGCCATCAATGATCTCACAGAGTGGTCTTGGAGAGACCCCTCCCTCTCTGGGCCTCAGTTTCCCCATTTGGAAAATAAGGGCATTGGAGCCATTAATACTGAAGGTCTCTTCCGCTCTGAAGTCTGTAGGATTGTAATGTTTTCCCAGGGAAGTCTGGGGGTGGGCAAGGGGTTAGGCGGATAAAGAGAAGAAAATCAGAGAACTAGATGAAGTAAAGGGCTGGAAGCAAATGTCTCCATCCAAGGCAGCTTCGCGAGGGACCCGGTACATAAATGGCGTGGGAACCCTGGAGTGTGCCCCTGGGGGATTACTCAACTGCTCTGACCCTTTTACTTCCCCTCTTCTATAAAGTCAAGAAATTATGACAAGGGGCTTCCCTGGAGGCACAGTGGTTAAGAATCCGCCTGCCAGTGCAGGGGACAAGGATTCGAGCCCTGGTCTGGGAAGATCCCACATGCCGCGGAGCAACTAAGCCCGTGCACCACAACTACTGAGCCTGTGCTCTAGAGCCTGCGAGCCACAGCTACTGAAGCCTGAGCGCCTAGAACCCGAGCTCCGCAACAAAAGCCACCGCAACGAGAAGCCTGCGCACCGCAATGAAGAGTAGTCCCCGCTCGCCACAACTAGAGAAAGTCCACACGCAGCAACAAAGACAAAACACAGCCAAAAATAAAATAAAATAATTAAAAAAAAGAAAAAAGAAATTATGACAAGGACTGAAGCAGATCTTGTTGGTCACCTCTATGCTGCCCCTCCTCTTCTCCCTCCCCTTTGGGCAGCCCTGATGTGGCTGAGATGAACAGTTGCCTTGGGGCACCTCAACCCCAGGGCACAAGTCCTTATTGGACCAAGCCAGTCAGGTGGGCTCAGCCCCCTTGCCAGTGATTGGTTTAGGCAAAAGCATGTTGTACATTTCTGGCCAATGAGACATGAGGAAACATCTGCAGGAGGCTTCTGAGAGAGGTTTTCTTTGATGATGGGAAAAAGAAAAGACAACTCACACGAAGGGCTCCCCGCCCTTGACCTCTTGGAGAGGAGACGCCACCCTGGGCCTCCCTGTGGGAGCTGATGGAATGGGGCTGGGTCCTGGATGGTGCCTCTGAGGCTCTGAAGGAACTAGCCCTGGAGCTGCCCTAACACTGGGCCCAAGGGTTTGGACAAAGAATACATTTCCTCAGCATATAAGCCATTTTGCATTGGTTCCTGGTTCTTAAAGCGGTGGGCTCGGCGGGTGGGGGGTGCTGACAGATGAAGGACCCCTCGTTTAGGAGCAGCAGGGGTTAAAGGTGGTGGTGGGAGGGTGGCTGCGTGAGCGAAGCGCTCGGCGCACAACCGAGAGGGGCCATGGGGTTGGGGTGCCTCTGGCCAGGTGGCCAGGAGGGCCAGTCACATGGTACCCAGGCCACCACCTCCAGGGCTGAAAATGCCCTCCTTTATGAGACCCCCAGTGTGTCCCACTGTCACCAGGCGGCCCCTCATCCACAGCCTGGCTTCTGCTGACCAGAGACCCTTAGGCCACCCAAGAGGGCTTTGTTCGGTGTCTGCATAGGAATGAATGGGTTAGAAGCCCAGGTGGTCTCTGAGGTAAACTGGCCTGTGCATCCGTCTGTCCCTCTGTCCATGCCTTCAGCAAATGTCTCCGCGGCTCCCCAACACGACTGTCCTGTGGGGAGACAGACCAGCTCCCAGGAGGCTCCCAGGAAAGGGACAGCTGTCCTGATATATTTTTGAGTGAAATAAAAATAGCCTAGGGAACAGCACAAAAGTGTGTAGATGACTGTTAACACTGCCACAAGCCCAGGGGCAGTCTAATGTCACCTCCTCCATTTACCAGCTGTGTGACCAAGGGTGACTGACTCAGCCTCTCTGAGCAATAGCATCTGCCTCGCGGGATGTTAGGATTTAAAGGGAAAAACAGCGAGACTTAGCCTGGAACCTGGCACAGGGCAAACTCTAGATAAATGGGTGTGTTCCAGGCACACTGTGCCCGGAGGCTGGTCACGAAGCGGTAAACACAGGTTACCTCCTTCCGCTGGGATGGTAGTCCTTTCACCTCTTCTTTCCACATTCTTTAATTGGTTGAATTTTTTTAATGAATTGGGGACTTCCCTGGCGGTGCAGTGGTTAAACCCAGTGCCATGCTTCCTCTTCTAAATGTCCCTAAAGCGACAGAGGGTCCATAAAAATAACCTCCCTGTATAAAGGGCTTAGGATGCAGCAGGCACTCAGAGCTCTGCCTCATTCTTTCATTCCCTGCTCACAATACCCCTATGAGGACAGCATCACTGCACCCCCATTTCCCAGATGAGGCTAAAAAGCTCAGAGACCTATCCCAGGTCATAGAGCCAGCAAGTCGGAAAGCTGGGAGCTGACCTCTGGCCTATCCAGCCCAGAACCTGAGTCCTTGACCACAAAATCCTCCTGTCCCGCAAACCCTCATCAGGCAGCCTTGCTTCCAAGTCACACGATTTCAGGGAGGAGCTCAGGAGGAGCCGGAGCTCCTGGGCACTGGGCCGGCCCCCTCCCCTTGCACTTCCTTTATTCACTCCCTCAGTCGTTCAGGTAACACCCACTGTGCCCTTGTTACGGGCCACATGCTGGGCTGGGTGCTGGGGACAGAGCAGTGCACGAACCCAGCTCTGGTCCTCGCATTCTGTCTCCCAAGAGAACCACAGAAACAAACGCTCCTCACGCGTGGTCCCACTGCCTGCTGTTTCTCTCTGCCCAACGTCACGTTGCCAGGTGCACCCTGGTTTCCTTTGGGGAACTACCCCTCCCCATTCCAGGGAGTTTGGGTGGCCCGCCTCTGGGGATGGGCACCTGACCAGGCCTGGCCTGTCAGAGATTCCCCGCTTCCAAGCATAATTCTTTGCCTCAACTGGGAAAAGAGCAAACATCATTAAAACATTTAATAGATGTTGGGAAGACATGTGGTACAATGTACCATCTGGTCCTGGATAACATTCTAACAAAAGGAGAATGGGGCAAGGAGGGTATGGTCTTTATTAACGTGCCGAAGATGATACACCTAAACCCAGGTGCCAACATTACACTCAATGGTAGTAAGCAACGGTCACTCCATTTAAAAACCTAATAAGAAAGGGATGATGGGGGTCTGCTTCTGCCACCAACCCTTATACCTACTGGCTCCACCAACTAGTCCAGGACCAGAGCAGAGCGCAGGGAACAACCTCAGCCCTCCAGCCACTTCTGGCTGCCCGACACCAGCTCTGCAGTCATCTGTGCCCAGCAAGTTTCAGTCTGTCCATCCCCCTGCTGTGCTGCTGCTGTCTTGTCTCCCTGCCTTTGGAGGCTGGCGTCCTCCCCTGACCCCCAGTCAAGACGCACGACTACCTCTTGCCAGCCTCTTCCCTCTGCATTAGACCCCCCCTCCCGCAGCAACACCGGCCTCGGCAGCACTGCCTTTGGGACACTGTCTGTGAGAGCGCCCAGGGCAGCTGCAGCTCAGGCACTTACCCTGGCCTGTTTTCCTCAACTTGCAACTTAGCCATCTGGCCAGCGTCCCAGCATGCCTCACTCCCGAGCCCTCCTAAGTCAGGGCCATGTCTCCAGTACCCACCCAGGTTCCAACTAGTTTTATTAAAAAAATTCTGTTTCATATTATACAATTTCCTTTTTAAAAATTTTTATTGAAATATGGTTGATTTACAACCAACTAGTTTTAGGTACTTCCCTGGTGGTCTAGTGGTTAAGACTCTGAGCTTCCACTGCAGGGGACGTGGGTTTGATCCCTGGTCAGGAAACTGAGATGCCACATGCCGCGTGGTGAGGCAAAAATAAATAAATAAATAAAATAAATTTAAAAATAAAAATAAAATAATAAAACAACCAACTAGTTTTAGAAATGCGAGTCCCATCTCAGAAGGAAAAGTTGGGACTTCCCTGGTGGCGCAGTGGTTAAGAATCTGCCTGCCAATGCAGGGGACATGGGTTCGAGCCCTGGTCCGGGAATATGCTCCATGCCGCAGAGCAGCTAAGCCTGTGCACCACAACTACTGAGCCTGCGCTCTAGAGCCCGCGCGCCCAACTACTGAGCCTACGCACTGCAACTACTGAAGTCCATGCACCTAGAGGCTGTGCTCCGCAACAAGAGAAGCCACCGCAATGAGAAGCCCGCGCACCGCAACGAAGAGCAGCCCCCACGCGCCACAACTAGAGAAAGCCCCCGTGCAGCAACGAAGACCCAACTCAGCCAAAAATAAATAAATTAATTAATTAATAAAAAAGGAAAAGTCATTAGACTCATAAATATAAGAAAAGAAGACATAATGAAATTATTACTTTTTGAAGAGGACATGATTGCTTACCTAGAAAAATCTCAAGAAATCAACCAGAAAAATTACAAGTAATAAGTGAGTTCATACCAGTGGGGAGATATGCGATAAATTTACAAAAATCAATTGCATTCCCATATGCTAGTGACATGCAGCTAGAAAAAAAAAAATCAGTGGAAAAAAAGTTTCATTCTCAGTAGTAACCAAACACATTAAATACTAAACACTAGTTTAGCCTAATTGTAAGACATTTATTTTTAATGTTAATATTTTGTTCCTACTGGGAGAACTAAATATATAATAAAGATGGTAATACTCTCTCATTTAATAAGTTTAATGCAATACCAATTAAAGAACTTGAAAATGTGTTTACATACTTAAAAATCCATAAACGGTGAAGAATCAGAGAGAGCTTTTTTTTTAAAGGTAATGATGGCTGACTTTTATCAATTTTAAAATATACCAAGTAATAATGATCAAAATGTATAATGTTGCATTAAAAACAAGACCAAAAAAGTCTTAGAGCATCAAAAAGGAATAACGATGGTAATGCTAACACATGGGAAAGAAAAGAATCCACGAGTCCATAGCGACACTCAGGAAAGGTGGTGAAGGAAAGATCTTCTACACAGAACAACCTCTATCTCTAGAAGGAATGAAAGAAAAATCGCCATTTTGCAACCACCAGTGTAATTTACGCGGGCAAGGAGCATCAAGGGATGCTAAAACCATTGTGTGAGAAGCTATTTGAGAACCAAATATTTACACTGTCTAAGGTACCATCCCGCAGACTACTTATTAACTATAAAGGGGAAAAAGTACCATTATACTGACGAGATCAAGCAGACGTGGGTTTAACCAACTGATCAAACTCAGCATCACTGATAATGGGACACACCGATATCATGTGACTCCTTATGTGATGCTCTGAGGAGTACACACCATCACCTCTCCTTGCCAAAAGTGGGAGGAAACAATCAGACATAGCCAGGTGATGGGACAGCCTATAGGACAACCGGCCCAGGCTTGGCAGAAAATGTCAGTGTTGGTTTACAGAAGCAAAGAAAATCAGAGATGGTTCTAACTTCGAGGAGATGAAACAGGAAAATGGCAAACTAGATGCCATATGTGATCCTCGACTCAATCCTAGATCAAAACAAAAAGAAGCTAGGAAGGACATTTTGAGGACAACTGGGGGAATTTGAACATGGACTGAATGTTACATGACTGTCGAGTTAGCATTCAGTCTTAGGTGTGATGGTGACGCCTGTTCAGACAGGAGACTCTCCTTGTCCCTACACTCTGAAGTGCTCATGGGGAAAATGTCAAGACGTCTTCATTTACTTAAAATGCTTCTGCAAAGCAACATTAAAGGAGACGGATGATAGATTATCAGTGGCAAAGTGAAAGAAAAAAAAAGCAATTGTGACAAAGTGTTAACAGTGAATCTAGGTGAAGAGTATCTGGGTATTCATCACATCCTTCTTTCAACTTTTCTGTTCGAACATTTTCAAAATAAAGCATGAGAAAAAAATAGAAAGAAAGAATCAGTGTAATTCAGTTCTAGTTTAGAAATAAATTCAAACTATGAATAGAACCAAATGTTGGATGAACCTCATAATAAATTCCAAATGGGTAAAAGTCGAATATTTTTACAAATTGGGGGTTTTAACAAAATAGCTTATTTATTCTTGCTAGAGATGGGAAATAAGTTCCTAACTACTAAAAAGTGATAAATATAATTAGAAATAATGCAGATATGATATAACTGGAAAAAGAAATATTCAAATGTAGAACTTTTGAGTAATAAAATGTAATCCAGGACTTCTCTGGTGGCGCAGTGGTTAAGAATCCGCCTGCCAGTGCAGGGGACACAGGTTTGAGCCCTGGTCCGGGAAGATTCCACATGCCGCGGAGCAACGAGGCCCGTGTGCCACAGCTACTGAGCCTGCGCTCTAGAGCCCGCGAGCCACAACTACTGAAGCCCACGCGCTAGAGCCCGAGCTCCGCAACGGGAGAGGCGACTGCAATGAGAAGCCCGTGCACCGCAACAAAGAGCAGCCCCCGCTCACCGCAATTGGAGAAAGGCCACGCGCAGCAACGAAGACCCAAAGCAGACGAAAATAAATAAATAAATTTATAAAAAAATAAAAAATAAAATTATAAAGATCAAAATAAAAATTCCCCTTGATAAGCGCTCAACAGAGGTGGACATAACAGTTTATGCAGAAGGAAATACCAAGAATAAAGAGCAACATGGAAAAAATGTGGTCTCGTTAGCAATTAAAAATGAAAATTTAAACAAGTTTGAAATACTACTATACACTCATTAAACTGGAGAAACAAATCTGAAATAATACTCAGTGTAGACGGGAGAAGCGGGCATCCTCATGCTTCGGGCAAGGTCAGGTATTCGGCCAAACAGGAGGCAGGAGGGAGAAAGGGGAGGAGACTGACGGAGAAACAAAGACCATCCGCGGCCCCAGAAGGCGCGGCCAGAAGCCCCAAATGGCTGTGTCCACATGAGCGGGCAAACAGGCTCTCGATTCCACCCACTCAGTGTCTAGAACACGGGAGCAGGTGCCCCCTAGCAGTGCCCACTTGGGGTCAGGGGTTTTGAGAAACCCACACCAGAGGCCAGTCCTCTGGCTGGCAGCCAAGCACTGGGCCGGGAAGAGGCCAAGCAGGCTGGGACCCAGGGGATGGTCAGTGGTACTGAGGGAGGTCCAGCCCAGCATGCAGTGCAGGCTTGGGGGTGCCCAGGATCCTTCCCTCCTCACCCGCCACGTCCACTCTTTGGAAGCACTGCTCTCTTTGGGCTCCACCCCGCCCGTACCAGCTCAGGGGCTGGGCCCCGCAGAGGCTGCTGGCGAGCCAGGGGTTGACGGGCCTGCCCAGGTTCCCCTCCAGGTGTACCCGGCAGAATGGAACGCAGTGGAGACATTAGTAGTGACTGATGGGATGGTCAATCCTGGACCAGGTTTAAGCAGAGAGGTGACGTGGCTCTGTCTGGGACTCAGACACAGGAAATATCATTAGACGGAAAGGGGCCCAAAGAGCTCATATACACTGGTCACGACCGCGTGTGGGTGACCGCTAAGGACAGGACATAGATTTTGAGGTCTAAAAATACAGCTTAACGCTAGTTCGCTTTCTTGTCCTCTAGAGTTGTTTATAAAATGACAACAATATTTGGAAATTCTTTGTTTTAAAAATAAAGAGCAGCTGCTCTCGGGAGGATTCCTGAGAGGGAGGGCAGGCCGGGGAGCCCCAGGAGCTGCCCAGGCGTGTGAGCGTCCTGGAGCTGGCATGCACCCGCACCTGGGCTCGGGCCCCATCACCCAGTGACCTAGGTGGGGTCACAAAGGACTCATGAAAGGACGCTCTGTCCTGTTTGCCCCAGCTCCGTGCTGTGAGGTCCTGCAGACGGCCCGGCAGCCGCCCTCTGACCCTCCCCTTCCCTCCAGCAGCTCAAACGCCCCTCTCCTTGTCCCTGGACCGGAGCAGAGGCCTCCCAGCTCGGCCTGCTTTCCCCCGCCCCACATGATTCCAGATGGGCTTGTCTAACACACAACAGAGACACGTCACCCTCAGCTTCAACCTTCGGGATGAAATCCACCCTGTCCTCTCCACTGTGCCTCCACCTGCCTGGTCAGCCCCTCCCCTCTCTCACCTGTCCGCCTCCTGCCAGGTATGCTTCTCCTCTGGCACAGCCATCCTTCCCTTCTGCCCTGGTGGACCCTGGTGTTCAAGACTCAGGCCCGGCATCACCTCTGGGAAGGCTTTTCCATCTCCGGACAGAGCGAATCTGCTGTCTTCACACCCCACTACACCTAAACGGGCCTCCAGCCCTGCCCTTCTCACAGGTGGACCAAGGTTTCTATCTTAGAGGCCCCTCCCACGCAGAAGCGAGCTCCCTCAGGGGAGGAGTCCTAACCTCTCCCTCTGCGTATCCTCTCACACTGTCACTGAGGAGGACCCTATGGGGCCTCCAGGACAGACCACCCCCATGTCCTCACCTGCCTCTTACTTGTAGAAAAACTTGAGCCTCTGAGGCTTTCCCCGGGTTCCAAAGAGCACACTTATCAGAGAAGTGGGAGAAGGCAGAAACAAAGGAAAACAGTCAAGCCAGACAAAATAACAATAATTTAGCCACTAAACACAGTCAAGGGCCTTTAGTTCCTCCTCAAGGGCTAGAGAGAATATTCTGAGCCATGGCCTTGGGCTATTATGCAGATACCGAAACCCCACCAAGAGGAAGAAGTTAAGTGCATGCTGACCACGAGCATGAAGACCCCAGACCAGCTGGACCCGGAAGGCTGATGACGTTGACTCCTGATGACCTCACCACCAACCAATCAGAAGAATGTCCACGAGCGGATCTTGTCCCCTGCAACTCCCTCCCTTACTCTGTCTTTAAAAACCTTTCCCTGAAAACCACTGGGGAGTTCAGGCCTTCTGAGCGTTAGCTGCCTGGACTCCAGCCTTGGTGCCTGCAGTAAATACTGCACTTTCCTTCACCACAACCCGGTGTCAGTAGATTGGCTTTACTGAGATCGGGCGAGTGGACCCAAGTTTGGTCTGACAGCACCAGACTTGACACAGAGCGGGTGCTCAAAGAGATCTGTAAAAGAATGGAAATGGAGAGCCCACCCAGAAAACCTAGAGTCAGTGGTGGTTAACAGTCACATTAGCAAACACATGTGGCTAACATTATCCCCACTTTATAGATGAGGAGACTGAGGCACAGAGAGGTTAAGTAACTTCTCAGGGTCACGCAGCTAGAATGTGGCAGAGCCGGGTCTCAAACCAGGTGAGCCTGATGCCAGGGCCCCGGCTCCCAAGCTCTTCTCTGTAGCACAGAGAGAAAGTTAAAGCTGACCTGGCCTGAACAGAGACACTGGAGGGAGGTGGAGGAGATGGGGAGCACGAGGGGTCAAGGCCAGCTGGGGCCACAGGGCCTCTGTGGCTGGGAGGAGACAGCAGTGCCAGCCTAGAAGATGGAGGAGCCCGGAGAACGTGGACTGGGTGCTGGCGGGGTGTCCGGATTGAGAGTCGGGGCCCTGCCCCTGCTACAAACCCATCTGGGACTGCAGAGGATTGCGGAAGGGCGCCAGGCAGGAAACCGGAGCAGCCAGAGAAATGCTGGCCTCCCGGGGCTCTTAATCACCATTTGCACAGGAAGTGGTGGCGATGCATAATTCAGGGCGTGGTTGCAGGCAGCCTCTCTCTGCTCTGAAAAGTCAGCTCCTGCTGCCCCCTGCCACCTTCCACAGCATCTTCTGGGTGGCACACTGCCCGCAGCCCCACCTACAGGCAGTGCCTGCCCACCCTGCAGATTCCAAATCTACTTCTAGTTACAGCCCCTGTCTGGCGCTGCTCCACCCCTGGAAGCCAGACCACCCCAGATTTAGAAAACCAGAGGAAGCCTCGGATTGGAAGTTTCTATGTCAAATTTCTGAAACTCAGATCTGATCATTTTCCCCCTCCCCTGACACTGGAACCTGGAACCCTCCAACGGCAGGCAGCTAAGGAGGCAGCTTTAGAATCGGACAGACCTGGGTTCACATCCCAGCTCCTCCAGTTACTGTGGGACCCTGGACAACTCCCATCACCTCTCAGATCCTCAGGGCTATTGCGAGGATGAAGGGAATAAGAAACACGAAGGCAGTCTACACCAATCCTTCCCTCACCTCCGCTGTCCATAGAGTCACCAGTGGCCGCAGGAGAAATTCTGGCCCTTGAACAAGGGAGGTCAGGCCTGGAAAAGTACCAGGTGGAGGAAAGGGGCCAGAGGTGCACTCCTGGGGCTGAGAGCAGCAGGGGGTGGCAACAGGGGTCATGGAGTAGGTGGGCTGCAGAGACCACGCCAACAGGCGTCATGGCCGGCCTTAATGTATTATCTCCTTTCCTCAAAACAGTCCCACAAATAGGGGTTCTGACCAGCATTTTACAGAGAAGGAAACTGAGGCCCACCCGTCATAATAAGCACCTCTTAAATAACCTGGGCTTTCTCTTTTTTCAGAAAGGCTTCAGCCCTTGCCAGACCCAATGGCCTGTGTGGGAAGTGAGAAATCATAGAAACAGCTAACTCCAGTGAGGGTAGGCAGGTGCTGGTGTATTGCTGCCTGTCCAGAACTCATCTGAGCCAGTCTCACAGCCCCAGCCCCTGAGCCCTCCCTAAGGTCCCTGAGGTCACCAGCTGACCCCTTGCTCCAGCCTGAGCTCTCACCCTCCTGCCCTTCCTGTGCCTTCACCATGCGAGCCACTTGTCACTCCCTGAAAATGCCAGTCCCCATCCCTGGATCTGGGCTTAGGCTTTGCACATGCAGATATTCAATAAATGCTGGGTGGTGGATGGACAGATGGGGAGGCTGGTGGAAGGGTGCGTGAACAGATGGATGGACCAACGGATGGATGGGTAATGAATGGATAAGTAGATGGGTTGATGGCTGGGTGGATGGATGGATGGATGGATGGGCAGGTAGATAGATGGCTGGGTTGATGGCTGGGTGGATGGATGGATGGATGGATGGATGGATGGATGGATGGATGGATGGGCAGGTAGATGGTTGGATGGAGGGGATGATGAATGTGTAGACAGATGGATAAGTGAATGTATAAATGGATGCATTATTGAATGGGCAGGTAGGTAGTTGCATGGATGGGTAGAGGGAATGAAGAGCAGCAGTTCTAGGAGACAGACCTTAGTTCACTGTACGAAAGAGGACTCACCAGAGCTTGTCAAGATGGAACGGCCTTGCCTCGGCAGGCAGTGAGTCCCCATCTCTTGGCAGGGCTGTTCTGGAGCAACACGAGCACTGAATGGACCTCTACTCCCCTTTCGGCTCTTGTTTTCGTGTAAATCAACCCTTTGACTACCCTGTCCAGGCACTAGCCTCAGACTTGGGATCTCTCCCGGGGACAGTGCCCACTAGAGGCCTATGTGCAATGAACAAACGCTTCTGGAGGAAGCTGGCAATCTTCTCTGAGTTCTGTGCCACAGCAAGCGAGGTGTGGGTCAGACTCAAGGTCTCAGGTCTAGAGGGAACTCAGAGATCCTTACAGCTACAGTTTGGGCTGTGGCGACCAGGAGGCCCACTCTCCTCTTGATCACAGTGGTATACACACTTCTGGATTCCGAGCTGCTTTGCTCTCCCTGTCCCCAGGAGCGTGCAACTACGGACAATGGGTCCCTCAGCAGTGACCCCAGGAGTGGTGGTCTGCAAAGAACTGGTGGCCCTAAGCTATGGCTCCTGGGGGGCCTCCAAGAATCAGAAGATGCTGGGAATGCAGGAGACAGGGAGGGGCAGAAGGGTGCAAAGAGCCCAAGTCTAGTTGGGGGGGGTGGCTCCAACCTATCCACTGGAGACGGCCAGTGGTCATACCAGCAGCACATTCAGGCAGTGAATTACGGCTCTAGCCAGTTCTTACTCTGTGCGAGGAGGAGGCAAGGGCAGCTCTCAGACTGAGAGGTTGGGCAGACGGGCAGTCAGCATCCCAAGACGGGTAGCATCTTGCCTAGAAGATGCCTCTGGTCTGGAAGATGAGATGCCCCAAGCCAGTCCAGCTGAGTCCTTGGACCCCCAAACTCAAGCCTGGCTTTTAAAGGGGGCTGAATCCCATCTTATCAGGTTCTGTGTTCTTCCTTCATTTCTCTGTCATGGGCAGGGAGACCTAAGGGCCAGGGTAGAAGGAGGCAAGGGTCTGCCCGGAGGAGCAGGGCTGAGGCGCATTCCTGGGATCTGTCCACTGCCGGCTCCACAGCCCCACTGGGACGCCAGGTGCATCTCAGGTTCCACAGGCCACCGTGGAACTCCTTGACTCCTTGCCCAACCTGCCTCCTGCCTCAGTCTTCCCCATCCAGAAAATGGCAGCCTCTGAGTTCTCCAAATTCTCTCCTTTCACACCCACTTCCAATGGGCTCTAGTTATCCAAAGCCAGCCGCGTCTCCGCAGCTGCACCCCTGCTCTGCCTCCAGCAAGTCTCACCTGCATGGAGTGACAGCCTCCCCACTGGTCTTCCTGCCCAGCCCCTGCCCTCTCCCTTAAGTCCTCTTGCCATACCTCTAACCCCCAGGCCCCCTCCTGCCTCTGCCCGGATCAGTTGCCCCCAGATCTCGGCAAGGCGCAGCCCCCCACTTCAGTCCAGGCCCTACTTAAATGTTCATCTATGACAGAGAGGCCATCCGTGGTCATTCTAAGGGCAAAAATCTTTTTGTCTCAGTATTTTCTGTTTCTTCCTAGTCCTGTACCTTCCTCCACCCAACAGTAATTGTCGTTCCTTTTGTCAGTTTCTTTTCCAGCCCCTCCCCCATGGAAGCTCCGGGCCACTCCTGATTCCCAGAGCCTGGAAGAGTTTTGGCATAGAGTACATATGCAAGATATTAATCGAAAAAAAACCTTTTTAAATCCTGGAAACAGGGCTTCCCTGGTGGCGCAGTGGTTGAGAGTCCGCCTGCCGATGCAGGGGACGCGGGTTCGTGCCCCGGTCCGGGAAGATCCCACATGCCGCGGAGCGGCTGGGCCCGTGAGCCACGGCTGCTGAGCCTGCGCGTCCAGAGCCTGTGCTCCGCAACGGGAGAGGCCACAACAGTGAGAGGCCTGCGTACCAACAACAACAACAACAACAAAAATCCTGGAAACATGTATTAAGACAACCACCAACCACCAATGCAAAAGGTATTTCCATTAAGGCTACTCTAAAAATTTCAGGACATTCACCCAATCATGTGAGGTCGGGGGAGGACAGCAGTTCACCCAGGCATGACATTCACTGTTTCCAGGCCAGAGGGCATTTCCCCTCCATCCCACCCCAGATCTGGTTCACCCAGCTCTAACTGTCCACCGCAGCCAGCTGTCAGCCTCCCGTTCTGTGCTCCACCTGGGGGGACTGCTCTAGGCCCCGGGGTGCGGACGGCCGCGGGGTGGGCCAAAGGGATCGCTGCAGCACGAGGCAAAGGAGCAGCCCCTCTCCACCCTACGAGCCCCGACTCACCCACACATAGTCCAGGGCTGGGGCAGAGCCCCCCTCCCAAACCCCTACAAATGGACCCGTGGACACGGGCGCTCGGGGTGGGGCACCTGGGTGGGACCCGCCAGGCACCTGGTGGCTGCGTCAGCCCCCAATCCGCACTGCCCCCTCAGGCTGTGGCAGTGGAGCCCTGGCCCACGGAAGGAGGAGCGGGTCCTCAGCCAGCCATCCACCACCCAGCAGGGTCCTGGGTTCCCCGTGCGCGGGAGTCTGGAGGTGCAGCCTCCCTCCCGGCTCTGCCTCCTCAGCCGCCAGCCACAGGGGAGGCACTCCTCCCTCTGCCCTGCTCCCACACCTCCCCATCTCCCTTCTCCTTCTTCGCTCCTCTGCTTCTCTTCCAGGTGCAGGGGAAAGCTTCCGGGCCTCAGAGTCAAGGCTGGATCCGACAGCCGCTCCGCCTGCCCAGCCTGGTGACCCTTCACCATCCCCCTGGGAAAAGGGGTAAGTTCTTCTTCACAGGGTGAATGGCCGACACCCATGCTGGGGCTTGTCTGGGCTTTGAGAGTCTCCACCCACCGCAACCGGGCCGAGGGCGTGTCCTGCTGTTTGGAAGGCCTGATTCTACCCCACTTCTCCATTCAGATCTCAACAAGGGAGGCACGGGCCACACCGCCCTCCACCAAGCCCTCCACGACCTGGAGCTTCTTCCTGCTCTACATCCCGGTATCTTGGGAGTGAAGCTGTAGCCCAGAGAGGTTTTGCCACATGGATTCAGGCTGTGTCAAGACTGCCTGACAAGATGGACCAGTCCCCCTGGACGCTCTTCTCACGCCCCTCCTCCCAGCACAGCCAAAGTGGGCTAAGAGCACTGGGCATCCTATCTGGGGCTTGGCCCCTCCCAGCCCGCCCCCGGAGCCTGGTGCCTCGCGCTCACTCCCTACGCCTCGCGAGGGACCGCAGCCTCAGCCTGGCTTCCACAGTGACCTCCAAGCTCAGGGGCACCGGCTGCACCCGGGTGAGGCACAAACACAGGAAAGAGAAGGTCTTTCTGGGCCCCACTCCTGTCCTGCTCCCCACTCATGGGTCACAGGCACCCCGACCTTTCCTTCGAGGCTCGGAGAACCTGGGCCTTCCTTCTGTTTTGCCAGCTCTGTCATCCCCACCATGGCCCCATTAGGGTGGGGCACTTAGAGGGGGCCTGTTCTCCAAAGGAGCCTTAGATTCTTCCCTCCAGGAGTGGCGTGTTGGGCTCTGCAGGCCTTTTGGACCCCTGTCGGTTCTGCACCCTCTGCCACTGCCCAGGTCGGGACCCTCTTCCTCTCAGGCCAATTGTCACATTCCCCTCCGGGATCCAGCCCCTGTTCTCAAGCACACCTCTGACCCTGCTGCCTGGACCGTCCCACCATCCACAGGGAACGGCTGAGGCTTTCCTGATCTGGCCCCGCCCTCCCCTCTAGCCCCTCCTCCTATCACCTCCCACCTCCAGCCACAGATGTAGGGATACAACTGCTTCTTCCCCAGCATCCTGTCCCCTCCTCTCCTGAGCAGACCCAGCTTTACTTCAGGGCTCTCCCTCCCCTGGCAGCCCCAGGACTGTCTCCTGATAAGTCTCGGCCCACCTAGAACCCCAACCCCTTTGCCGGTTCAGACACTCAGGCTGAAGCCAGCCAGCACCAGCATCTCCCTTGCGGCAGTCCTTCGTCCAGAGGGGACTTGGGGACTAAGGGAGCTCAGTCTGACCCCTTATTTCATCTTCTGCTCAATATGAACAAGGAGGCACGATGCCCCAGTTGCTTCTGGCACCTGCAAAGAAGCGGGGAAGTTATAGACTAGTCCCAGGTGGGCGAAAGCTGAGTCACTGCCCCCAAATAATTAACACCACGCTTCCCAGCAGGAAGGACTGGCCACTGCTCAGAGGAGATGGTACTGGTTAACAAATGGCAGAGACACCACTCAACTACTTTTGAGTCCATGCTTCTAGGAAGAAGGATGGTTTTCAAACTGGAAAAGGGAGAAGAATATATTTACCAGGGATGTGGCCCAAGATATCTCTGGTGCTCCCAAAGCCTTCCACTCACAGATGCGGGAGGGCTGGAAGCTCAGAGCTGACAAGGAGGGTGGGCCGAGAACACCAGGGACTGTTCGCAGATCTGGACCTCAACCCCCAAGAACGCCCCAGCCTAGAACAGCCTCTCAAAGATGCTCACAAATGTTTACCAAAAACACCAATAGTAAGAGCAGCAGCAATTCTGAGAGCGGGCCTACCCCATCCCGATACTGAACACTTTACGTGTATTAACGTGTTCAAGCCCCACAATAACGCTATGGGATGAGAACAGTTATCACCCCCGTTTTATGGATGAGTAACCAAAGCCCTAGAGAGGTTAGACACAAAAGCGAGCTATCAGAGGTCAGCACGGGTTCAGGGCCCTGGGCCATCATTTCTCGTCCTCGTCACAGTGGTCTTGCTCCTACTTATTCCAGACTTTCAGGGCTGGGACAGCGCCCTCACATGCTTTGAAACGTCAACCTGTGTTCTCACACACGACTCATGTTTTCATCGAATGTCCTTGTCTTCTCTTTTCTACTATGATTCCCAAGTCAATAAATTAGGGGAATATCGGAGGCAAACCTGATACATACATAACATTATTATTATTTTTTTTGTGGTACGCGGGCCTCTCACTGTGTGGCCTCTTCCGTTGCGGAGCACAGGCTCAGCGGCCATGGCTCACGGGCCCAGCCGCTCCGCAGCATGCGGGATCCTCCCGGACCGGGGCACGAACCCGTGTCCCCTGCATCGGCAGGCGGACTCTCAACCACTGCGCCACCAGGGAAGCCCCATAACATTATCATTGACTGGAGTCTGTACTTTATTCAGACTTCCTTAGTCTTTGCCTGATGTCCTCTCCTTGTTCCAGGACCCCACCCAGGACCCCACATTACATTTAGTTGTCACGTCTCCTTAGGCGTCACTTGGCCAGGGCAGTTTCTCAGACTTCCCTTGGTTTTGATGACCTGGACAAAGGTGAGGAGCACTAAGCAGGTGTTTTGTAGAATAATGTCCCTCTGCTGAGATTTTTGTGATGTTTTCTCATGACTGGATGGGGGTGATGGGTCTGGGTGGGGGATCACAGTGGTAAGGTGCCTCTCCCATCACATCGTATGAAGGGTGCATACTACCTACCTGACTTATCACTGCTGTTGTTGATCCTGGTGACCCGGCTGAGGCAGTCGTGTCAGGCTTCTCCACCGTAAAGCTGCCCTTTCCCCCCTTTCCACAGTGTCCTCTTTAGAAGGTAGTCATATGCATACCTGACGCTTACAGGGTGGGGGGTTTTGCTGCACCTCCTTGGTAGGGAATTATCTACATAAATTAATTTGTTCTGTATGGGAGACTCTCCTAGTATTTATTTATTAATATTAAATCATTTATTGATATTAGTGTGGCCTCATGGATATTTGTTTTATACTTTGCAACCTAGTATATTTTGATTTTTGCAAAGCATTTGATTCTGGTGTCCCTGGCATTCTGGGTGTAGTTGATAAAATATGGATAATCAGCTCTGATAAATTCACTGAATTCCGTATCTAATGAATGAGAGTTCTCCACCCTAGAGCACTGGCGGCGGGTACGGGGCGGGAAATCAAGGTCTCTATGTGATTTTTAAACAAATGAGATAGAAACTGCCAGAAAACGTAGCATTTTGAAGGGGAAATGACATCCCTATTCTGCAGTGCATGTGTGAATTTGGTGTGCAGCGAGCAGGGCTGAAAAATGTATTTCTGTGGGTCTCGGTCAGTAACACAGTGTGAACAGAACCACCCCTATGAGGCTCTGTCCGTGGTCCTGCCCTGGGTTTACACCAGCCTGGCAGATTGAGACATAAAGCACCCACTTCTCCAGCCTGAAGGCAGCACAGCATGGGAGTGACAAAGGTAGGATTGTAAATTCTCTCTATTGTCTGTTACAATGGGAGGAAATGAACACGATGAAATTTAACAGGGATAAGGTCCAAGTTACAGGTTTAGATTTAAGAAAGTACTGACACAGACAACAGGCCTGATCTCTTCAACAAGTCAGGGTTATTCAAATTAAAAAAAAAAAAAAAAGAATTGCATTAAAGTAAGAGATCAGAATAACCGGATGCATTGCACAGTTCTGGCGAGGAAACTGGTTTGAACAAAACAGCAAAGATTGATGTTTTGGGGCCAAATAGAGAAATCTGGATAAGGTGTGCATGTTAAATGAGATGAGAATTTATTGAAGCAGGAAAGTGCTGATCATTTACTGGAAAAAAATCAGGTTACAAGACAGTATGCACAGCATGACCTCATTTTATGGAGAAAATCTACATATAAGCATAGAAACAGCTCTGGAAGGATGTGCCCAAGGTGTCACAGGTAGGCTCCCTGCATAGAAACAGCTCTGGAAGGATGTGCCCAAGGTGTCACAGGTAGGCTCCCTGGGAGATGGGAACATATTTTATTCTTGCTTGTCCATATTTCTAACTTCCCGCAGAGCATATAAACTGATTCTGTAATGATATAAGATTATGCTTTAAAAAGAAAACTCACTGACCCTCCTCCAGGATGCAGGGGAATCTTGGCAGAGGCCGCTAAGAAAGATCCCTGGGGCTTTCAGTGGCCAGAAACTTGACATGAGTGCACCGCTCCAAAGGCACCTCGCCCTGAGCCACCTGTGTGTGTGAGACGTGTTGGGGCCGGAACAGTCCTGGAGTCTCCTGGTCCAGCCCCTCCATGTCATTACTAGGAGAACTCCGTCACACAATTAGTCGATGGTGGCTTCAGGGCTGGAAGCCAGAGGTTTGGTCCCTGCCAGGTTGTATGGAAATGGTCTGGGGCTTCAAGAACAGGGGGTATTTGGCCTGGAGAAGGGAGGATGGTAGGAAGTGAGTGGGAAGGGGACAGGAGCGCTGTTTTCAAATATTTAAAGGCTGCCACGTAGAAGAGAGACCCACGTGAGTCCCCGTCCAGAACCACGATGACTAAGTGACAAGCAGGTTTGGCTCCAGCGTGTATGAGGAAGAAGCTCTAAGAAGAGGAGCTGTCCAGATCAGGGATAAGGTTGGGGCTTGTTAGGGGCTCACCACTGAGCCCATGCGGCCTCCTGCCAGAGCCTGCTGGGAAGCTCTTCCCACCAGTGAGACTGCGGTTCTGGAACTCCAGTTCCAGCCAGAGCCAGACTTCTCCCCTGCAGCCTGTGTCCTGAGAGGAAGGACTGGGGCTCTCCCCAGGCTTGGGGTCTGCTCAGCCTGCCTTGATGAGGGGAGGGGCTTGACCAGCCTTTGGGAAGGAGAAGGACCGGGTGGCTGCAGGAAACGGTCCTGAACCAATCCCAGCAGAGGGAGAGGGTGGGCTCCAAAGGGGCTGTAGCAGTGAGCCTCCTGGGATGGGGTACCTGAGTTCTCGAACTTGACACTTGCCTCACCCTCTTTCACTTACTGGTCTCAGGGACTCCCAGGTCCCAGCCATGCCCAACGGCCATGCAGAGATGATTACCTATCATCTCCCCCTTGCCAGGTGACAGGGAGGCATCGATCCAACCCAGGCATGCCCTGGCTTCTCTTATGTTCTGGAATGCTAGGCCCCAGCTGTCCCCAGAACAGAATGCCAGCCAGTGCCCATGCAGAGCCTGAGGCCTCAGGTGGCCTTGGAAACTCACTACTCAGGGCTTCGTCTCCTGACCATTTCAGAGTGGGCAGTAGCAGAAGGGTGGGGATGCTCTCCCGCCAGGTGGGTGCCTTGCCGTACCCCCTCCCCCAGACATAGTCACCTGTCCCTGTGCCCATGGCATGAGAGCACACCTGTCTCTGCCCACCCCACTGGCAGCACCCACCCTCCGATCCCAGCCCTGCCACCAACCAACACCGTTCCTACTTTCCCTAAATCGACGCGGCGCGCCCTCCCCCCCCCCACCCCTCGCTGCAAATACTGCTCAGCTGCCGCTCCCCAGCTTGGCTCTGGGAGGTCTGCCGCAGCCGACACAGCCAGCTGCCAGCCAGGCCTGCCCATGGGAGCCCGCATGGGGGGTCATCGGGCGCTGGGCCGAGAATCCAGGAAGGTCGCAAGCAGACACCTCCCGCTGTGTTCTAGGTCGGCTGGGTGCAGTCAAGGAGCCGAGACAGCAGAGCGCCCCTAGTTGTCCTCTCGCTCCCTCGGCCAGGCCCAGTGGGGCGCGTGCCTCCCTCTCCCACCCCACCCCGCACGGTGTCCTGGCATTCCCGCACACGGACCTCTGCGTCTCGGTCTCCGCAGGGTAGGAAGGGGCGGGGGTCCCGGGACCAGGATCTGACGGCTCCTTCCCCCCACCCCCCAAACCCCGAGTGGGCTGCAGAGCGGTCAGAGGGGCCCGCAAGGGCCCGGGGTAGGGAAGATAGGCAGAGAAGCCCCCACCCCGGGCGTGATGCGTGACTCTCGCAGCGCCGGCGCTAATGGTGGAAAGCGAGGGTCCGACAGGGCGGGGATGCCCGGGGGCTCGGCCGAGAGCGGGCCGGTGAAACCGCGGGAAAGCCAGGGGTGGGGGATTGGGGCGCGGACGCCCCCGCCGCGGGCCCTTACCTCCTCGCCTTGGCCGAAGCGCAGTCCGAGCGCCGCGACGCGCTCCACGCGCAGGAAGCCGTCGGGGTCGCGGCCGCACACCTCGAACACCTCGCGCAGGCGGCGCACCGAGCGCAGCAGAGCCGCGGGGGCGCCTGCCCAGCCCGCGCCGCCCGCCATCCGGCCCGGCCCCGCGGCTAGCCCGAGCCCCGCGCCCGCCCGCCCCGCGCCGCCGCCGCCGCCGCCGCCGCCGCCATCGCCGCGCGCCCTCCGCCCGGCGCTGCGACGCGCAGCCTCCGCCCGGTGGCGGCGGCGGCCGAGCCGTGTCAGCAGCGGCGCCGCAGCCCCGCGGCTCGGGGCGGGCGGGGGAGGGGGAGGCTGCAGACAAAAGAGGCCGCGCGCCCCCGAGGGCGGCCGCCCTCGTGGCCCCGCCGCCTCCCCCAGACTCGGTGTCCCTCGGCGGCTCCGAGCTCGTCCCGTCCCCTGAGAAACCGGGAGGGTGGGTGTGCGACAGGCGCCCGGAAACCCAGGGCTGCCCGAAGGCCCCGCCCCTGCTTGGAGGAGTCAGAGAGGAGGCCCGAGTCCCCGGACCAGCCGCGCCGGGGTCCAACAGCCTCGCATCCAACCTCAGACCCCCAACCCCAAGGCCAGGCCCTCTCCGTTCACCGCGTCCTGTGTGCGTACCCAGCAGTGTCGAGAGCTCAGTGTGTCCTAGGGGTTTCCTACATTAGCGCGTTGGATTGTTACACTCATCTCCGAGGAAGCTGAGGCTCAGAGAGGTTGAACTACTTACCCTAGGTCACACAGCCTCTGGGAGCCCGGGTCAGGATTCCTAGCCAGTCTGGAGCTGGATGGAGCTAGACTCCCTATTCTTACCCTTCTCTGTGCTGCCTTTTAAAGAACAGTTTCCAGGCTTAGGTCCACACAGCCCTCCCCAACAGAACTCTGGGCCAGCTCTGGGCTGGGAAAGGGTGCAGAGAGCGGGGGCAGAGACCCTGGGACAGGAGAGCGAAAGAGGAGACCAGAGCAGGCAGGAGGAAGGAAAAGCAAGGGCCACCCACCAGGCCTGCCTGTTGCAGGGCCGGGGGCCACCCAGCGCCTTGGGGAGGTTCCTTCCCTTCCCCTGGGTTCCCGCTCTCAGCCCTTGCAGCCCTGGACTTCAAGCTGAGAGCCCAGGACAAGAGTCTGGGGGCCAACTGTGAGCTGGTGGCAGCCTCCAGGCCTGGACCTTAGCCTCCTCCCACTCGTGCTCAGCCGAGCCTCCACCCCAGCTCCTCTGACTCCCAGCCTCGCCTGGGGCTCTGCAGAACCTGGCCTGGCTCTGCTCTCCTCCTTCCTTGTTGCTCAGCATGCCAGGCCCTGTGGCACCAGTTGCACCCAACCCAAATACGGGTCTTGGCTGAGCCCACCCCCACTTATGCTCCCCAGCTCAGTTCAGAGGTTTCCTCCTCCAGGAAGCCTTCCCTGATGGCACTCCATCTTGCCTGTTAGTCTGATTTCTGTTCCCTTCCTCCAGATACCTACTTAGTTCTACAGTTCTCTGGTGGGCTGCCCATCTCCCCCAGCATGGTGGGAAATCCTCCAGGGCAGGATGTATCTTAGTCACTTCTTGTCCCTGACCTCCATTCAAGGGTGGGTCCAGAGGAAGCCCCTGCCTAGAGGAGATGCGGTCCTGCCCCCTCATCTGCGGGAGCCAAGAGCAGTGTAGGGACCCAGACAGAGAGGCTGGGGTGGGGCCCAGCTCTGCACATGAGCTGTGTGGCTTCTCTTCCCTGGACCTCAGTTTCCCCCTCTGTGGTCTTCCTGCTCAACTGTGAATATATCCTGCTCAGGGGCTGCCATGTGGCCTCTCTGATTCTCCCACCCAAGAGGCTCAGGACAGAAGGGAGATGGGCAGGGCTGAGTTATCCCCTTTGGGGAGCTGTAGAAATGGCTCTCAGAGCTCTCCCTGCATCAAATCCCCCAAAAGAAGAGAGCAGGGAAGCTGAAAGACCTCAGCTGGCAGAGGTGGGGGCCTCAGACCTGAGCATGAACAAATCCCAGGTGAACCAAGCTCGAAGCCCACACCAGATTGGTGGTTCTCCCAAAAGACAGGAGCCCTCCCTGACCCCTGTCTCTCCTCACCCATATCTAGGAGCATCTCAGCTCCCTCCTGCCTCCCTCTTCCTGGGGCACCTCCTCACTCCTACCCTCTCCCCATCCCACTTTCTCTGGCCAACTCCCATCCTTCCAGATTCCATGGAAGTGGTACCTCCTGCAGGAAGCCTTCCCTGACCACACCCTCGCTCACCTTGACTGCCTCTCCCCTGTGCTCGTGTAGCATTCTGTGCGGGGAGGTGACAAGTATACACTGTGGAACCACCCTACAGCTGGGGATAAGGCCATGAGGGTCAAGTGATTTAATATGTGTAAATGTCAGAAGAGTGTTCCAGGTAGTAAGTGCCAACTATTGTGTCCTGATGTCTCTCACTCCTGTTACCACAAGAACATCTGGGAAGTAGGTTTGAAAGTTCACACAGTGACCATGAGGTCCGTGAGGGCAGGGACTGTGTCATTTCTCTTTTGATTTTCTAGCTCCAGGCTCTTAGCACAATGACCAATACACACAATTAAGGTCTATGAAGGAATAAATTAGGGAAGGAACGGGCACACATATGGTGTGGTAAACAGAAACATGGCCTCTCAAAAGATACCCACATGCTGATCCCTGGGAGCTGGAGAATTACCTTATTGGAAAAAGATTCTTTGCAGGTGTGATGAAGTTAAGGCTCTGGAGATGGGGAGAGTCTCCTGGGGTAGCCAGATGGGTTCTAAGTGCAATCACAGTATCCTCATAAGAGGCAGGCAGAGGCCGATTTAACACAAACAGAAGAGAAGGCGATGTGGCCACAGGGGGCAGAGAGCGGAGGGATTTAGCCATAAGCCAAGAATGCCAGCAGCCACCCGAAGCTGGAAGAGGGGAGCGTGTGAATCATTCCTAGAGCCTCTGGAGGGAGCATGGCCCTGCCCACACCTTGATCTTGGGCTTCTGGCCTCCAGAACTGTGACACAATGAATTTCTTGTTATTTTAAGCCTCCAAGTTGGTGGTACTTTGTTATAGCAGCCACAGGAAACCAATACATATGGTATAAATATCATGGGGAAGTTATTAGAGATTAAGAGCCAGGCTTTGGAATCTAAAACAGCTGAGCCAGGCACCAAGGGCTGCTACTCATTTAGCCCTTTGACTCTGGACGGGTTAACTTCTCTGAACCTCAGTGTCCCTGTCTGTAAAGTGAGGATAGTAGTTCCTACCTACAGAAGTCCTGCAGGTTTCACATGAGAAAATGAATGTAACGTGGCTGGCACAGTGCCTGGCATGTACCTGGCCCGTGGTGATTATGATGCGTGTTGGCATGGAGAGGTTGAGAGCCAGTCTGAACGGGGGAAGCATTTCTGATTTTCACCTCCAGGCCTTGAATTCAGCGTCCATGTTGTGTGGAAATGGGACAGGATTCAGTTTCTTGCTGCTCACAACCTGCTGGGTTTTTTTTTTAACCATGAATAAATATCGCTCTGGCGGAGAGGAAGGGTGTGGGAACGCCTGGGCCTTTTTCACCTGTCCTCCAGCATGTGGGGTCTGAGGCAGAAGCAGCAGCACTGCCTGGGGGGCCAAGGACCCTGGTAGGACTGGGGTGAGTCTGGGGTGAGCAGGGCGTCTCAAGACCCTGTCCTTCCTTGTCGGGAGGGGTGCCCGGGCTGGGGTTTCACTCACCCTGGGTGCCCACCCACAAGTTTCTCTGACCCTCAGAAGGGAGTAGGTCCAACTGATTGCTAGCGTTCCTTCCAGGATTCTAAGAAGAATGACAAAACCATACTTATTCTACCCAACTAGGCTCCACATCCTTTCAACAGCCTCAGAAATGGCTCCTAGAAGTGACTTGTGGCTGGGGCGGCTCGCGGTTCAGGAAGCGGCCTCCTGCCCGCGTCTCACCTACCGGAAGTCCTCTCGGATCAGCACGTTCCCTGCTCCCGGCCTTCTCTGCTGCCCCTTCTGCCGGAAAGAAACGCGGGAGTCCTCAGTTACAGACTGCATGGAATAAAGGGGAGAGTGGGAAGATTGGGGTGGGGTAGGGGCCATTTTTTACTGAAAGGTAACCGGCCTCACCCTGACTGATACAGGAGGAGGGATCCTGGTTTCCACAGAAGGCCTGACATTCAGAGAGCCAAAGACTGTCAGGATGGGAGACAGCTTCCTCCCAACGCCCACTCCTCCAAGATCACAAAGCTTTTTGGTGGCAGAATTAGGACCACGGCCTAAGTGGCCTCCTGACCCCCATCAATGCTCCTTTCTGCACAGAAGCTTTGGAGCAGAAGGTCCTGGAGTAGAATTGCTGGACTAAAGCCCCAGCTACCTATTCTGCCATCCCCACCTGAAAAGCTTAAAAACGAAAGAAAACAGAAAGCCGGGGCGTCCAGTCCAGCTGAATACACATCTGGGAGGGAACGGGGGCTGGGGGCTGCGGTGCCGGCTGGGCCGAACAAGCCAGGATCACTGAGATTTAGCAGTGCAGAGGCCAAGGTCTTCCTCCTGGGAACCTCTCCAACAAGGACAACGCACGGGTGCACGGCTTGGTAACCTTGGGGTGAAGCCCTCCACAGAATTCTCAGAAACAAACTGAGGTGCAGTGTTTAGAGTGGTCTCCAGCAGGGCGCCACCCCGAGGAAGCAAAGCAGCAGAGAGGGAGGGCTCCGCGACTCCGTCGATCCTCCTCCCCCGGAACAGGCCCGATTCTCCCGCGCCCCCTGCTGTTCAAGGGAGGTTTTAAAATTTAAGATCACTCCTTAGAAGCAGCGTTTCTTTCCTAGACTCATTCTCTTGACAAACAGGTATTGAGCGTCTACTACGTGCCAAGCCCTGTTCTAGGCTCTGGGGATACATCAGTGAACAAGATGGAAAACTTCTCTCCCTTCACCGAGCTCATTTTCTTGTGGGTTCTGGGGAATTCACAAGGAAATTCTAGGCCTCTTCCGAGCGCCATCCTGGATGTAAATGGTAGAGATTTTTTTTTTTTCTGGCACATAATGTTTCGACAGGACTTATTAACTAATGCCACCTGGATTTGAAGACTCCATAAGAGCCAGGCCCACGGCAAGGCACCAGGAACATAAGTTGTCACACAGACTCCCCCAGGAGTCTAGGGACCTGGGGTGAGATTAATAAGGAGCCAGCCAACAACCCACAGTGCTCAACCCCCCAGGACAGATGAAAGCTGCCGAGGGAGCAGGGAGAATGGCCCAACAAGAAAGTCTTGCTGGAGATGGTCTTTCGGGGCGGGGGGAAGAGGGGTGTCTCTTGGAAGACAAGGTAGGCTCCCCCGGGAGGAAATGATGTCTGCATAGGCCCCACACACAAGAGCATCGCGAGATCCAAGGAAGCAAAACATCCCATTCTCAGGACTCATGTTGAGGGGAGAAGCTGGAACAAATCTGAATCACCATGAGAAAAGCCACCGCGCATGCGCAGAGGCCAATAAAGACGAAATCCCTCCCACCAGGCAGTGATGGGCCCTGAAGGTGCCATGTCTCTAGGAGGATCTGTAAGGTGCCGACTGTGGGCTGAAAACCCGCTCTGTACCTCCCTGTAAAGCCTTCAGTAAAGTTTTGTGCAAGTGGATTCTTCAGTGGGTAGGAGATGCCAGGCCATGTTTCAGGGTGAGTTTGGGTTGAAAACAAGAGCAGAGGAAGGAGGGGACCGGTGATATTTAGGTTACATGTGTAACGGTCCGTCATCTCAGTGCTTGCTCTCCCAGCTGAGGAGCTTAGAATGGCTGGAGCTAGAGTGGGTTGGAGCAGGAGATGGGCTTGAAAAGACAGGTAGGGGTCAAATGATGGCCTTGCATATCCTGGTGAGGGCTTTGGACTTTGTGTGTTGGTGGTGAGAAGGAAGCCTTTGAAGTATGTACAGGCTGCACCTATGATGGGTTAGAATGTGGTACACCGGGGACAGTGGGTCATGCTAGAGACCCTTGTAAACAGGCCAACGAGCTGGGCCCCTGAATGGGCAGGGAGGTAATGGGGATGGTGAAGGAATTTCAGAAGGCACAATCAGTATAATTTGGTGACCATCCAGTGTGGTGGTGGGGATGCGTGGTGAGTGGGGAGGAATTAAGGATCATTCCCAGTGTTCAAGCTCAGGTGCATTGTTGGGGATGGCGGTGCCGTTGGCCAAGGCAGGGGCCCAGGAGGAAGTGCATTGGAAATCCTGTGCAGAGGTGAAGAGCTGCCGTTAGGTAGTGGCTATCCAGATCTGGAGGGGAGGAAGGAGGTGAAGTGGTGATGATGAATTAGAATCGCTTCACATAGTGTTAATAGATGAGAAGGTTCAGGAAAACACTTGCAGGGTAGAGAGCTGAGGGTGAGGAGGCAGGTGGGGGAAGTGCTGTCAGAGCAGTGGGAGGAGAATGGGGACAGGGAGCCAGTGCCTGGAAGCCCTAAGAGCTGAGGAAAGTGACTGGACTGTAGTCCGCGTGCACAAACTTCACGATGCAGTGCACACAACTACGCAAATTTATAGGCCCCTTAATAGCCCGAGAGCTTCATGAGCTCCAGGGCCATTTCCAATCAGCCTTGTTAACTGTGAAAGATTGTAAGCTGTGAGCAGAAGTAATAAAGTCATAGTGAAGGGCTGGTGGTGGCCAGTGTGCTCTCTTGGGGTCCATGGAGTCAGCAGGTGTGTCCCCAGAACTGCTCTAAACCAGGTACAAAAATATGCCCCTGTAAAAAGAAAACAAACCCAGCTCCCTGGAATGTGAATTAGTTAAAAGCTACCTTTTGATAAAAGGAAAAAGACTAAGGTAAAAAAGATCGAAGGGATGGTAGTTGTTAATTTAATGCCTGAATAAGTTCCATTATTACAAATACCTTTTTAGTAGAACTGAAAGTCAGCATCATCTTCACCTCTTAAAAACAACTTTTGTTTTTAAATAATGCTCAATGTAAAAAGGTAATAAAATTTAGACAAATAAACAAAAATTAACCATACATAGTTATTCATCTTTTTCCTATGTATAACTATAGTTTCTTATGTGTAAAATACATAGATATTTTACATGATTGGGGATCTACCCTCAGATACAGTTCTTAATCCCTTGATTCTATTGGCAGTTTCCTCCCAAATTTAAGTATTATTCTTTAAACCCATTTTTAAAGGTGCATAAGGAAGCCCTGTTAGCTTCCAGAAAGTGCTGGATGAATATAGATGGTTTAGCCAAAAAATCATCCAGGTGTTGTCTCCAGATGTTTTGGTTGTCTCCAGGTGTTTTGATATTATAAATAATGCTTTGATGAAAGTCTTAGCTTTCTGATCACTTATTTCTCTAGACTAGATCCCTGCACATAATATTATTGGGGCAAATGGTGTGGACATGTTTAAGGCTAATGATACAGAAGGATGAGGTCAAGTGCAGGAGCAAGTCCATCACACCACACTCTGGACCAGCACCGAGTACTAAATACATCTTTGCTAGTTTTACAGATGAAGATGGTATTTCACTGTTTCAAGTTTGCATTTTTATTGTTGTTGTTGTTTACTATTGAGGGTGATGACCTTTTGTATCATATAGTAATTAGCAAGTGGTACAGTATTTCATTTCTGTGGATTAGCCGTTCATGTCCTTTGCCCATTTTTCTTTTCTACTTGGGTCTTTTCTTAAAATCGATTCTTATGAACCCTATAATTAGAACAATCTCTCTGTTATTTGGCCTTTAAATTTGGGTGTGTTTTTTTTTTTTTTTTTTTGGACATGGGGATATTTTATGGATTAGGTAGTCAAGCGTAATCTTTAGGATTTCTTCCACTGCTTTTAGGCGTACAAAGTCCTTCCCTGTTGTGGGAGTAAATGTTCTTGGCCAACATTTCCAGCTCTCCTCCTTTTGGAAGAGGATAGCTCTTTCTGACCCTTGTGATTCTGTGGAGCTGTGTGACAAGTTCTGGCTGTGGCTGTGAGAAGTGGCTGCACATCTGCTCTCCAGCCTTTAACTGCTAATCTGAGACCCTCCAGATTCTGGGCTGCTCAATCTGGTAGCCACTAGCCGCCTGTAACTATTTACCTCTAATTTAAAATTTAAAAGTCAGCTCCTCAGTCTCAGTACCCACATTTCAAGGGTCTGACAGCCCCGTGTGGCTGTGGCCATGTATGGGACCGTTCAGCTATGGAACGTCTCCATCACTCCAGGGGCAACTGGGTGGCGCTGTCTCAGCTCTCCTTCCCTCTGTCACTTGCTACGGTGGCTGATCAGTCTCTGGGGCCCGAGAAACTGCGGTGAGCAGAGTCCCCCTGCCGACCAGTGATGGACATGTAGCGGGGTGAGAAAGCTTTTGTGGCTTTTAAGCCAATGAAATTTGGGGGCTACTGGTGCTATTTTTTTTTTTTTTTTGACACCATAACATAATCCGGAACTTTTTGTCTTTTCCATTCTATTTACCTAGTCTAATTACCATCATCACAGTTTTAAATATTTAAAAATGTCTATGTTTTATTATCTAGTAAGGAAAGTTCCTATGTATGCTCTTTTTTTTTTTTTTTTTCTTAGCCATGCTCTCTTGTCTATTTTGTAAGGTAAACCCTAGGATCATTTTCTCTGGATACACACTCTCTTCTTGTAGGGGTCTTGATTGGAATTGTGTGGACTCAGTGATTAGTTTGGGAGCAACTGGCACTCTGCTTCTTCCCATCCGGCTCCGTGGGCTGTCTCTCCATTTACTCCTCTCCTTACAGCCCGCGGCCCTCACATGCCTGTTTGCTGAGTGACGCTGTGCAGACTGAATCAGCAGCAACGGGAAGAAAGTAGGGACAACACGGTGACCTTCCATAAAGCAAAACTAAGTCCTCTTCAAGAACTATTTCTCCTCCGGTGAGCCCCTCTTGCCCTACTCTTTTTGGGGTTGAGATGCCCTATTATAAAAAGACTGTTCCTGGAATTTTTTTGTTTTCTATATGCATAAATTGACAAAATACATTTTCGAAACTTTCCTGATGTGTGAAATCTCAAAGTCTGGATTCGTTTTCAACAGATCTTTATTACACAGGCCATCTCCATTTTGGTAGGGATTTTTGTTGTTGTGAACGGGGTCTTTTTTTTCTATTCTATTTGTATAGTTTCCTGATAGCATAGAGCCTTAGGTGTTATTCAACAACCATCTATCCAGCTCCTTGAACAAGGCATAGTCCCTGTATTTGGAGGCCCAGAGTCTAACCAGGGAGACAGGAACAGTTGATGATCACGACCTTGTAACGAGCTGTTACAGGACCAAGAGAAAGGCTCTCAGTGCAGCCCGTGGGAGAACAGAGAGCATTTCCAAGAGGTGCTGAAGCTGGAGTTCACTGAAAACAAGGGGCCCAATAAATGTCTGATGGATGAATGAATGACTGCTGTAAGCTTAAAAAGACTTTTTTTTTTTTTGCGGTACGCGGGCCTATCACCGTTGTGGCCTCTCCCGTTGCGGAGCACAGGCTCCGGACGCGCAGGCTCAGCGGCCATGGCTCACGGGCCCAGCCGCTCCGCGGCATGTGGGATCTTCCCGGACCGAGGCACGAACCTGTGTCCCCTGCATTGGCAGGCGGACTCTCAACCACTGCGCCACCACAGAAGCCCAAGACTCAGTATTTTAATGAAAAAAAAATTTTTTTGGCCTCCCGTAGAATCCTAGACATGAGTATATGGTGAATGGTGGTACTGTTTTTGCTTAAGGCATACACGACCTAATTCCTTTCTGCCTTCCATCCGCAAATTATCAAGTTGGTGAGGGAGCATCCCTCGCCATCTATTTCTCATCCTCTTTTGCCTTTGGGCCAGACTCAAAGATAGAGAGTACCCTTATTTTTGCTCTCTGGGGCTAAGGCATGCCTTCATGGAGTTTTTTTTTTTTTCTTCATGGAGTTTTTAAATGTACAAAATCAGGGCGCATATCCCAAAGTGGGACGAAAGGAGGAAAATAAGAACAGAACGAGCCAGTCTCCTCTCTGGTGCACTGCTTTCTGCCCGGATGCGTTTCTGCCTGGATGCTACATGTGCTCTCTGGGCCAGGTCACCCCCAGCCTCAGGTACCCCCTATACATTCAAGACTCCATAATCCTATTTTCAACTGCTCAGTGGACATATCCATCTGGACACACTTCTTGGTCACTTTTCAGGACCCAACTCCTCAGTCATCGAAGCTGCCAGTCACTGGTCCACACTTTGGACACTGTGCTCACTGGTTACGTGGCTGTTTCCCCCACTAAATTGTGATCTCGCATAGGGCAGAGACCAAGCTTTCTTCTTTTTTGGCATCTGCAATGCCTGGCAAAGGGCTTGGCACAATTACAGTAACTGAAAACATTTCTTTGAACAAATGAATCAGATGAGCTTACCTCTGTTGACATTTTCTTTGTGTAAACATATTTAAGTTGGGGAATGCTCTCTGAACCTCTGATCAGGAAGGGGCCCTATTAAGATTCCGATGTGAATTTCCTATTTTATATGGAGGAAGTGGCCCCCATGGGGGATGTTCTGAACTCTGTAACCCCACAGGATCCTCTTTATCGTGACGAGCTTGACTCACAGCATAAACACATGGTAAAGGACCTAGAAAAATTTGGCCCAATTTAAATATATGATGCGTCTTTGGAAATTTTAAATATGCATATATACATATATGTGGTGTATGTACATATTACAAGATATAAATGCATTTTTAGAAGGTACTTTAAAAAAAGCCAAATCTACTAAAATTACAATTCCACATTAACATTATGAAATATCCACTTACCATCAGCGAGTACTTTTAAAAGAACAAAGTGTGAGAGATTCAAACAAACGGGGACTACGTTGCTGTAGTGTGGCCTAATATTTACAGAAACATAATCAACATTGTGAAACGGCTTCTTTTCAATTGGCAGCTAAGAGAGTCTTAAGTGGAACTTACTTCAGTAAGAAGACTGACTCTCTAATGAAGACAGGCCTGGCATGTTACTCGGGGCAACTGCCCTCGAGGGAGTTTGGATGCCGTGGTGCGTTCTGGCGTGCAGCGTGCAGGCTAAGTTTCACGGATAGAAATCAAGGGAGAACGAGAGGTGAGGGCAAGTGTTACAGATGCTGGCCACCACTTGGGGCATGGGGGTGAGGGATGGGCTGCTTTTTTCTGGAAAAAGGAACGCTGCGATGCTACCTTTGTTGTAGGTTAAGTTTTTACTATTCTTCCAGCATGTTTCCGCCCTACCCAAACCCCCTTGGGGATAAACTTTTCTGGCCAGACAGTTCAAAATTGCCAGACTAGCCTGGACTGTCCCAGAAAGCAAAACTGTGCAGGCAAAAATGGGCACAGGGGCCTGTAAACGGTGGATGATATTGTCAATGTTCTCAAGGAGCTCACTGTCCGGAGATGGAGAGGTGATCACCCAAAGGCACCCCTACTTTATGATACTTTAGCCTGGAGGGAAAAGATAGCTATTTGCAGTATAGGTGACCCTTGAACAAGGTGGTGTATAATTTATAGTCGGTCCCCTCTGCATCCCTGAATTCAACCAACCACGGACCATGAAGCACTGTAGTATTTACTACTGAAAAACATCTGTGTGTAAGTGGACCCTTGCAGTTCAAACTCCACTGTTCAAGGGTCAACTGTACTTGAATTTTCAGTGGTCTTTAAGCCTGGTGCCCAGAGAACTCACCTGAAGCTTTACAGCCACACCAACACCCCGCCACAGGCTCTTTCTTTCCCTCCCTCCCAGGACCCCACCCCTGGAGAGTAGGCACACTCTGCCTCGGAGGTCTGGCCCAGAGCCCAGAGTGCTGGTAAGCTCTCCAGGTGAGTTTCCTCTGCTTTCTCAGTCTTTCCGTAAACAGACCAGCACTTGCCTCAGCCCTGCAGGTGTCTGCTTCATGGTTTTTAGCCCTTTGTCTAACATACCAGACGCTGTTGCCCTCGTAGGCATCAGCTCTGTCCTGCCCACAGGGTCTAGGCTGCATTCTTTCTCCATCTGGGAGGTGCCCACATAATGGGGTAAAGAAAATGGTAAAACTCCCAGCAGTGGAGCCATGGAAAGCGTCTGACAGTGTTTACACAGGCCGCGCCCGGGAAGGTTCTGTTGGGGAGAGCTGAGAGCTGGAGAGAATTGTGGGCTCCTAATATATGCCCTTTGGTTGATCTCGGGGTGTCCTGGCATTTCTGACTGCTCATTTTAAAAGAACCAAAGTCACCTTAACCCAGAGAACAGAGTCACCCCTCAGTCTGGCAGGCCCTAAAGAAGTATTTGATGGGGTTCAGGACATGTGACCTCAAAGTATGGCACCTTGAAGGAGCTTGAGGAAATGGCAGAAGCAGGAAGGTTTCTCTGACCTTTCCCCTGCCATCGTCTCCTGAAACAGGTCATAAAACCTTCACTTGAGAGGCGCCCTCCCTAACCCTGGAGGAAAGGAGCATCCTTATCTCTGAAGACAAGACAGAGGGCCTTCGAAAATTGGAACAGGCCTTGCTAGGTTTCCCCCACTTCACCGCACTTACCTCATAGTCTTTGACCTATCAGATTTTTACACAAATGCTCACTCTTCATCAAACCTAGGATAGAAATACTCAGGCTTAACTGATTTTTCGGGTCTTCTCATCTCTTTTTGAAGGCTCCTGCGTCATGTAAAATTTATATTAAATAAATGTGTGTGCTTTTCTCCTATTAATTTATCAGTTTAATTTTCAGACTCAGCCAGAGACCCTAGGAGGCTCAAGGGAAACTTTTTTCTCCCCTACACATTTCACCAAAATTATTTTACCTTTCGTTTAGAGAGGTTCTGGAAATAGAAAGGTCCTTCCCATGGAGCGGGGGTGGTGATGGTGGTTTGAGGAGAACCTAAGACATCCTTAAAAGAAAGGAAATGGCCTTAATGTTTCAAAAGATCAGGGAGGAGTGCGGGGAAGTGAGAAAACAGAGCTGATGCATGTGAAGAAATTAAATAACTCCCCACATCTTAGAGCAGATTGAATTTACATTTTACTTAAAAAAAAGGGGAGGAGTACATACACAGGGAGGAAAATGGGACGGGAACAACAATGATCTGAAATGGATTTCTACAGTTTTCCCCTACAATGGTAGATTTTGTCTGTTGGGCAGTATTTCTCCTGCTGGCGTACAACTGCTTACAATTAACGAGGTTGTAGACAAGGGAACTGCCAAAGTTTGGGCCTGAATGGAAAAGAGAGGAAGTTATCATATACAATGTAAGTTTACAATACACAGCATTTTCTTTAAATGATGTAACGCAGTCGCAGGAAGAAGTTAACAGTACTAACACGAGAATAATCAAATTTTTGTTTGTTATCCATGTACAGCAACTAACTGCTTTACAAAAAAGCAAAATAATACAATATATCATCACAGGTATTTACAGTGTAGTAAATATACTTTTCTGTCAAATTTTACACAAACTATTTACAGGTGAATATACTGCATTAAAAAAAACTGTGTGGCTGACACTAAGAGTGAATTTTTGCATAAGTCCATTGCATAACATTGAATAAGACATGCCTCATTATGCCTGGGTTGGGGGTGGGATGTAAAAACAAAACCAAAAAAACCAGAAAAGCCAAAACAAAACTGAAAACCCCTAAAACCCACTGAGCAGGGAGGGTTGCCGGCTTACAGTCTGTCTCCCCCAGGACATCCGTTCATGGGGGTGGCAGCTGGCTGTTCTCTGTGGTGTCCTCAGCCCTGGCCCAGGACCTGCACAGAGCCGGCACCCAGTAACGGACAGGTGCTGAGTGGATGCAGGACAGAGCACTTGCCACTTCCCCCAAAGCTAGTGAACTGGGTCTCGGTGCTGGCAAACAAGGGCACACCCCTGGGACAGGGCAGTGAAAAAACAGGGAGATCATGCATGCCAGAAAACATGGTGAGTTAATGTTTTCCTTTTTAAAAAGTCAGGGGAAACACCCACAAACCCCAAACAAATTACTTTATAGAACTTACATCCAATTATGCAAAATAGGCAACCTACTATGAACTTCAGAATTTCTTGTGCAGGTTATAAGTATGAGGCCTAAAAAACAGTTTCATTTCTCAGAGGAAGCATACTGGTGAGAGATTTATCTCATGTGCATTTCAGTTTCTTGGAAAGCTGGATTTTCCTCAAAAGGCAGAAGTTCTTCAAACAAGGTAAATCTTAATAAGTTTTCAAATCCCCAGGATATACTGGTAAAAAGCATTTTTGCAATTCAAAGAAGGCTCAATTTTGATTTGTGCAATGCAGATCATTAATTTCATGAGGTACTTCAAGTGAATTCATCCATTCATTACACTAGAGGGAAATAACGAATAAATTTAAGACATAGCATACCTTGGAAAACTTGTTTATGGAAAGATCAATATTTTTAACGGTAAACCTTTGGAAGTTCCTCTATTTTGATAGGAGAAGGAAAATAGCATAACACTACCCACTGTCATTGCACCAAACCAACAACAAAGAGGGAAAAACATGGAACCAAAATGATTAAAGGCTCACAACTGCCTTTTATTCCAGGAGGCAGGAAGTTGTGATGCCCATCCCAGAAGCTCTGGGGTGTGGGGGAACGTGGACCTTACCAGCAGCTTGGCATCCTTGGCACCGGGCTGTTAATGATCTGTTTCTAAACTCAGCTCTAGTCTTAATTCCTTATCGTCTCAGTTTCTCTGTTATTATAAACATTCTATTCTAATGAAGCGTCTACAATAGTTAAAAACAAAAGTTTAGTTAATTGCACCTGTCTTCAATATTTTCCAACAATTCAGTGTCAAAATAACTATGAACACTAAAGTTTTTTTCATTTTGGCTAACGGTTCTTACTTTTCCCAGGACTGTAAACAAATTAAAAAAATTAAATTCTTGTTATTTCTGAATATCAAAAGCAATTTTATTTACATTAACATATTACATTGTTACTGTGTGGATAAATGTGAAATGTGTTATATTATTAAAATCAGAACATTTAAATGTACCATTGATTTAGCTGTGGAATTTAATTTACTGAAATCCACTCATGAAATAGCACTTCAGGAAACTCCCCCTCCCCTAGGTTTCTTCTTCTCTCCCAAAGCCATTACACCTTAACATATAAAGGGAACCCAGGAATAGGGGGATAATATCTTCTTGTAATAAATATGGTTTAGTCCTAAATTGGAACATCCAGATACTAATATATTCACTGAAGTCAAATTATTTTGCACACTGCAGGTACCACAAAGAAATTGGATCTGCATTACTACGGAAATTCCAATGCCATGATAATCCATACCATTCAGTATAGCAGCAACTCTTAAGGTCCCCTATCGTCATAATAATGCAGGTTGACCAGTCTTTTCACAGTGATTAAATGCAATTCTATCATATAGAACCCAAATGTTTTTGCTAGAGATTCCTGACTTTTTTGGAGGGGAGAGGAAAGATTACAAGACATTTAAAATACATCTCATCAAAAAATTTTTGATAATATACACCACACTCTATGTTTCTGGGAAAATTATTAAACAAGATAAAAGCATCGTCTACTCTAATAGTCACGTACCATTCCATTTTGTTTGGAGCTAATGCAACCATCTACGGAAATTACCTCCTAGGAACAATTTGCAACACTCTGTTCACTGATTACCCTGCTCGGAATTATTTAGGAAAGAAGAAGAGGAGGGGAAAAATGTATAATTACTATACTTAGTATAGTTTTGGCTTACAAAAACAAAAAACGACTTTTAGCATATTTAAAGATTAAAAGATAATCAACTGGAAAAAAATATAAACTAGTTTGGATGACTGAGTTTGGATAAGGCCTCAGAACTCATCTCTTTAATTCGGTAATGTTAAGATACATGTGGTTATGCTTATTTTCCTGTAATTATTGCTAATACTCAAGTGTTAGTATTTCTTAAGAATCCACTACAAAATACTAAATCCCTCCTCCCCCACCCCCCAAAGTACCTCGCCTGTGGCTTTATGGTATGAAGTCACTGAGGCTTGACCTCTATGGTTCTTCAGTTTTGTAAGGTAAAAAAAAGTCCACAGCTAAAAGTCAGATTAAACATACTGGGGTTATATTATTATTTCTCCCATTAACTTCTATCTTGAAAAGTGTGTAAATAAGACTAACACTTTACTTTGTATGTTGAAGAAGGAGAAAACATAGAAGGCAGAGCTCTGTGCAAATGGCTTTCATAGCTGGCCAGTAGTAGCAGTATTCAAGAAATCATCCTCTCTCACAATTGGGATGTTCTCAGTTCAAGTGTCCTGACCTCCCACTTTCTTTGCAGTGGTTCTGAACACTTGCTTAAACCAGACAAACCAAAAGTAGAAGAAAAAAAAGTTAAAGAAAAAAGCAGCATTAAATTTAGGCAACGCTTCCAAGAGTTGATCATCTGGCAACATGGCAGACTGGATGGGCTCATTATAAAACATGAAGTGCAGCATCACAGCACGGTGGTGAGGGGTCACTAGTGAAGAGCCCGTATAAGTTAAGTCTGTTTGAAAACGGAAAGAAAGAAAGCTTCACACGATCTTCTTAATGCTATTACGTTTGAAACTGCCAGCGCTTCTTTGCTTCTGCACCTGGCTTGCGGATCCATGACGAGTTCGCCCACTGTTACAGTGCCCAGTGGTAGGGGAGAGTTCAACATTCTCCTTGTCGATTCCTGGAGAGAAACAGAGCAGCCAGTTACCCCCTCTCCTGTGGTGTTGAGCTCCAGGACTGAATCTCACGATTTGTATACGAGATACAAGCTGGTGTATTGTTTTTGCATTTATTTTAATAGTCAGTTGCTAGAGTGTTTACAAAGATCTTGTCACACAGAAAACCTCACACTTTGTTAAGCAAAATTTGCTATCATGGCAGAAAAATAGCATAAGGAAAAAAAAAAAACCAGAGAAGTTGCAAGGAAAAGCTAGAGGCAGGCAGGATTGAGCTGAATGAAAGGCTAGCAGCCACCAAAGACTAGAACGCCTTCCTCCAAATCAAAACAGAAGCTTCCAGCAGAGGTCAGCTTCTAGCCACGTAGCCTTACTGGTGTTCTATACACAGAATATATTCTGTAGTTGCAGAAGGTACAGAAATTCATCATTTCAAAGAAAGGCAGATGCTTTTTATTTTTTAAATCATAGTGCCTACCCCAAAGGAACTCAAATATTTACTGAGAAAATAATATATCAAAAAGGTCATACTGTAGAATTTTTGCTTTGATCTTCTTTTCAACTCTGGCAAGTCATTTTTTGTTCTGTACCGTAAACAGATGCCATTTATTTCTCTCATGGAGGAGATTAAACCTCCCCAAACTGGGCCCTACAATGTATTTTTATAAATCATCTAATTAGTAACTTCATAAAAGTAACTAGAAGCAAAAACAAGGTATTTTTTACTCATCAGATTAATAAAGATTACAAATTCGACAGGTAACAGAATAGTGGTTACCTCTGGGGAAGAAGTGACTGGAAGGGGGCATGAGGATGGTTTCTTGGGGTGCTGGCGATGTTGTTTCTTGATCTGGATTTTTAAGTATGTTTACTTCTTAAAAGTTCATTAGGTTGTAAGTTTATAATCTGTGTGCTTTTCTGCCATACTTGAATAAAATTTACTAAAATAATTAGACCGATTATACCCACCTTTGACATAACTACTGGTAGGAAAGCAAAAAGTATTTCAGCAATTTGTATCAAAATGTAAAGTACTGATTGATATTTACTGATACAGAAAAATGACCATAATTTTGGATTAGGGGGAAAAAATCCACATACAGGGGAAAATAAACAAATAAACAAACAAAAAGGCTGGGAAAACATTTGCCACAAAATGTTATCTCTGGATGGTGTGATTTCAGGTAATTTTTACTTTATTCTTTTTTTTTTTGGCTGGGCCACACGGCTTGCAGAACCTTAGTTCCTTGAACCCATGCCCCTTGCAACGGAAGCGTGGAGTCCTAACCACTGGACCACCAGGGAATTCCCTGCTTTATTCTTATCTGTACCATCTGAATTTTAAAATAAATAGTAAATTTGACAATGGAAAAACTTCTATTTTTGGACAAAAAATAGTACGTCAAGTCAAAAAGTATTTACGTTACTGAACATGTACATAGACCCACACATCTATTTGTCTGTTGGTTCTTGAACAGGAAATGGATCTGTGATGACCTCCTTCTAGGAGCCACACATCTTTGTTTGGATTCAGCCTTGAATTCAACTCAGAGTATGAGGCATCTACAGGCACATGGTCTGATTTACACAGGCTCCACAGAGGTTTGCTGTCTTGAGCTTATCAAAGGAACACTGGCATATGACAAAGTGCACTGGGCTGGGAGTGTGAGTGCATCATTAAAAATGTCAGCAACACCTCTCCAGGAGGCAAGCATAGTGAACCCACTCTTGAATCTGTTCCAATCTAATCCTACGGGTAGAAAGATAATCGGAAGAAAGTACACTGTGATGTTCAAAGAACTTTTCTCTGGGTAGCAGAATTCTGGATTTTTATTCTCTTCTGCATATTTATTTGCATCTTCTCCAGAGCTATTTAGAAAAGAAATAACAAAATTGAAAGGAGACTGCTCATCATCCCTTGAATGCGCCTTGAACTCTGTAATGTGTATTTGTGTAGCTCTTTCAATTGCTTTACCAATCTCTACAAGATAAAATGCAACCCGTATTTTTTCTCTTTTTTTTTTTTTTTTTTTTTTGCTGTACGCGGGCCTCTCACTGCCGAGGCCTCTCCTGTTGCGGAGCACAGGCTCCGGACGCGCAGGCCCAGCGGCCATGGCTCATGGGCCCAGCTGCTCCGCGGCATGTGGGATCTTCCTGGACCGGGGCACGAATCCGTGTCCCCTGCATCGGCAGGTGGACTCTCAACCAGTGTGCCACCAGGGAAGCCCCTTCTGCCTGTTCTTATATGGCATTTATATTTTGCCTATATTATCACAACTTGTGTATATGTCATATTTTCTCTACTAGAATAAAAGCAACTAGAAGGGCAAAGATCGTTTATCATGCATTTTTATCTTCCTATAAGATCTAGTTGACGTCTTTTTCAACAAACATTGGTTGAACCGATGTTTCCATTTTTAAATGTGATGGCTGCAATTCAGAGCCAAAAAGCATGCAACCCCTGATCTCCAGTGGGCTGGCGCCATATTTTTATTGGAAAAGACAGTTTTTTTTAGCTTCTTCCATCTGAAGTGATCATGAACTTGTCTGAGTATTTGACTTTCCATTTCCTCAAATTTGCATGTGGCCTAAAAGTTCAAGTCCAATAGTTCCTTATCTAAGTTTATTTCCTTAATAGGAAATAAGATTCGGGCAAAACTAGAACTTTAAAGATAAGGGTTTGAAACAACCAGGGGACGGTCATCAGGAGGGACACAGTGCTGATGACCACTGGAGGGCCAGTGGCCCTCTGCCAGCAATCTGCCACTCCGGGGCTCTTTCTCGTGTGACCACCTTTGGTGCAGCCTTGCCACTGCTGGACTACGGCTCATTCTGGGGGTGGGGGGGCAGAGCAGTCATCACACTGCAAGGTGGCAAAGCTACTATTTGAGGACAAGGGCCTGTTCAGTTTAATTCTTAAGAATTAAAATTATATAAATTATAATCAGAGTAAGTCACTAGGGTGAAGGTTTTTCTTCAAAGACATTACTAAGAATATTCCATTTCCTGTTTTGTTAAGCAAGTAACCGGGACTGTCACTGATAACCCAAAGCTTCAATGCTATGTGAGAGGCTGATGTCCCACTTTTACTCAATTTTCATCTCAATTCATTACCTGTTTTTGTGTATATGTTTTCTTCCTACTTAGTGACCCAACCCTACAAGTCACACACAGGTAAATGTGGCAAGATGGTGATTCCTAAGTTCAATTTCACAGCAAAGGTGTTTTATTTAAGGATCTAAGGAGAAGCTGACATAAAAATCTTGGAGGTTTTTTAAAAAAGCATTATATTTATACCAAGAAATAGCACCTTGAAAAAAGCCAGGTTAGTATGAAACAGAATGATACCCGTATCCTGGTTTCTAAGCATAATTCTCACTTTTGAGAATGTTGGCAGCATTCTTCTTTTTAACCCTCTGAAAATAAATCTAGAAACCTTTCTAGAATGTAGTGAAGGGTTTGGTCTCAACATTCTATAGGAAAAACTCTCAGATTATCAGCCTGACTGCCCAATTGGAGACAGCTCCATCTTGCTTTGGTGCATATACTGTATTTTAAATTGGTGAGCAGACCTTGGTGCCGCACTCCTGCTCATCAAGGCCACTTGGAGGCTTTGCATCCTGGTCTCTCTTATGCCCCTAAGCACTGGCTTTCCCTTCTGACTCTCAGTGGGCACAAAAGCAGAAATCCATGAGGTGACAGAAATCCAAAGGCCACCACCCAAGTGAAATAAAGGTAAAAACCTCTGTGGTCCTGACTTGCTAGTTTAAATTCCTTTAGATATGCTGTGGTTAAGCATGCAGCCAGTTACAAACAACATGCAGGGCAGGAGAAGCTGAAGATTCTCTACAGCAGTGTATGAATAAGCACTGTGCTTCAGTGAACTGTGGTAGTTCCAGATAAAGATAAAATCCTAAATAAAAGGTGTTATTGGCCAAAATTCAGTGAATTAAGAGGGAAAAAATTATTAGATTACACTATCGTTAAATAACATATATAAATAACTTACATATCTATTATACGTCTATCTCCTCTGCTCAAACATGAGTTCCTTGAAGGCAGGTATCAGGGTTTATTTTGACAACTAGGGATATAGTTCCAGGCTGACAAATAATTTTTCAAAAGTCACCTATTTTTTTTAAACACCAAAATGATTTCTCAAACTAGAACCTAATATTTTCATGAAATAATAAAAGGATCGAATCCCTTTTAGCTCTTGAGAAGCTGAGGAAAAATGGGTTAGGTGATTTGTGAGAAGTTATTCAACAAAAATGAAAGACATAATAATCCAAACCTCCCACCACCTGCACAAGGCGACAGTAAGTTCCCTGAATCTGCATTGCTTAGTTTATCACATATATCATATGGCAAACCTGTCAGAAAACTCATTGCATCTATGAAAAGGCAAATCTGTCAGAAGGCTCATTTGTTACACATACAGTGAGGCACATCAGAAGACCCAGGTTCCAGTCTGTTTGGATCAGAACTCTTATTTGGTTTCAGTTCTTAATCTGGCAATTAAAAATAACAGTAGACGTGCCTATTTCAAAGGATTGTTAGAAGAATCAGATAGGCTAGGTGAAGACTTTTTGCACACAGATAATTACAGCATAAATTAAGATGTTCCTAATACCTGAAAAAAAAAAAAGACCAAGTGAAGTACTGAAAGGAATTGTAGAACAAACGCAAAGGACTCGAATTTTATACTAGAAATTGTAAAATAAATGCTGCTAATGTAAATAAGCAAGAAATATGTCTTCTTAGAAGAAAAGATAACTATAGCTTGTTCTTATGCTATAGTAATACATTGATGGGAATGTGTTAAATATATATTTAGAAAATTCATATTTTGAGTTAGATATACAAAAGAGTAACTATAAGAATTTAAAAAATATTTGTAATGGTCTTTCATCAATTGCTAACACCTCTTTTTCTATACAGGTCTAATCTTTCTGTATACTAATCACTGAAAAGTAAAGAAAGAAAAGGCACCTTTTATAAATTAGACATAAGTGTATCACATTTTTTTCTCCTTAGTCCTTTGAGCTAACTAAGGACCACATTCCTTTCTTTTTTTTTTTTTTGCGGTACGCAGGCCTCCCACTGCTGTGGCCTCTCCTGTTGCGGAGCACAGGCTCCGGACGCGCAGGCTCAGCGGCCATGGCTCATGGGCCCAGTCGCTCCGTGGCATGTGGGATCTTCCCGGACCGGGGCACGAACCCGTGTCCCCGGCATCGGCAGGCAGACTCTCAACCACTGCACCACCAGGGAAACCCCATATTCCTTTCTTTTTAACACGGGTGACAGAGTGGACAGCCAGCTTTAATTTCTACGGAAATGCTGGGGTTGGCTTTGTATCTATATTTGGGGAAAATAACTACTTCCTAAGCTAAAAACTCTTCCCCAAACCACATACCCTCCTTTCTCTATTAACTCTCCCTGGAGTTTCTTGTTAACCTGCCTGTGTTAGTCCAGGGCTGCGACTGCATCTTCAGTGTTCAGGGGGAGCATGAACAGCTCTTTCATCAAGACAAGTCTCAGCCCTGTGGCACCGTAAGCATCCAGACCTTACAGTAATGGCCTTACAGATTCTTTAGGTGCCTGAACCAGACTCTGCTTACAGGGATTGGTGAATGAAGTCTCATGCCATGTGCCCAGGATGAGCGCAGGGTAAGCAGTATTTCGTGCAAAGATGACAAAAGTAAAGAGTACCTTGATGAGGCAACAGCTGCATGAAAACTGCTGATTTAGAGCAAGGCAGAGAAGCTTCACAGACACAGAATGGAAGAAAAAACAAAAGTGAGTGATATCTGTAAGGTTTTTAGAGGGTGAAATATGATTAGATACTGGATAATTATTACCTTCCTTGGTTTTCAGGAGGATTCTTGTTTTAATTACTGAACTCTGACCATTAATTTCCCAAACGTTACAATCTCTGAATAAATGGCCAAACTTACAATTTTACAGATAGATGTGTTTTTACCACCTTTATTAGAAGTAAGAATTTTAGTGTAAATCAAGAATTACAATAAAAAATGAAATGGAAAATTAGCAGAAATTACACCAAGCAATTGCTCAGTTTAAAATTATTTTTTTCCCTTAAATACGGGGTAATAACAAAGAAAAAAGAAGAAAAACTAAATCAAGAATATACCAAATAAAGGTCTGGGATACGGTAAGCAGTTCCCTAAAACATTAAAATTGTTTTGGAGATTTTATGTAGTCTCAAAATAGAGGCCTCTAAGTTTCTTCTAAGAGGGAGACATTTTAAACCTGGTAAACACAGCAGAAGTGTGACTAAGTCTACCCTTTGGAGAAATGGTTTTGATAAACTAACCTTTTCTGCACACAGCTGTCAGCACTACTGGGCTAGCTGATCCACCCGGCTTCCTGGGAGGGAGGTCTGCATTACAGAAGCAAAGTGACTGAATAACTGACAGGCCTGGACATAGCCCCAAAATAAAGTGAAAGAAGTGAATTTAAAATAAAGTTCAACTAAATAGGTCTTTGCTCCACACTCTGATACTCTAATCCATACTCTAATACTAACAGTAAAATAAGGTGATCAAAGAAAAAAATTAAAGTTTTTTTTTTCCAAGTGAAAAAACATTTAAAATAGATCACAGGCTTATTTTTGTTAAAAAATTATAAAATATGTGACCTCACATATTTTTGAGGTCAAAGATATATTATAAAACTTTTGCCGTAATTATTACCTGATTTTTCCGAACAGATGTCCCTTTGAATGATCAGAATAGTTTACAGTATAAGGTACAACATAAGTACAAAAGAGATCACGAAAGAGGGCAAAATAGTTATTTGTGTATACTTTGCCACTCTTACTGTTCTGAAATCTATTTGAGGGCAGGTCTCATGTCCTAGTAGCCCCCACCACTCCCTTGGGTCTAACAGAGTCCCTTGCATGTAGTAAACAATGAATATCTGGGATAATTCAAGATAAAATCTGGATTTCGGGTTATTTTCTTCAGAGCATTGTAGTATTAATCTCGTACCTAAAAATCAAAGAACTTGTGTACACAAAGAATTTGTTAAACAACATGGCTCAGAAGGAAATAACAACTTTAGCTGAAACCGAATACTGAGATCCACAGGCAAAAACTGTCAAGCCTCTGGGGACCAGGGTCTCTCTCATCTTTAAATGTTCCAGAGTACCTAGTGTATACCTACAAAATAGGTGTCTGAATGTTTGCTGAATTAAATTACAGTGTGAAAAATATTAGGAGGTCTCGGTAGAGTATAAATTAAATTTTAATACATTGGAAATGAACCTATTTAATTTCTTTCTAATCAGTACTAAAATCCATATAATTCCATCTGGATTTTTATTTCTAGTATACTTGCTCCTTAATATCTAAAGAGGATACAGGAAGACTATTTGGAATGCATTCTTGAAATGGTTATAAAGCACTCACAATATGGCTTTTAAAAAGGCTTCTTTGCTCATCCTGTAAGAGAGCCATTTATGGCTTAGCCTTAAGCACGAGAAAGTCCCATATATAACATTTTTAGTAGATAGGTTTTATTTTCTAGTTCTAATCCTGGTTCTTCAATTCATGTCCAGCTCAGCTACACTGGACCTAAGAATGGATCGCAATATCAAATTTGAAATATTCTTATCTATCAGAGAGTAAATATTATGGATTCTCTTCAAGATTCTCATAGTGGCATGTGGGAAAATCTGAAGAGACAAAGTTTTATGTCCATTTGGCTTAAAGGACCACAGTTAACACAATTTCATATGCACTGAACTCTGAGTACAGTCCACTGGCTCCACTGATACCAAGTCAATTTCTACTAGGAGTGGGGTCAGAAGACAGTCATTTATGTAATTTTATATACGGAGTTATAAAACAATCCTTCTTGTGCTAAGGGGACAGACAAGTGGGCTATGATCATCTGTCAAGAATGGATTTTCAGAGACAACTGCTTTATGTAAATGACCGCTACTTCCTCAAAAGCTGGTGACTGATGAATTATCACCAAAATTTTTACCTAAGTAAGGTTTAGTGTTTCATGGGGGAGGGCGAGGGGGTTCATGAATTTCTTGTCTAGCTAATTTGACAGTAGAGAATATTGGAGACCAAAAGAAGATACAGCTTCGTGGCAGATCCTGCTAAGCACCAAAGATCTAGAAAGCAAAGTCTTGCACTGACAGAGAAAGTTTGAAGCAAAGGCTTGAGCTGTGTGCAGATCAGCAACTTTTGCTTTTTGACATAAAGAAACAGAGCTTTCACCTGTTTAAAATTCAGTAGACTAGCGCAGGCTGATGTTGGGTAATTTGATGGCAAGCCACACTTATGCTCCATTTCAGGGAGTGACACAGGGCTTCTTTAAATACTTCTGCTTAAGACTTGGCTGACGGAAGTGGAGACAGGGAAATATTCTGGTTTCTATACAACCAAATAGCGAAGCCGAAATGCTGGAGTGAGTTATGAATCTGGATTAGATTCATCACTTCTTTTAGCCCTTTGATATCAGCAAACTCAGATCCACAAAGAATTGAGGAGATAGGGATGTAAGATTACAAGGAGCTAAAGATATAAAACAGCATACCTAGTTACAAAGTATTAACTCTTGTAAGAGGTATTCCCTAAGAGCGAATGACAAAAACACAATAATTAGGTAAATAAATAAATCGGGATCCTTTCATGGAGATGAGCCCACAGTTTAGAGATACAAATGGGTTTCATCGAAGAGTAAAGTTACTAATGAAAAGATAAACTCTTTTTCTAGTAACATGTAGTAAAATAATCTGGTGAACCAAAGGACATACAATTTAGAGACAGAAAAACACCGTTATTCTATTTAATTAATTGTATTCTTTTAAAGCTTCAGTTTCTTTTGAGAATAGTCAGAGGTTTCCAGGGTGTTATAATCTATTCAAGCAGCCATCTTTGGAGAACTACTGGAGGTGACACAGTAGGTTTAAAACTGTAACCAAAACCACATATGCTATTCTTTGATTTCTCTAAACAATTCTAAATAAGAGGTTACAGAGTAGGACTACTTTTCTAAGCAAATGATATGGCTAATGTCCAATCAACACAGGACATGGACAGTTAATCAACTAGCAGAAGAACTTGTACTAGTACCTTTATTCTTAATCTGATTATTTTATTGTCTCTATCAGTGGGCAAAGATGGGCAGAAATACCCCTGACAATTAGTTTGGGTTAAAAAAAAAAGTCAATGTAAAAACAACTAAACATTTTGACAGCTTTAACATCACTTTAGTAGCCCAAGAGGCAAAAGACTGGTCAAAATGAACCAAACTTTAAAAACAAGAGGATCAATATAGACAGTCTACGAATTTTCTAATTGTGATTAACTTCAGTGGTTGACTAACCCAGACGATAAGAGAGCTCTACAGAAGAAAAGGAGCAGTGGACTCAAGGTAAGGCAGATGGAAGTAATGAGACAGAAATAAATAAATGAAACAAAAAGGGGAAGGGAAGGAAGAAAGATGACAGATACGGAAGGCAGTGAATGTGGTAGAAAGAGCACTGGCCCTGGTTCTGGGTAAGAACTGTGTGATAAAGCAATTCACTTAGCTCTTCTAAACTCAGTCTCCCCTTCACACACAACATTGTGAGCCTAGAACTAAATTACCTCTATAGAACCCCCTAGCTCCAAAATGCTAAGATTTTATGGCGGGAGGCAGGGGGTAGTGGTGATGAGGGAAAGAATTCAGTGGCTGCAGTATCTAGAAGAAAGTAAACTTAAAGGCTTGCCCTGGCTTTAACAGTTGAAATGCTGATAATGGGGCAAGATCATAGGCACACTCTAGTGCATAAGAATCACCTGGGTGTTTATTAAACACAGATTGCCGGCTGGGCCCCACTCTTGGAGTCTCTTGTGCAGGAGGTCTGGGGTGGGATTCTAGCGTTTGCATTTCTAATAAGCTCCTAAATGATGCTGAGGCTGCTGGTCTGGGACCACACTTGGAGAAACACTGTTCAAGGGAACAGGTGACAGAGGCCAAATAAACACAGTTATATGGGGAAAAAAAGTTGGCCAGATTTCTCTTATTTCTTGGGAGGGGAGAAAACCTGACTAGGTGCAGTAAGGTGATTGATAAGTAAATGCTGGATCAAACAATTTGTTTCCTCTGCTGACGAAGGCTTTGTTGTTGACCAAAGCTTAATAGATGAATATAGTTATTTAATACAATGGTTTATAATATGAATTGGGTATTAGATTTGCCAAGTTCTTCAGAACCTTCAAAACTATATATGTTTAAACATTCATGCAAAACTGAGATTATAAACTGGGAATTCTACTTATGGATCTTGAACGTCACAAAATAGCTATAATACATCATTTGGCTTTTTAAAAGAAAATCCATGCTAACACTTAACTACGTCTAATATTGATAACTTTTCCTTATAGCATGAGGTGTTTCATAAGTAAACTTTTCAGATAATGAAACTTTAAACACAAAACCTTTTTAATTTTAACCACTTTAGAAAGATATCTTTCTGAAAAGAATACATGACCACAACGGAAGCTTCCTTCATTACCCACTGCCATCATAAATACACAATGGCGTCAGTTCTGTAATGAATTGAATACACCTCCAGGGTTTGACCAGACTCATAAGAAATCATCCGCTTTGTCACTGAATAAGCCCAGAGTTCTGTACGTTTGCCATTTCTGCCATCTTGTTTATCTCAGCCCCACCCGAGCTATTAGCTGTTAATTCTCAGTTTATCTGCCTCTTAGTTGCATGTTGAATGGGCATACTTTCCCCACTTGGACCTAAGAGTGACTCCAGAGTCAGGAATATGCTTATGGGCTTTAAGATGTTATTTTTTTGAGCTGGCATTTTTGTCTGGTTGTTTATTTACTCCTAGATTTTCAGGTTGTTGCTGGCAGCAGGGAAAAGGGGCACTACTATATTTTGTATATTTTTGGGATCCAGTATGCTGTATCAGAGACACAGAAACACTAGGGCATGGTTAGTATATCTAGTAAGGGAATTACAATTCTGTTCACTTACAGGGTTATATACCTTAGGTTACTCTTCCTGCCTAAACTCTAAACACTTATCAACCTTGGAACACTATGTGAACACTCTAAACACTTCACTATCTTTGTATAACTGTTTGAAAGTAGACAGCTTTACAGAAACCAAAATTCAAATCAGCTACAAGGTAAAGAAGAAATGTAAGATGAATTTCATGATAAAAAGGAGCAAAATCTGCTATAAACTGATAACAAGGGAATTCCTAATGTTGGTATAGTAATATTATTGCTCAAATTTATATAAAGATTGCATTTACTGACCTGGGGAATGCTGGGAAGTTGCAAGTGAGGTCATGGAATTAGAAAGGTTAAGGTTAGCAGTAATACTAAGCTGGCTCTGCACTGCAGGAGGATAAGGAGATGTGGGTGTCAGGAGGGACTCCTCACTGGTTTCTTCATCAATTCCAGGCAAATACGTGTCAATCAAGGCATCAAGAAACTTAACAATAAGCTCAGCATAGTCTGGGATTTGTGTTTGCTGTAATGGAAAATAGGACATTATTTTAGCTCTGTTCTTTTTTCTTTTCTTGTAAATCCCCCTTGAAGCCAAAAAAGATAAATTCAATTTTTGTTTTGGGCTTAATTTACTATTTTTCTTCCTTTGTACTACAGGTCATTAAAAAAAGGGGGTGGAATAATATGTAGACTACCATGGGACTTACAACTGGGAATTTCATTCAGCTAACACAGCTTCCAGATGAACCTGTGATTACCGAAGGCCATGCACAAAGACTGAATTAATTCTGAGAGAATCCAATCATCAGGAATGATGTCTAGTCTATTTTCCAAAACTGAGAAAATGAGCGGAGCATCATTCCAGCTGCCATTTAGAGATTCAACTAACTAAATACTGTGAAGGGCTCGGAGGGTTACTGGCAATCAAACTACAAAAGTTCCCGCATTAAACTTATTTCTGTGACTTCAGGCCCATGTTTTAAATGACAGCCTTTGCATATCAAGAGGTATGCAGTAATAACTAAACAAAACAAAACTAAGTACTCAATCGTTAAAATTAGAACAAGGTTTATGCAATTCGTATTGATTTAGCACCCCTATCTCTAGAACACTGCACTAGGGGAAGAAAAAGAAGTCCTGCCTTCAAGGAACCTCAATCAATTTGGAGAGAGACCATATACAGAGAGAATAATTAAATACACATTTATGTAGCATTATATCAACTAACGCCAATCAAAGAACAAACTGAATGGAGCAAATGAGGATACATTCAGGGATATATTCAGGGAAGAGTGAATCTAATGCAGCAGGTTGGAAGGAAAAATGTTTTCTTGAGGTCAATTTCTTTTTCATTATGTAATTTTTAAAATTGAGGTTTAATTGACATAAGTTCAGGTCATGAGGTAGATTTTAAACATACGTAATGCTCCTTCCTAATCACAAGATAACTAAATGTGTGCACTAAGATCATCAACTACATGAGGGACCGAGGGCAGAAAGTTTACAGAGGTTTATCATACGTTTCTGAAAAGTCAAGCATAAATTTAGTTGAAATTTTTTTTTTTTTTTGGTAAAAGCTAGTATATAAACATATTAAAGGTGCTGCCTCTTGGAAAGAATCTTGTGGTAGAAAACTTTTAATAAAAATAACATGTGTTTTTCGTGAATCATTCTGGTTTTCAACATATTGTCTTAAAGCAGGCACAGTAATATAAATAAAACTTTCATTTTGTCAATAGAGAAAAAGATATTTTCTTACCTTTGAAAAGGGTCCTGCAAACCGCCATAGGCCATTAAAACCAAAACCTGCAACAAATCAAATGTTACTTATAGCAAGCATGACACTCTTTCAGTCTTAACAGAAATTATATAGTTGATGATATATAAAACCCACACACACAGTGAAAACATTTTTTTTTTTAGAATGAGTGTCAGACTAACACTCACTGAAAATATACCCAGTATAAAACCATATTTTAGTTAAAAAGTTGTCAACCACTTATTGTACTGAACACATAATTAAAAGTCAGAAAATGGCATATTAGAGAGGTGTGAACAAGCCTATTCCTCATAAGGAATTCTTCAGCCAGTGCATCCTTTAATAGCACACATGTTTGAAGTTCATCAATCATCCTCCTCCCGATACGTTTATTTACTTTGCAGGTAAGATGTTTGGTACTGTGGTGGGGATTCTTCATGGTACACCACACTTTGCACAATCCCATGGATTGGATTTAACAAATTTGGATCTTGGCACAATGACAACAGGGTGTTGATCTTAGAGTCCAACAAATTGTGCCTAAAAAAATAAAAGTCAACAGAGGAACATTTTAAAGGAAAATTAAGTGAAAATATATACTGGAAAATATTTTTCCCTATAACAGTATGATAAAAATGAAGGGTGATGAGTGCTTTTCCAATTTTTCTCTAATGAACGTGTGTATCTGCTTTTTTGTTTTGTCTTTTGTGTTTAAGTCGTTAGGAAAACATGGTAAAAGCACCTAACTGGCACTGTCATATAACCGTGCGCAACTATAGACGGTGACTATTTGCTCAAGACAAGGCTGGCTTCTGTCTGCCACTCAGCATGCTTTAGCACCATCTCTTTCTGCTGATTATTGATATGTACCCAGGAGTTAAAACTAAATTTAATATTAATCAGTGTTTAATAAATGCTGAATCAGATCGAATGAGGAAAGCAAAATTAGCTTGGAGGGGGTGGAATATATGATCCAATTCAAACTTCTGAGGAAATTAACTATTTCTAACCCAGCTATACCCCATTAATAAAAATAACCAAGAGCCAAGTATATAAAATTCTGAAATTTATAAATAAGATTAAACAAAAACAAAGAAATAATGATACTACCTAGAAGGCCTAGATTAGGAATAGAGTTTCCCAAGTTTCTTTGGGTTATCTAGATTTGAACACTTTGAGGCTAATATGATTTTAGCCCTTAAGAGAGAATAAAATTCATCTCCCAAATAAGAAGTCAATTTTGTTTTCACTCAGCTGTGGGTTAAAAACAAAAGCCTTACTGAAAAAGAAAACAGAACAGGTATGCTGATTTAAATATAGCAATCTAACAGCTTTCTCCTAAGTGAGGAAATAAACAATGCTCATCACAATGAACAATGTAAGAAAATCACAAGATAAAAAAATGCTTTTCCCACTCTGACAAGTACAGGTTTCTGGTAACTGACTATACTGCTGAACTGAATGAATAAGCATTTTCAGAACTCCAATGGAAAACTGATGAATTCATAAAACTGCTAACAAAAGATCAAGATAAAAAAAATTAATTACATGGGACTGAGTGAACTGATGAGGATGATTATAATTTGTGACTTTCTGTTTGAATTAAAAAAAAAAAAATGTTTTTCCCGATCGACAGGCCAAAACTAGTCCTAGGTCCCATTAAACCCACTGTCTCTAAGCTAAAAATCACTATCACACTACTTCACGTTCCCCTCTCCACAACCAGTGAACACTACTGGGTGATACTTTTCCTAAGCTTTTATAAACATTTGACTTCAAGACAGATACAAAAGTTAAACACAAGTGGAGATACTTACACAACAGGAAAAACTTTGGGGAAAACAACACTAGCTTCTGCTAAGTATTCATAAAGAATTCGTTGATCAAACTCATCTGTGGTGTATTTCACCAGCGTAGCCTGCAAAAAAGTAAACAAAAAACATTTTATTTTGTGGCTGAATTGTTACCTGTTTTGGTGAGAAGCAGAATATGGCCTTCCTTTCATGTTTTTAATATTTAAGGGCCTTCTAAGAGTAGACTGGAAAAAAAACCCCACAAAAAGCAAAAAATATTACCAGAACAGTAAGAAGAAGTGCTTGGATCTTCGGATCAGTAAGTACTTCCTCATCTAAGAGAACATTTGATTCAGACACTGAAACTTTACGTAAATGTGGGTGCTGTTGTGATGAGGAAATCCTTTGAGTTTCTGTGGTAAGATATGGATTAACACAATCAGCTATATTAATCAAATATAACACACTAGATACTATTTCACCTAACAGATTTTAATGTCACTTCTAAAATTCGATAGCTTTTTAATAGACACTTAAAAAATCAACATAAATATCATACAGAATTACTATTCACCTATACAGAAGTTCTGGCTAGCTGTATACAATGTTGTATATCATATGTATGATTACTTTCTATACATGTTTCAGGATATCTGTCATTTTAAGGACTGTATAGCTTGTCTTTGTCTTTTGAAAAAGAGCAAATGTTTCTATATTTTATCCTAATGATACTAAGAAATGTCTGGAAAGCAAATATGGCTTTAATGTACTCTCCCTCCTTACTTTCAATGATCTAGATTAATTATTAACTTTGTTTCTCACCCATTTCATAATCAGTTTCTGCTACTCTCCTCATTTTGGGGGGTGTTGTGATCCCTGATTCCATTTCTTGCCTTTTAGGAGCCTTTGTGTCTGATATCAAGTGATCAAAACTTTTCCTTGTTCCTATAAACAAAAGTTACAGAATATGGAAGTTCATTAACCACAGTGTCTGTGAATAGGAATATACTAAAAAGAAAATGTTTGGGCATAAAGTGTTTAAGTTTTCACTTATGGACCCAAAGAAAGCTCAAACATATCCCTGGGGCAGAGTTCCTCTCCTTTCCTGTTTTTTTCCATCTTCTCAAGGAATTTTGGCCACACAGCTATTCTGTTTCAGGACAGGATGTGCCTTATTGGTCCAAATTAAATTGAGATTACATGCACTACACTGGAGGTAAACCAAACTCCACCAACAAGTACAATATTTGATAATAAATACAGAGATATGTGCTGTTTAGTAGCAAAGATCAACTATGTCTGAACAGCCTTTTTTCAATTTAAGGCATTCTGCTGGTGCCAAGAATGAGTCATTAACCTATGAAGAATTTCTAAAAGTAGACAAAATCAAAGTTTGATTTTACTTCTTCAGGCTTTGAAAAAAGGATGTGCATGCCTCAAAGTACTAAATAATAGATACACTGGGAGATGCTTCAAAAATAGCAAGCAGTAACCGTTTCCCACTTGGCTTTGAGTTTCTCTAATCATGTATTATATCGATGTTAAATACCTTTCTCTTAAAGTAAAAGTATTGAAACTGGATTATTTGGAACTTATATATTTCTGTTCTTTATATTCCAAGAACTTCTCTTATTCTTCTTGGTACAGCTCTAAGAGCAAATCTGGAATACTTCTGACCGTATTATTTTTTAAAAGCCAGAACTGAAGCCACTATAATTATATATGACAATTGAACACTTGAGAAATTTAATGTTCTATTAACCTCAAGTTTTAATACTAATAATTATTCACAATAGTCATAAAAATCAAGGTCAAATAATTTAACAGCCCAAAAGAATCTAGTCCAACCTCTTCATTTCCTGTCCCTGTAAACTGAGGAAGCCATGAGCAGTTACGAGATTAGCCGGAAGTCGCAAGGCTAGGCATCCAGTTAGTGACCAGACGTAAAATATCAAATTTCCTAAAAACCAATTCGTGCTTTCATACTGCATGAGATCAGGACACCACTCCCTACGTTTAGTTTTCTTACTTTTCTCATTCTTCCTTTTTTACTTTACACTCTGCATTCTTCCTGGGAAATCTCCTTCCACTACCATAGCTTCAGTGGTATAATGAACTAATCAATTCTAAATGTGCCACTTGTCCACTTCTCTCTTCCTGAACTCCAGATGTATATTTTCATTTATCTCTTACATATACACGCCAAGAATCCTGAAGGGATCTCAAATATAACATCAACCAACCTAAATTTATCTTGTACTATAAATATATTAGTCGATCTCTGTGAATGGAATCACTATCCAGCCAGTTTTTGAAGCCAGAAATTTCTGACATCCTTCACTGGCTTCTCCCTCCCCACCTGGCCCAAACAGCCAGGCACTAAGTCTCACACCTGACTTCTTTTCTCCATTGTCCCACTGCTCCTGCCTTAGTGCAGGCCTACACCATTTTTTGCTTGGACTGCTGTAACGATCTCTTAAATGATCCCTTTGTGAAAAAACTCTTCCTATTTCTCCATACTATAGCCAAAAACCTTTCCTAAGAATAAAATTTTGTAACGTCTCTCCCCTACTTAAAGATCCCTGCTGGATACGTGATAAGGCTAAATCTCTTAACATGGCACAAAGTCTCCCACAAACTAGTTGCAATTCTTCTCTAGCCTCATTTCGTACCCAAGTGCTTTTCCTGACATTGCTTTATTCATGCTATTTCCCCCCCCCCTCTTGAATACATGCCTTCCTTATCCTGTGCCTACGGGGCAAGCATGTATTAAATTTTCAAGATCTGGTTCAAATGTTACCTCCTCTCTGTAGCTTTTCTTAATTTCCTTACTTTAATGGCACCTGGGGATGCTGTTGCAATCATCTGATTTTAAGTCTTAGCCACCAAACTATGAGCTCCTCCAGGGCAAAGACTATAACTTTTTCGTCTATCACATGGGTTGAATGAATTCAATATTGCATTTTCTCTGAAGTTAGTTTTTCATTTACAACTTCCTTGGCATGAAAACTCAAAATCACAAAACACAAAGTAACCAGGAAACTCCTAGAACATTATTTATGGAAAAGTATAAAGAGAAAGGAACTCAAACAAAAGATAACAGTCCTTGGGACTTCCCTAGTGGTGCAGTGGTTAAGAATCCGCCTGCCAATGCAGGGGACACGGGTTCGAGCCCTGGTCTGGGAAGATCCCACATGCTGCGGAGCAACTAAGCCCGTGTGCCACAACTACTGAGCCCATGTGCTGCAACTACTGAAGCCCGTGCACCTAGAGCCCGTGCTCCGCAACAAGAGAAGCCACCGCAATGAGAAGCCTGTGCACAGCAACGAAGAGTAGCCCCCGCTCACCACAACTAGAGAAAGCCTGTGCACAGCAACAAAGACCCAATGCAGCCAAAAATAAATAAATAAAATAAATAAACAAAAGATAACAGTCCTATGTGACTAGTAATAGTGATTAACATTCATGGTTTCAACTTGTCTCATGGTTTATTGGCAGGTTATTTATTTTATACTTCTTTAGCCAAAGTTGTGTAAGAGCACCTTTGCATTCAATCTGTTGTGAGGTGGGATCAGTGGGCTCTCTCATTATTTACTTCAGTTTTTGAAAAGGGAAAAAGTGTCTCACAGCATTTCAGGTATATTTCTCATGGTCAAATGTTGATATAACTGAGCAATTTTAACTTCCAAGAACCCTATCTTCTCACAGTAATAAAAAAAATACAGTAATCAAAAACTCTTACCTTTTTGTCTTTTTAAAGAAAAGATGGCAAATAGTATTATTATAGCTTCATAGCCTATTGATGTATTCTGTCCTCAGAGGGTAATTTTGGGAAATATATTGTTAAAGGCCCTGCATCTGAATGCTGCAAGACTCTTCCTTTTCTGTGAGTATCTAATGTCTTACTCCCATTTCCCTTCTGCCTGGCCAAGGCAGAATAAAACAAGTAGAGCCACAATATTTAGTCTAAGAATCCCCCCAAAACTGTTTCAAGATCTCATTCTCATTCCTCTATCTTAACTGATATGGCTTAACTGATCTATCAAACTCTCTCATAATTGGCATCAAAAACTTTGCTACATCAAAAACAGATTTTGATAATCTTGAACAGCTTCAAATAATTTTCCAGGAGTGAAAGTATCTGACCATTTTTGAAAAGAATTCTAAAACTTTCTACATAATTTAGATAAACTAACCAAGCAACTTCTTCGTGTTGGCCTGAGAAGGCTGCCCCATGTCCAAACTCATGGATTTCCTGGCTCGGGGACTGGTCTGGCCCGCAGGTGGATAGCTGGCTGCGAGGTACCCTTCAGAACCTTTGGGAGAGGACCATGGCTGATTCTCCTTTAGTGTCCTGAGAGAGTAAAACAATTGAGAAGAATCAATAAACATGATGACAAATACAACCACTGCTGGCCCTTCTAATTGGCTACTATATTTCCCAATGGCAGCGGTCAAGTAATTTTAAAACTGTACTTTAAAGCTCGCTCTTTAGGGTACAAACTCTTAATCTATCCCCAGGAAGTATCCACTTTCTTGCCATGACATCTTATACACAGTAGGTACTCAACAAATGCTCATCTGAACTGTACTGCATTGATTTTTTTAATCAGGGAGAATCAAGTCTAAATAAGCAATTGTATCCCTGGTTTAAAAACCAAGGGGGAACACAGTCAAACTCCCTTTCTCCTTTTCATAACAAAAAAGGGCATATCTCAAAGAAATATAATCATAGGAATGACTGAAGAGTAAGACTACTGAAAGCCAAGTATGCCTGGAAAGCTTTTGCATACATTGTCAACATCTCAGCTGGAAGCTGCTGAGGGCTTTTTATCAAAAAGTGGGATGCTGATAAATTTAATGATGTAAGCACTACAAATACAAGATTATTTTCCCACCTTCAACACTGTACCTAAAACTTAAAGCTATCTTTGTTTAACAGAAAATATAAAAAAACTCCAAATGATGCTATTTTCATGTAATTTCTCTATGTTTTAGTGAAAAATATACCACTCAAAGCAACATACAACAGGATATAATTTGATTATCTTAACATCTAAATCTGTACTACAGAAAACTTTTTAGTAACTTTAGTGTGATATGAGTAAATACAATAAATATGTTGGCATGTGTATCTTTTTACAAATCTGTATAGCTTAGTTTTCTATCATTAAGCATGTAATGTTGCTTATATTTCACATTAGGTTTTCCTAGGCCTTTTCCTAGGAATCTGATACTTTCAAGATCATCTCTTTTCATTATTCAACTGATTTGTGCTTAAAAAGAGGCAAACCAATGTTAACTAATTAGCACAATTAGATTAGAAGAACTTTCCTTCAACTAACACACATAAAATAGTGTACATTTATAAAATGCGTTTTGATTTACACACTCTTCCTAGGTTATCTTTAGAGTCCCTCCTATACTACCTTCTGGATTACTCTGCCTGCTTGCCTCCATTGGCATGGAATACTGAAACCTGATTGTAATTATGTAATTGTGGGAGAAGAAGTCCATTTACCTATAGCTAGGGTCACCGTGATGAATGGGATATGTATCCATAGGAATATTTTCCATTGAAATATCAGTAAGAAGAAGAGACTTTCTATGTTTTAGGCTACAGCGACTTCGAACCTCCTCAGACACTGTAAGTAAAGCTAAAAGGAAAAAGAAGGAAGATTTTAAAATTTAATAAATCACAAGTGTGACTTACATTAGGTTATACTTCTTGCAACCTCCTGAAGAGAATAATAGCTATTAAACATGAGAGTATGAAGTTTAAGGATATAAAACACTTAGGACAGACTTGTTTATGTTAAAGCGTTTACAGTCTGTTTTGGAAGACTGCATGTAAACATGAAACTTACAAAGAGAGTCAAATAGCACCTTATATTAGTCAAGTGCTTTAATAAACACTGGACCTCAACAAACACAAAATGTAGGCAGGGCAGGACTATAAGGTCCATTTCTTAGATAAAGAAAAATACTCTGAAATGTTAACTGATTTGCCCAAGGTCAAATAATTCAAACAAAAAAGTTGCCACACACTGAAGTCTGCTAAACTGGGAATCAGCACTTTCCAACAAACAACGATGTTCAAGAACTGTGTTATACATAAGTGCTAAGTGTTGCTGAGAGGAGAATCACAAATCAGGTAAGAGCAGATAGGGATGGTATAATGGAATGGTGGGGATGGGCAGACAGTCTAGGTAAAACAAAGGGCATCAGAAATGAATATTAAAGAAGCATAAAGGCACTTCGAGGAGACAGCAAGTAGATTAGCTTAAAATAGCCCATCCATTTGGAGAGGTAATAAAAAATGAGGCCTATGAAATTAGAGAAAGAGGACAGAATCAGGAGGGCTGCTTAAGGGCCCAGGATGCTAGGCTGAGGCTTTTAGATTTTATGACAGACAACAGGGAGCCACGTGGTGTCTTGAACCAAAGATGACTAAGGGAACACATTTCACATATTAATGCGAATTCTTTTATAAGGAAAAATGTTTTGGCAAAACTTTCCAAATTTTGACCAACACCACAGGACTGAACTGTGAGCTCTTTACCCTGCCAAGCAACCAGCGGAAGGACCCAGAGGTGTCTGTACCTTTTTCATGGTCCTTAGATATAACTGTGGTAAGATTAATTGTGTCTACTTTGTGTTTTTACCTGCCAAGTAAGCCACGCTCTGTGTATTCACCTCAAATTTGTCACAATTTCTATGTTTATTAACCAGAGTTAGTAGTGTATGCAAAATTCTGACTGTTCTTGCAACAATGGCAGGTGAAGGATGCCTGTATCCTACAAAAAAAAACAAACAAACAAGAAGTTAATTCATTCTTTCAACAAGTACCTGTTGAATTCTTATTCTGTGACTAGCAACTTTGCAAGGAAAGGAAGTATGTAAGGGGAATAGCCATTTGGGAAGGTAAAATATACACATATGTTAATAGTTAATTAATTACATACAGGATTAAGCACCAAAAATGTATAGAATAGAATAATGTTCCCTGGAACTCAAAGGTACCTCAGGGAGAGGAAAATTAGAAGATGATGGTGTTTTCAGATCTTCTATTCCCTAAAGCAGCACAAGGAATTTTTAAAAACCTATTTAGTATAGTTTGCCTTAAGATATGCTTTGAAAATAGGGTTCTATCACTTAAATTTTTTTTTTTTTTTTTTTGCGGTACGCGGGCCTCTCACTGTCGCGGCCTCTCCCGTTGCGGAGCACAGGCTCCGGACGCGCAGGCTCAGCGGCCATGGCTCACGGGCCCAGCCGCTCTGCGGCATGTGGGATCCTCCCGGACCGGGGCACGAACCTGTGTCCCCTGCATCGGCAGGCGGACTCTCAACCACTGCGCCACCAGGGAAGCCCTTAAATTTTTTTTTTAATTAAAGAAAAAAGCCTTATGATATAGGGAGTTTAAGCTCTCAGAGCCCAAAGAATCCGGTTGATTAGAGGGCAAGCTTGATCTCTGGACAACTTTTAATCACTAATGCTACTCCATTTAAAATAGGGGATTTGTACATTGAAATTATTTGGTATTCTTTTAGAAATACAAAATAAACAAGCATTTTATCAGCCTAGTTGCAATCCATCTTCTTGGTATCCTGTAGTAAATGTAATATCTTTTGAGCAATGCCTATTCACTTTGGAGATTAAAACTGTCAATATTTTTTGCAGAAATTTCATAAGGTGGTGAAATCAAATGTATACATTCACAATGGTAGGTGTATATATATATATTTGCTGAAAAACTGGGGGAACCTCTATGATCCCTCAAGCTTAACAATCATTTAAATTGATACAAAACTGCAGATTCAAGCTCTAGTTTGAGTCTCTAATTTTGGCCAAATCTAAAGCCAGCAACTCATGCCGGCTCCTTATCCCAGGCCATACTTTACACTGTTTTTGCTTCTGACTCACCCCATTTGCTGTTCTTGTTAACTGCAGTCTTGGGCCATGACTGCCCCACATTGATAAACCAAAACTAACACTCAGCGAAGTCACCAGTAGGGAGTAAAGTCAGGTGAGGGAGTGAACAAGCTGGCTCTGAGGAAGAGCTGGAGGTCGCTGCTGTAAGCAGTACAGAAATGCGGAGGTGGGAGGATGGGGCACCAGAAGGGTGAGGGTCTATGGTATGTGATAATCGGACTGATCAACAGTAAATTAGTAACAAGTTAAGAAAATCTGTGGTCAAATCTCTAACATAACATTTTCTAACATGAGTTACTCAAATAACATTTATTGCTTTGCAGTCTATCTTATTTTGATAATCAAAAAGATACTTATCAATAAGTAGCATTAACTGATAAAACAGCTATTAGAAAGTACTTAGAAATTTTATAAGAATCAACTCCTTTGCTTTTTAAAGGAAATTTGATATGTGATGTGGAAATTAGGCTCTATTGAAATATATACTGAACAAAACATAACTCAGTAAGACATACACTTGCATTTAAAGTGAGACACATGGGCCAAATTATTTCAAGCACTCAATCATTTCAGTTACTTCTGGCTTCTCAACACCATTTCATAAAAATATTCTGACATAAGGCCTCTCTACCTTTTAAGAGGTGTCCAACCAGTGCGAAGTTAAAGTTAGAGTTGAAATTGAGTCCAACAAAATGATCCATTTGTTTGCAGTGCCATTCCAGAGGATTCCGGATTGCCATGAATACTTCCTCTGGACTCTATTAAAAAATAATCATGAGATGGTTGACGGGATCCACACAGGAGGGATCACTTATTGGTTTTTGTTTGTGTTCAACAGCTGTGACAAGGTAAATACTCCTTTCAGGTTGAGAGAAATTATTTTCAGGTGACTACAGAAAACCACAGAACATTTAAGGTACTGCAAATAAATTCGTGCAAGATAGTTAAGCATACAAATAATAAGGTGATGGAAGATAAAACAGCTTTGATTTACAATGCAAAGTAAGTGACTGTCAATTTATATCCTGGTGACTTTTTAAAAACTAAAATTATTGTTATTTTCAATAAGACGATGCACTGAACTGTAGCTGGCACTTCGTGTACTATGATGACTGGAAATTCAACAGAGTGAAGAGAGTTCATATTTACTGAGCGCCTGCTGTATACAAGTGTTAGATACATTATTGTATTGAAACCTTAAAGCAATTCTATGTAATAGGTATTAGCTCTACTTTACAGATTGACAGATTCATTCATTCATTCTTTTACTTATCAAATACTCATTATATGTTTTGATGTGCCAGGCATGGTTCTAGGCTCTGCAAGTACGTCAGTGAACTAAACAGACAAAAACTACTCGCCCTGGTGGATGTGACATTCTAGTGTGGGAAAACAAGGAAGTTGAAACTCAAAAATACTGTGTAACTTGACCTCTAAATTAAGATTTTTTTAAAATTGGGGTATAGTTGCTTTACAGTGTTTTAGTTTCTGCTGTACAAGGAAGTGAATCAGCTATATGTATACATATATCCCCTCCCTCTTGGACCTCCCCACCCCCACCCCCATCCCACCCATCTATGTTGAAACAGAGCACGGAGCTGAGGTCCCTGCACTATACAGCAGGTTTCCACCAGCTATCGGTTTTACATATGGCAGTGCACATACGTCAATGTTTCCTAAAGTGTGGTACCAGGAATACCTGCTTTAAAGTCACTGATGATGCTTGTTTAAAGGTGGAAAGTACTGGGTTCCATCTCAGAATCATGAGAGGTGATAAGGACCGGGAATTTGCATTTTTAAAAAAAGAAGCCCTGTGATTTCCTTATGCACAGAGATTTTTTTAAAGCAAAAACTGAAGGTATTTAGGGTCATGTTCAGGTCTGTCTAGATTTCTATCTCAAAGAAAGAAAAGCATGAGTCTATAAAATAAGTGTAGAGAGATGTTTCGAGTATTTTTTATAATAGAAAAGATGACAAACAAATCAAATGTTCATTAATGGGCAAATGGTTGAATAAACTGTGCTTCATGCATACTGTAAAATACTCTGCAGCCATGAGAAAGAATTATACACACACACACAAATGTATATATATACACACATTTATGTGTGTGTGCATATATACATGCTTAGAAAGATGTTCACTTTATGTTGTTAAATAAAAAAGCAAATTGCAGAATATCATAAATATTACATAAAGTATTAACCAACTATATGTTCAATTTATATATATATTTTCAGCTTTATTGAGGTATAACTGACAAATAAAATTGTAAGATATTTAAAGTGTGCAATGTGATGATTTGAACGATGAATATATATCCTTTCACATACACGTTGTGAAAGGATTCCCCGCATTAATAAACACATCCATCACCTCACATATTCATATCCCATCCCCCTTTTTGGTGAGAACATTTAAGTTCTATTCTCTTAGCAAATTTCAATTATACACTACAGTGTTATCAACTACAGTCACCAGGTTATACAACAGATTCTCAGACCTTATTCATCGTTCATTCTGCTGACTTTTAACAGGCTTTATTATCTCTGATTCCTAGTATCCTGGGGCACTGGAGGCAATATTAGCTTCTGCTAATGGGCTATTCTGGCAATGAAAATGCCAAGGCAGATATTCCTAGACAAACACTTCACTTACGACTATTCTTATATTCACAGAAATGGCCAATAGCTAGCTATCTCTCTGACCACCACTGTCCCAAGACCACCCCAGAAAACGGCAATGGGGATTAGGAAAGAGAGGTTCTAGTCCCACATCAGATGTACAAACACGAACAAGTTACTTGACTTCTTTGTTCTTTTCTATCTTGTAAAATGGAGGTCTGACTGATAAACTTCAAGGTAGCTTCTACCTCTATAATTTTGTTTCCATACTTCCCAGAGCCCCAGCTGTTCTGGGTCTACATAAGACTGAACAAATAATTTTTAGATGAGGTACCTTCACACTTAAAACCATGCTCTGGTTCTGTTTCTTTCTACCCACAAGCTCTGTTAATTTAACTTCAAGCAAATCTCTTGTTATATACACACATCTATCTTAAAATTCCTCTCTTTTCTCCTAGACTCGTCCCATTTTTTTTCTCCAAAGACAAAAGGAATACAATTTCTTACTGTTATATTCCTTCCACTATCCTCTGTGAACCAAAATCCAACCTCAGTCAAGGCTGATAAATGTTAAGAGGGGTGGTGATGGTATGTTTTAAAGTGGGATTAAGCAAACAAAAAACTAGTACAATTAAGTATCCAAAAGCTTCCTTTAGACTCTCCAAATTCCTTATCTGCTTCTAATTATACCTATTTTCCATTAAGTACCATAATTCAATAAAAGTAAGCTAATTTTCAGATTATTTCTTTGTGAAGTGAAATGGGGGTGGGGAAGGCTAACCTTTACCTTTGGGTTATGAAATTACAACTGAGTGTACAGTGCATTGGACAGCATAGGGCCTAGCATGGTAGCTATTATTATTACTATTTTTATACCTATTCTGTTTACTAATATTGGGCAAATACTGTTTTCTGCTATTTTTATATTAAAAACATGCGAAGTTCAAGCAGTTTTTATGAGCTGGTAAGGAACTATACTCATAATAAGTTGCATTACAGAAATTCATATTTAAGTTATGGACCTCTTCTGATTTTAAAAGATAACAACAAGAAAAGAGGGAGGAGCTCTAATGTGCTTGGCATTTAGGAATACCAAGTGGAAGCTTATTCACCTTGTCATTGAATATCCGGAGACTGTCTAAGGTGTGCAGGTTTTGTTCCAGAAGTGCGGTGCCCGCTGAATACAAGTTGACTTCATCGAGCTGCAGCACGGCCACAGCTACCCAAAAGAGGGCTTTATGCAGAGGGGAGTCCTGGCAAGGGAGACGCACTACAGGTTAGCAAGATGAACCACAAGCAGCCTCATCAAAACACACTGCAGTACAAAACAGATCATGTTATCCCACAAATTATGCATGTTTTCTCTTCTGGATAAGGTAAATATATCAGTAAGTTCTTCCTCTATTCCACGTGTGTAACTAAAGACACTGTTACCAGGCTGAGAACCCTGGCATCTCCTTTGATCGCTCCGTATTCTTGGATTCTAAAACCTGGTCACCAAGTTTTGTTGATGCTTCCAAAGTAGTCCCTTTTGTGCCTGTTTATTGCTAATAACACTGTGCCATGCCAACCTTCTTTATTCTAAATGCAGATTCTTTCTGCCTCCAGTTTCTCCCTGCTCCAATCCACTGTGCACACGACCGCCAGAATGACCTTCATCCTCACAGTGAAGACGAGAGAACCATTTTGTATACGTTGGGATTAGAATGTTTGTAGAACATATGACTCAATACCAGGAATATACAAGTATTTATTTCTCAGTAATCTCTCTGAAATCTGGCATATCTTTGTACTCAATTCACAGAATACAACTTCAGAGTTGGAAGATAATACTACGCCATCATCTAGTCCATTTTACTCATTTTATCAATGTGGAAACATGATGTCCAGATGTTAAATGATCTGCTTGAGGTCACAAAGCTGAGATGATCTCAGACCACCCTAAAACAGTGGCTAGTATCATCTTACTCCTTTTAAACAGTACCTTCATTTAGCACCCAAACTTTTGATTATCAGGTATACTTTACCCAGCTTTACATTTCTTCACGATAATGGTCACCAATTAATATATCATGCATTTTAATTACTTTGTTTATTATCTAGCCACTCCTCAACTTCCACATTCACCCTAGAATGAAAGTTCCACGAAGGCAGATCATTTTATTGGCTTTGTTCAGTTATATATCTCTAGTACCTAAAACAGTACTTGGCACATAGCAGATGCCCAATTATTACTTACTGGATAAAAGAATTAAGAATATATACCCATCTGTCCTTTAGCACTGATGAGACAACACACAAGCATTTGAGAACGTACTGCCCATACTTATTCTTCCTCTAACGTAAATACTTCAAACAACTAAATCTTAAGGCAGGAAGTTCTACTTTAACTATATCTCTTTCTTTGTAACTTCTCAATCCATCTTATTTTCTGAATTCTGAAAGAAAATAACATTTAACACTGATACCCAAAATGAATGCACTCATTTTCTACACAGTAATTACCTTATTAAGAAGTGGTTGTAACTTGGTTAGTGCTATTACTGTAGCTTCTATCAGAACTTGACTGTTGTAAGTATCAGGTCCTTTTAAGCAACTCTCAAGTGCCTTTTAGGGAAACACAATTCTTTATTTTACTTTCATTGAAATAAAACATTAACTCCTAAACTGAATCTCAGAATTATTTCAGGAACAATTCCTTATTTAATAAGTGTGAGAATTATTTCCAGCGCTATGGTGATTTTGGTAGCTAGCTCAAAGCACATTTGGGTTCTTATTTTAAAATATTTCTATATTATATTCTAATATAAGAAATCAGGCATTATTATAGGTAATTACAAATTATATAATTTTATATAAGGCTAGTCTTACCATCTAGTTAAATGCTTATAATGGAATGTTAAGAGTATCTTCTACCAAAAGAAATACTTAATTTTCTTTTTAAGATATGTTCTCTAGAGAGAGGTTTCTTCACTTCAAAGAATTACAATAAAAAAGTAATCAAAACCCATTTTTTAAAGATTCAATAAGCAACATACAAGATATTTTATGAAATTCAAATTTAAATGTCCCTTAGAAAAATTCAAGATATACTTTACAACTTGGGAGCAAGCAATAGCTGGGAGGAGAGGAGGAGGTACCTTGCTGAGGATCCGGATAATCTGCTTTATCTGCCCATGAGACACCCGTTTGCTGATACAGCCGAAGACAACAAGGGCTCTAGGTTGCAGGGATGGATTATACTGGAACGCAAATCTGCAATTTAAAGATCCAAAGAGCTTATGAAAACCTCTGTGTTTATATATATTAAATAATTAATTAAAATATTGATTATGCAATAGTATCTATCGTTTCAACAGTACACGTACTTTTGCAACTTAAATTTATTTGGGACATACCTTTGAGCTAGTTCTGTCCACTGGTCCAGCCACTTGCATGTTGGAATATCTCTCATACATGCCTAAAAAAAAGATACTCTGAATATATTTACGTATATAAATGTTTATAGAAACATTAAAAAATGTTTATTATAATGGCACTAAACAAGTGACATATATATTACCAATAAACACATTCCATGGGAGTGTTTTTATTTAAGCATTAAGTGCAAAACAGCAGAATAAACCAGTATTTCTTCTATACAGTACCACTGGATTTTTAAAAATGAGCTTAGTTTCTTATCATTTTGCCTTCTATACCTCCATGATCTCCAACAAAGCTTCTGTGACTGTTTCCAAGGATGTCAAAGCAAAAGTCTCCCTCTCATAGGAGCCAGGAGAGAATGACCTGTCCCGGTAGCTGGAGCGGAAGGCAATGACAGCAGCTGACTTGACTTTGCTAATGCCAAACAGCAGGTAAAATTTGGGTAATGAGAACTCTGTCAAACTGAGTCTCAAAACTTGCTTGGTCTCTTCTGTAAAAGAAAAAAGGAACAAGTAAAGACTTTAAAGATACTATTTTTTTAATTCTAAAGTGCCATGTTTCATTTTGAATTTAGATAATTTGAATATCATATCAAAATTACATAACAATGCGCCCTAAACCAACCCTCTGGATGCGTGAGCGTAATGCTCATTACTTAACTCCCTTTATGTACAAATTTGTGCTAGTAAAGCAACACTGTCAACCAGTGCTGAGCCTTTAGCTTATGTGATAACTACTAGAGTCTACATGACAAACGTGCACAGAATATCTTCGCCATGGCTTGAGATGGAATGCAAGTAATTCATTCTTTTTCTTTTTGATTTGATTATATTTCGTATCATTAACATAGGCTTGATTAAGCAGCTTGGTATTAAGGTACCGTAATAAATAATAAGGTAATCTATGCCAGTCAAGTGGTGTAAAATGGAGAAAGGAACTGGTGAAACACAAATGGCTTTCCTGGAACTTACCACTAAAATGAAGCTGAGAACAAGTACACAGAGAGTGAATGATATTAATGACCAATCCATGTGTGGAAGCTCTAAGGGAGAGTGGCCCTGTGGCTACTAAGAAAGTAACGACGTGGAAGAGGTAGGGGAGATGAGCTGCCACATCCAGGGAATTGTTGAAGGACAGCATCAGCATGTAGCGGGCTAGAATAGCAATATCGTCCCACATAAGATGTTGCTCTAAAGTAGGAGTTGGAGATAAGCATGTCTTGTCAATTATTTTGCACATCCTTCCAATAACCTGTAAAGAAGCAGAATTTTAAAAAACATGGGAGTTAAAAAGTTTTATCACAAAAAATTTCAGTTTAAAATGACTCGTTATAAAACAAAAGACCTCCTGATAATAAAAATAGACACATCAAGCCATAGCCCAGAAGGCAAAGGAAAAGGGATTACCTTGCTTGAAACCAATTTCACATTTCCAGAAGCCAAAGCTACAGCAGTATCTGCCATCACCTCAGCTTTTATTGATCCCAAGCCACCCGTTGCACTGGTTTTGATGAAACTGTCTAGGACAACATCAAGGAGGTCTGTAATCTAGTGGAAGAGGAAAAGATAACTTATGTTTTAGCCATTCTGCCAACTTAATTTTTAACTTAAAAATAGTTCAAGGAGTAGCCCAATCGACATGAAAATTCTATGTTACCTGAGGCCTCCAAAATACTAGGCTTTATTTAGAGACCTGTCAATAAATATAATTTATCATAAAATATCCAGGAAAGGATGAGAATATTCCCTCAATTCCTTCAGAGACTGGCATTCAAAAATTTAAAACCTCTACATATATTATTTTCACTCTTTTTTTTTTTTTTTACTATTTTATTTAATTAATTAATTTGGCTGTGTTGGGTCTTCGCTGCTGCGCACGGGCAGGCTTTCTCTAGTTGCGGTGAGTGGGGGCCACTCTTCGTTGCAGTGTGCGGGCTTCTCATTGCGGTGGCTTCTCTTGTTGCGGAGCACGGCATCTAGGTGCGCAGGCTCAGTAGTTGTGGTGCACAGGCTTAGCTGCTCCACGGCATGTGGGATCTTCCCAGACCAGGGATCAAACCCGTGTCCCCTGCATTGGCAGGCGGATTCTTAACCACTGCGCCACCAGGGAAGTCCCATTTTCACTCACTCTTAAAGCACCTCTGTTCTCTTCTAAGACAGTATGTACGAGCAGTATAAAGTACAATTATTTTAAAATACAGGAATGACATCAAGTACTGAGATGTTTTGTAGAGCTACAAAAATGGCTCCAAGGTCATTTAAAATTATTTGGAGGATTCACAGCATTGAGTAAGGGTATCGCCTCCTTCAATGATTATCTTGAAGAAATGGTAGCATAAATCTTGTCAGATAAAAAATAGTTACATTATACTATTTTAATATTGGCATTCTTATGCTGGTACTATAAGTGAGAGCAGGTGGCCCAAATAACATCATTAGCAAACATTTACTGACACCTATGGTATATAGGGTACTAGAATCCACTCTAATGCACTATTTATTAAAAACAACATCAGATTTTTACAGTTAAATTCTACATGCGGCCATCCCTTGGTATCCTTGGAGACTAGTTCCAGGACTCCCTGCAGATACCAAATTCCCGGGATGCTCAAGTCCCTTACATAAAAAATGGCATAGTACAGTTGGCCCTCAGCACCTGTGGCTTCTACACACTGAGAATTCTGTGGGATGACTGTAATTATGCCATGGAGGAGAGTGCTAAAATAACTAGTGTTTCTCTGGCTCTGAGACATGCATTAGACTTGAACAATTCTGAAGCAGATCAAGAATTAGGTGGGTGTCTGCATGCTTTCTGAAAGAGGGGACTGTCTTTTATACAGCTATATCCCTAGCTTAGTGCTTTGTACAACGTGGGTATCAGATAAATATCTCCACCAAGGAGGTACTAGATAAATATTTGAGCAAACTCAATACCTGCCCAAGGCTCCCCCATATTTTTGCTTGAATAGATGGATACATCTGTTTCTCGTTTATAGTCATTGTTATCAGCTTATCAAGAATCGCAGTAACTCTTTGTCTTTTGGCATCATCATTGTGCTTACAAAAACGTACTAGATTTGACAGCCACGGAGTCATGTATTCCAAACAAAGGTGTTTCAATTCAATACCTGGGGAAAAAAATACACTATTAGCACAGATGGTCCATGAAAATTACATCAACAATTATTTTAAAATAAAAGATTGGGGGAAAAACGGTAAAAGATAAAGACCATTACCTAGAATCAGACCTGGAGAAAAGAGACTTGGCAAATATATGACTGAAGATAGAGATGAAGAAAGAGAGCAACCCTTAAAGAAAGTAATCTTCAAAGTCATTAAGCCAATCTTTGAAAAGTTTTATTTTTCTTCCATTTAAAAAAAAATAAATTTATTTTATTTTTTTGGGCTGTGTTGGGTCTTCGTTGCTGTGCGCGGGCTTTTCTCTGGTTGTGGCGAGCAGGGGCTACTCTTGGTTGCGGTGCGTGGGCTTCTCATTGCGGTGGCTTCTCTTGTTGTGGAGCACGGGCTCTAGGCGCACGGGCCTCAGTAGCTGTGGCACGTGGGCTCAGTAGTTGTGGCGCACAGGCTTAGCTGCTCCGCGGCATTTGGGATCTTCCCAGATCAGGGCTCGAACCAGTGTCCCATGCATTGGCAGGTGGATTCTTAACCACTACACCACCAGGGAAGTCCTTATTTTTCTCCCTTTCAATAACTTCTAGTTAAAATTTTTCTTGCTTTATTCTAATTGTAAAAGGAATATGTGGGTAATCACAGGAAGTTTGGTAAAAGGAAAGTATCACCACAATAATGAAACTGATATCAATATATTGGTGTATCACTTGATCTCTCCATAGGCTTTCAAATCTATGCAAAGATAATGTATATTCACGTGTGTGTATACACACACATAACCCATCCCAACTCCTCCACAAAAATTTAGGGTTATGCTATATATGTAGTATGATCTGAATATTTTTTTCACTATGTATTATACTGAGATTTACTCAACATTAAAAATTCTCCGAAGACATTTTATAACTTTTTATTTTGAAATAACTTCAGACTTACAAAAAGATACAAAAATAATGCAAAAATTCCTCTATATAACTTCACCTAGAGCACCCAAAACATTTTTTAATTATGTTAAAATATACATAACATAAAATCTGCCATTTTAAGGTTTACAGTTCAGTGGCATTAAGTACATTCACAGTGTTGTGCAACCATCGCCACCATCCATCTCCAGAAGTTTTTCATCTTCCCAAACTGAAATTCCACACCAAAAACGTTTTTAATGGCTTCATATTATTTCATCATATGGAGATCCAACAAAGTAGTCAGTTCTTCATTATCTACTTTTAGACTGTTTCAATTTTTTGCTATTATAAATAATGTTATGTGAAGTTCAAAATAAATCTATGGCAACAGAGGTCATAATACTGGTTACTCTTGGTGAGGACAGGTACTGACTGAGAGGAGCCTTCCGGATGCTGGAAATGTCCTGTATCTTGACCTGGGAGATGGTTTTGTGGTGTATGCACATGTAAAACTTAATCAAGCTGTTCATTTAAAATTTGGGCACTTTATTGATAAGATATACCTGAATTAAAAAAACCTAAATAAAAAATAATGCTATGATAAACATATGAATATTAATTCCTTAGGATAAATTCTAAAAAGTGGAATTATGATTCCAAAAGCTATAAACATCCATAAGGTTATTGATATCCATGTCAAAACTGCTTTCTAGAAAAGCTGACCTGTTCACAATTCCAAAGACATCGACACTGAATTTTTAAAAAAATATCTTTGCCAATTTGATAGTTGAATATATTATCTTACTATTCTTTCAGTTTGAACTTCTTTGAATTTATTAGTGAACTCTTAAAAACATATTCTTTCTTAGTACGACCAGCATGTTACTGTTGATCCATTTTTCTTATTAATCTGTAAGAATTTTTCATGATAAAGATATTATGCTTTTCTCATATCTGTTGCAAGCATACTTAAGTTTTTTTTTTAATCTACCCTTTACTTTTTTTTTTAATTAGAGATTTTGAAGTTTTACATGGTAAAAACTGTTCACCATTTCCTTTGTTTCCATCTGTAGTTTTTTGCTTCGTAAGTCCTTACTCACAAAGCAACTAGATATTATTCTTCCTTTTCTTTTTTAAATGGTCCCAGTTTTTATATTCTTTTTTTTGAATTTTATTTTTTTATACAGCAGGTTCTTATTAGTTATCCATTTTATACACATTAGTGTACATATATCAATCCCAATCTCCCAATTCATCACACCACCACCCACCCTCCCCCCACCGCTTTCCCCCCTTGGTGTCCATACGTTTGTTCTCTACATCTGTGTCTCAATTTCTGCCCTGCAAACCAGTTCATCTGTACCATTTTTCTAGGTTCCACATATTTGCATTAATATACAATATTTGTTTTTCTCTTTCTGACTTACTTCACTCTGTATAACAGTCTCTAGGTCCAACCACGTCTCTAAAAACGACCCAATTTTGTTCCTTTTTATGGCCGAGTAATATTCCATTGTATATATGTACCACATCTTCTTTATCCATTCATCTGTCGATGGGCATTTAGGTTGCTTCCATGACCTGGCTATTGTAAATGTGGCTGCAATGAACACTGGGGTGCATGTGTCTTTTTGAATTATGCTTTTCTCTGGGTATATGTCCAGTAGTGGGATTGCTGGGTCATATAGTAATTCTATTTTTACTTTTTTAAGGAACCTCCATACTGTTCTCCATAGTGGCTGTATCAATTTACATTCCCACCAACAGTGCAAGAGGGTTTCCTTTTCTCCACACCCTCTCCAGCATTTGTTGTTTGTAGATTTTCTGATGATGCCCATTCTAACCGGTGTGACGTGATACTTCACTGTAGTTTTGATTTGCATTTCTCTAATAATTAGTGATGTTGAGCAGCTTTTCATGTGCTTCTTGGCCATCTGTATGTCTTCTTTGGAGAAATGTCTGTTTAGGTCTTCTGCCCATTTTTGGATTGGGTTGGTTGTTTTTTTAATACTGAGCTGCATGAGCTGTTTATATATTTTGGAGATTAATCCTTTGTCCGTTGATTTGTTTGCAAATATTTTCTCCCGTTCTGTGGGTTGTCATTTCATCTTGTTTGTAGTTTCCTTTGTTTTGTACAAGGTTTTAAGTTTCATTAGATCTCATTTGTTTATTTTTGTTTTTATTTCCATTATTCTAGGAGGTGGATCAAAAAAGATCTTGCTGTGATTTAGGTCAACGAGTGCTCTTCCTAAGTTTTCCTCTAAGAGTTTTATAGTGTCTGGTCTTAACATTTAAGTCTCTAATCCATTTTGAGTTTTTGTGTATCATGTTAGGGAGTGTTCTAATTTCATTCTTTTACATGTAGCTGTCCAGTTTTCCCAGCACCACTTACTGAAGAGACTGTCTTTTCTCCATTGTATATCCTTACCTCCTTTGTCATAGATTAGTTGACCATAGGTGCGTGGGTTTATCTCTGGGCTTTCTATCCTGTTCCATTGATCTATATTTCTGTCTTTGTGCCAGTACCATATTGTCTTGATTACTGTAGCTTTGTAGTACAGTCTGAAGTCAGGGAGTCTGATTCCTCCAGCTCCATTTTTTTCCCTCAAGACTGCTTTGGCTATTCGGGGTCTTTTGTGTCTCCATACAAATTTTAAGATTTTTTGTTCTAGTTCTGTAAAAGATATCACTGGTAATTTGATAGGGATTGAATCTGTAGATTGCTTTGTGTAGTATAGTCATGTTCACAATGTTGATTCTTCCAATCCAAGAACATGGTATATCTCTCCATATGTTTGTATCATCTTTAATTTCTTTCATCAGTACCTTATAGTTTTCTGCATACAGGTCTTTTGTCTCCCTAGGAAGGTTTATTCCTAGGTATTTTATTCTTTTTGTTGCAGTGGTAAATGGGAGTGTTTCCTTAATTTCTCTTTCAGATTTTTCATCATTAGTGTATAGGAATGCAAGAGATTTCTGTGCATTAATTTTGTATCCTCCAACTTTACCAAATTCATTGATTAGCTCTAGTAGTTTTCTGGTGGCATCTTTAGGATTCTCTATGTATAGTATCATGCCGTCCGCAGTGACAGTTTTACTTCTTCTTTTCCAATCTGTATTCCTTTTATTTCTTCTTCTTCTCTGATTGCCATGGCTAGGACTTCCAAAATTATGCTGAATAATAGTGGTGAGAGTGGTCAACATTGTCTTGTTCCCAAGCTTAGAAGAAATGTTTTCAGTTTTTCACCACTGACAATGATGTTTGCTGTGGGTTTGTCGTATATGGCCTTTATTATGTTGAGGTGGGTTCCCTCTATGCCCACATTCTGGAGAGTTTTTATCATAAATGGGCGTTGAATTTTGTTGAAAGCTTTTTCTGCATCTATTGAGATGATCACATAGTTTTTATTCTTCAATTTGTTAATATGGTGTATCACATTGATTGATTTGCGTATACTGACGAATCCTTGCATCCCTGGGATAAATCCCACTTGATCATGGTGTATGATCCTTTTAATGTGTTGTTGGATTCTGTTTGCTACTATTTTGCTGAGGATTTTTGCATCTATATTCATCAGTGATATTGGTCTGTAATTTTCTTTTTTTGTGGTATCTTTTTCTGGTTTTGGTATCACAGTGATGATGGCCTCATAGAATGAATTTGAGAGTGTTCCTTCCTCTGCAATTTTTTGTAAGAGTCTGAGAAGGAAGAGTGTTAGCTCTCTCTAAATGTTTGATAGAATTCACCTGTGAAGCCATCCGGTCCTGGACTTTTGTTTGTTGGAAGATTTTTAATCACAGTTTCAATTTCATTATTTGTGACTGACCTGTTCATTATTTCCTCCTGGTTCAGTCTTGGAAGGTTATACCTTTCTAAGAATTTGTCCATTTCTTCCAGGTTGTCCACTTTATTGGCATAGAGTTGCTTGTAGTAGTCTCTTAGGATGCTTTGTATTTCTGGAGTGTCTGTTGTAACTTCTCCTTTATTTCTAATTTTATTGATTTGAGTCCTCTCCCTCCTTTTCTTGATGAGTCTGGATAATGGTTTATCAATTTTGTTTATCTTCTCAAAGAACCAGCTTTTAGTTTTATTGATATTTGCTATTGTTTTCTTTGTTTCTATTACACTTATTACTGCTCTGATCTTTATGATTTCTTTCCTTCTGCTAACTTTGGGTTTTGTTTGTTCTTCTTTCTCTAGTTCCTTTAGGTGTAGGGTTAGATTGTTTATTTGAGATTTTTCTTGTTTCTTGAGGTAGGCTTGTATTGCTATAAACTTCCCTCTTAGAACTGCTTTTGCTGCATCCCATAGGTTTTGGATTGTCATGTTTTCATTGTCATTTGTCCCTAAGTATCTTTTGATTTCCTCTTTGATTTCTTCAGTGATCTCTTGGTTATGTAGTAACATATTGTTTAGCCTCCATGTTTGTGTTTACGTTCTTTTCCCTGTAACTGATTTCTAATCTCATGTCATTGTGGTCAGAAAAGATGCTTGATATGATTTCAGTTTTCTTAAATTTACTGAGGCTTGATTTGTGACCCAAGATGTGATCTATCCTGGAGAATGTTCCATGCGCACTTGAGAAGAAAGTGTAATCTGCTGTTTTTGGATGGAATGTTCTATAAATATCAATTAAATCTATCTGGTCTATTGTGTCATTTAAAGCTTCTGTTTCCTTATTTATTTTCATTTTGGATGATCTGTCGATTGGTTTAAGGGAGGTGTTAAAGTCCCCCACTATTACTGTATTACTGTCGATTTCCTCTTTTATAAAAGCTGTTAGCAGTTGCCTTATGTATTGAGGTGCTCCGATGTTGGGGGCATATATATTTATAATTGCCATATCTTCTTCCTGGATTGATCCCTTGATCATTATGTAGTGTCCTTCCTTGTCTCTTGTAACATTCTTCATTTTAAAGTCTATTTTGTCTGATATGAGTATTGCTACTCCAGCTTTCTTTTGATTTCCATTTGCATGGAATATCTTTTTCCATCCCCTCACTTTCAGTCTGTATGTGTCCCTAGGTCTGAAGTGGGTCTCTTGTAGACAGCATATATATGGGTCTTGTTTTTTTATCCATTCAGCAAGCCTGTCTTTTGGTTGGAGCATTTAATTCATTCACGTTTAAGGTAATTATCGACACGTATGTTCCTATGACCATTTTCTTAATTGTTTTGGGTTTGTTTTTGTAGGTTCATTTCTTCTCATGTTTCCCACTTAGAGAAGTTCCTTTAGCATTTGTTGTTTGGTGGTGCTGGTTTGGTGGTGCTGAATTCTCTTAGCTTTTGCTTGTCTGTAAAGCTTTTGATTTCTCCATTGAAGCTGAATGAGATCCTTGCCATGTAGAGTAATCTTGGTTATAGATTCTTCCCTTTCATCACTTTAAATATGTCATGCCACTCCCTGTGGCTTGTAGACTTTCTGCTGAGAAATCAGCTGTTAACCTTATGGGAGTTCCCTTGTATGTTATTTGTCATTTTTCCCTTGCTGCTTTCAATAATTTTTGTTTTTAATTTTTGCCAATTTGATTACTATGTGTCTCAGCGTGTTTCTCCTTGGGTTTATCCTGTATGGGGCTCTCTGCGCTTCCTGAACCTGGGTGGCTATTTCCTTTCCCATGCTAGGGAAGTTTTCGACTATAATCTCTTCAAATATTTTCTCAGGTCCTTTCTCTCTCTCTTCTCTTTCTGGGACCCCTATAATGTGAATGTTGTTGTGTTTAATGTTGTCCCAGAGGTCTCTTAGACTATCTTCATTTCTTTTCATTCTTTTTTCTTTATTCTGTTCCACAGCAGTGAATTCCACCATTCTGTCTTCCAGGTCACTTATCCGTTCTTCTGCCTCAGTTATTCTGCTATTGATTCCTTCTAGTGTATTTTTTATTTCAGTTATTGTATTGTTCATTTCTGTTTATTTGTTCTTTAATTCTTCTAGGTCTTTGTTAAATATTTCTTGCATCTGCTCGATCTTTGCCTCCATTCTTTTTCCGAGGTCCTGGATCATCTTCACTATCATTATTCTGAATTCTTTTTCTGGAAGGTTGCCTATCTCCACTTCATTTAGTTGTTTTTCTGGGATTTTATCTTGTTCCTTCATCTGGTACATAGCCCTCTGCCTTTTCATCTTGTCTGTCTTTCTGTGAATGTGGTTTTTGTTCTACAGGCTGCAGGACTGTAGTTCTTCTTGCTTCTGCTGTCTGCCCTCTGGTGGATGAGGCTATCTAAGAGGCTTGTGCAAATTTCCGCTCAACTCTTAAATATGTTGATAGTTAGAACTTACTTTGGCATCTTGTGGTTTGGCATTAAGATGAAGATCCAACTTAACTCATTTCCCAGCCTCATTTCTTAAATGATTTACTCTTTCTTCTGTTGGTTTGTGATACTTCTTTATCAATCTGTTTCTCTTAAAGTGATGTGACTGCTGATTTTTGAACACCCGTTTAAATTATTGCACTGTTGTTACGTGTTAACATATTTGTTAATTCAAGCCCCTCTCAGTTTTCTTTCCTTTCAATATTTTCTTAGCTATTGTACTTTCTAGTGAAATGTACAATCATTTAAAGTTCTACCTCATTCTTTTTTTTTTTTTTGCGGTATGGAGGCCTCTCAGTGTTGTGGCCTCTCCCGTTGCGGAGCACAGGCTCCGGACGCGCAGTCTCAGTGGCCATGGCTCACGGGCCCAGCCGCTCCGCGGCATGTGGGATCTTCCCGGACCGGGGCATGAACCTGTGTCCCCTGCATTGGCAGGCGGACTCTCAACCACTGCGCCACCAGGGAAGCCCTCTACCTCATTCTTAATCCTCAAATCTCATAGATACTTTAAAGGAATTACATTGATATTGTAATAATCTGGGAAGAACTGTTCATCCAGGAACACAATACCTGTGTCCATTCACTCAAATCTTTTTTTTCATATTAATATGTTTCAATAAGGCTTTATACTTTTCTTGTTTTGTCAGTCCTACAGATTTTCTTTTTAGGGTTATATTCTTACATCTCTTTACTGTAAAAATATATAGTGATCTGGTCTCACGGAATTTTCAAAGCTTTCAATTACTTAATACAGAAAAATCAAAAAATGTGTTTGAATGCATAAAAAAAAGTTTTATGTATTATGGAGAGAGAAAGGGAAGGGAAGAAAACGTCAGGAGGGACTTCCCTGGTAGCGCAGTGGTTAAGAATCCGCCTGAATGCAGGAGACACGTGTTTGAGCCCTGGTCCGGGAAGATCCCACATGCTGCGGAGCAACTAAGCCCTTGTGCCACAACTACTGAGCCTGCACTCTAGAGCCTGTGGGCCACGACTACCTAGCTCGCGTGCCACAACTACTGAAGCCCACGTGTCTAGAGCCTGTGCTCTGTAACAAGACAAGCCACCACAGCGAGAAGCCCATGGACTACAACGAAGAGTAGTCCCTGCTCGCTGCAACTAGAGAAAGCCTGCATGCAGCAACGAAGACCCACGTAGCCAAAAATAAATAAATAAATAATTTTAAAAAAACTATAAAATATTATTCATGACATTGATAAATTTAAAAAAAGAAAATGTCAGGAAATAAGCTGGGAGAAGAATAACATTTATACTACTATAGGATCTGAAGACAGACAGACATAAAGAGTAGATGTTAAATTTATGACACTTATCAAAGCCAAGTCAGGAGTTGACTCTGGACTCTGTATTTTGTGCCACTGCATTCTCCATGAAGTGTACATGAACAATAAAATCACAGTTCAAAGTCAACCTGAAGAAAAGAGGAAATGGCTACTTCCCTAAAATCAAGGAAGTGGATACTTTACTCATTGGGAATAACCTGCTAAGAAGAGAAATACTAAAGCTAATTAAACTGAAATAGTACGAAAAATGCTTTGTAAGTTGCCCAGAGACATAGATGGTATCAAAATCTTGCCACCTTGCTTGTATTGCCAGAATTTTGGTGGATTTCTCAATGTGGTCTACCATGAAGTTTCTTCAGTCAGATGAAAAAACAGAAGTAAAGAAGTGGAACTATACTAAAGATTTCACTGGCAAATTCTGAAATGAAACGGTTGTCTCTGAATCTTCTTAGAATCATTGTTAGTATCAAAGAAAATTATCATTACTTACTAGATTTGCTAAATCCAGAAATACACTCTTCCAAAAATTCTAAGGTGAGGTGTGGCTCATTGGCTGCCAGTGTCTTGCTAATAGAGACAATAAATAGGGTGTTGTTGGCTGGGATACATAAACCTGATGTCTCTAGTAACTGGCCCTCGATTTTTAAATTAAAGGTACAAGTTAAGGCACACAGAAGATTATAGGCAGCTGACCTAGGAGAAAACACAAATTAAGTTGTTTTAAAACTTATTCTTATAATTCCAAAATTTTTTCATAACATACAACTTACGATTCTATTACCAAGCATAGATCAACTATTTTTAAATTTTATGATCAATTAGAGATAAGATTTTGTGATTCTATGGTAAACCCAAAATACCCCTTTATCATTTAGGGATTTTTTTAAAAGGGAAATCTTCACATAACCAGAAGAGAACTGTGAGGCTCCCGAGACAGCGAATATAAGGCCTTTCTAAAAGACATTTCATTGGGATATAAGATATGAGAATTTTATGGTCTTAAGATGGATCAATATAAAGAAAGTCAGAATAAGGCATATCATATTTTCAGTGAGGCCAAAACTCAAATTGTGGCTCCCGCTCCCACTAGATCCAGTTAAAACTGGGATAATGAGAAATAAGATGGCCCTCATCAAATTAGATTGTTAAAATCTTTCATCAGCATCTACTGAATTTCTTTCTAGGCGTCCTACAAGTTATAATACAAACTAGAGGTCAAACATTTTTTAAATATAATTAAGTCCCCCCTGCTATTTTTTTCTTTTATGAATTCCTACTATTATACATAAGCACTAAATTAAAAAAAAAAAACAAAACCCAAACCATAATATATATCCAGGTTCCATGAGAACTAAAAGCTCCCTTATAAATGTCTAAATATACACTTAAACAACTTAGGAAACAGCTCAAAAAACTCAATTTTTAGATTGATTTTTCTCCCCTATCCACAAAAGAAATGGTTTGCTCAGTAAACTTCAGGTTTTCCTTACCTCTGAACTTTCATCATGCTAATATATTTATGCAACAACCATATGGGGGGAAAAAGCCACTGAATTTATAAGTGTGCCTCAAGGCTTTTTCTCTGCGACAACATGCTTCAGCAAAAAGCAGAAGCTGTCAGCTCGCTTAATTTCACAAGAGAATAGAGGTTCATTCAAGCTAATAATTTTTGGAAGTTTGCTAGCATTCTTCTATAAGGAATTTTGAATTAGAAATTCAAGACAGACTTATAGTTCCATTTTCCTAAAATGGAAATATTAATATTATTGTTTCTAAGTTTATCTTTTGCAAACTCCTAGGAATTCTGAGTGATACTATTTTGACAGTGACCTTCACTCTGTATATTTCAACAGCTACAAAGAACTGGGATTCCTCAAACTGGGAGTAGGTGTCACAGACTCCTCTGAGATAATGAAAGCTAAGCATACATGAAGTTTTGTGTATATTTTGTGGGAGTTCATGAACCCCATGAGGCCCATCCAGGTAAAGAAATCTTGCTGATTTTTTTTTTCCTCTCAAATAAGGGAGAATTTGGAATTCTAAAAAGCCCATTTATAAACCTGGGTTATATTATACCCAAGGGAAGATTTTCTGAAGCTAAGAATTTATATCTGTAAAAACTTGACAGTCCCAAGGTACCTGGAACAAAAAATTATCTTAACATGAAAAAGAGAGGGGCAGAAGAGGGAAGTGGTGCAAAGAGACGATGGCAGAGAGAGGAAAGGGTGGGTGCAAGTTGGGAGGAAATAATATTTGCTAAGCACGAACTATCTGCTAGATGCTATACTATACCACCACACATTTATTAAACTTTTGTAGGTTTATGAGGAAGGCAACGTTACCTTTATTTTAAAAATGAGGCAACTAGAGCTCAGAGAACTTCAGTACCTTGCCCAAAGTCATACAGAGAAGCAGATCTAGATTTAAACCTAATCTACTGACTCCACAGGCCCTGCCCTTTCCTCATTCATGTTTTGATTACTAAGCCTAACCAGAACCAATTATACTCTGCTCATCTGACATCTGTATTTGTCTTAAGTTTTCTTTCAAGAATTTTGTTGAAGTTACACAGGTGGAAACTATGCTACGTTACTGAGTTACTGAACATTAAGCCCTCCTTTTCTTTTCTTTTTTTTTTTTTCTTTCAGTTAAAATGCTAAAGTTATAAGCCCTCCTTTTCAAACAATGATAATCTAATTTGACTGCGAGGAAACTTAATAGTGATGTACTTTTGAACATGGGAAAAATTTAGAGAACTCAGAAAAGGAGAAACTTAATTTAGAAATAGACTTTTAGGGAAAAAAAAAGACTTTTTTTTTAAAAAAAACCAAACGAACAGAAAAACCCCCACCAAAACTGCTATGCTGTATGTTTCAGCTGCAAGTTGAAAGAACATACATTGGTTTAGTGTGAATCACCCTATTCACAATTCCACAGTTCATGCGAACTGGATGAGGTCATACTGGTTAACCAATATAGAATACCTGCCAATTTACAGTATTAAGGTAGAAGCTGCTTTAAAAGTTTATTAATTGGTCTCATTTTAAAACCAACAAACCTTGAATAAGATTGAAATGAGTTTTTTATAAACCTACCGTAAACTAGGGTCTGAACTGCCTAAATTAAGTAACGCGATATTGAGCAGTGTCCCAGGGACATCTTTTGGGCGAATCTTGGTGTGCTGGGGGATGGAGTCGGGCTGTGACAGCTCCCAACGTGTCCGGATGTGAATGATAGACTGAACAATGGCTTCACACTCTTGGTGCATGAAGGTCAGTGGTGTGCCCTGGTTTGCAATAGTTAAGGTGAACTGGTTCTCATCCACTAGGCAGATCTCTTCAATTTCCGAAGCATAATAGATATCATTTAGAAAGACTGACTGCCCCAGGACTTTTGTTCGCTCTGCTGAGGTTACTTGAACAGCAGTAGAACCAACCTGAAAAATGGTAGCAAGAGGGTAGAGCGGAAAAGAATTAAATTTCATTACGTAGAATTCTGAGAGGTTTCGAAAACCAACCAAACAAAATACCATGTTAACCATTTAAAGAAGAGTTACCACCATTATGTATTCAAATAGGCTCAATAATTATTGTCATAAATGCTGTCAAAAGTGACTGAAAACAGCAGAAAAAAGTTATTTTTTAAAAGGTCAAGAATCCTATGGATAATTACAGGTTTTATCTTGAAGGTTCACCTTCCTTACTCTGCAAAAAGCATGTAATAATCAGAAGAACTCTCAATAGGTAATTTTCCACTGTTCACATATTCCTACTGTAAGACGCATACACAGCAAACTGCCCATTCTACAACACTCTCCTGCCTCCAGTCCAACCTGGAATATTATTAAGGGTACACCTCTCCAGTTTTCTGCAGGACCTCCATGAAGATACAGAAAGCTTGGTTTTCCTCCATCTGGACTTTACGTTTGATACATTACTACCGGGACCCTGGGGAGTCCAGTATATAGTCAGGTTAGTCAAGAAAGGCAATGAATCACTTACCTAACAGGGAGTGAAACTTACTTTAATAGAAACCTTGGTGTCTTTGTGAGCTAGCTTGAGAGCATTGTGGAATACCTTCAGGTCCTCTTCTAAAGCCAAGGTGGCAGCAGGTAGTTTCTGTTGTTCATGCTCAATGTGCTCGGCCAGTTTCCCAGGACAGTCTATGAAAATGAGTCTTTTGCTGCCTTTGAGGCCAGTCAGCAGCCGCTCGTGATACTTGGTGTATTCCCTGACCCAGGAGTTACAGTTATAGATATAGACTGCAGAGACATTATCATAAGCAAAGCCAGGAAAAACAACAAACCACTTGGAGAGAAAGTCTGTTTTAAAGCGATTGCTAGGCCCAGTATGGGTAAGGTCCACTACAATTTCATATGGCTTTGCATAATATGGCTTTAAAGTAAGTAAGACGTGGTATATCAGCAAATCGCCATTGATTTGACCAGTTTTGAACCTAAGGAAGATGAAAAAAAGTACACAGATCATTAACAAAGTTCTGAATGGATATACAGATGCTACTAATCTACTTTATTCCCTTATATTCTGACTAGTTTTCTAGAGAAAACTAACTATAATATTAAACAATTACACAAAGTCTGAATCCATTTTTTAAATCACTTGTTCTTCAGGCACTGAGAAGTAAGGCTGAAGTAAAATGGAAGAGACAAATCCCCAGATCAGTAACTTTGAGCAACAATAACAACCACAAACCTGCCCACCATAGTCAAGCAAGGAGGAAGTCAATGGACTTTGGTTGGTTGCTTCTAGGCCCATCCAAGTTCCCAGGTGAACAGTCTGGGTGGGAATGACCTACTTGGAGTCCTGGAGTAAACTGAATGACTTATAGTCAATTCCTTTATCCCACCGTGACCAGAGAGGATGGTTCAACAATGATCACATGACTCAAAGCAGAACAACCAGGGCCAAAGAGGCCCAATTCAAAGACTTCAGCTTAAACCGTTGGGAATCGAGAACTTTTTCTTTCCTGATGTTTATAAATGAGGGACCATACAGCTCTGGCAGCTGTTAGCTCATATCTTGAGATATGAAGGAAGAGCCTGTCTAAAAACTGAAGAAATGGAGCAGAGAAATGAAGAGCGAAACTGGGGCCCTGGCCATTTCATCTGAGTCCTAGATAAAGCCCCTCTCCTGGGATCACATTTATCCCTGTGCTACTCAGTTGTGTGAGCCAATAAATTCCACTTTTTGATTAAGCTGTATTAGGTCATATGTTGCTTACACTCAAAAGAACGCTAATCAACGTGAGGAGTCAAAATAAGGACCATCAGAAAGCCCACAAATTACAGTACGGGAATTTCAAATCAAAACCACCAGTGTTCTATACTTGATGACTCAGGTGGTACTACGAAGCAGGCTAAGATAAACATCCTTTCCTAAGAGTTTTAAGTCTTACTGGGAGAAAATAAGACAAAACTATGACAAGTCAAATGATTTTAAAATAAAAGAAAAATATTTCAAGAACAAAGAAAAGATATGAGGTAGTATGTAATCACTTGTCAAAGAAAATTGCAGAGAAAAATACTTTTGTTAAGTTCAAAGGAGTGGAGAAATCAACACAAACTGGGTAACCAGTGAAAACTACATAAAAGATGCTGAAGTGGGCAGGAGGAATTTCAAACTCAACAAGAAGAGGGATGGGCAGGCCTCATGGAGAGAGGGAAAGGAGAAAAATAGGTGACCAGATGTGTTGAGGTAAGCATCAGCTAGTTTAGCTAGAATGGAAGATTCACGTAGAGAAGTTTTAAGAGATAAAGATGGAAAAATACAGAATAGCTAAATTGTGAATGGACCAGAACTGTTCAACTAAGGGGCTCAGGTTTTCTCCTAGGAGCCTGGCATTTCTCAGAGGATGTTCTGTGAAGCACCAGCATCAGAATCAACTGTGGTGCTTGATAAAAATGCAGTTTCCTGTCCCAGCCCAGACCTACTATATACGAATTTATGCAGTGAAGCCTGGGAATTTTCATTGTTTTGAAACAACCTTCTCATCTGATATTTATGTGCACAAACATTTCTGAATTGCTGCTGTAGGTGTTAGGGAGTTATTCAACCACATTTTTTAAAAGAAAGGGATGTTATGATCACAGAAAGTGATATATACAACATATATGAAGGAGTCGGGGCTAGTAAAAAAAGATGTTGTAGTAGTCTAGGTATGGTTTAATAAGCATCTAAAATACTAGGGTTACGGTGAAAATAAGTGACAATGAAAGAAGAAACTGACTCAGAAATACGAAGAAAGGACCGACATGATCCAAGGTCTGATCAGCGCTGAAAGAAAGGACTTGAATTAAAAGGACTTGCTGTATACCAAGGCTCTGTCATTACAAAGAATGTTGCTACCATGAACAAAAACAGAGATCATGAGGGGCAGCCACTTAGGGGGAAAAATGAAGTCCATTTTAGACTGAATATGAAGTGATGACAGGACATTCTAGGGGAGTGTGTGTGTGTGTGTGTATACACTAAACCACACAAAAGCATCTTCTGTCCCTTATAATCTAAGTGTATCAGATATTCTCTCTAAATTATTGTTGCAGTTCCACACTTGGAGATGTTGGTTATATACATTACTGTTTCTATTATCTGACCAATACCCCGGGTCTCCAAACTCAGGTTATCAAATCAGTCTGTGGTATACAAATACAATTTTTAGAGATGATTTTAATGCTCAATCTCAGGGAAAATGCTATTCTCTCTTCATTTTAATGATACTAACGTATCATTCAAGAGCATACAGCAGGCATACATAATAAATGTAAGGTCAAAAGGCATTAAGCAGAAAACCCTCCCTGCCCTGGAGGCGGGGACTTGTTCTACAAAGCCTCCTGTTATGCCAGTGGCCAACTAGACAAGTTGGAGTTTTTTTCCCCCGTGACATGTGCTTTAGTTGCAGTGGAAAGGAAATGTGTCATCTGTGGTTAGTGGAAAGCTAGCTGTACATATCCTTTTTTACTGCAGATTTACTTTTAGGCTCAGATTCTTCAAGTCTATTCTGCCTTAAATTACTTGGAAGCTGTGCTTCAAGACAAGAAAAGAAGTGGCTTATTAAAATCAGGTTATAATAAGATTTTGACCAAGCATTTTGTAAGGTAGGTCATATATATGGCTTTTCTTATGCCTTTTCACTTATAACTTCATACAGATTAGTGTTTGAGGAAGTGCTTTCAAGCAGTACTTAAGAATCTTACTAACAAAGTAGATTTAGTAATGGAAAACGTATGCTCTTTTTTTCTCTCCTATTAAGTAAAATTTAAGTAAGAAATGGAAAGATTTACCATCAGCATAGAGCTTTAAATTAGGATTAAGAAGGATCTGAGCTTAGACTCCAGAGTGAATTGCACAGTTTTATTTGTTATTAAAATAAGTTTAAAAAATAAATTTCTCATTACTAATGCTTAGGCATTATAAATTTTATTGAAAATGACCAGAGATAAAGAAAACTTTTGATAACAACCTGGCCTCCACTGCATAAATCTGGGATGTAGAGACAGCTCTCTATTCTTAGGCATTTGTAAGGGTAAGAGAAAGTCTCATTTTGTTAACAGTTTGTTTATTTGGAGATGACAGTACATCTGGCTGAAGACAATCAACAGCGGGCCTATTATCTATCCCATGGTGAGCACTGTTAAAATGTGTACGAAAACTATGATGCATATTACGTTGTTAATGAACTAATGTGACAAGAATAATAACCCGCTTTAAATCATTTTAGCATCTAATGCAGAAGTCCAGTCTAGTTTAAAAGGATGGAAATTACTTGCGAACCCAATTTAAAGTATTTCTCTTTGTGGAAGAATCATAAAGTAGCCAAAGATTTATGTCATTCAACTTAAAAACTGAAGCTGGACACTACTAGATAGAAGTCAGTGCACAATATCTTTAACTGTCTATTAAAGATCATAATCCAAAAAGTAATCTTACTTCTAGAACACATAAGAAAGGTTTCTTTCCCTCCCTATTATCAACAGAAAATATTACTTCAGAAGTTAGTTTCCAGTTAGCATTGTTTACTATATGCTAATTTTGTTTGTATAACAATATTTCACATTTGTTATTCTTAAGTCAACTATACTTCAATAAAAAAAACATGTACATGTACATTTTTTGAGAAGAAGAAGAAGAAGAAGCATGAGTAGCAGCGGTATCTGTGTCACCTGAGTGTGGGTTAGAAATCTTAGGTCCCTCTTAGACCTATGGAATAAATCTGCATTAAAAAAACCAACAACAACAAACTCCCATGTACATTTTTTGAGAAGAACTTATATAAAATAAAGTTCTTAGGCAATTTTATTTAGTACATCTCAGGAGAATAATCTAGTTTTTGCTTCTACTTCCCTATTCATATAAATGCTAACAATAAAAATACTCTTACAAAAGTGGCTCAGACTGGAATACTATTTTGAGAGATAGCTCAATAATGGTAATAAATCTTTCCTGCTTGTTTACCAGTACCTGGAACAGATATGCTAGTTGTATTTAAATCTTCAGTCTTACAGTGAATAATGAAAATCAGGATCAGACTTTGTCCCCTTTGTGGACTGGCTTCCAGAGAGCTCAGAGCCAAAACTGAAATTCCACTTTTTCCTTTATAGGTTGAGACTTATGATCTGCCTTGACTTCCCAATTGAGTTAAAATCCCCTTGATCTTGATGTTGTATTTATTTCTATTAAATATTTTATTGTATAATTTATTTTTAAAAATTATGTCAAAATATTCACAGAAAAATTCTAAGCATAAATAATAATGAAAAAAGTCAATAATTTTTGTTGAACTTTTGAGATTATTCAAAAGAAACTTGCCTCTTTTTCTCTGTTAATGCCAAATGTTTAGGATGAGAAAAGTCGCATGCCTTTGCTTTCAGAAAGCCACAATAAGTCGGGGGATATAGAGGTGAAGGGAGACCCACCACCATAAAACTGCTTTCACAACTACTAGGAATATATTTCTAAGTACCAGCTTTATCCTAAGCTTCAAGATAAACACCCAAGAAGAAAAAACAACATCTTGAATTCCTACTTGAAGTCCGTTTTCTTTTGGTTGCTACCACACTTCCCTGTTCCTGAACTGCCCCCCCTCCCATCACCACAAAGCCATTTGCATTTTCTTTTCATACATGAAGCAAAATGTCCCATTTCTCCTTTACTATAAAGATTGGTGACTCATTTGTTGGAGGATGGGGAGTTTCTACAAGGAGTTTCCTTAAATGGTCAGGAAAAAAAAAAGGAGGAATCAAAAAAGTAAAAGCCGAAGTATCTGACTCAAAGCTGAAGTCTAGCATGCTTAAGAGGGAGAAAACTATAAAACCACGGTATTCAGTTTACAATGATTAGTAGATATCTGTAATGCTACCTTTTAGCATTTAAACAATTAATAGAAATTAAATTGTTTCTTTATATGTAGCCTAACAGAAAAAAAAAATCAGTTCAGAAGGAATTCAAACAGGATAGCAAATGTTAGGCATGAGCTTGCAGCTAATTTATAACATTATCAGCTGTCTATCTTTTAACTACAATTACCAAAACGAGGAACCGTTATTCTTTCACAAGTTAACAAATTTTCTTGCTATCCCAACAGATTACCAGTATACTCACGGACATGGAACACACAGGACATTACCTGCATCTTGCCTTTCTGATGACAACAGTTTTTTCTTTGTCTCCTGGAACAAAAGCAAACTATACCCATCTGTGGGCTAATAATACTACTGTCTTGGATCCAGATATTCAAAATAAGATGGGCAGAAGCCAAAATGAAAACATTAACACAAACCCTACAACTCCTGAAGTAGATAAAAAAGTTATTTCTACAAAAATGCCTGAAATAGCAACATCATCTCACATGGCATCTTTAACTCCTAAATCTGAACTGGAGCTTTATATATCTTCCGTTGTCAGGAACAGTTCTCCAGCAGTACATAGCGTTGAAAACACAAGCAAAAGTCACAGCGAAATTTTCAAAAAAGGTGTCTGCGAGGAAACCAACAACAAAATGGCTATGCTAGTTTGCTTAATTATAATTGTGGTGCTTTTTCTTATCTGTACAATTTTATTTCTATCAACTGTGGTTCTGGCAAACAAAGTCTCATCTCTCAGACGATCAAAACAAGTAGGCAAGCGTCAGCCTAGAAGCAATGGCGATTTTCTGGCAAGCAGTGGTCTATGGCCTGCTGAATCAGACACTTGGAAAAGAGCAAAACAGCTCACAGGGCCTAACCTAATGATGCAATCTACTGGAGTGCTCACAGCTACAAGGGAAAGAAAAGATGAAGAAGGAACTGAAAAACTCACCAACTAACATATGCTTTAGTGAAGAAAAATGCAAAGTAGCAATGAGAAAGTTTCTGGAGTAAAAATGAAGTCAGTTTGATATTTAATGCCAAGGTGTTGTTCTGATGGTCTAAAATTTAACATGGCAGGCTGTGCAATTTAGAATCAAGCAGGTGAGAAGGGGAGAAGTATGCCTGCTTACTTAATTACTTAAACTGTGTCTGACACTATTTTAAAAAGCAAAAATAAAACCACCAAGCATCTGAGGAAGGTTTTAAAGACAAGCTGAAGGAACTGACTAATACAGGTAGAAAGGGACAATTAAATATTTCCTGTTCAGCAAGAGTAGTTAAATGACCTTTGTCCGAATGTTATTAAATTTGAAGAGTTTTAGTGTGTCGTTAGAGGCAAGTATATGCTTTAACATCTAACAGAAGTCACATTCTTAATGCATAGAGTTGAACTGTAGTTACGTGGTACTTTCTTTGCTGAATGTGACAGAATCCATACCAGCTCATCTATCAACACAGCTAATGTTATGCTAGATGTTTTCATCTTTATATACGGCACACATAAGAAAGTGGTTTTCTACTCTAAATATTTAATTAAAACTTTAAATTTTGTATAATAAATTAAGACTTGTTAGAATAAAAGTGACTACGTACATTTTCATTCACTTTATTATTTTAGAGAATACACTGTCAAGATCAATAAGAAATAGAGCTCAACTGAAACAGATGAGATTTATAGCCACAACAGAAGGCTGAGTGTAAATGTAAAGTGTATCTTACTGTTTAAGTGTAACATAACTCTACTCCATAAATATTGCTTATTGGATTATTTATAGCAAATATCCAAAGGCTGATTATTTTTTGGACTTTGAGAATGCCAAGTGGACTAATAAATGACCAATTTTATTTATTATCCAATATGACATAAGCAAAGGAAAGACGTGTGTGTGTGTGTGTGTGTGTGTTTATTCTAATTTGGAAAACAGGATACTTCAGGTAATTCTTTAACCTTTAAAGAAACTGGGTTCAAGTAAAATAATGACTTACATTTAGGTCAAGACTTCCGTCATCAATTCAATATATTACAAAAATTGTTTTGAGAGACTTTCCAAATGTCCATTGAAACTGACACAGGGCATACTTAATTAAAGATCAGACCACATTTAAAAAATCTCATCCCTTACTGAGCATTTATTTTGGGCAATATGCTAGACATTTAAGAAAAGATTTTATATATTTTTTCCAAGTATTACCACCATCTTACCCTCCCTTCTAGGTTAGTGATTCTCATCCCGACTGCAAATCAGAATCACCTGAAGAATTTAACTCACCAGTGCCTAAGTCACACCCCTTCCTTCTGATTTAATTAGAATGGGGTGAGCTCGAGCTCCAGGCATTGATAATTTTTGCATAATTCCCTAGGTCACTGCTCTTGGTCATCAAATTCAATTCTTAAAATTTCCACAGCTCCAAAGATCTAGGTTACATTTTTTTTAAGGTTACCTCTTAAAATGAGACGGGGGAAAAAGCATCAATTTTATTATCAACTTATTACCAATTTATAAAAAATCCATTTCCTAAATAACAAATCATAACCACATTATTTCAGAAAAAGGTAAACATCAACAAAGGAAAAAGGAAAGCAAGAGAATACTCATGCCGATTGTGGTACATCAGGTTATCTTTTGAGGGGTAAAAAGGATCAGACTTGAAAGGACACTGGTTGGGCAGAGCTCCCATTCTGTGCAAATAAAAAATCTGAGATTGTGTACTAGAACAAACAGTGACAACACAAAGCAGTCCTTGAATCAAGTGTCATATATAAATACTTGTCAGTAAACTGAAACAAATTAGTGCCTTTTTAAAAAGAAGAAATTAACTAGACAACTACTTTCCTATTCAACATACATTTTCTCACAAAACAGAAAGCTATTGCAGGAATATTTAAAATTCATCACTCACTATCTTGGCTATTAAACACAGATACTCAGATTGACAGTATCCAATGGTAGCTCATGAAAAGTGGCTCCTTTCCCAACTTGACCAGTGTTTAAAGATGATAGGTTAAGATATGTTTTGAATTCAAAATTTAAAAGTTATCTTTGAACTAAGACACTTTTGTTTTCTACCCTTGGGGTGCTATGGTCCACATGCTTATTAATCCAGGGATTTAAAAATAGTGAAACAAAAGTTTATACCATATTTAAAAAGTTTATAGCATATTGTATACTATATATATAGCAAATTATATTACATAAAATAAGTTTATAGCATATTTTAAAAAATTATTCTTTTTGTACCAAGTTTTAAGTGCCTTGAAGTTAAGAACGAGGTCTTAACAATCTGTGTTCCTCTGCAGTGACCAGGGGAAAGCGGGGCATGGTTTAATGCTTACTGTATCTACTATAATAGGTGCTATGCTAGGCACTTTACACTTATCTAATTCCATAATACATTTATAAATTAAGAATTATGATCTCCATTTTTCAGATGAGGAAAGAGGCTAGAAGGTGACATGCCCAAAGAAATCTGTATTCAGACTGACTCATACTCTTCTCAACATACTTTGCTTATTAGTTAACTTATTTAAAAAATGATTCCCAATTTATTTTACTTTGCACCGACACTTACTTTGTTGGTAACCAAAGAGCTGTGGACTTGAACTCAAAAATCATTTAGGAAAGTATTTGGTCAAAAATTAATCACACTTTTACCTGGGCTTAGCCTAAATTATGTATGAGGAAATAACATTAACATTTACTGGGTAGCTACTGTGTGTAAGGCATTTACACATGTTATGTTATCTTACTTAATCCTCACAAAACTCAATAATAGAAATACTCCTCCGGAGGAGGAAATGGTGACTCAGAAGTGCAGCGACTTGCCTAAGGTCATACAAGAAAACAGGATACATCATTCACTTGTTATGAAAAGAAATCTCACTATGGGTAATAACCTGACTGGCAGTTTTTCCTTACAACATATAATTTTCTCTCCAAGGTTCTATTTTAAATTATATAATCACATTACTAGAGAGTCTCAAATGTTTACCTCTAAATGTTAATTAAAAGCACTCAAATCATGTAGCTCCAAATTGTTTCAAAATAAATTCTGTTAAAGTAGTACATTTCTTAGTCATTTTGTGGCTTACTGCACTTCCGGAAGCAACTATTGATAAACTTCCTCTTTTTCTACAGAAACCATTTCAGTTTGCTAAAGGACCATTTTTAATCTGAACTGAACCACCCCTTTTGCTTTCTTAGCCAAATGACCAAAATGTCCAGTTAGAACAAGAATTCAGCATTCTGCAAAACAAGTTAACAGCTGAGGTAAGACAACTTTCACACTGGTAATCTGGTTTGATCTTTGCTTTATACAGAATTTATTTTTAAAACTAAAATTTCATTATTATTTTAAACTTAAAGTCTGAGAGTCTAAAGATGTCTATAACAGGTATTGTGGTTTTGTTGCATGGAATTTTAAAAATTCAGTGTTGAAAAAAAATTTTCACCTAGGTTTCTATAATGTTAACCCTTTAAAGTTTATTGATTCACTATGTTTGTTGACCTTAGCTCTGTAATTAAAAGAAATAAATCTATAGCCACGACAGAAAACGCTAAGGGTTGGGAATAAAACTAGAATTCATGGGGATATGACTGAATTTACAACCCCAAAATACCAATTGCTAAAAGTTCTGATTTGCTGTCTATAAAATTCTCCTGTATATAAGCATAATCCACAGACCTAAATTATTTTTACTTTTTAATCCCCTTTAGTTTCCATGGTAAGAATGGTCACCTTCGCCTAATTAAAAAAAAAAAAACCCAAAGGTGATTAGATGAGATATTCAATTATCATCATATATGCTTTATTTTTCACACAAATAGAATTTTAAATTTAAGTAATAATGATGACATGAAAATATTATCCTTCATTTTTACAGCTAAGAGAAAACTGCTATGATAAAATGTGTATATATATACTCATATCATCTACATATTTATGTCATGTATTATAATCTGAGTCTTTGGTAAACAGTGTAAAATAGATATAGAAAAAAATACCCACAGAATAGAAAGTTGTTAATATGGAGAAAAGATGCTTATTCTGTAAGTAAGCTGGACAATTACAAAGTGAATATCCTCCAAAATAAAAACTGCAGAGTTTACATAGACTTGTAATATAACAGTTATAAAGTGGGTGGTGATATCCTATTTCAACATTTCATTAAATACTTACGACTTTCCCTCATATAAGTCCACTTTGGATTTCTTCTAAGTAACTATTACAGAAGTTAAAAAAATAAAGATTTGTATCTCTTTTTTTTGGCAAGACTTGTCTATATATATACATATATTTTAAAATTAATTAATTAATTAATTAATTTTTGGCTGCGTTGGGTCTTTGTTGCTGCGTGCAGGCTTTCTCTAGTTGTGGCGAGCAGGGGCTACTCTTCGTTGCAGTGCTCGGACTTCTCATTGCGGTGGCTTCTCTTGTTGCGGAGCACAGGCTCTAGGCATGTGGGCTTCAGTAGTTGTGACCCGCAGGCTCAGTATTTGTGGCATGTGGGCTCAGTATTTGTGGCTCACAGGCTCTAGAGTGCAGGCTCAGTAGTTGTGGCGCACGGGCTTAGCTGCTCCGCAGCATGTGGCATCTTCCCGGACCAGGGCTCAAACCCGTGTCCCCTGCACTGGCAGGCGGATTCTTAACCACTGCACCAGGGACGTCCTGTCTATATATTTTTAAAGGGTCAGTCTCAAATGTAGAGTTTAATAGTGCTTGTGTTTTTCAACTAATGCCTATATAATTCTACTCAGAAGGAAATTATGAATTCTGAATAAGTCTGAAATTGTTAAATATAAATCTGATGCCTATCAATGTCCAATCTTCAAAAATCACCTCAAATATGACAGCTTATAGCCTAACCATTCAAAACTCCCAGAGCTGTTTTCATAGTCACAGGACTAAAATGGTTTCCTGGTAGTTCTTGTCCAACCTTTTATACAAGACTAACTCCAAAAGTTACTAACATATCTGTTCCCAGAGAGCTCACATCTCCTCCCCTCATAAAGCATTCCTATTTCATAATTTTACTACGAATGTAACGGAAGGAAAGAGCTCTAGTACAGGACTGACTGGTTTCTGTATCAGTGCCACTGTTTAGAGCTGTGACACTTTGGCAAGTTACCCAACTTCTCTGTGCCTCAGCTTTATCTGTAAGATGATGATAACATCACCTTGCTCATTAAAATAGGATGGTGCTGAACATTTGGCATGTACTCAGTAAATGGTAGCTATTACTATTGATAAAAAATAATCATCAAATAATTCCTATCATAGTTCAAAGTTAATTTCCCTTTCTGCCTTTCCTCAAGATATGGAACTGCTGTGTTCTTCCTTTTCTGGTTTCATAACATTACTAGTTGGAGATACAATAAAATTTAGGTACACTATATTTTAATCTATTATATTATAACATTATATCAAAGTAACCGAAATTCAAATGATATTTTTGATACTGCTACCTACACTTGCCTTGTCTAGGATATGCTATCCAAATCTCCTTGATTCCCCTTAAAAGACAACGACATCTCTCTTATCATATCCAACTTAGCATCAATTTTAAATGCTAAATCCTTTATGTACTTATGCATTGTATCTATGAGAACATGTCTAATATATGGGGACTCCTACTTCACTATAACTGCCTTTAAAATGCTTAGTTAAAACAGCTGATTTTTCTCTTCTTTTTAAAAAATGTTCTAGACCAAAATCACAGACTTAAACCTCAAAGTCCAAAACTAAAATAATGAGCAAAATACTGCCGTGTAAAAGTAGACAAATTCAGGGTTTCCCTGAGCAGCAGACTAAGGGATTTCTAGAAAAATGCTATATAGATTGTGCATAGGTTATTTAGAGTAATTAACAAGTTTGCTTCTGGGTAGTGCCAGGAAAAAAAGGGAGGTGGGGAATCTTAAGGATACTTAGAACAGATAGGAGAGCCTGAAATGAAAGGTAAGTGAGTTTGAGAAGGTGGGTGATTTAAGTCCTGTCCTCCATTTTGGGAAGATCGTTCCTCTTTGCTGGTTCCCTGTATCCGCAAAGACGGAGAGCAGCATTTTGTGGTTCCTTCTTTCTTCTACTTCAATCTTCTCCCCCAACGTCTAATTTTGTTCACTTTAACCTTCCACCCTAACTTCTTGCTAAATGCATAATCACTATTTATTCTTCAGCTTTTTTATTAACTTTTCTTCAATACCTTCTCTAATCCATTTACCTTCCCCTTTTCCATGTATTTGCTGCTTACTCTAAGTTTTGCTTTATTTTTCTCCTTTGTGTTATTTTGTATTTCTTTGTATTCCTTTTTCATTTCATTTAATCCAATATTTTCTCCTCCTTTTTACTCCCTTGCCCCATATGGTTCTTTCTTTCTACCCTCTTTCCCTGCAGAAGCAATGTTGGTATTTCAGGTATACATGGCTTATATATATATTTAAAATACATATGTTAAATAACTTTCTGCATTGGTAATAACACTGGCCTCACTGTCTCTGAACTAGAAAAAAAAAGCCAGTTTCTTCACTATTATACCCCCTATTTATTCTTTTTTAAAATCCTGTTCCTTTTTTCTGGACTATTCTGAATTGCTGTAGTAGAATTCTAAGACATTCTAGTATTCTGACGTAGCAGACCCTAGGAGGTTAGATAGCTAACTGAGGAGTTGGAGAAAGGAGTAGGATAGGTAAAAAATAGAATTTGGTTTTAATATTGCTGTAACCCTTAAATGACAAGTGGCAAATCTCATACACTGAAGGTCTACGACGTTCCTATTGACAAAAGAGGCTATGAACCTATCAAAATTGATCTTACAGACTAAACTGGTCTGATAATTATATTCCTATTTGGGTTCTTTCCTTCTTTAATGCCTTTTTCAGCTAACTGAAAAAAGGAACTGTGTGGGTTTTAAAAAAATTTTAAGAAAAGTCACAAAAGAAGAAACACTTTTTTGGCGAAGACAATTCATGGCCTATGTTTTCTGTTGCTTTGGATGGCATTTTTTGAAAACTAAAGTGAAACTCTAAAGAATAACACTTTCCAATGAGGCCTTTTTTGGGGGAAGGGGTAATCTGTAAGAATAGGAGGTAGGAACTGCATGGATGATAACCAACTAGAGATGATTTAAATTCCCATATTTATGCCGAAAGTTTCAATTTTTTTCCTTATTAAACCTTTTGCAAAGTTGATATAAAGCATAATTTAATAACTCAGATTTTACCTTCTCTGCTTACATTCTGGTAGAAGTATTAATAAACTGAAAAACTGACATGGAAAAGAACCAAGAAGCCCAATATAGGTTAAGCGTTTACTGAGCTGCTGACACATACAGCACTCTGCTGTAAAGGAATCAAAATATAAAGACATGAGGCAGCTTGGGGGTGGTAGAATAGAGCATATGCTTTGGAATCAGATGGTCTTAGGTATAAATTCCCAGTCTGCCACTAATAATGATATAACATTCGGCAAATTGCTTAAAGCATTTGAATTTCTCTCTTTATCTATAAATCAAGGATTACTCCATCTTTCTCAGAGTTATTTAAAGGTTAAATGAAATGAAGTATGGAAAACACCTGAGACGGTGCAACACATAGGATGTTCTAGATAAGGAATTTTCTTTGTTTCTTTCTGCCTTCTTCAAGGTTCTTTAAAATCTTGTTTGAGGGGGTGGGGATAATAAAAAGAAAATGTGAAAAGTAATTTAAAAAACACAATTATTTAAGAGAAAAGAAGTGTGAGTGAGGTACATACATGAAGAATTATCTAAGGAACTATAAAGATAACAAGAACTTCGGGGATTCAGGGAATGGCTGAGCTCTTTGGGCTGTGGTCAGTCACAGAGAATTTGGTCTAAGAAGGGAATTTAAGCTGAGGTCTGACAGACGAGGACAGGTTCAGTTAGGCAGCCAGAGGGGGAAGAAGAGGCTGGGTTTGGAAGAAAGAACACACTCTCAGAGGGTGAAAAATAGCATAATGAAAAGTGTCTGTTTAGTAAAAAAAAAAAAAAAAAAAAGTGTGTGTTTAGGAAGTATGTAAGATAAGGAATGAGAAGTTTCAGTCATGAGATATGAATCCGGACTGGTAATCTTGAGCCAGGTGGAAGAAAATTCAGTTTAGAATTTTTATCTTGACAGCAATGGGGAACTCTCAAGCAAGGGAACAGTAACCTGATCATACATGCTTGTAAGAAGACTAATTCATCAGCAGTGTGCAGGGGGTTTAAAGGAGAAATACTTTAAAATTTAGGCTTTAAGTATTACAGAGAAAATAAAGAAAAAAATTACGTCTTTTTTTCTACTGTGTACCGAGTGGCAGAGGAGTAAGCAATGAAAACTACTCAAATATACTGAAAAATCTATTTGCAAAACTTGAGGGAGTTCTTCTTCTATTACTGTATCTTGCACAGACCATCAAATCTCTCTCAGATTGCCTAAAAATCACAGAAAAACTATAGTTTCAAATCATACAGACCAGGATCTAAAACCCTGAGATTTTCCTTTCCCTAATGTTAAGAAATAACCAAATAGTTACCATTGTGTTTAATGATGTGCAAAACAAGTATATTACACACGGAGCTGAAAAGCACCCTCACTTGACAGATAAGGCGTTTGAGAACAGGAGAGATTAAGTGACTAGTTCTCATGGTTAGATAGGTAGTTAGGTGGTAGAAGTAGAACTGGAACTTAAAACTCTTCAAGTTTTAGCATCTGCCACATCCCACAAACTTATAGACCTGCCTTCTTTTCTTAGGTCCTTTATGTTGTTCCCCTGGCTGGAATATTTTATTTGCTTAATTAATTCTTACAGACCTTTCAAGATTCAGTTCAAGTTTTACTTCTCTGAGAAACCTTCCCTGAAGCCCTCCCAGGCTAGCTTAGTTCCTCTGTGCATCTTCTGCAAACCTTTGTGAGAAAACTTATCAAATTATATTTATTTATTTATTGTTTCTACCAATAGAAACTTAAAAAAAAATTTCGGGGGTATCTCCTAAACCAGAACAGGGTCTGACACAATGGTGGTGTTCATCAATTAATAAGTGAAGGCAGCAGCAAGACTGCTTACTCAGCCAGATTCAAAGAGCACTTGAGGATTCTGAGCCTAGGACGATGGGTTGAATTGAATCCTTTAAAAATATGAGGTCCTAATATAAAGACACTGTGCTGGACAGTGATGTTGCTGCAAAGATTATTTAATACAATAGATTCTGTGCGTGAGAAACTCACAAAGGTAGTACCATTAACAAAAATAGAGAATTTAGGACGGGAGTCACTATCGAGATGAAGATGAATTCTGTTTTTAATATGTTCAATTTGCTGATAGTGATATATATAATGGAAATGTCCACCAAGAAGTCACACAGATGGAACAAGAATTAAGGAAATTTAGGCTGGATATACAGGTTTGGGAGTTAGAGCATAAAGGTAAGAGCTGAAACCTTACAGATTCAGGATTAAGAAAAGTAGTTAAGAGTGAGGACAGAGTACATATCAAGTTATCAAGTACCATATTTAGGACGCAAGAGAAAGACAGGAGCTAGTGAGATGAGCATGAAAGAAAGATGACTACGAAGAGCTACTCGAATAGCAGTGAAGGAGTAATCAACAGTGTCAAATGTCATCAAGAGAGGAGAAAAAGAGAAAGAAAAGACCACTGGATTAGGTAATAGACGGTTACTGGTGTCCTTCGAGGCAGCAGGATCAAAGCATTTCTAGCAGTAAACAGAGGAAAAAGTAGCATGCACATGGTACCAGCATATAGAGCCTATGCATTTGAGACGTATGACTGTGAAATGAAGGACTGTAATGTAATAAACCTACAGGGGCAGCAGGGCCAAGTACAGATCTTATGAAAGAAGAGAGATCACTGCCTATGAATTCCAAATGTTATATGATAAATTAGAGTATATTTAAGAGTTGGTCACATTAGCCCATAGTGTATCAAGTCTAAATTAGGAAAGATAAGTACTTATCAAATACCTACCTACTTTATGCCAGATAGTAAATGATACCTAATTGTCCTTCTTTCTTTTATTATAAAACTACTGGTAAAGAGGAAACATTCTGAAATGGATCCCAAATATTTCACCATAATTTTGTTTTGTGGACATCTGAACGATACTTGTTTCTCAGAGACAGAAGCAGCTACAACAGAGAAGCAACCACAGTCTCCTATATTTAGAACATCAAGGTCATACGTCTCAGCTAATTCTCAAAGCACAACAGAGAATCCTTTGGGTCAACCAACACAATTCAACAACCTTTCTTCTGGACAACCAATAACAACTGCCGAAGTTGCTGCTGGACAACCAACACCAGCTGTCAATGTGTCCTCTGGGAAACCAGCAGCACATACTTCTGCTGGACAACCACTTGCCTATAATGTCACCAGACAACCAATACCAATGGCCAACACCTCCTCCCAAGGGACAGCACTACCTGTGTTCACCTCTGCCAGACAACGATCAACACCTGCCCATTCTTCTACCAGACAACCACCAGCATCTGTCTGTACTCCCACTCAACAACCATCATCTATCCACACCTCCTCTAGAAAATCAATACCACCAACTGCTCATAATCTATCCACACAACCAACACCAACTGTCAGAAGTTCACCTAGGAGTACACCAGGATTCAACCTAGAAACTACCACTAGAAACAAGAGCCCACAGAAAACCAATTCTAATTCAACAGTGGCCATATTAATTGGTTTAGTTCTGACTGCTATGGTGGTAGCTATAATCATGATTGTATTGTGGAAATGCTTGCGAAAACCAGTGTTACATGACCAAAATTGGGCAGGTAGGTCTCCATTTGCTGATGGTGAAACCCCTGACGTATGTCTGGATAACATTAGAGAAAATGAAGTGTTTCCAAAACGTACATCAATTGTTTCACTTAGGGCCTGGAAACCAAGCAAAAGCACACTTTTAGCAGATGACTTAGAAATTAAGTTGTTTGAATCAAACGAAAACATTGAAGATTCTAACACTCCCAGAACAGAGAAAATAAAAGATCAAGCAAATGGCACATCAGAAGACAGTGCTGACGGATCAACAATTGGCACTGCTGTTTCCTCTTCAGATGATGCAGATCCGCCTCCACCGCCTCCTCCCCCTCTTGATTTGGAAGGACAGGCGAGTAACCAATCTGACAGACCCACAGTGACAACTGTATCTCCTCTTCCAAATGATTCCACCAATCTCCCACCACCTCTGGACTGCCCCAATCACGTCTGTGAAGATCATGATTCTGAGTTCAAACAGTCATTTCCACCTCCCCCTGACTCAGTTAACTTGACCCTGCCTCCAGGAGATTTTATGAAAAACCAGGAGATCCAGTGTCAGCAGTTCCCTAGTCCTCCTGACTTTGATCAAAATCTCAATGAATCCCTGCCACCCCCACCTGCAGAACTGTTATAACTACTACTCGCTTTTTAGCTGATTTTCTATTCTTCTCAAAGGACTCCAATCTTTTGTTTTTATTCATGTGATGAAATACATTAAATGGCAATTGGTAGCCACTTTTGATTTTTATTCAGGAACTACCTGAAATCTGCTCAAAGTCTATGTGCATAGGTGGAACTTTAAAAAAAAAAATTATATAACAGTGGTCTATTTACTGGCTATAGGCCCTAACTTTAATGTACGGTACATTTTACATATGTGGATGGTATGTGTATCAATAACTTAGCCATTTTGGAAACAAGCAATCTACATATGCTTATTATTACCCAATAGATATTTTTTTTTCCTGAAAAGCTGTGTATAAAGTTACCTTGAATAAATAAAATTTTATTTTTCCATTTCAAAGTTTGAGGGAGTTTGTGTGTGAGAGAATTTAAATATATACTCCAAGTTTTAAACAAAACTGTAAGTTTTAAATTAATACCTCGGGTATTAAATAAATATTCCAAGTGTGTAGGGATGAGAGATTAAAATGCATGTCTATTTGAGAATAAATTTCCTTTTAGCTCTCATTGGAAACTGTCAGACAAACATATTAAAGCATCAAATTGAGGGGCTGAGTTGGGGACATTTACTCTGAAAAAAATACGAGCACACACCATAAAACGTAGACATTTTTCTTATCTTGTTGGGGGAACACAAGTTTTAGAACTAACCACTTTAAAAAGTTTCTTCTTCTTTTTTTTTGGCTGTGCTGCACAGCTTGCGGAATCTTAGTTCCATGACCAGGGATTGAACCCGGGCCCTCAGCAGTGAAAGTGTGGCGTCCTAACCATTGGACTGCCAGGAAATTCCCAAAGTTTCTTTATATGCCTCAAGCACCCCCAAAAAATGAAATCTTATAAAAGAAAAACAAAAAAAAAAAAACCCCAAAAAACACACCAAACCTCTATGGCTTCATTCCAAATTCGGATGACTTTTTTCAGAAAAAAAGGATTGTATCAAAATACAGATGGTTCTCAACTTTAAAAAACTCTTAACTACCTTTCTTACACAGAATTTCATCTTTTATTCATTACCTGACAAGTGATAAATCTGAGTTATCAGAGTAGGGGCGGGCCCAATCTTTGTCAAAGTTAAGACGGAGAGAGTCCACTGGCTGATCCTTGTGGAGATGCCAGCAGAAGTGCTCCTCTGCCCAAAAGCGCACATTCTCCCGCCTTACCCCACCCGAACTCGGGGGACAGTCACTTAGAATGAAAGACAGAGGCCATAGTGGTAACCTACCCTTGGAGAACCTCTCATAGCTCTGGGATTTTTCAGAATAAAATATAGTATTTACTGGCAGCACTGGTGTTCAAGAAACCAATAAAGCTCTACCTTAATAAAAACTAGCAGGCTTTTGGACACCGAAATTTTATATACAATGTTTCTCTTTAAATCCTTTAAAGAGTACCTTACTGACTCTTAAACAACTTTTTATCTGCAGACACACTTCCTTTGCACTTCTTATTTTTCTTGAATAAACATGATGTTTATTGTCATATTACATTGGTTTTCCTCTGTCTTCCACATTAAAAAGTTCTTTCATGTATTTTTCAAACTTACCATTTTTGAGGTTAATTTATTTAGCAGCAATTAGGAGGTTAAGAATTTCTGCTTATTCGTTTGAATTTTAAGTATTCTAGTTAGGGTAAATAAAGTATGAAGTTTTTATATTTGGTCAAGACTTTGACATGCCTTAAATCACCGTAACCTTTCTTGCTTTACATATAGGATTGTTACCTAACGGGCTCTTTCCATACTTTTGCTCTTCTTTTTCATCACTTTCTTTTCCTGACCTCTTGAAGGAGCAGTATTGGGAAATACCAACCCTCATAGACAAATCAAAGAGCTGATGACCTGGTCATAGTCGTGTCTGATTTCTTCAAACACTACAGAGGCAGCTTTTCTCCTTCTGTTCTTTGTACAACGGAAGAACAGACTCCTGTCAGCAGCTGCTTTTTGTTTTTTAAGAAATTCTCTGCCAGGGGGAAAGTAATTCCTATTTACTGAATGCAATTTTCCCCACTGAGGTCAGTGGAAGCTGAGCAGCCACACAGCGGCAATCCTTTGCCTAATCAGCAGAAAGAAACGCAAGCTAAAGAAACACAGGAGAAAAGAAAACGCTGGAACAAAGAAAAACCTACAGAAAAGACTAAAGAAGCAGGATTCAGAAGAGAAAGTTTATTTCATGACTACGGCAAAAGGACAAGGCACAGGGGAATAAAAGGTAGACTGAACTACATACTACACAGCAGTGGTGCTCTTACCAGATCCCATTAACCAGATTCAGAACAACCCTCAAGACCATCTAGTTCAGCTCCTTTTATTTGTTAAATGCTGAGAAAACAGGCCCAGAGAGAGTAAGTGACTTGCTTAGAAGTGGTAGTGAAAGCTGAGTTTGTTACCCGACTCCTGGTTCAGCATTCTTTTCACTAACATAGGACCAAAGAGCACCTACCTCACACATTGCAACATACATTTATCACACATGTATTCCATTTGGTGTTGGTGGTGGGCAACACAATGAATTAGATGAGAGTGACTCTAATTGTTGTTATTACCTAGTTCTGAACAAAAAGTGAAGTAGCAAAATATATGGGCACCTATAAGTAAAACACTGCGATATTAGTACATGATTAGACAGTTCAATGGTACAGAATGGAAAGTCCAGAAACAGACTCAAATCTCAAATCAGTATGGGGACAACTGGATAGGTACTTGAAAAAGATGAAACTGGATTCATACTACATTAGAATAAACACCAAATAAATCAGAGATATAAATATAAAACATGAAATTATATAAAAAATAGAAGAAATATGAGTGAATTCCTTTATAATCTGAAAGTGGGATAAACCTTCCTAGTTGAGACTCAAAATCCAGAAGCATTAGTTAAAAAAAAAAGGAAGTCCAATTACATAAAACTTTTAAATGTAAAACAAACACTATTAAAAAAGAAAAAAACATACCTTTGTCAAAAGACAAAGGACAAACTGGGGGAAAAATGTGCAACTTAAGACAAAGGGCTAATATCCCTAAAGTTTAAAAAACTTAAATACAGACTGTGGCGGGGGGGATACCCACAACACACTAGAAAAAAACATGCAAAACATATAAAAGATAGTCACAGAAGAAAAATTTAAATGATCCTTAAAAACATATATAAAGCATACAACTTTTCTTATAATAAGCAAGATGTATTTAAAATTGAACTGAGATACTATTACCCATCAAATGGAAATAAATCCAAAAGGGAGAGGCCACGACAGTGAGAAGGCTGCGTACCTCAAAAAAAAAAAAAAGAGTGGAGCAGAAGTTGTCATAAATCTGGTCTTATTTTATAAAGCCCCTAATGAAAGTTTTCCCTTTTACATTATTTCATGTAATTTAAAAACAATGTAAATTGTTTTCTCAGTAAGATAAAATGTGAAACGTTCTGAAGAAATCAACTAAAATTTATGCTATTATTATTATTATTATTTTTTTGCGGTACGCGGGCCTCTCACTATTGCGGCCTCTCCCGTTGCGGAGCACAGGCTTCCAACGCGCAGGCTCAGCGGCCATGGCTCACGGGCCCAGCCGCTCCGCGGCATGTGGGATCTTCCCGGACCGGGTCACAAACCCGTGTACCCTGCATTGGCAGGCAGACTCTCAACCACTGCGCCACCAGGGAAGCTGCTATGCTATTATTTTTAAAACATAAAATCAAACAAATGGTCATTCATATAGTACCAAAGATGTCTCTGGAGACAACAATATTCATATCCACTGACCAAAGTAATTTCATGAAGAAAAAAATCCTTAACCCAAAAGACATCAAATAAAATACATTTACTTTACGACATGAACTGATAATTAAAAGAATTAGATGCTCATTAAAAAATGCAGCCTCGTTTGTGCATAGCCTGGGTCAAACAATCCTTTGTATCAGAAAGATAAAAACAAAATAATCATATTTAAGTACTTATGTACTTCTCCAAAAGATGAACAGTTAGGTGGTTGATAAATGTGAAAACCTGATTGTATATAATAATCACCATATTTGGTGGGGGGGGGGGTACATAAAAAAACCAAACAGATTGTAATATGTTATTTTAAAAAGTGATAAGACAATTGTACCATTTTAGAAAAAATAAAAAGGCAGAGTTAAAAAATAGTTAAACTAATATCTTAGAAAACCATCCACAAGGAAGGTCAAATTCATTTTCAACATTTTTCAATGTATAAAATGAATGAACAGTAGGCGCAATAAAAAGAACCACAGATTCTTCACGAGGTGAATGTTAAAATGTGGAGCCTAAGCTCAAATACACAGAAATGGGTAAAGGCCAGGTCTAATGTGCACGAGGTTTTCCATCCTACAGCAAATCTGAGATATATGGGTACACTCAACACTAAATTAAAAAAAAATTTCTTTTGGTCCATTCTGTTGCGTGTGCACCTCTTGCAATAAATTTGAGTCAGCACCAATGACAGCTCTGCAGTCCTCCTATGTGGTACTGATCAGGTGGTTGCAGAGCTTCAGCTCACAGCAACACAATGCAGCTGAGCAGGCAAGCACAGCCCACAGCCAGAAGCGGTTCCTACTTTCCAGAACAAGGCGACCTTTAAGCTTAAGTTTCCCGGAGAAAATGAGATGCTGATGTAGAAGACAACACTATGGTAAGCTGTTATTTAAATCAGTAAAAAATCGACTTCGGAATTTTTTTCTTTTTCCTTTTCTTAAGAGAAAGTCAACGTTAGGATTGAATATATATTCAATAGCAAGTGCATGCACCAGAAATTTGCTGCAGTGTCAGTTGAGGGATTTCTTTCTAATATTCATTCACTTTGTAAATATACACATTGTTTTCCTTTAGAATCGGCACTGAAAAGAAATCACTTTATAAAATGTGAGATTTAAAGGTATGGTGTTGGTCAGATTTTTCAAGTGCCTTAAAATGTTTTGCAAGGATATATTTATCCTGAAAAGACAAAGATGCATTTCAAAGTATTGTCTTAATATCTAAATAAAATCTCATCCTACATACACATTGACTATTTTATTACTGCAGAGACTGAAAAAAACCAAAAACCAAAAATAAAAATAAACAACCAAAACAGACACGACAGCCATTTTTTTCCCATCTGAGTAAGGAAGAATATTATCAAAAATAGTAATAGCTTAAGATTCCGACTCTTTATTTGCCGAGAATGCCATTTTATAATATCAACATTCTGGGAAGATAAATAAGAAAGACTATGGTAAAAGAAGGGAGAAAATAAATGAGAAAATGCAGAAGACAGTAGGGGGAGAGAGTCTCTATCACATAGCCCCAATTGAAGGATTAAGCATTTGGACTATAAATGAAGGGGAGCTTTGTTAGTTTAATCACTGGAACAATTATAAAAGAGCTCAACAACAACGAGGGTTATTGAAAATTTTGCCTAATGCTAACTGACCCATGCAGATGCCTAATTGTATTTGCATATTAAAAGAAGGGTGTATCTGTTTGTTTCCAGGCTTTGATGGAATATCAGATATTGAAAATGTCTCCCAGCCTGTTCATCCTTCTGTTTCTCACACCTGGTATTTTATGCATTTGCCCTCTCCAATGTATATGCACCGAGAGGCACAGGCATGTGGACTGTTCAGGCAGAAACTTGACTACATTACCATCTGGACTGCAAGAGAATATTATCCATTTAAATCTGTCTTATAACCACTTTACTGATCTGCATAACCAGTTAACCCAGTACACCAATCTGAGGACCCTGGACATTTCAAACAACAGGCTTGAAAGCTTGCCTGCTCAGTTACCTCGGTCCCTCTGGAACATGTCTGCTGCTAACAACAACATTAAACTGCTTGAAAAATCTGATACTGCTTATCAATGGAACCTTAAATATCTGGATGTTTCTAAGAATATGCTGGAAAAGGTTGTCCTCATTAAAAATACACTGAGAAGTCTTGAGGTTCTCAACCTCAGTAGTAACAAACTCTGGACAGTTCCAACCAACATGCCCTCCAAACTGCATACTGTGGACCTGTCTAACAATTCCTTGACACAAATCCTTCCAGGAACATTAATAAACCTGACAAATCTCACACATCTTTACCTGCACAACAATAAGTTCACATTCATTCCAGATCAAGCTTTTGACCAGCTCTTTCAGTTGCAAGAGATAACCCTTTACAATAACAGGTGGTCATGTGACCATAAACAAAACATTACTTACTTACTTAAGTGGATGATGGAAACAAAAGCCCATGTAATAGGGACTCCCTGTTCTAGCCAGATATCACCTTTGAAGGAACATAACACATACCCCACACCTTCTGGATTTACCTCAAGCTTGTTCACTGTAAGTGGGATGCAGACAGTGGACACCATTAACTCTCTGAGTATGGTAACTCAATCCAAAGTGACCAAAATACCCAAACAATATCGAACAAAGGAAACAACGTTTGGTGCCACTCTAAGCAAAGACACCACCTTTACTAGCACTGACAAGGCTTTTGTGCCCTATCCAGAAGATACATCCACAGAAACGATCAATTCACATGAAGCAGCAGCTGCAACTCTAACTATTCACCTCCAAGATGGAATGGTTACAAACACAAGCCTCACTAGCTCAACAAAACCATCCCCAACACCCATGACCCTAAGTATTACTAGTGGCATGCCAAATAATTTCTCTGAAATGCCTCAACAAAGCACAACCCTTAACTTACGGAGGGAAGAGACAACCACAAATGTAAAGACTCGCTTACCTTCTTCTGTGGCAAGTGCTTGGAAAGTAAATGCTTCGTTTCTCTTAATGCTCAATGCTGTGGTCATGCTGGCTGGCTAAGGGTCTGCATTTTCTGAAATTAATGAAAGAACTCCTCCCTGATGTACAGTTGGGAAGATATGCCCCTATCTAACCAGTGACTCAAGCTATATTATGTATTCAAGAAAGCCAGTCTCACATTTCCGACTCTGATGTGAATGAAGCAACTCGTCTTAATGAAGAAGTGCACAATGTCTCGGTACTTGCTGCTACTTTACTGTCTTAATGAAGTAAAACTAATGAGTTTCTTTTTTTTAAATGAAATGTTTTCTTTTTAAGGCTTCAATTTACTGCACAAAATATAAAGCATCTCAACTTTAATATGTATTTTATGTATGTTTACACTGTCAAACATCTGGGAAAAAATAAAAGGTCTATGCTCATAACTGTGTCACTGGCTTTCTAGTCATACCAACTTAATCTACTTGGTAGAATCAAAATGACTTAACCTTTTTTTGTTCTAGGGTACCTTGGTAAAGTCTTTATGGCAAATGTAATATTGGAGGTATCCAACAGTTCTGTCACCACATAAAGTAAAACTGTGGTTGCCTCCCTATGAATGGTTATGTCACATCATTATTTTGCACACAAGCCATGATTGTTTTAAATCTAAATGATGTCCTGCTTCTGAGGAACTCTTGGCTACTTTACAGATTATATAATGGACAAAAGCTCTTCAAAAAGCTAGAAGACACTAGGCTTTGCATTTTAATAAGTAAAGTTTAATGGCGTTGTTTTTTGTATTTAAGGGAAGTATTAAAAATGTAATAAAACTTTCAGGCTTAAAGACATGTTAAAATATTTAAAAAATTAAAAGCCTCCTATGTGCTGGAGAGGGAAATTTATCTTTTGCACATTGGAAGTTAGAATCTGACTTACCTAAGTTAAAAATAAGATTAGTTCCAGGATAAAATCATGGGGGTCTAACAAACATGGGCAGTACTAAGGAAGGGAAGGAAAAGGAAAGGAGAAAGGGAAAGAAGGCTGGGATTCATCTGGTGCTACGACCAGGTGATGAACCCAATAAAAGAGACAATAGGAATACAGCTGGGCATGGGACAGATCTTGACACTCCAAACTGCACTGGGACTTCAACTAGAAGAAAACAGAATTTTCTACAAATATACAAGTAAGCCATCTTTTGAATCAGAGAAACACATAAGTAATAGCCAAGAGTCAGAAAAAGAGGCCCAGCAACACAGCTAGATTAAAATGCAAGACAGCATAACTGAAATGGGTGAGCCACAAATGAGGAATTTAATTTGTGAGACAGAAGGAAGAATCTGTTTCAAGCATTCTTAGAGTTGGTAAAAGCCTACAGATAGAAATTTTTGGGCTCCTTCCCAAGGAATTTTAAAACTAAGATTTCTTTCCACATTTGGAAGCATTTCTATTCAGAGACAGAGAAAAGTAACAACCTTCTAATATGCTCTTTCTTTTTTCTTTCTTTAAGGGGCAGGCTTATGGAAAAATTACTTTTAAGCTTCAATGAAGCAGTTCCTCTCCTATACTGACTTAGTACAGTGACTCCTGAACATTTTTCTGCCCTGGCAAACCTAACTGGCTCACTATTGTCAGGAGGGAATCTCACCATGAAGAAAAGAAATTATATGAAATAGTCCCTAAATGATTTGAAAATGGGCAAGCTGTTTCTCCTCCCTCCCAGTCAACAATCTAGTATCTTCACCATCAATGGTAGAGGCTAATTGCTTAGATATTTCCTAATCTACCACATACTTGCATCTTGTTTTAAAAATCCACACACAGAATTGCACAGAAAGTAGGTTTCTTAAAAGTAACTGTCTTTCACTCTGAGGGTGCCAAAAATTCAATGCTGTCTTAGAAATCCTATGAGGAAAAGTGACCAAAAAGTGAAATTTTGTATTATAGCATTAGCAGCACCTATACATTATGCCAATCTTACTGATGTGTCTGCAAAATGCAGAGAAAAAAATGCAGTAAATTTACAAGTACAACATATGTCAACCACACAGACTCTTAAGTCCTCAGAAAGAAGTATTATCTAGCCTTATAGTAATTACATAGTTCCTTCTAAGGAAATTGTGTTCTTATCATTACTGATGGTGGAGGGAACAGTATTTGCCACTCAAACAAGAACTACCACATTATTGGGCTCCATAAACATTTCAAAATGTATTATCCTCAGTGTCTATCTCTCAAGCTCGTAAGTTATATATCCATCCATCCATACCTAAGGTTTGATTTCATTTTACAAGTAACTTTTGTTTCTCCCCAGTCAAGAGAATTCAAATAAGAGCACAAATACAAAAGCAAATGCAGTAAGGGATAAAATAGCGGTGAAGGGTATTGTGCTCTGGTGTCAAATGTTCTAGGCCTAAACCCTGTCTCTGCCGCTTCTCAACTGTACAACCCTGGGCAAGTTACCAATGCCCTAAGTCATATGGGCTGGCAGAACTTATTCATAGTGGGTATTTTTTCCTGAGGAATAAATGGCATAATTCATATACAGTCTTATCACAGTGTCTTGGCTCCCCACATTCTACACGCAGTAATTTTGCTGTTAGTATTATTATATGTGTGTGTCCAAACCCATGCTTTGAGAAATTCCCACATATGTAAACACCCAAGCGCCACACTCTAAGAGCAAGAAAATGAAATAGTATATTTTTTGCTTCAGTCCCTGATCCTTCACCCTCCAGGATTCAGGTTCAGATGTTAGTGAGACGGAGACCCAGAAGAAAGTCAGAGAAACATTCTCTTATCACAGCAGAATGAGAAAATGTCTTCTATGCCTAACTTAAAAGATGACAAATATGTGCTATTCAATGATCTTCCATAACAACGTTCTGAAGCAACAGCAAATTCCTTTACACCAAAAATGTCACACAAAAGTCAGTTTAAAACCTTTATAAGATTATTCCTTATGAAATACATTGTAAGAACTAGATAAGGAATGATACCATGTACTGTAAATGTCATGCTTAAAAGTGAAAAATTATATTTCTATTAAAATCAGAATCAAAACAACAATGCCCATTACCATCAACCTTTTAAACATTATTCCAGAATAAAAAACAACAGACATAGGGCTTCCCTCGTGGCGCAGTGGTTGAGAGTCCACCTGCCGATGCAGGGGACACGGGTTCGTGCCCCGGTCCGGGAAGATCCCACATGCCACGGAGCGGCTAGGCCCGTGAGCCATGGCCGCTGAGCCTGCACGTCCGGAGCCTGTGCTCCGCAACGGGAGAGGCCACAGCAGTGAGAGGCCCGCGTACCACACACACACACAAACAAATACTCAAAGAGAAAAACGTAAAGGAGATTGTTAATCAAATGCTCATAAAATTGATAAGAAAAATACTTAGATTTCCCAATGGATAAGTGGGTAAAGGACACAAACAGAATGTTTAAAAGATAGGAAGCATGGGGATTGATAAGTATATGGGAATATGGCAAACCACATAATAACTGAGAAATAAAAATAAAATGTGATACCACGCTTATTACTGAAACAGCAAGCAATTTTTTAAAAAGTAAAAAAAAAAAAAAATCAATGCTGGGGAAGACGTTAGGAAATAGTCACATTCACATACTGGTACAATTCTTTGGGACAGCAATTGGCAATTGCGATGAGAAAATAGCTATTCTGAGTTGCTGCCTAAGCATTTTACAGAATGACAACCCTACACAGACCCAGAGTCTGGACATTTAGATAAGGACTCAAATTAGGATTACCACCAGAAGTTCCCACTTTGCTTTTCCTGGGGCACCTTTTAAAATAAGCACTTAGAGTCGAGCCTGTAAAAATTTAAGTGACTGTCATCCCAACCACCTTGCAAGAGGTGCTTCCTACCCTGTACTGTATCTCTTGAACTGGGGAAGAGGACTGCTCTTCCCCCAGCTCACTGTGCACCCCCCCAGCCCCCGGCGACGTTTCTGGGATCTCTAAATAATAAATCTTGTGACTTTACTTCCTTTTTCTGAGTGTATTGAAATTGAGCCTTCAATCAAAATGACCCCAGGGGTTTTCACTTCTCTTGAAAATTGAGGGAGCTACTTGCCAACCCCGAGTGGGTGGCTTGTGCCTCCTCATTCAACAAGTCATAATCTGCATATCTTTAAATTAATATACCAATTAACGCAGGAGGGCAACACAGCAATGATCAAAAACCTAAAATATTTTAACCTTTAACCTAGTAAATTCTAGGTAAATACCAGAAAAACAGAATGCTAAGTATCTACCATTAGGAAACTGGTCAAGTACGTGATGACCCATGGGCCAGAATATTACATGTCCAATACGAATATTTATGTAGAGGTTTTTTTTAAGTTTGAAAAGTGGAAAATGCATATACTAGAAAGATAAGCAAAAACTATAGGATATATAAACATGCATGTTATAGAACTATGTATAAAAACAACAAAAAAGATAAATATACCAAAATGCTAATATGTATACCAAGTGTGTTTTATCACCTCCTTTGTCTTTGAAAAATGCAAGAGATCTTAGAAAAGAACTATTGAAACAGCTGTCCAAGGGCTCTAGGCTGAGTAAGAAAATGAGATGATGCAAAATGAACTGTGAATAGGAAGGGGTGGTTAAGAAACTAGAGGGTATCATGGAATAAAGATCAGAGACAGAGATGCACGATCAGATTTCTTGGAAGCACATACTTATTATATTAGCTTATGTTAGCTCTACATGGTTAACTGCTGTCAGGATTGTTCTCCAACAAATCTAACCAGACAAGCTCTTTTCTCTCCTAATAACAAAGCAAATGAACAACAACAACAAAAACCCCTCCAAAAAACTTTCAATAATTTCCCATGTCTCAGAATAAAATCTAAATTCTCAATATGGCTTACTATATGATCAGGCCCTTGCCACCCTTTACAGTATCATCGTAAGATTTTCCAGCTCCCTCACACTGTATAGTTCAAACAAAACATCTTTCTGTCCCTGTAATTCACCATGCTCCCTCCTGCCATCAGGCTCTCAGAGATTCTTCACGTCCTCACCACTACACTCCTTTCCCTCTTGTTCCCCTGGCAAACCTTTATTCATCCTTTTTATCTCTGTGTAGATTATCACCTCCTGCTAGGAGGTCTTTTTTCAGGGCGGGGTGGGGAGAGGGGCCAGCTTGATCTGAATTTATTAAATAAAAGGATGAATTAATACAGATCAAAGATATGACTGGTGTGCTAACAATAACCTACTTAAGACAGACCAAGTCAAACCTCAAGTCTTTCTTATTCTAGAGCTTAAGTTTCTTCCAATAGGTCAAAGTCTTAGCTTCATAGTCCAGGGAAAAGAGAGATGAAAGAAAAGTTATGAATGAAGGGGATTTGGCTAGGCTGCTACTTGTCATATAAGAAGTTAGTTCTGGGCAGTGGGGAGTTACCTTTGGAACAATTTCAGAGAACGGTTAATTCTGATACCTGTGAACAATTTAGTACACGTAGATTGCTCAAGGGAAATCAAGGAAACAAAAAAAAAAAGCCACCTCAATGTGTTAATAATGTGTTAAGCAGATTAGTCTGCTCCACACTTTAAAAACTGTGATACATTGGGGCTTCCCTGGTGGCGCAGTGGTTGAGAGTCCGCCTGCCGATGCAGGGGACGCGGGTTCGTGCCCCGGTCCGGGAGGATCCCACATGCCACGGAGCGGCTGGGCCCGTGAGCCATGGCCGCTGAGCCTGCGCGTCCAGAGCCTGTGCTCCGCAACGGGAGAGGCCACAACAGTGAGAGGCCCGCGTACCGCAAAAAAACCAAACCAAAACAAAAAAACTGTGATACAAGTGAGGTTCTTAAGAAGCTCATGTTTTACGAAATGTCACTTTGGTTCAACGGCCCCAACTCTGTTAAACACGTTCAGGAACCAGTTGAGACATATGCCCAATACACCCATTTATCTTTTCAATAAACCATGGCCTGATATTCTGAATTTGTTGGAAGTTATTGATGAAATCTAAGTACAGAAATTAAACATACACACACAAACACACAATAAAAGCAGCAAAACTGTAGTTTTTTTCTGATCAAAACAATTCGAAGAGTATTTAAAGTACACTGGGATTTAATAGAAAGAGCGTGAGATAAGACTGTCACCAAAAGCCTGTGTTGTTATCTTGGGTAAACGATTAAATGTGTCCTCTGGTAAAAATCTTGTTAAGAACACGTGTTCCACATGGGTATTTTAAAGAATAGATAAAACATGTATATTAAAGCACTTTGTAGGTGCTACATAAATATTGTAAATATTACTCCTATGTCTTGTATAAGAGATTCTCGGTAATTAAAAAGATCAGAAATGGAGATAACTGAACCCATAGTGGTACATAATTCCCCATGTATCTGTCTTCTTTAGTTACACTTCAAATAACTAATTTACAAGGTTTGTTATTTATTTATTCCATGGAAAATATGATTTATCAGTAAAAAATTAGATATCTGAATATTTCAAATGGGTATCTCAAGGCCAAGTATCAAATAAATCTGATGAAATACTCAATACCAGGAAATGTAGTTCTTTACTTTGTGCTATTTTGTTGCCCATAGTCACAGCTCAAAAAAACAAAGTGAACACTTCTGGAAGGCTGAGGGAGTTCAAATGCCTGTCAAATGCTTGCCTCAACAGAAAATAAACTAAGATTTAATGGCTTTTCATCGAGAAAGAAAAGAACAAAACACCACTAAGGAAAAATAAAGATGCCATACACCACAAAAACCACTGGAAGGCCCTTCCTTGCCACCCAAAGCCTCAGTGACGACAACTGCACCTGAGACATTGTATAGTGTAAGAGTAACTGGCACACAGCCACACCCATTTACCAGTTCTATTACTTAGCATCAGATACTCAGCTGCATTTCCTTATACCAATGACAAATAAAGAAAGCCAATAAATGTTTAAAAATAATTTCATCTATCTACAGGCTCTAGTATTTCCTCATGGTATGGCTTTTCTACAATGAGTAAATGAAATCTTTCTTGCTTAACAAAGTATACTTTGATGAAGTGTTATGAGTCTCTTGTCCTGAAACTAAATCATAAAAAAAAAGCTGCAGGACGTTAAATATAAACTTAGAAACACACTGTAAAGGCTAGTCTCTTTAAAACATAGTAAAAGTAATCAAAGGATGAAGGAGTCACCTGAAACTAGTAAAATATCTTCATATATTAACAATGAGTTGACTATAAACTGATTTAAATTTTAAACATAAATGTCACATATCTAAATTTCTTTACATTTTTCTTCAAAGCAGTTATGTTTGAGTCTTTAAACTCTTATTCCAATGAGGCTGTCATTAGTGAAAACACGTTTGGGGCCCCTCCTTTCAAATATTACTAAGAGCCAGTTTATATGTCACACAAGAAAAAACTCATCTTAAACAAATATATTACTAAATGACATTTTGCCTCATTAAAAATTTCAAATATGAAGATTTTCCCATCACATTTAATAAGAACATGTTTTAGACTTTGACAACACGTCCAAAAATGTATTTCCCTAAAAATGTGTACTCAAAGGCATCAGGGTTTGAAGTAAGTACATCACCTCCAACAGCGGCTCTTCTGAAGGGAGCAATATTCACTTGGATGTATTTACCCTTAGATGCTTGTTTTAGAATTTCTCCCTATTGTTTCATAAAATCAAACCTCATAAATACATCTCAGGATTATTTCCTTTCAAGGATTATATATTTACACTAAAAGAGGTGAACCACAGTTGATTCAAAAAAAACAACTGTGTTTTCATAAAAATAGATGGATTGCAGCCACTGTTTCTTTTTAGGTACTGTCTAGTCATAAATCACTAAATCATCCTTGATGAGTAAACCAAAGCCTTGTTTCACTAACAGACAAGGCCACTATACTTCTATAAACCAAGAATCACAGAAAACAAAACCACTCGAGTAATCTTTTGGTTCAAATCAGGACTCCAACTCTAATCACTGTTACTAAATCAAGTCTTCTTCCTTTAAACTAGAGTCATGTGTGTCCATAATTAAAACTGGCGATTAGTCTTAACACTAGCACTGAATGATTACATACATATAATAATTAAAAGCTAAGTTCATTTATTAAGTGTTCTATGAAATGCCACATGCTCTGCTAGATTCTCTGTGTATCCAGATAAAGACATCTAAGATCTAGGAGCTAAAAGTCCAATAGATGAACAGGAAAATAATATCCTATGTACCCACATGTTTATTGCAACATTATTAAAAATAGCCAAGATGTGGAAACAACCTAAGTATCCATCAATGGGCAAACGGATAAAGAAAATGTGGTGTAAAAAGACCCCGAAGAGCCAAAGCAATCTTAAGAAACAAAAACGGAGCTGGAGGAATCAGGCTCCCGGACTTCAGACTATACTACAAAGCTACAGTAATCAAGACACTATGGTACTGGCAAAAAAAAAAAACACCAGAAATATAGATCAATGGAACAGGATAGAAACCCCAGAGATAAACCCATGCACATATGGTCACCTTATCTTTGATAAAGGAGGCAAGAATATACAGTGGAGAAAAGACAGCCTCTTCAATAAGTGGTGCTGGGAAAACTGGACAGCTATATGTAAAAGAATGAAATTAGAACACTCCCTAACACCATACACAAAAATAAACTCAAAATGGATCAAAGACCTAAATGTAAGGCCAGACACTACCAAACTCTGAGAGGAAAACATAGGCAGAACACTCTATGACATAAATCACAGCAAGATCCTTTTTGACCCAGCTCTTAGAGAAATGGAAATAAAAACAAAAAATAAACAAATGGGACCTAATGAAACTTAAAAGCTTTTGCACAGCAAAGGAAACCATAAACAAGACGAAAAGACAATCCTCAGAAATGGGAGAAAATATTTGCAAATGAAGCAACTAACAAAGGATTAATCTCCAAAATTTACAAGCAGCTTATGCAGCTCAATATTAAAGAAACGAACAACCCAATCCAAAAATGGGCAGAAGACCTAAATAGACATTTCTCCAAAGAAGATATACAGACTGCCAACAAACACATGAAAGAATGCTCAACATCACTAATCATTAAAGAAATGTAAATCAAAACTACAATGAGATATCATCTCACACTGGTCGGAAGGCCATCATCAAAAAACCTACAAACAATAAATGCTGGAGAGGGTATGGAGAAAAGGGAACCCTCATACACTGTTGGTGGGAATGTAAATTGATACAGCCACTATGGAGAACAGTATGGAGGTTCTGTAAAAAACTAAAAATAGAAATACCATATGACCCAACAATACCACTACTGGGCATATAACCTGAGAAAACCGTAATTCAAAAAGCGTCATGTACCACAATGTTCACTGCAGCTCTATTTACAATAGCCAGGACACGGAAGCAAACTAAGTGTCCATCGACAGATGAATGGATAAAGAAGATGTGGCACATATATACAATGGAATATTATTCAGCTATAAAAAGAAATGAAATTGAGCTATTTGTAGTGAGGTGGATGGGCCCAGAGTCTGCCATACAGAGTGAACTAAGTCAGAAGGAGAAAAACAAATACCAGATGCTAACACATATATATGGAATCTAAAAAGAAATGGTTATGAAGAACCTAGGGGCAAGATGGGAATAAAGACGCAGACCTACTAGAGAATGGACTTGAGGACACGGGGAGGGGGAAGGGTAAGCTGGGACAAAGTGAGAGAGTGGTAGTGTATATATGGCCATATATACACTACCAAATGTAAAACATAGCTAGTGGGAAGCAGTCACACAGCGCAGGGAGATCAGCTCGGTGCTTTGTGATCCCTAGAGGGGTGGGATAGGGAGGGTGGGAGGAAGGGAGATGCAAGAGGGCAGAGATATGGGGATATATGTATATGTATAACTGATTCACTTTGTTATAAAGCAGAAACTAACACACCATTGTAAAGCAATTATACTCCAATAAAAATGTTAAGACAAATAAATAAATAAAAATAAAAGTGATGCATTCTGAACAGCCTAACACTTGTATGAGGCTCTGCTTCAGCAAATCACAATGCCACAGTCATTTCTCCTTAATGACTGAAAGTGATTCAAGAGATGGGTTACCCACCAGAGAAGGCTCTTCATGCTGAAAAATCTGTGCATATAAAAATATATTTAAGACCACAAGTATGAAAATTATCAAGTAGCGAAAGATATGGAAAGACTCAGGAACTGTCACAGCTTGGAGAAGACGAAGGACACAGCAACTATATGTAATGTGGGATCCTAACTGGATTGTGGAACTGAAACGGGATATAAGGGGGAAACTAGAATTTGAAGAAGTCTTTAGTTCGGCTGACAGGAGTATACTAATATTAATTTCCTGGTTTGATCATTGTACTGTGGTTTTGAAAATTATAAACATTATGGGAATCTGAGTGAAGGGTATGTGTGAACTCTCCGTACTATATATTTGAAACTTTTCTGTAAGTTTGAAGTTATTAAAAAAAAAAGGCTTTATTATAGAAGAAAAAATATATATATTTAATAGCAAAAAAAGAAAATGTGGTGTATATATGTATGTACACACACACACACACACACACACACACACACACACACACACACACACACTATGGTTGCCAGGGACTAAGGGTTGAGGGGAGGGAGAATGGGGAGTGACTGCTGATGAGTACGGGGTTTCTTTTTGCGGTGACGAAATGTTTAAAATTACGTAGTGGTGATGATTGCCCAACTGTGTGAATATACTAAAAACCACTAAATTGTACACTTTTAAAAGGGTAAACTTCATGTGAATTATATCTCAGTAAAGCTGTTTTTTTTTCTTAACTTGCCTAGAGGAATGAGAGTCAGGTTACTGAGATGGGTCTTGAATCAAAAGTAGGAGTTTGCCCTCTATTAACGGCACCCAAAGCCAATGGTAAGCCTATGCAAAATCACAGAGGCATGCCAGAGTAGGAAAATGGTGAGATGGTCAGTGTTGCCGAAGCAAAGGCGAGACATCTTTCTACAGCTGTTACTACACACTGTGATGACTAGTCTTCTATTATTAAACTTAAATGACCAATTGAGAAAGTTATTTTAAGACTTTATTAACCAATACAGGAGGTAATGTGCAGAATGCTCATTTGGCATTCTGAGCTCTCTGGGCAGACTTCGTGGCTTTGCCAGCTCCTAGAGTCTTCTTCACAACTGCCCTTAAAGATACCCTCAGCAATGCGTCATGAGCACACTTTCCTGAGAACAGCCCAGGAAGCACACAAGGCTTACTTGGAACCACATCAATGACGACAGCATCATGAGATTTCCAGAAAAAGGCCAGCATCTCTAGCCTCTTACCAAAATGACCTTCAATCTCCTGCTTTAGTTCAGCAATCTTGCAACTACTGTGAACAGTGTAACAGATTATGAAGAGACTTGTATGACGCTAAGGAAAAAAGGTTTATCTTATAAGTCAGTGGTGTTTTGAAGTGTGGTACCTGTATGATGGGGTGGTATATGAAACAGTCATTTAACAATTCCGTATTTCTTTTTTACTGTTATCTTTTGTTTGCTGGTTTTCTAGTTATGGCAGTCAATACTGATTTTCTGTTTATGGTATAATACAAAATTTCCCTTAAGAAAAAAGTCAATAAAAAATATTGAGTAACTAATAGGATAGATCTTACGAAGAAACGCAAAAACCCCAGAGGTGGTATATGAATGCCTTAAGTATAAAAACTTAGTTAATAGAGCACATAAAAGGTTTTATCTAAAAGTTACACAGTCATATTTTAGAGAGATCATTCTGGCAGTAATGTGGAAGAAGGAGGGGATGGGGTAACATACCGGTGACAAAGAATCCAAATAGGAAGTTATTTCAACAGCCTAGAACAGAGTGCAGCAAACTATGGTCCACTGGCGATATCCTGCCCACATGCTACTTGTGGCCTGTTTTTGTATGACCTGCAAGCTAAAAATGGCTCTTATATTTTTAAAGAGCAGATGAAAACCAAAAGCCAAACAAAACAAGAAAAAAAGAAAAACTTTATGTGGTTTATAAAGCCTAAAATATTTACTACTGCTCGTTTGAAAAACAAGTTTGCTAACCCCAGCTTAGACAACTGATAAAGCTACAAATTGAGTCTGTAATGTAAGGATAAAGTACAAAAAATTTTTTGAGGCAGAATCAACAGGACTTAGTGATTAATCAGATGTATGTGGTTAAGAGAAATGAAGATTGATCTTTAGCCTTCCATTTAAAACTCAAGGTGGATGAAGATACCATTATCCAAGAGAAGCCTCTTTTTAAAATTAAATCACTTTTCTTCATTTATAATGAAAAACAAGAATAAATAACAAGCCAAGATTAGATAACAGGCTTACGGTATTACACTGTAATAATACTGGAAGACAAACTTGTTCAAAGACAGACATTTCCCCTCAGAACGTGTATTTTGCCACTAAGGAGAAATGTGTTCTTTTTCCTGTATTAGATTCCTACAATGAAGAGGCTGAAATTTTACTGTAAAACTGCTTATGTACAATTCTAAAAGGTACTCACATTTAAGTCTAACATAACAATAGCCTGTTTTTGCACATCTGCATATCCACTTTCTCAGGAAGTTTCCAAAAAGATTTTTGAAACCTAACTGTCCACACTGAAAAGCCACTTGCTACTACATACTATTGAAAAAAAAAAGAGAAAGAAACAACAAGCACCAAATGGAGTCACTTGTGCTAAAACGGAGACTTAATACCTAAACTAACTGCAGTTACAGCCTTCTCCAGGAATGTAATCCTAACCAGTCAGAGTGAAATTTTCTGGTCAGCACCAAAAGGAAGACGAGATAATCTGCCACATAGACAGACCCTGTCCATCCCCCATGGTAGGTTACTTAAGCCTGAAATAACTTCTGTTTATGACTTCCTCGTCTTGCCTTTAAAAACTTTCCATAAATCTAAAAAAAACGGTACTGATGAACCTAGTGGCAGGGCAGGAGTAAAGACACAGACAGACACAGCGGGGGAAGGGGAAGCTGGGACGAAGTGAGAGAGTAGCATTGACATACAGACACTACCAAATGTAAAATGGATGGCTAGTGGGAAGCTGCTGAATAGCACAGGGAGATCAGCTCGATGCTTTGTGACAACCTAGAGGGGTGGGACAGGGAGGGTGGGAGGGAGACGCAAGAGGGAAGAGATATGGGGATATATGTATACATATTGTAAGGCCAACTGGCCCGAGGCAGGGGAACACAATCAGATTCACAGTTTGCATCAGACCGAAATTCTCCGGACCACCCAGTTCCAGAAACTGACCTGGGGACTTTGAACCCAGCCCAGCCTTCCCGCCTTTCGAGGGGCGGGACTAACGGTCCCCCAGGATACCCGAAAAGACCACCAAATAAGGAATACCCTACGCCCTCCCAGATTCACCACAGCCCTTTCCCTTCTTCCCCTATAAAATCTTGCCCAACCCTCGCCCGGGTGCGACTTCTCTGGTCCCCTTTTTCTCGGACCAGTGAACCTCGCCTGGGAGTGCTCCCTAATAAAGCTCACTTGAAGCTTTCCTCTGTTTCGTGGTGCCGTTTGTTAAGATCCGACCTTACACATGTAGCTGATTCACTTTGCTGTACAGCAGAAACTAACACAACATTGTAAAGCAATTATACTCCAATAAAGATGTGGAAAACAAAAACAAAAACTTTCCCTTTCCATAATCCTTTGGAGCTCCTCTCTACTTGTTAGATGGGATGCTGTCCGATTCATGAATTGTTCAAATAAAGCCAATTAGATCTTTACAATTTACTCGGTTGAATTTTTGTTATATAACACAGGTAAAGGATATGAATGTACATTATGATCCACATCATACAAATAAAGAAATCCTCTCAAAACAGCTGCCAGAAAGTAGAAATAGGACTTTATAATGCAGGGAAAACTGCAAATGACCAAATGTCTATTATTTTAGACATCACTAATGATATCAGCCCTCAGACATGAAGAAACAAAGAGGTGTTTCAGCAAATTCCAGTGTTTGTTGTACCCTATTATGTACAAGTACTCACTGTGCTAGCAGGTACAAAGAATAAGAAGTAGTACCTGACCACCTAGAGGGGTGGGATAGGGAGGGTAGGAGGGAGGGAGACACAAGAGGGAAGAGATATGGGAACATATGTATATGTATACCTGATTCACTCTGTTATAAAGCAGAAACTAACACACCATTGTAAAGCAATTATACCCCAATAAAGATGTTAAAAAAAAAAAAAAAAGTAGTAGTACCTGATCACAAGGAAGCCAGAATTTGGTTGAAGAAAGACTGAGGATACATCTATAGTAAAAAAACAGACTCTGATAAGTGCTCTAGAAGTACGAAGTCCTAAAATGTCTGATTCTGAAGTATAGAACTAAGGAAGGCTGTCATAAAAGGTGCTGCCATCAGAGTTAGACCTTGAAGGAAGAATGCAATGTTGAATGAGGAAGAAATACTTTCGGCAGATGGGGAAAGCTGCACAAAGATAAAGAAGTGGGAGGTATTTAAAGACCTAAATAATTGAAAATGATTTTTTGGGGGGCGGGGGAACATTTAAGTGGGGAGTGTTCAGAATTTTTAATTTTACTTAATTATCACCGAGAGGCTTGGGCAGCTTAAGATCAATAAGAAGACAATAAGAAATTCAAGGTTGGAGAGCCATTTGGCTGGGTAATGACGCAGTTAATCGAGAAAGAGATTATGAGAAAAATATGTATTGGCCAAAAAGCTCTTTCGACTTTTTCCATAAAATCTTACCAAAAAACCCAAACGAACATTTTAGCCAACCCAACATAGGAAGGGGAAAATGTTGAATTTAAAATTTTAAATAAGTTGAGATTGAGGTGTTTGAAGCATCAATAAAAAGTTATCTGTGCATTATCTTAGTACTCTGACTTATAATATCTACTCTGAGGCTTTTTATATTTACTTCTTAGGTCTGATCACACAAATCTCCAGTTAAGTTAGGTTCTATACAATATGTACCTAATATAAATAAGATTTAGCAAGCACTGGTTCTCTTCACTCAGGAGGAAAAAGAAACTTACATAGCAAAGTAAAACAAGTCAGGAACATGTACTGACTTGTGCTTCTGCCACTTAGGTAGCCATTTCCTTGTATGTCAACACCATTGTTCACAGCCCTGCAATTTCTTAAAAGAGCCGGCTAATGTGATGAAAACATTAGCACAATGCAACCCAACTTCCCTGTATACCACTTATCAAAGAAAAGGAGTGACCGAAAGATGAAATTCCTTTAAAGAATTCACTTAATGTGCTTCAGTGTGGGTGATTTCATGTACTAAAAAAAACTTTGCAAACTCAATGTGAAAAGTATCACTTTCATATGCAATTCTTTTCTTATTTAGCTTTATGTTAATAAAGTTTAACTTCTTTTCTAATAGAATAATTATTTACTAGAAATTAAACTCCTAGAATGCTATATTCTTGAATTATTTTTAAAACTTCAAAATAATCCTAGCCAAAAACTACCTACCCTCTAAACATATATACAAGATGCTTTAAGAAAAAAAAAATCTATCTCTAATATACTTACTTGATTTTAAGTCATGATAATCACAGCAGGCAAAGAGTATATTCCTCCAGTTAGTGCTAATCCAATGAAGACATTCACTAATATACACATGCATAAGAGGAATAACAAAGTGGTATTCACAGGGTTCTTTAAATAAGACACTAGATTTTAGAGGAACTTTATTTGAATTCCTTGATTTCTGCCACAGTCCATCTGTTTGCACCAGTTTGGAAAGCACTCAATAGGTTATTTCCAAAGAGCAAATAGCAGGTCAAGTTTATAACATGTGACTTACTAATTTTATTTAAACAGCACACAGTGAGTGAGAAATTAGATCCCCCACGGGACACTGGAGAAAGCCTGAAGTTTTCATCTTCAAAGAAAAAACATCAAAAGGTAATATTAAGTTGAAATTTTCTCAATTATACATTAGAACCAAATGTAAATTTTAGCATATATTAGATTTCTAAAATTAAAGTTTGAGATTTAAGTTAAAAAAAAGAATAGTTATCCATGTTCAACATGGGCTAGCTGCTTTATCTCAAATGTGGCAAACCACTAGATTTGAATATATGATTAAAAAAAATTAGCCTTACTTTAAAAATGGTTTACTAGTAAACATTTGGGATATGTCTATACTATGCCTATGTCATAGTCCCCATCTACTAAAGAACACTAGACTAAGGCTCAGATTCAAGTTCTAGTTCTGGTCATTTTTAGATATGCATCCTTTTGCCTTTGTCTGAGCCCATCTATAAAATGGAGGAGTTGATATCGATCTCTTCTGAATTTCCTTTTATCTTAAAAACTATGAAATTTGTTAAACCAAGGTTGGCATTTCCTCAGTGCTGAGATAAGGTTTCCTTCATTCCTCCTGCCCCCTCACCACCACTTTTAAAAAAGCAAGTTCTTAGATTTGCTTGTGATCCAAGTGTTATATTAATTTTCCATAATTATTTTGAAACAGGAAAATGATGTTCAAGCTATTACTCAGTCTGCTCCTGCTGTTGGTTGGTGACACTTTGCAGTCAACTCCAACACTGACGACCTCAAATTCTATGACAGCTTCTAAGCAGATCAGCACAAATTCTGAGACAACCCCAAATTCCAAGACAACTCCAGAGCTCCAAACATCTCTGGATCCCAAGACAACTTCAAATCCCAGGACAACTCCAGAGCTCCAAACATCTCTGGATCCCAAGACAACTTCAAATCCCAAGACAACTCCAGAGCTCCAAACATCTCTGGATCCCAAGACAACTTCAAATCCCAAGACAACTCCAGAGCTCCAAACATCTCTGGATCCCAAGACAACTTCAAATCCCAAGACAACTCCAGAGCTCCAAACATCTCTGGATCCCAAGACAACTTCAAATCCCAAGACAACTCCAGAGCTCCAAACATCTCTGGATCCCAAGACAACTTCAAATCCCAAGACAACTCCAGAGCTCCAAACATCTCTGGATCCCAAGACAACTTCAAATCCCAAGACAACTCCAGAGCTCCAAACATCTCTGGATCCCAAGACAACTTCAAATCCCAGGACAACTCCAGAGCTCCAAACATCTCTGGATCCCAAGACAACTTCAAATCCCAAGACAACTCCAGACCTCCAAGCATCTCTGCATCGCAAGACAACTTCAAATCCCAAGACAACTTCAAATCCCAAGACAACTTCAAATCTCAAGACAACTAAGAGTACAGAAGTGGCCCCAAAGACAGCCACAACCACGAACACGGAAAGCGGCGGCACCACACTGAATGCAGTGGACAGCACTCACCTTCTTTTCTATGTAATATTTTTGATGTTTTGTGTACACTCAGGCTGAAGTGGACTTGGACTGTTTGCATTGCTATCTCAGTTCACTATATCTGCTGAATGACAAGCACACTAGGAAAATTAAATTTATTTCAACTTACTTCTGAGTTAATTATCATATCCTAGTTCAATCTGGTTGTTTGCAAATTTTAATTGTGTAAGCTTAATTATTACCTTAATATGATGGTTTCCTTCCTTATAAATGCTAAAAAAGGCAAAATACCACATGTTTGCCTTTTAAATGTTTGCAAAACTGAGTTGAAACTCAGGTTTTTACATTAAAGGTGTAACAGAAGAAATTATGTTGGCAACGTTTAACCAAAGTATGCTTCTGTCTGTGTGTGTGTGTGTGTGTGTGTGTGTGTGTGTGTGTGTGTGTGTGTGTGTGTGTGTGTGTGTGTGTGTAACGATAGGGGGTTGGGGATGGGGACTGAGGAGTGGTGTGTGTTGTTTTTGTATTTATTTTATTTTTTATTAAATAGACAAAAGGATAAACTACAGTGCTCTACAACAGGGGTCCCCAACCCCTAGGCCTGTTAGGAACCGGGCCGCACAGCAGGAGGTGAGTGGTAGGCAAGCGAGGGAAGCTTCATCTGCCGCTCCCCATCACCCGCATTACTGCCTGAACCATCACTCACATTACCACCTGAACCATTCCTCCTCCCCACCCCCGCCGGGTCTGTGGAAAAATTGTTCTTCCACAAAACCGGTCCCTGGTGCCCGCTGCTGTACAAAACAATACATCTATCTGTGTCACCATATTCCATGAATGTGTGATAGTAATACGTTGTTACAGTAAAAAAGGTTCCAATTCGGCTAACCTTTGGAATGCAGACTACAGCTGCTCCAATGACAAAATTATTTTAGAGTAAACTTTTGTCCTTTATTGCAAAAGGTCATTTGTAAATCTGATGCCTAGAATTCAGAATTCTTCCCTACAGAAATATGTCCCATAACTACTGGTAAGATTTTCATGCTGGTCTACAAAGACTGATTTAACCTAAAAACCTAGTGTGTAATTTTAACAGTGAAAATAAACATGTTATCTTTTTAATAATCATGTTATTAATAGTGCAGTTGTTAAGGTTTGAAACCCAACTCTGATTCTCACTAGTTGTACCACCATGAATTAAATACCTGACCAGTGAGACTCCCAAACAAACCAGTAATAAACCGACTATGAATGAATCACTTGGGGTGTCTGTTAGATATACAGATTAGGCTCTACCCTGAAATTTTGATTTGGCAGCCCAGGTAGGGCCTTGGGATATATACATTTGCTTGCTTTAATTTCCCAGGTCATTCTGATTGATACCTACATTTGTGAATGACTAACAATTTCTCTAAATTTCAGTTTACACACAAGTCAATCACTGGTAATAATAATAGCTCAGCAGGTTACTTTAAGGGTTAAATGAAAAAGTATATAATATGCACAGTTTGCCTGATGCAGAGAAAGCACTCAGTAGGTTTTAGCTACTACTGACACCCAAAAGGCAACTGCCAGGTATCACAATATTCCTAAGAGGAAAATTCTTCATTGTACTTTCAGGTTTTATATTTTTAATTACTCTGACAAAAATAATATGTGCCCCTGGCAACAAGTCAAACAACAGAGATATATAATAGAAATACTATAATTGATCCTCTACCTGCTCCAATCATACTCCCCTGAGATAAGCAATGTGAACAGTTTAATGTGTATACTTTCACACACTTCACAGTCTATACATATCATATGCCTGTGCACATACACACCCACATTCCTCTGCACCTTGCATGATAAATGTCAGAGCCATCCTTCTGGATCTTTTTAAAGGTGCATTAGAGGACTTCTGTTACTTTCTCCTGCTCAGAATCCATTTTTCCTCATTCTGATATCGGCAGTCCAATTTCCCTTTGGGAAACCCTGCTCCCATCCCCCCACCCCTTTTAGTTCATGCAGTTCAAGCTGGCTTCACCACTGAGCTCCAGGGATGGGCACATAATTCGGGCACAGACAACCAAGAAATTCCATTCCCCTTGCCATAGCGAAGGCCTCAGAAATTGGCAGGTGACTCAGGCCAATGAGACCAGTACTTTTGCTGTTACTACTGGGAAAGAAGTGTTTTTCCACTGGGTTGTTAAGCTGGGAGAACACAAACCATCACTGGCTATAGCTTAGGAAGAGCTGCCTGGGAATAAAATCAACACAAAGAAAGTAGAGTCAAGACACAGAGAAGACAGATGTTCTCCAGATGACATTGTTCAAAGCTCTGCACGTTGTCATGCAAGAAGCCAGTCCGTCTCTTGATCTTCTTGGGTACATGTGGCAATTGATATCTTTCCTGGTTCACACAAGTTTAAATTTCATTTCTATCACTTGTAACAAGCAAACTAGACTTAACACATTGCATATTATTCCATAATAGAGATGTATCATTATTTATTCAACAATTTCCTTTTGATACAGTTATATTATTTTCAGTTTTTTGCCACTATAAACAATGCTGCAACAACTGTCCTTATATTTATGGTACTTTAACTATTACAGGCTAGGAGCAAAAGTGTATAGGAGGCAATAGCAGGAAAAGATTAGAAACTAAATTAGGTCAAAATTATGGAACACCCAGCATGCCTGACTTTATATGAACCTGGACTTTATATGGGGACTCTATTTAACAAATGGAGAGAGACAAGATTAGATCTGAACTGGAAACTGCCTCCAGAAGCAACGTTCAGATGACCTGGAAGTAGCCTGTCAATGCAGGGGACACGGGTTCGAGCCCTGGCCCAGGAAGATCCCACATGCCACGGAGCAACTAAGCCCGTGTACCACAACTACTGAGCCTGGGCTCTAGAGCCCGCGAGCCACAACTACCGAAGCCCGCGTGCCACAACTACTGAAGCCTGTGCGCCTAGAGCCCGTGCTCTGCAACGAGAAGCCACTGCAGTGAGAAGCCTGCGCACCGCAATGAAGAGTAGCCCCTGCTCGCTGCAACTAGAGAAAGCCTGTGCGCAGCAACGAAGACCCAATGCAACCATGAATGAATGAATGAATGAATAAATAAATAAATAAAAAGATGACCTGGAAGTAGTTATGTGGGGTTTAGGGAGTAGGAGAATAATGCTGCATTAGTACAGGTTAAAGCTAATAAGAGAGTCTCACTAATGGCAGTGGGAGGGAAATGAACTCAAAAGACATTTCCAAAGTACCAAAAAGTAATATTAAACCATTAAGACTCAATTCAAAAAAATTAAAACACAGGACAGCCCCTGATAAAGGAATAGCACTAGGAGGTTATTCTGAATCACATGACTGCTAGGCTAGGAACAAGTACTTGACTTAGGGGCAGCCAGAAATCTACTGGCTGGCCAGCATATAGCATTAAGGGCTTTGCCAAACAGGTATTTTTAGCTGAACATGTTCTCCTTCTGGAATTTGAAGTGTGCAGTGTTGAGGTAATGAAGGACTGACTAGCTGGGGCTAAAACTGAAGAAATACAGAAAGAGAAAAATTATGAGGTAGACTTGAACATGAAGCCAAGAGAGAATTAGCGCAAGCTGGTTCCAGGACTGACAGACATCTAAGTTCTGTCTACATCTGGGCAGGCCCTGCTCTAATTCATGTTTTTCCTGAGGCCTATCTTCTTGAGAAAGTAAGAATGCCTTCTTTGTAATAACAGGGCCCTGACTAAAACAGCCTAACTGATGAGCCTAGATCACACAACTAAAATCAGACATGGTGATTGATAATGAGGAGGATAAAAGAAAGAGGGAAGAATTTTAAATGATTAGGGTTTCTAGAGTGAGAAGGGATGGTGATGCTACTGAGAAAGAGAATATGGCGTGAAGAAGAAGTTGATTTGAATATACACTGAATTAAATTTTGGACATTTCAAGTGCGAAATGTCTGTGGAGTATCTGTAAGGAGACTGGAATCCACAGCTCAAAAGACATAAACTAATACATGGTAGTCTAAGCCACAAAAACAAAGGAACATCAAAAAGTCAAACCTAAGTGTTCTCTGACAAAGTTGGCTGAGTTACTACCTTCCCCTGCTTTTGTATACAGTGGAGGAACTGGGCCTCTCTCTACTCTGAGCTATTACGTGCTCATCTGTCCTGGACCGGAAGCTTCACACCAGGTGACAATGAAGGCCAGGAGGCACTCTCGTAGGTCTAAGTAAGAAACTGAAACATCTGAAAGTCTGAAATTAGTAAAGTCATATCCCAAAACAAAAACAACCAAAAAAGAAAACCTCAAATATACTCTGTACAGAACTTTATAGGTCACAAAATACTTTATGGGAGATGTAGGCAGGATAGTTTTTATAAGCATCTCCCCCTCTTTAACATATGAAGAAACAGATTCGTAAAAATTAACTTATCTAAGAAGCAGCAGAGCCGGGAATCCTTAGTACTCTCAAGTCACCATATTAAACACGTTTCTTGGAAATCCCACTGATTTAGTACCACAGAGGGTGTCTGCATCAGGCCCATGCTACTTTCCTTTTGGCCTGTATAGTACAGACCACTGCAGAGAACGAACACAATCTTACACTCTGATCCTGAAGAAAAAACTCAGCTTTGAGGTTTTCCAGAAATCTTTCTGACTTGTAAACTAACAAGAATTTAAAGGGGCGGGGGAGAGACACATGTCTATCTACCTCTCTTACCAATGTCTCACTGTTAATTACTTCGACAAAATAGGGAAAATCAAAATACACTGGTGGGGCTTCCCTGGTGGCGCAGTGGTTTGAGAGTCCGCCTGCCGATGCAGGGGACACGGGTTCGTGCCCCGGTCCGGGAAGATCCCACATGCCCCGGAGTGGCTGGGCCCGTGAGCCATGGCCGCTGAGCCTGCGCGTCCGGAGCCTGTGCTCCGCAACGGGAGAGGCCGCAACAGTGAGAGGCCCGCGTACCGAAAAAAAAAAAAAAAAAAAATACACTGGTGGTGTTAAAGATTGGGGATGGAATACAAATAGGGTTCATCTCAAATGCAAAAGAAAATTAAAATCATCTTAGGCAATTTAGAAACAGCATCTGAGATAAAAGGTAGAAGACTTTCATGGGAAGGTGAAGAGATGTTACTCAGAGTTGTTAAAGAGAAGGGCTAAGGATAAATGCAAGTTTCTATGCCCTCTTGATTCCCTAACACCCCAGTTCTTAGGACTTCTTGGTGTTAACGCTATCTGAATTATCCAATTAACTGAGTTTCCCACCTCCCACCTTCCTTTTTTCACTCCTCTGCCACTACTTCTCAACCTCCATTTATTTCCTATACACTGCCAATTTTTTGCCATTCATGACCATTAAGTCTACTGACATAATTCCTCAATTTATGTTAAATTGAGGTAATTCAGAAAGATTAATTCCCAGAGCCTAGTGGAACAGCAGAACAAGAGTAAACATAGTCCTTGAGATTCCAAAGCCAGTGGTCTCTCTATTATATCACACTGTCCCTAAGGTTCAATTACCATGAGTTTATGTCACACTAAATGAGAAGAAGTAAAACTGACTAACGTCACAGACAAGTTCTCAAAAGGAAGGCAGAATGAGGCAAGAAAGAAAAGACAATGGCAGGGAAAGCAATGCAAGCATTATACCTATTGTGAAGGAGGAGCACTGCCAGAAAGGTTTTCTAGGAACTAGCCTGGACTGAAAGACAGCATGAACAAATACAATCAATTTTTCAGGCTGTCACCTGTGCCATATCTTTATAGAAATTTCCCATAGTGTCTCTGAATTGTTTGTTAAATCACCCTGATGTTGTCTTACACAGCATATTACTAGAAGTTCTCACTAAGACTCTTTCTGTTTAAAAAAAACTTTCTGAGTATCATGTGATGGATAGTATTTAATCAGAATACACCAGAAAATAAAAAGTTGTGATTTTTTTTACTCTTGGTAATTAATTCATTGTAACGTGGTATAAAAAAATTGATGTAACAAAGAGAAGCCAATACGAAACAGGTAGTCTGAAAAGCAATTTCTAATGTACTGAGCATCATTTAGGGACAAGATGGCTGTTTACCCAGCTACATTCTCCCAGAAAAACTTGTCTCCAATTCTAGTAAAATCAAATGGGAAAAACCAAACTTCCTGTCTCTCTACATTTGGTATCATTTTAAAAGCTCTGGTAAGATAAAACATAGTGTTTCTTACCTCCGTGCAACATAATAAAATATAGGATTCCCAGCTTTGGAAGTCCCAGCTTGGTAGAAAATACTCAAAGTTTTCAAAGCTTTGAACTCTTCTTTTTCATGTACTTGATGCCTGAAAGAAAAAAAAGAATAGAGTAACTCATAGGCTTTACATTGTCCACTGAATATCTACAAAAATCCACAACTGCACCAATGATAAAATATACAAAATGACAAAATATTTTAAAAGCAACACGCTTTCTGAAGGGCAATGTGGTTAACATGTACCAAAAAATTCAAGGTGTTGTTCTTTGAACCACAAACAGTGGTTCTTAGGATAATGCTAAGAAAACTACTGGACAGGGATATTAACCATAGAATTGTTTTTAATCATTTTTCTTTCTAGACATAAATTTTTGAGTTTTTACTTACTTGTTTGTTTTTTAAGAGTTCAATTTATCAACCTTTTCTTTCCTGGCTTACTGATTCTGAATGAGTGAGAAAGGCCCACATGTTCTTCTTTATGGGAATTTATCCTCACAAATAGCGTTATCTTTTTCCAGATGGTTACTTACTGGTACAGTTGTACCAACACAATTTATTAAAAGTCCATTCTAATCTCCCTGATTCTGAATATCACTTTTATAATTATACTCTTATATATATTTAAATATACTTCCAAAAAAGGCATGGTTTAATTTTTATATATTCTGCTCAGTACTCAGTGTGTGTCTTTAACCTGAAGATTTTTGTCAGTCAACAACCCTGGAAAATTCTCATTTGTTGTCTTTCATATATTACCTCTTCACTATTCTCTTTAAGCTCTATTTATTAGATATGCTGGACCTTCTCATTCTCACTTGTATCTCTTAAACTCTTTCATATTTTCCATTTCTTTATCTCTCTGTACTGACTGTATACTAGGTAATTTGCTCCAAAATTCTCTTCCAGCTATGTATGCATTTATTATTTTTCAAAATATCTTTATTGGAGTATAATTGCTTTACAATGTTGTATTAGTTTCTCCTGTACAACAAAGTGAATCAGCTATATATATATACATATATCCTCATATCCCCCTCCCTCTTGAGCCTCTCTCCCACCCCTCTAGGTTGTCACAAAGCAACGAGCTGATCTCCCTGTGCTACTTTATTATTAAAATACATTTTCTTTTACCTAGTTTTTCTATGTGTCTTGGGGGTGGGAGGAGAGGCTGTATTACCTCAGTTCATCATATTGCTTGTGCCAGGTCAGCATTTGTTTAATATTAATGGAAACAACATAGATATCACTTGATAAGGGAAATAGGTGCACATGTGTATAGGTAAATGACTGGGAGGCTATCTGCCAAATGTTAACTAAATTATCTCTAAGGGATGAAATAACTGAAAAATTTTTACTTTCTTTTTTAGATTTCTTTGTTTTGAATAATTTAACAATTTTTATTTTTATGGTTGACAACATTATAAAGCTATTTCCATTTTTTTAAAAGAAAAATGAGTCTCAGCATCAGTAGGAACTTAGAACAAAAATATCACCTAATATTTATTAAACACTTTATATATACACCAGACATTGTTCTAAGTACCTTACACATATTACATCATTTAGTGTTCAAAAAGACAGAAGGTTGCTTTGTAAGGAAGGTAGGGTCTTAGGTAAAAGGACTAATAAAGAGGTTTTCTTTGAAAGATGGAAAAATGGCAAGGACATCCTTAGTAATGTTGCATAAAAAATAGTTTTACATTTTTGGACTGCACAATTTTCAGCTAGGTAACATGAAAATTTTGTATGGAAAATATTCCTTTAATTACATAGGAATAAACATTTGTTACACAGAAAAACGTAACAGAGCTAAAAAGATAAAAATTAAGTAACAGAGCTAAAGATAAAAATTAAGTTTGAAAGGAGATTGTTATACATTCATACATTCTTTTAACAGTATCAAAATATGGGAGTCATGTGTACAAAACTATGGCCTGTATGTAATGTGATTAATACCAGGCACTTACAATGCCTGGGACATTATGTGCAAATCGTTAATGTGAATTAACTTCAGAATGTCATATTCTGCTTTTTTCTCTCTGCCTCTGGCACACACCATGAACAAAACACTTAACCCACACTCACTATGAAACACTAAGTGACTAAGTGTAAAGTAGTATGAAAGGTACTTTATAAAGACTAAAGAATTCAGCAAACTATCTTCACTGTAACATCATAGTGGTGAATGTCTAACAATGAGGATCCAAACTGAATCCATCTAAATGAGATTCAAAACAAATGTCTACAGAAATTTTATAGCAATATTAAAGTAAACTATATTTTCTGAGCCTCAATCTAAAAGAAGCTAGTATCATTAATTTTCAGGAGGGTTCTAAAAAATGTTACAGTGTAGTAGAAAGAGTTCTGCACTTTGAACCAAAGGACCTATGAATCAGGTATGGAATCTTACGCAAATTAATTATTCACTTTGAACTCTGTTTTCCCTAATTATAATTATATATTGAAATTATATAATGAAAATAATGTTATCTACCCTCCCTTTTAACTATTAAATGCAAAAACACCTCAAAACAATATGACAAAGTACTAATCAATAAGATGCTATTATTTTTATAAGAAAATCAACTATGAAACAAAGCATATTTCAACAATATATAGGGTAAGAGAAAAGTAGGATTCCAAAACATGGCAATGTGGTCATTAAGTACATCCTTCCTAATAATTCTCTATCAAATATACAAGCATATCTAACAAGTGGCCTGGTGGTAAACCTTGCATCTCATCGAAAAAGAAAGCAATCATCACATCAAGGTGATACTTTACCTAGTCATAAATTCCTCAAACTTTGAACTGGTAAGGTTAAGGCTGGACCAGTGTGTATCTGCCACAGGTTTGTGCTCTGGAGGACCCAGGTATGCAAGAAGTGTTGCCATCTTATCAAAAGGTCGTCTTCCAACAGCTTTGTGATCCCTAGATATAGCAAACTACTTAGGAAAAAGGTAGCAGTTCACATTTAGCAGAACACATTTCTTTAGATTGTCACTGGCTGCTTTTCTTTTTACTGTCAGCTGGTGGTTCCTGTTAATTTGTAAACAGAATCCAAAAGAGCTCAGGGGTTTTAAGTTTACACTGAGATGTCTTAGAAATATGACTACTCCCCAAACTACAAAATTCACATAAAAATTCGTTTTGTTCTAGCATTAATCCATTACCATTAAATGGGCAATCAGCAAGTAAATATAACATTCTGATCCACTTTTTAGGAAGTGGACATACTGTCCCTGATATCAGATTTCTGCTTAATCAGGGTAAATATGAATTTTCAACAACTATTAAACGTTTAAAACTAAAGATAACGACATTACTTCACAAACATCAAACTGGCAAAAACATCATGAAGTTTGCTAATGCCAATTTTGATGAGGATGTGTATAAAGAGGTACTCTCACACAGTGCTGTCAAAGTGTAAATAAGCATGTACACTGTGAAAAGTAGTGTGGCAACATCTAGTAAAGTTGAGGCTGTGTATACCCCAGAACTCAGCAATTACACATTTAGGTAATACACAAGGAGACAAACATGAAGAATATTTATTACATCACTATTTAAAATAATAAAAAACAGGAAACCCTAAATATCCATCATTTAGGAAGTGCAAAAATAAACTGTGATATAGTCATTCAATGAAATACTAAGTTAAATAAATGATAAATCTCAAATAGAATATTGTGTGAAGAGACTATACTCAGTGTATCACTGCTGTAAAATTTTAAACCACACAAAACTATATTATATGTACCTATGTAATACCTGTAATTTCCTTTTTCTTGTCAGTTACACAAGAGAGAAGTAATACCTTTTCTTCCCCAAGAAATAAAATGTTATAAAGATCTGAAGTAATTACAGAAAAATAAATAATGTTAAAGCTAGGTGGTAGACATGGGTCTCTGTTACATTATGGTCTATACTTCTTTTTATGTTTGGAATGTGTCTTTTTTTAAAAAAACCAAATTGAAGAAAAACTCTCTAGTATTAAACTACATGAATATGATTGTAAGTTATATAAGAGTTTGTGCTTAAAAAATGCATTTAAAAGAACGCTTGCATTTAAAAGTTCCACAGTTTAAGTGCCACACAGATACAGAAAGCATCTTCCTCTTTCTATCTTAGGCACGTATTAGTCAAACCCATGTCTACTTCAAGCCATTAACAACTCTTAAAGGATTAAAATGCTCTCTCTTTTAAACTCCCATTTCCTAATTGGTTGCTAGCCTTAGCTTTATGGTCTTCTATTTTTCCCATGAATGAGCAAACCATTTTTATTGCCATTTAAAAGTAATCTGGACTCATTTTACCTTTGTAAGAGAACTCATATGTAGGAATTTGGGCCCTTTATAAACATACATAACTAGAAAGGACAGCAAATGATTCAGGCTACAAGAGACTTTAACTAAAAACAGCAAATGAAACAATTCCCAAATTAATAATTTTCAATTATTAAGTATTGTCTATATAAAGCTGTTTGCATATAGAGTATCACAAATGGGATTATTATAGGATTGCAATAGAATAGCAATGTTTTAATTATTAAATTCCTAAGAATTAAGCTGCTCTTCAGATTCAGATGCCAATACTCACTTGAACTTCTAGTATATTTAAATTTCTCTATGTCTTGTTGTACATTATGTTTGCAAACCAGAGAAAACCCAAAAGGCTAGTTTGTGAATTCTTAGCTTAATTTTTTTTTTTTTTTTTTTTTTTTTTTGGCTGTGCCGCATGGCTTGTAGGATTCTTAGTTCCCCCACCAAGGATCAAACCCAGTGAAAGCGGCGAGTCCTAACCACTGGACCACCAGAGGATTAATTCCCTCTTAGCTTAATATTTTTTAAAAAGTCTGTAGCACTGATGTAGGTTGGTTGATCATTTAATATGACTTAACCTGTTGCCTATATACTTTTAAAAAGAGTCTACATTTCTCTTTTCAAATCGTAATTCTTATCTAAGAAGATGCAAAGTAAAAAGTATTCATGACCAATAATTTTATTGGTATGAATTTAAACTGGGCCTTCCCTGGTGGTCCAGTGGGTAAGACTCCACATGCCCAGTGCAGGGGGCCCAGATTCGATCCCTGGTCAGAGAACTAGATCCCACATGCATGCTGCAACTAAGAAGTCCGCATGTCACAAATAAAGATCCCACATGCCCCAACGAAGATCCCACATGCTGCAACTAAGACCCAGCACAGCCAAAAATTTATTACAATAAATAAATACTAAAAAAAAAAAATTTAAGCTGAGACTTTTCAATATCCCCATGACAGGGCAATTTTACCTGTTGCTGGAAAGATACTGGCCAATTTTCTCTTGATTGTTCCAGAGTAGACGATGTAAAGCAAGCACATTGCCATCACTGATGAAGGAAAGACTGTGATTTACTGCATCACTTGTAGGACAATCGGATGCTATATCAAGGAAAAACCTTCAAAAATGCAAAGTCATTAGAATTTCAAAAACCAGATATACTCATATCTACGCTTGAATTAAATCTATGTGAAGTAACTTTGTGAAATTACTGCTATTACAAATATGGAGGTTTTATCATTAAACGAAACAAGAAGAGACAAGGAGAAAGTTGGTCTTCCATTTCTGATAGCTGGCTACAGCTTCAGAGCAGGCTCTGAGGTCAGACAACGAAATTTAAACAGATGAGACTTTGTAGAGAAGCCAGTACTTTACAGATAAGGAAATGGAGGCCCAGACAAGACAAAAGACCTCCCCAAAGGTCTGTACAGGCTCTTAGGTCAAAGCCAGGATCAGAACCTTTGTTCTTTTAACTTTCTATGGGTAGTCAATCTGCCAGAATATAAATCCTATGCTGACATTCACTTTCTTTCCAATGTGATTTGCAGTCCAACAGTACACCTTTTAAACTCCAATTAGACAGAAGTTCGCAGGAACTATAATGAAAAATTGGAAGACAGTGTTGTACAAGTATAGCTTAGACTGTGAGCCAAAACAATTAGATTCACACTGTATGAAAAGTAGAATTCTTGATGTCAACTTACATTTACAAAGCACTTTCTCATAAGTTATGTCATTTGCTTCTCTAAGATCAACTCACAGGCAAACATAGTGTTATACCTACTCTACAGATAAACCAGCAACTCAGAGAGAGAAAAAGAAGCAACTAGCTAGTTATGGGAACCTAGCAGAACTCAAGTTTTCTAAAATCATAGAACTTCAACAGTTATCCAGTTACTCATGAACAAAATCTTACGCATTTGCATCACGTGGTTTAAAGAGTAACTTTTTAGTTTACATACATATCCAAATTAAAGTATCAAAAATATTCTAACATCAAAAAACCCTGTGATTATACACTACAATGCATTATCTGTACCAGTTTGGTTTTAGTTTTTACTGAAAGAAATCTTTTTCCTTCTTCCTCTCCTCCATATTGTGTCAAACTCAAATCCTTTATTTTAGGAGATATGTCAAAAACCCCTCCTGGTTTTTAAATACGGAAATCACTACCAGATTATAAAGAATATCATTTTATTTCATTACTGTCTTTTATAGTGGAATAAAATAAGATTATGTTCTTGACCAAGAGAGAAAAAAGAAAACAACCTACACAGGAGCTTCATGTAGATCAAGTACATAGACTTGAGTGAAATTGAAAATATTTGATCCAAACAGAGCAACTGGCTAAGTATCAGGCTGGCTGCTCACCTTCGTGCTGCATCAAAGTTGCTTTTCACAAAATCATTAAAAGGCCGCATGTGCTCTTCTTTTGTGAAAAGGACATGATTGGCAATACTCTGAAGTACCTAAACAATAAAATAGGGTTATAAAGGATCTGATTATTTATTTATGAAAGCTACACATTCATATATTCTTTAAAAAATATTAATTTTCTCACTGATACAATTTCTACTGGTAGTTAAAAATCAATTATTGCTCATTCAATAAATACTTGGTTTTGTTTCTATGCTTTCCCAAATATGAATATAATTATATAAACACGTATATATTTACATATATAAAATACAAATTAAAATTTTAATGTATGTTTTAACTTAAAAATCATATAGTATACATTTTGGTTTCCATTTCAGAATTTCCATAATGATTACATAGAAAACCATCTTCAGAAGACATTTGCTAAAATATTTTCAAATGATAATAAGGTCCATCGGTATCAGTCTAATGAATTTCTTTGTAATATAAACAAAAATAAAACAAAAGCATATAAGTGAAAACCACAGGGCATTTCAAAAATTAAGAGAAAGTACAGTGAATACGAAAAACTGAAAATTTACGGAAGAGAAATTTTGAATAGCTATCTTATCAAAATGATTCTTCACCTTTGACATTAACTTCAAGCCTCTTTCGATTCTAGGTGGTGGCTTTTTATCTAGAATCCCTGCTTCATATGGTGAGACAATGGCAGGATTGATAAATCTGAGAAACATGGCACTTCCCACTGCACCGATGCTGTTCTGAGGGAAACGCTGGCTAACCACCTAAAAACAAGGAGTGGAGAATTCAGTATATGGTTTGAATTAAAACAAGGGAATGGGAAGAAAGGGCTTGAAAGTCAAACTTTGCACAAAAATGCTGAAAGACCAATCCTTGTGAACAACACGTGTCTAATTTTTCCTACTCCCAAAACATCAGTAAACAAAACTTTATCCTCAATTCTTGCCCTCTATCATTTAAAAGCACAATAAAGGCATCTAAGAAAAAAAGAGAAGTCTCATAGATGAGCTGTGTAGAAGAGATCTGAAAAAAGATCTTAATTTTATCATCACTGTTTATACTGCAGATTTGATGAGCAACAAAAGCAGAACAAATTTTCCTACGAGGATTATCATATTTTACTAAGATTACAAACCATGAGAGTGTGGCCAACTCTTGTAAGGCAAAGCTGAATAAGTTTTCAACAGCATACACCTGAAACATCCAATACCTAATGGTAAATACTTACATTTTGCTGTATACCAGGTACAATTAAATTTCTTGAGCAAAATGCTTGCCATATACAAAACAAAACTTAGTTTTCTTTGATTCCTATCGAGAGAAAAAACTTACTTACAAGTAACATTATTGCCAGTTCTTTTTCTTCATCAGAATGCTTTATAAGGGCCTACTTATTATTTAAACCATGGAGGAATGGGAATTCTTGGGGACCTAAAAGAAAACAGGATCCCACCAGCAAAAGAGAGAACCCCTATGTGTACCTCAATTTGTAATTCTGTCAAATAAAAAAAGTTAAAGATACAAGAAATCGTTGCCCACACTGAAAAACAATGTGAGCTCAACATTTTAAATGGATTTATTTTCTCTTTTTCTCTTTATAAAACATTCCACTTTGAAGGTAAATTAGACTGGGAAAGTGCTATGAAGCTGGCTCAGCTCCCATCTTTTCCTAGCATGTCCTGTTTTAAATTAACACATGAAAATTATAGTTTTCTGAAATTTACATTTGTTACAGATAACACACATATTTATTTTTAAAGAACACTCATGTAACATTTAAATCTCTACAACTATTCATGCTTAGCGTGCCTAACTGCTGCTTAAAGCAGTGTTGACTAACGGCAAGGCCGCAGTACTCCACTCAATGTTCTGGGATTCCAAGGATAAACCTGCATTTCAAAGGCTACTGGGGGAAAATGAGAAAACAGGATTTATATGCAGAATCTCACACAGCTCTAGTTTTCTTCACAATGCCTCAAAAAAATAATACTTCTTGTCATGAATTCTCATGGCTGACTGACTCAAGATTAACTCTGGAAAGAATAAGAATCATTTCACTTCATTCTATTTCCTTCAGTGCTTCATGTGGTATACATTTTAAATGTGTTCTTATTCACTGCCTAAAATCTCAAAATAATTTTCAACTATATATGATAGGAAGTTAGTAAAAATAAGACTTTAGAGAATGACTTTTTAAAAGCTGAGAAAATCTTTCTGAGAGGTGATAACAAGGGTGAGTTATAACTAATATATTCTCACCTTCATGTATACTGCATAGCTCAGGAAGCTTTCTTGGTGTTATAGTGCTTGGAGTGCTATTGCATGAAGGACAACCTTACACCTCAGTAAGAGGAAACTGGTGAAGGTGGCTAAACACAGCAGTCTTAGAAGAATGGCTTTAAAACCTAAATACTGTTTTAGTTATTTTTAGCTGAAATACAGTTTTGGAAACAGAATTAAGAAGAAAACACAAGTGCTTTTACTATTCTAGTACAGTGTTTAACCTTTCGGGGAGTAGGAACAGAAAAATGAACGTTTACTTTCGCACAGACAAAACTCTTCATAAATTTTAGAATGTTCACAGACCACCATTGCTACTGATTGTTTCTTTTAGAACTCACAAATTTTAATCTTAAAAGATAAGAAACACCTCAACAAACCTACAAATTTTTAAAGCCTTTAAGGAGTGAGTTAGCAAGAAGGCACAGGATTAAAAACTGCTTTATATTTATAATTGCAAATAGGTTGTTTTAAAAGAATCGCATATATTCAGTTTAATCCATTAAAATCCTGAAATGGTTTTTAAAGAAGTAAAAGTTAAGAATTTGGTTTCCAAAGAACTGGTTAATTGTAAAATACTAACCTGCTGGGAAAGTGTCTCAAAAAAATCAATTACTTATATGCACACAGAGAACTCTTTTAAAATGCATTTTTAGAGTAGCTATTTCCTGGTTTTCTCTAGGACAGAAAAGCTTTTAAAGTGTGATGCACATTTATACCTGATTTAAACTCAATATTACTCAATCGCAGAATTTAATGAATAGCTGAGTGAATTATTTCCCTAACGGAATATTGTAAAAATTATGAAAGGTACTACACCTTCACTAACTTCCACATCTTCAAAAATAATTCATGTCAAAACTCAAAAGTATCCACACTACAAGAACACATATTATTTCATGTATCATATAATTATGTATCTCACCAATAACAGTATATTTTTGGAACTAAAACCTGATAAAACAATCAATATCCATAAAAATGCTCAACAACAAATTTTATGGTTAATTTATTAAAATACTTCTTTTCCTTTCACCACAAATTAACATCAGTGTAATTTTACCTCATAATATACACATACTCAAGTTGTTTTTATTTTTCATCTGCAAAAATCTAATTTGTATCCAAAAGACATTCTGCATAAAAGGTCAAAGTAGGGCCAGTCTGAATGCTGAAACCAATTACCAGTCAAATGTCCCCTTTACTTACCTCCCCGCCCACCCCCCCATAAAAGCTGAACTACAGGTTACAAATAAAGGCAGTCATACACTGTACATCATCAGGAGAATCACAACCCATCTATCCCTAATTACCTGAGTTAGGTTGACAACTTCTCAAAGGAAATCTAATTTACAGTATATGTTTGAGTATGATAAAGAGAATTATCTATAATATGATTACACAGCTATATACCAGAAGCCAGAACCTTCTCTCCATATTTTACATATTACAATCCACGGTACATACACCCCAAAAGAAAGTTAACTTGCTTTTTAGATCAGTAGATTCTGTTAAGCCAACAACTCCATAAACCAACATTTTAAATTTATAGTAACTATACTGTCTTCATACTTTGCAATGTGTTCTAAAATATCTTAAATTGCCAATTAGATTTCCTTTGTTTCCACAAGGACCTCATATCACTTGTGCTGAGAAATACATTCCAAAACTTAGTGTTACCCAGAAACATTTTTTTTTAAAATCTGAAAATAACACTAGTAGAAAAAAACATTTCAAGGAACAATTTTAGACAAAATCTTAATAAATAAAGCAATGTTAGGAAGGCTAAAAAACATGCTCTAGAGAAAAAGAGAAAGCCTGAATTTTAATTTATGTGATATACTACACAATGGTATTAGTAAAACACCAAACAAGAGTGTTAGAAATAGTCAATTAATTTCAACAGTGATGGTGTATATTATGTTAAATCCACATATGCTGAGAATTAGAAGGCTGAAGCATTAGAAAGAAATGTTTTTATTAAGTAAGATGGCCATCCAATCCAATCCATTTGCTCACAGCTGACCAAATTTACTTAACGTATCCAAAAAAGAATCTCTTGAATGGACATAAAAGCATGTCTCTAAATTTTAATTTAGTTCTGAATTTAAAATAGAAATTTATTATATGTAAAGCTCAGACGAGAAATGAAAGATGAAACCAGATGAATACTCTACACTAAATTTTACCTTTTAAAGTAAACTACCTACGTGACTCCTAAAGCTTTTCTTTACATCTTTCTCTAAATTTATTTGGATTGTACGAACAAAGGTAGTACTGAGCCTGATAAAGATCGGTCACACTGACAGATAATGGCAAATTTAAAATGAATGCACGTTAATATTTTGGACAAATGTCACTCACAGGAAGAAAATAATTATGACTACCATAATTTTCTTCCTTTTAAATTAGGGCAAGTTCATAGAAGCAGGTAAGTATATGCATATCATTTTTGCAAATAAGGTGTTTCTCTATAAATATGGACTCACTTTTCCTTTATTTCAGAAGTACTACAATTCTCAGTCCCAATAGTTTAATAATGATTTTCTCTAAGGTAAAAGTGGTTTTGTTTTACCATTAGAATTTTTATAATCTAAGCACAATTATCTAAATCCTGGCTGAGACTGTCTAGATAAAAATATAAGAAGTAAAAAATAAACTTTAGCTACTTTTAGGTAAGATTTATTAGAAAGTGACACTTTCCTTCCATGTGCTTCTAACAATTAAGAAAAACTTTCATCTCTAGGAAAAGAAATCACTCACATTACCTGCAAACAAGAAGCAAGAATGAGGAGAGTCAGCATTTCCTAAGGCCTTGAAATTAAGTTTCTTTGGCATTCATTTATAATTTAAAGAATAAATAATAAAATTAGACCAGGGATATCCAATGCAACAAATGCCCCCAAAACACCTTTGGGATAAATCAAACCAAAGGAACACAGAGAATGTTTCAATGTAACTTAATTCCAGGGTTAATTGAAATGAAAGCTACTTTGTGCCAGAATTAGTAGAATGATTTTACAGTGAAGGTCAAATAGGCTGAAGTGAAGATGTTCTTAACAAACAGCAAAAGATTTTTGTTTTGCTTTGAAAGAAACAGCTAAAAAAAAGTTCTCCAAACTTACTGATTTTTTGTTTTCCTTTTTTTCTTTTACTGTAGCTTTATTCAGTAGGGAGTGGCAAGTTGCCTACAGAACAGAGATGAGCACAAACAAGTCACAGCACCAACTACATACAGCAACAAAAACAATGTTGGCTTGTACATAAAATTACATGATCAAAATGTAACACAAATGGAATCAACAAAAAATTAGGAATCAACTTAATTTTGAGCGATGAATTTTATCTCTGGATTTTAATTTTTATTACATTTTTAAGCCAAAGCATAAATAGCAAGAAATGTTGAGACAATCATATCTACTATTTCTGGCTATAAATCGCAGAAAAGCTCTCCTCAAGTGAATGTGAGGATATTTAATATTTACATTTCAGTTAAATCCTAGCTTTTGATAAATTTTATATAAGATGTTCATTACAAATAGATCATACTCTAAAAACACTTCTATGCGTCTACATAATTTTTTCTTGATACATATATTTATATATACTTCTCTGTGTATCCTTCAATTGACTTAAAAAGTTCTTTTTCCAATAGCTGGCACTGAATTCCTATCTTACTGATTAAAAAAATAAACATTAAATGGCTAAATATAATAGAAAAATACACTTTAGAGATTCTGAGCTAGTCTCTCTCTCTTTAAGAAAGATTACTCTTACAATTTCACTTATTTTTGTTTGCAGGCTACTTCCTGAAAAAGTTCTAATCAGAGGAGGTTAAAAGCTCTGCAACGTTTGGGAAAAGAATGTTATCAGCTCAACTAGAAATAAGCATTAATATTAAAGTGAAGAAACTGCAGAGAAAATTACAGAATAAAACTGTAAGCCTGCTTAAAATTTTTCACAGATTTGACCATTTATCAGAATGTCTCCAAAACACACACACACACATACACACACAGACACACACACACACACACACACAAACCCCAAAACCCACAGAGACATATTGGTTTCATGTCTCCGAGCTCCTCCTAGGCCAAAGAGCTCTGTTAAAATTAAAAGACTCCTGATTGGACTAGACTAGGCACAATAATTATTTTTAAAATATCTTGAAAACAAATTAGAATTCTTTAATCCATCATACATGGCATTTTATTCTAAAAATTCTGTGCATTCAACACCATAACCCATAATAACTTGGCATTAGTTTGATATTTGTTCATCCATCCATCCATCCATTCATCCAAGTAGTTACTGTGCACCTACTTGCTAGATACCATTCTAAGCACTGGAAGAAAGCAATAAAATAAGAAGACATGGTCCTTTCCTCAAGGAGCTTTGATTCAAACTTCAGACTACATACAAAAGCACTAGTAACCCAATTTATCCCAAAAATGCAGTTTTATACACTTTTTATTTTCAATTACGGTATATAACCATCAATTATAGCCTTAAAATTTTTGTGTAAACGACTTCTGTTTGGAGAAGCACATTTGCTAGGAAAAGACGACATTTATTTAGAATCATATTTAGCTCTTTCTCAGAATTCTCTCACCACAACTTAGGAGAATATCCAATCTGGGAATTATTTTCTCATTATTCCAAAACTATCAGGAGGAAAAGTGGAAATAAATACATGAGAAAATGTCTCAGTTATAAATCTAACACATGTTCACAGTTGGCTATTCCTATATAATCTTAACCCAGTCCACTAAGTAAGGAGGCATATAAAATGAAAGACATGGTTAAACCATGATTTTAAAAAGGCTTAACAGTCAAAAGTACTAACTCAAGACCTAAACCTCAGAGAAATTTATTAGCTAGCAATATACTCAGCTTTCAAATCTTCCCCAGTAGGTTCCAAAGCAGGAGACATATTTACTAGAGGGAAAAAAACAATCGACTACTATCCCTCCCAGCACAACATAAAAGTACAAATGGACCATTATGTTATTTCCAAAGTCAAAAGGGCAAGGAAAAAAAAAAAAAGGGCAAGGAAAAGCCAGAAGAGGGAAGATGAATAAAAATAAAAGAGCAAACTAAGGGAAAAACTACATTTGGAAGGAGACTCAATGAAAGAATATCTTGAGATCAAAGTTTATTTGTTTTTCATCTTTAATTAGTAAATGTAAAATTTCCTGTAATCAGTCACTTATTAAAAAACAAACTTTTATTTATAAATAACATAGCATATATTTCCTCTATAGTATTGTACATTCCAACAATAAGTTTATCCAATACGTCCCCAAAATGCACTAACATTTAAATAATATTATTAAAGGGAATAATTGTATGTGAAATTTTAATACAATAATTCAGGTCTGTTGTAATATGGGATATTGTATTATGGAATGTTTTAAAAAGCACAACACATAGTGGTTAATAAGCCACCAATTATCAACTAGCATTATTTTCTGCATTATTTTCACTTCCCTCCCTTCCTAACTATGAAAGCTGACAAGAATCTTGTTTACTTGGGTGGGAGAAATGGGGTTATTTATTCCTTCATTAAATATTTTCTAAGTACTTACTAAGTGCCAAGCACTTAGTTCCTTTTTCCTTATCAAATGGGACTCCAAGTTTGCTGATGATACAAAAATTGTTTTCTTTTAGGGAGACAACCACATGAAGAATTTCTACTAAAATCTACTAGAGACCATATATGTAACCAGGTAGTTAGGACCCGTTCACTTCTAACCAGCTAAAGTCAAAGCCACTGCCACTTGAGAAATTCATTTGCTCTCTGAAAACAGTTACTATTAGGCCAACCAAGAAGTTGGTCCAGACTATTTTTAATAGGTGCTCACCATTTCTTATCTGCCGAGTTTTATAAACAGAAAGGACTGAATTGCATTTAAAGAGAAACCTGAATAATGCCCAGACTTAAGCTATTACTTACTGTATTAGATTTCATATTATAACTAAACCACCCTCTGGTCTCAGATTTAACTAGCTGAAAAAATTATGTGGGGCTCTCCTAAGCTTCCTTGAGCTATTTTGAAAAGGCAGGAAAAGTCATGATAAATTAAATTAAGAGAGTTTTAATGCTAAGTATGCTTCATCATCCACAAACATGATGAAACATTTTTTTATAGATACAGCAGATACATCTTTATAAATAGCAACGGGGGAAAAATTCACAAAGAGCAGCCTGAAACAGCTTTTTTAAATGACAATTTCACTGATCTTGCTAATGTCTCTAAGCAACCAAAGCCCTGTGCTAAAAAACAAATGGCTGGGGATAACTCTGCAAAGAAAAAGACACAAAAGGCACGGGTTTTGATAAAAACATAAATTTTTCCCCTATACCTGCCCCTGTCCCAAACTCCAGACCCACTAATGTTTCTTCCAGAATCACAGTTTTAACAGGCTAATGTGGATTTGTACTAATCTCCCTTGGAGTGATTAAATCATTTCTGAAACTGCATATGCCGATCAAAAACACAGTGGAAGCCATAAAAGAACACAGATGCAATTTCCTTAGCAAGTAGGGGGTGACTGTGGACATCTGAACTCAGAAGCATTACTTGCAGTTCTAGTGTTGGAAAGTCTAATAATTTGACATGAATGATGATGCAATATATTTTATAAGTAGCATTCTACATAAAATAAAACATCAGCCTGTCCTGGGAAAACCTGACACAAACACAACAGAGCTTAATAAAAAAATCAAAATTATGGATCAAGCATTTCACAACACAAAAAACAAGGAGTAGACCAGCCTCATATGTGAAAGACCCTATGAGTAATTTAGGTACAAGATAAAAACAACAACAAAAATTCCATAATATATCTCATTTCAATCACATCTATTATACCCAGAAGATTTGGTGCATTTTAAGCTTGTTCTCAATGCAAGGAAAATTTATTATTCTTAAAGTACCCCCTTAAACTACTTTATATTTTTAAAGCCAATTTAAACAATTCTTAATGTATTATTCATCCAAATTGATTCAGTATTATCAACCACACACTATTAGCAGCTAAATCCCTCTTTGGTAAAGCATTTTTTAAAATTTAGCTGTGGATTAATAATGGTAATCTCTAACCTTAAGCATACCTGGTACAAACAGTGGCACACACTTCGTAGCTGAGGGGGAAATTCGGAGGAGGAACTGATGATGGCATGGAAGAACTTTTCGGTCATCTGAAGGAGGTTTCGCTGGTTTTCCTCAAGGCTCTCTGACTGTTCTAACCTACCGAGAGGAAAAAGAAAAAAAGCAAAACCAATTAAAAACAAACAAACAAACAGACATACTCCTTAAAAGAGACTCCTTAAGAGACATTCAGCCAAATGCAACATTTGGACTTTGTTGGGAACCTGATTTAAACAAACCAACTATAAAAAGGCAATTTTGAGAACTGTGTATAAAAATTCTTCTCCCTCTATATTTTCACAAATTTAGTATATGATTTTATTTTTTTGTCCATCTAGTAGGTAGGAGAGTGCATCTCACATTTTTAACTTTTATTTCCATGACTTCAGTAAAGTTAGACATGCTTTCAATATTTTGTGGCCATTCAGGCCCTATTTTCAACTGCCCTTCATATCCAGTTTAATATCTCTAACTGCTAGGTGTCCCTCTTGCCAGTACCTAAAACTCAGTTTGTTCAAAATCAGCTGATTTTTTTCCTCCTACTTGTATGTCTCATCCTGTGTTCCCCATGTTGTCAACGGCACCATCACTGTTTCAATCACGTCATTCAGGTGACCTCTGATGTCGTCTTTGCCTGCAGTACTCCATTATTCCCCACATTCAATTATTGTTGCTAATTCTTCTGTATGATTCGTTTTAAGGTATTTATTTATTTATTTGGCCGTGCTGCACAGCATGCAGGATCTCAGTTCCCTGACCAGGGATTGAACCCTGCAGTAGAAGCACGGAGTCTTAACCACTGGACCGCCAGGGAAGCCCCTCTTCTGTATGATTCTAAAGTCTTGGTGCTGTGATTAAAAGCAGATATTCAGAAGGCAGACTCACTAGGTTTAAATTTCAGCTTTACCACTTATTGACCATTATGACCTTGGTCAAGATACTTAACTTCTCTGAGCCTCATTTTTTCCATCAATAAGACAGGAATAATTACAATGCCTACTTTATGGGGTTTAAATTTTACCCAGTGGCTCTCAAATCCACAAACCTTTACTTGAGCTGCCCAACCGAACTCTCAAAACACATTCCCTATGAAAGTCACTACTTAACTACTTGTTATATGTCTTATCTCCCCTACTGAACTGTAAGATCCTTGAAGGATGTATTCATCTTTGACCCCTTAAAAACTAGCATAGTACCTTACCAAAACAATTATTGAATAAATACTTGTTTTCAACCTCTTAACTAGTAATTTTCTCTCTATCCTAATTTACATATTACATAAAAGTTTGGGACACTCCAGATTCCTTCAGCTTACCATGTGGTGCAGCATATGGATACAGTAAGAGTTTGGAAATTAATGTAGATGACAGGCAGGAAAGATTTCATGGACTAGATGAGTTCTAAAGGAGGGAAAGAATCTGCACAGGCAAAAAGAAGTAAGGGCATTTCAGAAAGAAGAAGGCAGGACAAGCACACCGTTCAATCTGATAAACATTTGTCATGCATCTACTATTTGCCATCTTAATGCCAGGTGCTGAGGATTCAACAATAATTGGCCTCTGAACCTCTCAAAGAGCGGAGAGAAGTACACACTAAGTAATGAGTACAATTATTCAAGGATATAAAAGACAAAATAGCAAACCAGAGACAGACACGATTAATTCACATGGCAACTGATTGCCGGGAAGTCAGAGGCAGAAAATGAACTTGGGATATATGGGGAACTAAAAAGAGACTGGTCTAAATATGGGGGCTTTATGAAGGGAGATCACTTAAGAAGCTACAATAGTAACTCAAATCTGAGATATGGAGGGCATAGAAGCTTTGCGTATGAAAGAAAATATTAACAATATATTTAACAGGGCTACAAGAGATTCCTAGAAACCTTGACAGTTCTTGTCTACTTTGTGGGAAGTTTTTCTTAATGAGTCAACACAGCAGCAGGTGTGCTGCTGGTCTGTTTCAGATGTCCCTCTAATACATCTATCCCTCATGCCTCCCACATGCCAATGATAACTTATTGGCTATTCCATTAATTCTGATCTATAATGAAGCTTTGTGTTCAATTATTTAAGTGTTTGTGTGTATAAAAATTTTTCCCTCTGATTTTCAATCAGCTTTTGTCTCCTATTGTTTTCCTGTTTTTAATTTCATTGATTTCTAATTTTTATCTCTTTCCTTCTGCTTGCTTTAGGTTTATACTGAACTTTCTCTAATTTTCTAAGGTGAAAGTTGAGGTCATTCATTTTAGATCTTTCTTCTTTTCTAATATATGCATTTAATGCTGTAAATACTACATTTCACTACATCCCACACATTCTGATAAGATGCACTTTTTCATTTAGTTTTTCTTTTTCTTTGCATTTCAGTTTTGGAAATGTCTATTGACATATCTTCAAGTTCACTAATTCTTTTCTCATTTGTGTCCGTCCAGTCTACTGATAAGCCCATCCAAAGGCATTTTTCCTTTCTGTTACAATGGTTTTGATTTCTAGCATTTCCTTTTGATTCTTTCTTAGAGTTTCCATCTCTGTTTAAATCACCCACCAGTTGTTGCATGTTGTCCACTTTTTTCCATAGAGCCCTTAACATATTAATTGTAGTTATTTTAATCCTTGTCTGATAATTCCAAAATCTGTCACACCTGAGTCTAGTTCTGATGCTTGCTTTGTCTCTTGAGACTGTAATTTTTATTGCTTTTTAGCATGCTTTGTAATTTTTTTGTTGAAAGACCCAAGACATAATGGGTAGCAGGAACAGAAACAAAGAGGTCTTTAGTGTAAGGTTTTATGTTAATCTGGCTAGGACTTAGGTTGTGCTTAATGTTTACTGTAGCTATAGGTGTCAATTTCTTCCGGTGTCCTTGTTTTTGTCTACCTAGTTGTCTGGGATTCCCTAGTTTTCCCTAGGAATTCCTTCTTAAGAGTCTCTGTGTTGAAGCTCTCTGCTGTAACCCACTTTTAATACACTGGAGTCCTGTTGATGTAGCAGTGAGGTACTGGGGAGGGGAAGCAATCTATAATCTTATGCTTATATCTCCACTGTTTTACTGGGCCAGAGTGGCTGGGTTGTGACCTTCAGAAGAATTTCTTAGCCTTTTTTCTCCCCTTATGTGAGTCAGGAAGGCTAGAGGAGGCTGAAGTTGGGTAACTGCCCATCCTCCAGGTCAGATAAGGCTCTGGTAGCAATCCTTAAAGGCAGGCCTTTGTAAGGGAGAACAGAACACTATGGGCATATTACAAAATGGTTACTTTTCCCCTTCCCCTGCCCAGAGCACAAGGGGACTTTTCTTCCACCTTCACCATGAGAACCTGGTAGGGTTTCTAGAGGTCAAACTCACAGAAGTGTGGAGGTCCCCCTGACACAGGGCCCCCAGGAGCTTTCATTCTCAAGCTAATCTACACTCAACCTCCAGCAAGTTGTCAATTACAGCCTAAGTGTTCCTACCAGTTACTGACTCCAGCAGCTGTTTCTCCCTGTAAGCTGGGATTCTCTGAATTTGGCTGTCACGCCAGTTTTTTCCCTTTTTTTTGGCGGGGGGGGGGGGGGGGGTGCCCTTCAATTCTCTGATGAATTTAAGAAGAGTTGCTGATTTTCTGTTTTCAGCTTTTTCTTGTTATGAACATAGCAGTGTCAACTTCCAAGTCCTCTACATGTCAGAAAAGATGTCAACTTGATTTTAAGTAACCTGAATATAGGTAGCTTGTCATCTAGTTCCCTTCCCTGTGCCAAAGTACTTTAGTACAGTAGATTTCTTTCAGGCAGTAGTTCACTCTCTAAGTAATTTTTACCCTTTAGAAAGTGAAATTGCTAAATGGTAACAAAATATAAGATGACATTAAAAGAATGTCGCTTTTAAGTTTAAACTACAACTTTTTAACCATTTTAACAATAACTGGTTAATTTAGGTGCCAGAGTTCTGATTAGATATTACCGTTGATACTTCAGCAAAGACAGAGCCAAAAATATCAACTGATACGAAGTTGCCAAATAAAATTTTTAGGAAGAGAAACCATCAAGAAGCTCTGAACTTGAAAATAAAAAATAAAATAATGTTAAGGTCCTAACTGAAAGACAAGAGATGTGGCTTAGCAAAAGCAAGCATAAGTGTTAAAAATTTCATTCAACAAATATTTATGAAATGCCAACTATAAGCCAGATACCATGGGGACAGGTAGAAAGCTTCATGGAGATGGTGGTTTTTAAACTGCACCTTACATTACCCCTTGGCCTCTTTCCCTTCTCCTAAGTCAATCCACATTACAGGAGGAAGAGCGAGATAGATTAAAAAAAAACAGAGTCAAGCATGCTCAGTTCAGTGCCATCCTCTCCATTCTAGATATGTCTGCCTGCAGAAAAGATATAATCTGGTCTTCTCTCCACTTGTGATAAAAAGCTTGCCAGCCCCTGTGATGGAAGCCTGTAGTTTACCCAGCTGTGCAAGGGATGGGGAAGATGATTCTAATTCAAAGTGATGTATTAGCAAGCCTATGCTACATGCCCACAGGATCTAAAGCCCCACTCTTTAATCATTTTTATCAGAAATAAAGGAGATAGCTGATTCCTGGGTGCTTCACTCCCATCCTTCCCCTCCCTCTGCCCTTTTGGTTTTGAACTTGGTGGGGGGGAAATGGGTATTACTTATTAAGCAACTCTAATCCCAATGAACCCCATGTTGTCAAGCCACTTTAAAAATGTACAACATGCGCATATTTCACTGGAGTTAAAGTACAGAGAACACATGAAAGAATGACAAGTAGTGATGTGGATTATAGTCAGATGAGTTTTTTTCTTGCAGTCAATGGGGAACAACTGATGGTTTCTAAGAAAAAAAGTGACAAAAAATTTTAGGTTTCAGAATAATTCCTGCAGTAAATGATCTGCAAATAAAAAGATAATGCTAGGACAATAATTAGAAAGCTACTACAAAAGTCAATGGGATTGGAATTTCCCAGGTAGCACGGTGATTATGAATCTGCCTGCCAATGCAGGGAACACGGGTTCAAGCCCTGGTCCGGGAAGATCCCGCATGCCGTGGAGCAACTAAGCCCACGTGCCGCAACCACTGAAGCTTGCACGCCTAGAGCCCGCGCGCCGCAACAAAGAGTAGCCCCTGCTCGCCACAGCCAGAGAAAGCCCGCACGGAGCAACAAAAACCCAGTGCAGCCAAATATTAATTAATTATTTTAAAAGTCAATGGGATCGATATGGCATTGGCTAAATAAATTATGATATTACCAAACCACAAAATATTATGCAGCAGTTAAAAAGAATCCGATTCATTATCTTTCTATACTGACAAAGAATGATCTAAGACACAGGGTTATGTTAAAAAAAAAAGTTGCAAAACCATGTATATATTGATAATATCTTACCATTTATATTAAGTGCTCATATTATAATATAGTTTCTACCACTAGAAATATGTATATGCAAATGAATTGAAAAAAGGACAGAAGAATGGCCTAACTAGTAACAGTACTATGTCTCTAGAGGTGACAGTCAAAGATACCTTTAATGTTATTTGTAACTTTCTTTAAGAAAAATGTATTTGAGGGACTTCCCTGGTTGTGCAGTGGTTGGGACTCTGTGCTCCCAGTGTCGGGGCCCGGGTTTGATCCCTGGTCACGGAACTAGATCCCACATGCATGCCACAACTAAGGAGCCTGCGAGCTGCAACTAGGGAGCCTGCCTGCTGCAACTAAGACCCAGCGCAACCAAATAAATAAATATTTTTTTAAAAAAAAAGAAAAGAAAAATGTATTTGTGTGTAACTTTTATAATTAAAGACTAATCTTAAGAATCAAGGGGAGAAATTATGAGGGCCTTGCCTCATGCAGTGGAAATGAAAAAATGGAGAGCTGTTGCAGATGAGAGGATGACACACCTGGTAGGATCTACTTCAAAGCTAACATGCTGCCAATCAGAGGATGTGATCACAATCCGTAATAAAGGATCCAGGAGTTTCTGTAGGTAGGTAGCACCATATACCTAAAGAAATACACAAGTAGGAATTTATTATGCCTGCTCCAAATATCTTGCATTAAAGAAGACATTCTGCTCTGTACATAATCACTGTTTGGCATATCTCCGCACCAAAAAAAAAAAAAAAAGATAAATGGATACAAACCTTGAAACAGAAGGTCATTATTTTACTGGCCAAGCTGTTGCCTCGGAAAAGAGTCTGCATGGAGTCTGCCAATTCTACTTCCTTAGAAAACATGTTCCAGAGCAGTTGGTAGAGTAAATGCCGAGAGTCAAATAGAGTCACTAGAACTCGAGCTAGTTCATCCTGAGAACAAAATAAAATTGTGTCAGTGTCAACAGTTCCATTTTTCCTTAAGCAGGAAACTGAAAGGCAAATTCAAAGCTGACAACCACCTGCTGAACTGAGGTATATGGTGACTGATTAAGTTTTCCCCTGGGATTTATCTGTGTATATCTGTCTATGACAGATGACTATTTCTATACACCTACAGTAGCTGCTAACACTAAGGATTAAATGATAAAAGGTAAGAGAGGTCAAGGGTTTACCAGAAGACAAAAAAAATCCAGGATTCAGTTCAAATTCTATGACAAAATGAAAGAAAACAGAAATAGAAGATGATGGCAAAGAATTTGATATGCACAGATCATTTTCTTAGAAAATCAATGAGGGCAAATAAGACTTCGGTGACCACAGAGCTCTACTCTCTTCTCATATGGTCAGGGAAACTCAGAGAACGCTGAACACGGCTAGGCAAGAAACAACAAAAATGGAAAAACTACAGGATTTGCAGCAAGTCAGGAAAAAGACCTAGGCTGTGCATTCAGAACCCAAAGATTAGCCAGATTTACATACAAAGTGGGGATGAGTGGCTAATTCCCATCTAGGTCCTAAACGGTAAGCCTCATAATTCCCCACAGTAAAGTATCTTTTGGTACATTCAAGAAAAATGAACGTGATAGTAAATCACTGTTTAACCATACATCTTGGGAAGAGATTTAGAGAGAACAGGGGTAGCCATAATAAGATGGCCCAAACTTCAATCAGTGTCAACAAAGCCAGGATCATGGCCTGTGGCTCCTCTAATTCTTGTCTGGTCCCAGGATTATTATAATCTGTTATTCAAATAAAGGAAAAAATTTAACAATCCTAACCACAGATAACTGAAGCCAAATACGACCCAATACGCTGCTATACTTCCTACAGTTACATAATACATAATTGACTAGATATAAAAATTCTATCCTCCATTTTAAAGCCAAGTGTAATTACGAGAGATAATTCAGTTACAAAATAAAACTATTTTTAGACTGTTGTGCTAGTTTTTTCCACTCTAATCCCTCCCCTGCAAAATTCTGAAAACTTTAAGCACCAGAATTTATTTATTTGTTTTTTTAATAGTATTTTAATTTATTTAAGAATAACATAATAAAAATAACATCATAAATCCATAACATGTTAGCATAAACAATAGTTTTTGTAAAAATAATTATATTTTCCAAAACAACAACAACAAAAATCTGTGAAGAGTAGTGTTGTTTTGTATTTTTGCATTTTTTAAAAGTGTCTGGCTTTATAAATGGTAGTTGAATTTTCATATAAGCACCAGAATTTAAATTTACAAAACAGAACTAAAATTTTTAAAGTTATCTTGTATTTTGTTTAGATACAGTTCGAATAGATCTGGCCTAATATAAAAGTCCTTCTGTAAAAAAAAGTCATTTAGTATAAAACACATAAGAAATGATTTACTGAAAGAAAACAAAATGATTAAAGCCTCTTGGACTTAACTAATTCTATTTTATTGAAAAAATTACTGATAATTTTTAGTGCTAATTATAGGTAGGTGTTAAAAGGTAATTCAGAATTCCATTTTCAAAATATATGAAGATCTGTGAACTAATGTTAGGCTTCAAGAGGATTTCAACAATTTCCTTTTTCTAACTCACTAGCTACAAGCAGGATTCCATCTTCATTCATTAAACAATTACTTACTGAGTCATTGTTATATGCCAGGTTGTACTTTAAGACCTGGAACTACAGCAGTAAACAACATAGACCATAGTCTGCTCTCATGTAGCTCACATTGTGGTGGAAGGAGACCAAGCAATCAAATAAACAAGATAATTTCACATAGTAAATAACTGCTGCAAAGAAAATATAACAAGGAATGGAATAAAATGACTGTGAGTGTGGTTTTGATTGGATGGCCAGAAAAGACCTCACTAGGAAAGTGATATCTGACTTGAAACTTGAATAACAAGAGACCAGGGAATAAGTATTCTAGGCAGCAGCAGCAGCAAGGGTGCTCAAGGGTAGAAATAAGCCTAACATGTTTGATGGCCACTGTGGTTTCAGTCTGGTGAACAAGAAGGAAAATGGCATAAGATGATGTCAGAGATGAGGCACGACCCAGGCTGGGTAGAGCCTTGTAGACCAGGGTAAAGAGTTTGAGTTTCACTGTAAGTATGAAGAATAAGATCCTACAGCTTTTAAGCAGAAACACATCTACAGGCAACAACAGATTAGATATAATTAGATACAATTATAGATATAATTATAAATTAGATATAATTTACTAAAATGAAATGAAATCATTTTCAGTACAGTATAAACTAAACAGCTTTTTAACATGGAAAGGGACAAGCTTTCTCAAATGTTTAGCATGTTACCCAAAATGACATGGTTCTAGGAAATTTTTTATTAACAGACGCCAAATAGCCATATTATGTCTTCTGTATTTAAAACAAGCAATGCCACAATTTCAAATGCAAATAAGAGTGGTTAAATTTTTAAAAAATTGTATAACGTATTACAGAAAAAAAGAGTTGTGAGCTAGAGGTATATCAATAGTAAACAGGCATAAGCCTTGAATTCTAGTTCTAGCATTACTGACAACTAAATATGAGATTTAACCCTAATTATCTCATTTAATATATGAAGACACCAGACCACATCAGGGGTTTTAATTTTCTTTTGATGAGTGCTCAAATGGAATTTTTCAGTGGGTCAGGTAAGGAGTTTGAGTTTTACTTTAAATATGTGAAATAAGATCCTCATATTTAAGAAATCTAGTGAGGGCTCGAAGAGCCAACCACTTTCCACAGCTGAAAATCACTCAAATAATATCTGAAGTTTCTTCCAGCTCTAAAAGTTTTAGCAATTAATTCAATTCACTGATACACACTACTATATAGAAAATAAACAAGGACCTACTGTATAGCACAGGGAACTATATCCAGTATCTTGTAATAACCTATAATGGAAAAGAATCTGAAAAAGAATATATATATATGACTCAATCACTTTGCTGTACACCTGAAACACTGTAAATCAACTATACTTCAATTAAAAAAAAATTCATTGAATGAATGAATTTTGAAGCATCTGCTATGTGCCAGGCACTGTTCTTCTGCTCTTGCTCAATGAACTTACCCACTGAGAACAAGGCACCACATTGGCCAGAGCCATAGCTATTGGGAGCTCTCCTTGATCACCCATCATTGTGACCAACTCTACCAGTCTCTCAAAACGATCTGCCAACACGGTTTCTGCAAGTGTGTCAAATTCTGTGCCTTGTTGAAGGATTTTTGTCAGAACTTCCATAAATGTAGCTCTTGTCTGAAGATCTTTGTGATAACCTAAACCTGATATGGACAGACAGATGCAAATTTACTAACATGGTCTTTCTGAAGTAATTCCACTTGTCTTACATGCCAGTTCTCTAGGTTTTAAATTTCTAAATGAAGCTTTCATTTTATCTCACCTATGGAGTGCATGAGGCCACTGTCCACGTTAGCATTGAGTAAGTTTGACATTGCCAGGACTGTACAGTGCCTCAGTGATGCCAGCCTCCGAGACATGCCACGTTTCCTGCCACCTGTTTGTGCATTTTCATCTTCAACTTCACTACAGTCGTTCAAAAGGTTCATAAACAATGTGAAATACCTGTGAAATAAAAAGACTGACCCTTACCCAGTGAAGGCCACATCAACCAGACAGCGAATCAGACATTCTGAAACCATCACATGTGCGTCACATGAGTGGCTCTGGGTATCTGCTTCTCTCCAATCTTGGGGTAATCAGCCAGCATGGCTCATTATGAACTGTTTTGTGTTGAATATGATTTTATCCTGACAAAGCTCAGTACATATTTCGTAATACAAACACCAAATACACGCAGTGTTTCCTGGCAAATGCATCACTTTTAATGTTTAGAATATAAAAATTATTGGTCCAAACAGTTTAGACAATGACATTTTAAATGACTTAAGGAGGTGATCTGGGTTTTACTACCAATAAAAATTCACGAATCGGACTTCCCTGGTGGCGCTGTGGTTAAGAATCCGCCTGCCAATGCAGGGGACACAGGTTCGAGCCCTGGTCCGGGAAGATCCCATATACCGCAGAGCCTGCACTCTAGAGCCTGCGAGCCACAACTACTGAGCCCGCGTGCCACAACTACTGAAGCCCGCACTCCCAGAGCCCGTGCTCCGCAACAAGAGAAGCCCCCGCCCGCTGCAACGAGAAAAAGCCCACGCCTAGCAACGAAGACCCAATGCAGCCAAAAATAAATAAATAAAATTTTTACAATTCACCAATCAAATTATTTTCTTTAAAAACCACAAAACACTGGATTACTGGACTGAATGTCAATATTATGACATAGTATGAGTGTGTTTCATGTTTGGTAATTGCAATCATTGTTGCTTTTGTTATGGTCATCCATTTACAATGCTTGGTGTCAGTTTATTTATCTCTTATAAAAATAAAATACAGTGTGTGTGTGTGTGTGTGTGTGTGTGTGAAAAAAAAATACAGAGTGTTCAGTAGAAAGAAAAGAAAATTAAACCACAAAACACATGTGCATCACATGAGTGGCTCTGGTATAGGGCTTCCTATACAAGCCGTATCATGGATAATATTGCTTCAAACACATGTTATATTTTGTGAGACGGCGGCTGATGGCCATAATAACAAAGCAACTGAGGTCCATTTTCTAAATATAATCATTTGCTACTTTGGTTACACTTTGTTTTGTTGTGTGTGGGGCTTTGTTTTTGCTTTGTATTTTTGGTGACTGAAATTTACTTAAGAAATAACTGTGATTTGGCTTCCATCAATTCCACACCATCTCCTTCCTCGGGCTGCAGCGGAAGACCAGCCAGGAGTGAAACTACTGCTTCCATGCTTGCCTGGTCCAAATCTCTGAAGAAAAAAAAAGTTTAAAGACCACAAATCTTTCAGGTTCTTCCACTCCACCTTCCCCTCAAATAAACTTCTTCCTAACAGATACAAACTTTAATAACTACCTATTTCATTAAACAAATTACTATGAAAACCTAAATAATTTGAGTTAATATGCAGAGCCCAGAATGCCAAGACATTTCAAGTTGGGGAGAGGGTGATAATAACTTTCTACAAAGTAATCTTGGCAAAATGACTACCTTAAATTAAAAGCACAAACTACGGAACCAAGGCTGGCCAAAGAAATATACGTGAATGGTTTTTGTGTAATACATAATGTTTAAATATTTCTGATACATTGCAGTAAGTGTTTATCATTAGAGCAAACTTAAGCAATTACATTTTAGAAAGACTCAAAATGACTAAGTTCCTCAAATAATATCTTTATCCAATCAAAAATTAAAAACAATCTAAGGCTTTATATACCTTATTTTCCAACTGTAGACTATCCTCCCTAAACAGACAACCCAAGCTTTCCAAACATAACACTCTCTCACATTTGTTTTTACTGAAAGTCTTTTAGTTAAAAAGAAAAAGAAATAATAAAGATTAATATCTTTATATAATTCAAATGCAAAAGCTTGATATCCCAAAAAACAATTTCAATACACATAAAATATATGTATACAAACTATAATGAAGTAGTAGTAACACCTAGAGTAAACCTGCTGATACTTAGTTAAAGGTCTTTTTTTTTTTTTTTTTTTACCTTGTAAGACATTTGACATCATCATCTGCTGCTTGGTTTGATGTTCCCATAACCCAATCTGTCAGGTATTCTACCATCTTATTCCTATAGAATGGCAGAGAAAAAGAAAAGAGGACACAGCTTTTTTAAAGCCACACATACACTTTTAGTCATATAAGAATTTTTAATAGTTCAAGTAATTTTCCAAATCACCCAAGCAACATGACAATTTCATAAAAGAGATACTGCTATTACAAATCTAACAGTGAGAAGGGCGCAAACATGAGCAACCTGGGTACCGATCCACCACATCAGCCCTTAGCTATGGTATCCATTTGGATACAGAATCCAATTCTTGGCTCAAGTGTAGTGTAATTTTAGAAAAAGGGAGCACTGCCATGGGCACAAAGGTTTGGGAAATTTGAAAAGATGTGAAGAGAAAAAAAAACCACACACACATAAAATGCTCCTTTTTCACCTTCCCCACTTCCCATGATAACCAGGTGCACACTACTTTTCTGTACTTCACTTAACATAATAAGATTTACAAGACTTAACTTTGCTCTTTTGAGAACTCACCTAAATTTCATCTCTTGACAAAATGAGAGGTCGTCTCTCCTTGCCATCATTACCTCCACTAACTGACACAGTTTCGTTTTTATTTGAATTGCATGGACCATATTCCCAAGCACACGAACATATCTGGACACAGAAGCATTAAAAAAAAAAGATCCGATATAAACAAAAGAGAAGATTTTCTAAATGCTTTCAAATGTAACCATAAGAACTATAAGATTTTCATTTTGTTTATATGAGAACATATATAACTTCTAATTACCTTATTATTACACCCTAATTTGGGTGCAACAGAGAAAAGGATAGCAAATTATTTCACTACTAACTACCGACACCAATGCGTCTGCTACACTTCAGTAGAATGCTTACCTGACCAGATTTAACATCATTGTTTCAATGCTAGCTTGCCCCAGATGTTCAGAGCTGCCTTCAGTATGATTATCTAGTAAGTTCTTCATTATAGCTATGGTTTGCTCCACGAACTGAGTATTGGTGTCAGTCAATAAAACCTATACGAAGAACAAAACATTGGGAATTGATTTGGGAATCAATGCACAGCAGACAGACCACAGAGAGATGAAGCTGCCTGATCTAAATGTCATACACATGCAGAAATTCAACCATGGGCACATATCCAAATGTGCACACAGATACACACAGACACTCATATCCACACCCAAGACATTGTTAACCCCAGGCACGCCCATGCACTATAGTCCCTAAAAAGCAAATTGACTCCTACATTAGACGATTCTTCTTTTTGCAACGTTTTCACCTATTTTTTTAAAATTATAAGTGAAAGTTCACGCCAGTATCGAAATTAAATAATCTAAAAGGAAAAGGCTTCATTATTTCAAATGAGTCACTCTATTCACAGGGAAGGGTGAAAAATAAAACAGAGAACACTTTACCTGCCCTTGGGAGTCAAAAAACTTGCTGATGGTATTCTTCAGTTTGTTAAAGAGCATTGGATAAAGAGCAGGACTCAATTCTAGACCCACCAGATCCTTAACATTGGTCCGTATCTGAAGTCCCACTTTCTCATGGTTACAGACCATTAAGGATAGCAATCGATCCATAAATTTGCTGACAGGTGTATCTGCGTTTCCCTCTGAGGACATCACTGAAATCATGGAACCCTTGCGTTCACTGACTGGGCCCATGGGTGGGCTATAGGTTGCCAGGCCAGAATTGCTTCTCTGCTGCAGGCATACTCCCCCAAGGGCACAAAGGAAGCCAGTCATGTTGATCCATTCTTGTAGGGAGTCTGTGTCAGACAAATCTATGGATCCTCCTCCACTCACATGAGACATTCGCCTCTTAACGATGGTCTTGTGAAGGCTTTCAGCAGCCTAAACACAAAATTTTTATGGAAAGCATGAATTCAACCTCAATTGGTTGAGAGATTTGACAAATTACTTTTTATCCAACATTTCTTCCATGACAAAAGAACATTTTTTACATTTAAAAAATTCAGGTCTTCACTCTGTAATTTCTAGTCACATCAAGGTACCTTACTGTTGAGGATGGATGAGTCTTAAGTTACAGAATTGAAGGTAGTGATACACGTATATCCAGTATCAGATACAGAAGGTGGTGATGGACTGCAGTTCAGGAAGGAACATACTTTCAAAACATTTGCTTATATCAATTCCTGGACACAGAGGCCATATCTGTGCTGCTTCAAGGAATATAAGCATTTGGAGATTTTTAACCAAGTAGTGTGTGCACTTAATAACTTAGTGATTGCTGAAGTTGAAGTGCTCTGGGATCAGCTTTGTAAACATTGTACTACTATTAACATATTGGGTTAGCCAAAAAGTTCATTCGGATTTTTCCATAAGCTCTTACAGAAGATCTTATAGATTCCCACATGGCAAGATGAGAGTAACCAAGTGGAAGAACCACTGAACACAGAAAAGAGTGTAATGAAGGAGTACAGAAAAATTTAAAAATCAATAGAAAAAAATAATACTCTACAAGAATTTGTAACCTGACAGAGGAGGAATCTTCCAGGAGTTCTGGTCCTTTCAGTTTATGGAATAGAGATGAGAAAGAAAAACTTACTATGTGTAGCAAAAATTTTTCAGATTCAATTTCCCAACTGCTTGCAAGCATAATACTCACCTTACTATAGAGGATATATCAACCTAAGAAAGCAACATATTAGGGACAATCTGTGACATGGATGAGTAGAAGTGCCACTGCATTTGTTTCATTAGGTACGTCTGTTTTATGGGGAAAATGACCTCTCATGAATGACTGCTTTGAATATGGGACTCTTAAAACTTTGCCATTTCTTACAGCACATGGATTTACTACAGTTGTATCTAGTATTAGAATATGGCTACATATCTCTGCTGTCATGTAGCACATTATCTCTTTTAGGACCTACATTATCAGGTATTTATGCAAGTTCCCTGATCAGGAGTTAAGACCGAGCGGGGCTCACAATATGGATGACTTAAAGTGTACCACAGGGAAAGAACCATTGAATACAACGCTATGCTTTGTTTTTTTTGCGGTATGCGGGCCTCTCACTGTTGTGGCCTCTCCCGTTGCGGAGCACAGGCTCTGGACGTGCAGGCTCAGCGGCCATGGCTCACGGGCCCAGCCGCTCCGCGGCATGTGGGATCTTCCCGGACCAGGGCACGAACCCGTGTCCCCTGCATCGGCAGGCGGACTCTCAACCACTGCGCCACCAGGGAAGCCCTTTACGTGATCTATTTTGACCAAGAGGTTGACTGGGCTCGGTCAAATAATGAATCAACTTCACACCTTCAACGATATATGTAATAATGAGTCGCTAGCATCAGACATAGAAAGTCCATCGCAAAAGAACTTGCAGACTGGCTTATAAGCAACAATGTGGTAGAGCAAATATATGGACTGAATTTCATACTGAGATTATCAAACACTGTCAAGTGACTGAATTTTTTTTAGCAGCAGCAGGATGACTGAGTACTTAGCATATTGACTACATTTGGGCTGCAGCACAGCTGAAAACACTGTAGTTGGTAGATGCATGATTTATTTCCTTTATTCATCCAGAATTTGGATCCAGTACCACTTAGACATCTTCTTAATCTGGTTTCAGCTCTTCAGCCAAGTGTTCGTACTGAACAGACATTATACTTGGCATTGATGTTAATTAACGCATTATGGAATAATGTATTAGCAGCTAAGGCTCAGCTACCTAAACAGTTATTTGGTATCTTTATTAATCTTCCCATTGAAAATAAGAAAGAGGAAGAAGAGCTCAGAAGACCAGCTCCATCACCTTGGTCACCTGCAGTTAGTCCTCAAAGCAGCAGTAACAGTGAAACTCATCAGAATGGAGGCAGTGATATTGAAATGGATGAGCAACTTACACAAAGAACGAAACAGATGCAATAGCAACTTTCAGACACAAAGAAATCCAAGCAATGAAGTTCTGACAAAACTGCCAACAGTGGTGAAGATGGAAGCAGTGGTCCTGGAAGCAACAGTAATGGATCTAGCAATGAGGTGAATTCTACTAATGCAAGCCAGTCAGCTGAGTGCTCTGGTAATGAGGGACAGTCAGAAGACACTGCAGATTTGAAGCCCTTCAAGAAGATGCAGATCATGGTCATAATCCTCTTAAAAGCAGTTGTGGTACGGATCTTTGGAACAGAAAGTTAGAAAGTCAAGCAGGCATTTGCTTAGAGGATTCCCAAGGCCCATCAGCAAGCAATGGAACAGGAAAGGACCTGTTCTCTAACCCTGAGCCGATGCCATCAGTAGATAATCAAATACAAATGCTGGATGTCTGTTCACACGCTGAAGACCCAGAACATATTTCAGAGGAAATGAATGCTGCTCATATAGCAGAAGCATCTCAGGAATCTTGCAGTATTACACACACTGGGGACTTCCTTGGGAGACGATTGGAAATGAATTATTTGCTTGTCGGCAATTTAGCATCACTAAATTCAGCATCACTACCACCACCACCACATCATCATCACTACCATGATGGGCATATGGCTGATGATAAGCTAAGTACAGATGATGTCAGTTGCCGTAGCTCCCAGGTCAGTGCAAAATCAGAGAAAAATATGGCTGATTTCGATAGTGAAGAATCTGGGTGTGAAGAGGAGCTAGTTCAGATTCATTTCACAGGCAGAGCTACCATCTCATCTCTAACAACATCTTGCCAATGTAGCATCTATTTACCATGAACATCTTAATCAAGAACCTATAATTCATAAACATCAATTCGACAGTAATTCTGTGAAAGACATTAATTTGGATATTGTTTGCAAGAAAGGAAACACCTTGTTGTGGGATACAGTCCAAGATGATGATACAGTTAATCTTTCTGAAGGATTAATAAATGAAGCAGAGAAACTTCTCTGTTCCTTAGTATGTTGGTTTACAGATAGATCTGAATGAGATTTATTGAAGGTTGCCTCGAAAATAGGAAACAACAGGCAAATAGGAATTAAAAATTTTTTTATGCAGTAGTCGGAGTTCATTTTGCATATTCTTATCAACTAGGTGTGGTGAATTCATAGCATTTAACGTACCATTATCAACCTATTTTTTAGTAATTGTGGTTTTCATATTAGGTTTAAAGACTTCCCTTACAGGGTTCATATTGGGTTGGTCAAAAAGTTCGTTCGGTTAATGAATATGTTGTTCAATAAAGTTCTTGGTGAAAATGAAAAATGTCCTTAAAACCCAACGAACTTTTTGGCCAACCCAATATTTTATCATTGTCTTGCTTTTATCAGTACTTTTCGGCACTTTTCTTGATTAGATCATCTCCAACAGAAACAAAGGAGTAATAGTAATACTTATTCTCTTCTTGACTCTGGGAACATAGTGGTGATTACTCTGGTTTCAAATTACAGTTAAATGTTCTTAAACTGTGTCACAGTAAATATAAAAGAAGCTAAATAAGTGACACGACGTTAAACTGAAGCTGAAATATAAACATTCTGATTATGACACTGTCCTTTCATCTGTGGAATCTTTTGTGTCTTGACTTTTATAGTGCAGAAAGAATTAGATTGGTGTTCCTTGTCTAGTTTGAATTCTGCTATATATTTATATACTTCTTATCGGGGCTCAAATGATTACCACAAGTTTCTTGATTTTCAGTTCTGTTCCACTGGTACAATTTCAGGTTTCCCTTGTCTTATACTGTTTTGATAATGTTGTCCCATTCTCTGACATAGAGAATTCAGTTATTAACTGAATATTTTATATTATATCATATCATATCATATATTTTCAGAGTAGCTCTGCCCAGGCCTGATATAAATGTCTAATTTTATTGAATATTTAAGTGCTTCAAAATATTTATCTAGTTGAATTAGAAAAAGTATGTACAATATTTTATTTCCTACTTTTGGTCTTTAAAGGGTTATAATTTGAACAATCCCAAAAGAAAAATTGCTTGGTCGTGCAGGTATAAGAAAGCACTAATAGACCCCTGTTAGTGGATCAGTTGTCTCATTTTGTATATACTCTTTAAAAGGAATGCTTTCCATGGCTGGATGATATGTGATCATTTCCACAGATATTATGCCTGTTCACTTTAAAATGTTAGTTATCTTTTACAAGTTTTTGTGAAACTGTCAAACAGTTTTTCAACGTGATTATATCCATTTATATTCCCCATATGCGCATCTGCACACCCTGTGACCCAGCAATTCCACTGTTCAGTGTGGGCCTTACAGAAATACATCTATAAGGTCAGCAAAAGACACGTTCAAGAATGTTCAGAGCAGCACTATTCAAAGTAACTAGTCGGTGTATAACTATCCAATGCCAAAAAAGAATAGAAAAGAAAAATTGAGGACTGTTAAACAAAATAATATATTGCAATAATAATAAATGAACTACAACTGCACGAAATAGTGTGGCTGAATCTCACAAACATTATGTTAAGTGAAAGAAGCCAGATACTAAAGTATACTTCTATTGCTCTGTTTATATAAGTTTAACAACAAGAAAATGATTGCGTTCAATCAGGACAATGGTTACTCTTGGTCATTAGTGACCGGAAGGGGCACAATGAAAGCTTCTGGGATGCTGGTAATGATTCTTTCTTGATGTGGGTGCTGGTTGCACAGGTATGTTCACCTCCTAATATTTTGCACTGTCACTTTGATTTACACATATTTTTGAATGTATACTTCTATTTAAAAAAACTATGCAAAGATGCAAAAAAAATTTTTTTAAGTAAAAAAACCCGAACTTAAGATTATCATATACATTTTTAAAGAGCCACTAAAATATTTTTATCATAGACTAATATAATCAACACAGGATATCAAATTTCTTTTAAAAAGCTTTGATTTACATGAATGAACCTTGCAAACATTATGCCAAGTGAAAGAAACCAGTCACTAAAGACCACATGTTGCATGATTCCATTTATATGAAATGTCCAGAACTGGCAAGTCTACTCACACAGAAAGTAGCTTAGTGGTTGCCTAGGGCTGAGGGTTGGCGGCAGAGGTGCGGGGGAAGGTTAGGGAATGACAGCTAATGGGTGTGGGTTTTTATTAAATTGTGGTGGTGACTGCACAACTCTGCATATACTAAAAACCACTGAATCACACATTTTAAACAGGTGAATTTTATGGTATGTGAATTGTATCTCAACAAAACAGCTACCAAAGAAACAAAAAGCTTTCATTTTAAAGCCACGTGTCCCTCTCCCAATAATGATATTAGGTACAGATTTTTGCTTCACAAAAACATAACTTTTTTTCTTGTTCTAAAAAGCATGACAAGAAAAAAACAATGGGAGACTAATGAGTTTTTCTAAAACACCTAATAATGAGAACAATATGGCCATTACAAATCAAACATACAGAAATATCAATTGTAAATGTCCAGGGTAACAGATGATAACAGTTGATGAATGAAATGCCCAAATTTTAAAACTTCATTTAACCTATGGTTCAGGCTTCTGGCCACCAGATCCCTTAATTAGAATACCTAATAAGATAGTAAAATGTATTGTTTCAATTTTAATTTATTTTTCTCTACCTTTGTTGCTCCTTTCCTGAAAATTCTGTGAAATACTCTGACGGAGAAAGAGAAAGAAAAGAGGGGAAAGAAATGGTCCTACCATAAATCATCTCTAGCTCAGAGCTGTCCAATATTTCTGCAATGATGGAAACATTGAATATCTATGCTGTCCAATAGAGTAGTCAACTTCCACATGTGGCTATTGTATGATAGAGAAACTGAATTTTAATTGTTTTTAATTTTAAATCAAACTTTAATTTGACTAGTGGCTACCATATTAGTGCAGGTTTAGATGAACCACAACTAAATATCAGTCTGAAGACATCTACATACTTATTATACTGAGAGGTCACTCACAAAAGATGAAGTAAAGTACGTATGTTTAGGAGATCAATCAATAGACAAAATCAACTTCACAAACTCACCTGGCCATCTTCCATTCTGGCTTTTGGGTAGTTGAGGATTAGTTTTGTAGCTTGTTCCCACTTTGCATGTGTATCTTCCCAAGCCTGAAATGAAGGCAATTACCGCTTGAAAGCAACTTTAAACCTAGAGCTAAAAATCAATCAGTAATAGGCAGGTCTCAAACCTGGTGCATATTATAATATCCTACTTATAATATGCACATATTTTAGACTTGCTTCAAAAGCTATTCCTGGTCACATATGCATAACACCAGGCTTCTAAAGTTGAGGGTGGGGGCCTGAGAGGGATATTTCTGTTGCCAAGGGCATACCTCAGTGTTTCCTGCGGTGGGATGCTCAATTCGCCGCAGTAATGCCATCACTCTTTTCTGAAGTGCTGCTCTTCCTAAGCAAAGACAACAACAAATCAACCTACTGCACTTAGAGCCCTGCTTGCCAACGGAGAACCTGGCAAGCCCAACCCAAAAGGCAGAATAGGAGGAGTGGAATGAATACTTCAAATGATAAAGCTGAACACTTCCTTTTACCAGCCTCACAGGAAAGGGGCACTTAACTGGGACTCCACAATGTCCACAGCCTAAAATAGCTACTCCCACCTAAACTTACTCATAACATGTGCCAATGTTTTTAAAACTTCACTACATACAGTTCAGGCAGAGTAAATCATATAATCTATAACTGAAAGCAATTTATACTGCCAGTTTTTAAACAAATGTATATGGCCTATTAAAAACTCAGTGAGAAATTAACAGCTTATTTCAAATACTATTTACTTTCACCTTACCTTGTGCAGAAAAGGATTTCAGGTAAGCTATCTGAATTAGCCCTGTAAACTTACAAAGTAGTAATCTTAGATACATTCTTATTTTCCTAGAGCAACCAGATGTCACGTGATTCAAGGCAGACTGAGTGAAAAAAACATTACCCATGATTTACCTGTTGACATCATATTGCTGACAGAGGCAAACTCCATGAATGTGTTATAGTTGGGCAAGAAGTTGTGCACTGACACTTCATCCACCCCACACCGGATATCCGCTTCCTCACAGAGGTGACGAAAACAGGACATGGCAACCAGAACAGCTTCAGTGTCAGGGCTCCACAGAAACATGTACAGGGCCACTTCTAGTTTGGTCTGGGCTTGTCGGCATATTGGCGGGGTTCCGCTGTACCCTGCTGCACTATCCTGGGAGTCAGGAGTGGGAGGCAAGTATTTGCAACTTATGTAATTTTACTTACAAAACCCAATAATACAACAAGCTGTGTATCAGATATGTCTGCATACGCTAACCCACAAGAACTTTTCCCCTTTAACCATGATAGGATTTTCAAACCTCAAAATATCTCACCTGAATGAGAACTCAGATTATTTGTACCAACATAATACTACTATCTGTTCAATTTCAACTAGAATAGGTATCCTTTCCAGATCCCAGAAATGTAGATTAAGTCTAATATGAACACAAATAAAACATGCACAACACAAATCTACTCAGTGAAAAATATAATACACTTCTCAGTCAATCATAAACGACAAAGAGGAAGTGACATGAAATTCTATCCACCCTGAGGGAAGAAATAAAATAATCATGCTGCAAAACTGACTTAACTAAGGACATGAATAAAAACTAAACATTACTGTAGAAGATACACTGGGCTCTGGATAACATATTCCCAAAACACGAAATAGAGAAATCCTCATTTACAAAATGAATGCAAATTCTGCAGGTAAGACAAGAGTAAATACCACACTGCTTAGTAGTTGGTTTTTTTTCCTTCAACTGAAGATTATATTGTAAATTATGGATTAAAAAAAAGCTTTGGTCTGAAAAAAAACTCTAATAATTTGATATTTTCACTGGTATTATAATTTATTTTTAAAGGGAATTATGGACACAGAAGTCATGAGAACACTTCTGCATAACATCAAGCAACATGCTTTTGTTCCCAGTAAATCTGTACTCTTTTTAGTTGACAGAACTTTTAAACTTCTGGGGTATGAATGGTCTTTCTTATGGGATAGAGAGTTATAATAATTATAGTTAACAGTTAAAGCTTATAAGTGTCAAAAACTCAAGTGCTGTTTACACATAATCTCATTTAATCCTCACAACAATTCTGGGGCAGAAATTATTATTATCCCCATTTTAAAGTCAAGGAACTGAATCACAGCGATGTTAGGAACTTGCCTGAGGGTCCACAAAGAGCAGTAATAGAACTACAAGCTAAGCAGTTCTTCACTATGATATATTACCTAGTTGAAATTTACCCAAGTTCATTCCGAAAAAAATACAGAGCACAGATGATGATACAAGAAAACTACAAAAGAAACTCCTTACCATGGATGAATTTCCTTTTCCCTTTCGGAGAGAGGTTCCAGGAGTACAAGTACGTAGTAATTCTTCATGATCTATGGACACCTGACTGGTATTTCCACTTGAAGGAACATCACATCCTACTCCATAAAGGAAGAGAAAGTGACAGGAACTTCTATCTGCCTGCTAGAAAGAAAAAATAAGCCTTTTCAAAGTACTGATAACCAAGAGAAATAAATATTTAATATAAGTTGTCTTTCTGTTTGAGACTATCCTGGAAAACCTCTCCTTCCATCTCCTGTTCCCCTCACACTGAAAAACATTCACTAGAAACCCAATAGTACAAATAATGTTTCCTCAATATCTCTGAAACTCCTCTCAGTTTTCCACTCTTCAAATCATGAGAATCAACAGATTCTAGAAATGTAAATTAACGTTTCTAGGTTTAACAGAGACACAAGTAAAACATCAACAACATAAAGCTACCACATGAAAGATATAATGTACTTCTCGGTCAATTAAAAACGACTAAGATTGCCTCCCATAAGACTTATATCCTGTGCTATGGTCAGGATAACTGGAAGTTGACTCTTTTGAGATTAAGTTCCTCTGGACCAGAATTAACACTGGTATATAAACCATATATAAGAGTGAGTTCACTGACCAGAAGACTACAGATTCATTACTGGATTACCAATGCTATACCATAGGCAAGGGCATGAAACATGAAACATCTTGTTCCTTATCTTTGGAATAATGCCAAATTCCACTATATTAACACACTAAGATAAGCCAGATATAAATAAATCCAACTTATCATTAGCCCATTTCTAAACAAAGAAAATTTAACAAGCTGCATGGTACACTGAAAAGCATACGCGTTTGATACATTTAAGATTTCTCGGGCTTCCCTGGTGGCGCAGTGGTTGAGAGTCCGCCTGCCGATGCAGGGGACACGGGTTCGTGCCCCGGTCCGGGAGGATCCCACATGCCGCGGAGCGGCTGGGCCCGTGAGCCATGGCCGCTAAGCCTGTGCGTCCGGAGCCTGTGCTCCGCAACGGGAGAGGCCACAAGAGTGAGAGGCCCGCGTACCGCAAAAAAAAAAAAAAAAGATTTCTCATAGATTTTATCCATTCTAGAAATGGATAAAAATTCACTGAATCAAGTACTCCTAAAACTATGCTGTAATAGAAGAACTTTTTAATTGACTAATTACAGAAACTTTATGTTAAAAAAAATTAAGGCTCTTCTCTAGCCCCCCAAACCTTCTCACCATACTCCAACAGTTCAGGATCAAAACTTTTCACTCAACCCCAAGGAAGAAGACTCCTGGTATTTTCAAGAGGTAAAAGCTTTCTCGCAGAAATATAAATAAACCTAGACTGAGGGCCCTCAATCTCTTCCCTTCAGCTTCTTTACATATACAGATAGATAACATTCTCTGGGCTAGCCTAGCCATAGGATTCAAGTCTTATGTATGAACTGGAGAGGACAGATAGACTATGTTGTTACTCAATCTTCTTTGGTTATAGCAGCCCCCACTCCTCCTAGGACTGCCCCACAGAGTCCAGATTAACTCAGCTAGACTTTATCAGGATTGTGGCTTTAAGGCTAAAGGCTCAGAATAATTTTTAAAGAGTTGATTTGTCAGCCATTGTCTTCTGCACAAAATTTCCCTTGAAGACTGTAGGAGAGAGGAGCTGAATTAGGACTTAATTTGGCTAATAAACACTTCCTTAATGTCTTCTCATTACCATTCCAAATATTCTTCCATTTTGAAAGATGTCACTATGCTTACCTTATTTTTAAGAAGAAATTTATTCCTGCAGATCAAAATTTCCCGCAACCATTTGAGAATTTCTGTGCTACTAAGCATTTGATGGCTAGTTAATTTCTTGCAGATGTAAAAAAGCATTTGTGAGCTGCAGAAACAAAGTTCACTGTTACCAGCATTGTCAACAAACAACATAATGCAGATAAAATCAGTCCATAAGAATGGCATTCTCTAATAATGGACAAAGTCTAGAGAAGCTTATTTTCCTTTCCAGGATTTGTTTTAGAGAAATGATTATCAAAATGTTAACAGCATGATCATCAAATGATGTAAGTATACGGACTACGTTAAAAAAAAAAAAAAAGCAAGTACTTCTAAGCCCCCTACTCTCCCAACTTCCAGCTGTTTTATCCATGCATCTCATCCGTGCAGAGGACTCAAGAAAAAATTATAGACCAGGTGCACAGCACAGACTGTATGTGAACCTAATGCTCTAGAGCAGGGGTCTGCAAACGACTGCCTGCAGGCCAAATCCAGTCCATCATTTGCCTTCCTAAATAAAGTTTTAGTGGAACACGGTCACACCCCACTCATTCATTTACATATTGTCTATGGCTGCTTTCATGTCCCAACAGCCGAACTGAATAGTTGTAAAAGACACTACCTGGCCCACAAAGCCTAAAATATTGACTACCTGGCCCTTTAGAGAAAAAGCTTCCTTATTCCTACTCTAGAGCTGCACTGTCCAACACAAGAGCCACTAGCCAGCCACATGTGGCTGCTGAGCACTTGAAATATGGCTTGTCTAATCTAAGATGTCCTGTAAATATGAAACATATCAAATTCTGAAGACTTTATTAAAAAAAGAATGTAAAATATCTTATTAATAACTTTTATATTAATTACATGTTGAAAACTATTATATATATACTGGGTTAAAAAATAAACTATTAAAATTAATTTTACCTGTTTCTTTTACTTCTGAACGTGGCAACTAGAAAATTTTAAATTACATATGTGGTTCACATTACATTACTATCAAAAAGCATTGTTTCAGAGTCTAGGATTTAACTCAGCTGCCAAGCGACTTGGTGTACCCACTTCTATAAGAAAATGACGAAACTTGAGGCTAACACACTTACATTTTCCTCAATGTGTTACCTCTGTGCTCACTGAAAGGTAATAATTTATATAACCAAGGAAATAAATTATAAAATTTATATATATTTTGCCTTCTAAGCAGATATTCTGTATTAATTCATCCACCAAAAACACTAGTATTATCGAAAATGTATGAAAGATCATAGTTTAGAAAACTGAAATAAACTATTAACATTACAAAATTTTAATACTCTAAGCTTATAACTGTAAAAATCAATTTAAAACACAGTTGTAACCACATAAAATTCCGAAATAGAAGAGAACATACCAAATAACAGTACTGATGTTTGGATAATGAAATTTAGCACAATTCTTAAAAATTTATTTTCTAAACTGCTGTGACAATGTTCTTACAGTTAAAACAAGAAATAATCTAATAATTTCAAGTCAAATAAAATACAAACTCATAAAACCTCTGGAGGTATAAATGAATAAAGTTTTATAATAAACTAAGTACTACAGAGTTAATATTCAAAGACAAAAAATACAAAATAAAATTTTAAATTGAAAAATAACAGTGCATATACCTGATTTCCCAAAATGTTTCTACAGGAGCATCAGGATTCCACAAATCAATGCTATCTAACTGATGAAGAACCAACAGAGCCTGAATTTTTAAAAAAGAGAAAGAGAAGACTTATTCAAAAGAGTTTTGGTAAACATAACACTGGAGTATTTATTTTACAAATGCTAACAAATTGAGCTACTTAATTGTAGCCTCAACACACAGTATAGGGCACAACAGAAAAACTCTGAAGAACCAAAACCTCTAGGGGATTATATGTATTATATATATATAATAATATATATATAAAAAATGAAGTTACTTTATTCCTATCAGTCTTACTTTAAATGGCATATACACATAAGTTATATACTGATGAATTCAGAATAGCAATATACATGTGTAAAAAGTGCTTTAAGACACAAACAAAATAATTTCAATAAGTATCAAAGAACTCTATAGAAAATAAAAATAATCCCCAAGTAAGGAGATCTCTCCAAAACTAATACACACAAAAATATTTTACCTCAAGACAATATGGTGCTGGCACAAAAACAGAAATATAGATCAATGGGACAGGACAGAAAGCCCAGAGATAAACCCACGCACCTATGGTCAACTAATCTATGACAAAGGAGGCACAGATATACAGTGGAGAAAAGACAGTCTCTTCAATAAGTGGTGCTGGGAAAACTGGACAGCTACATGTAAAAGAATGAAATTAGAACACTCCCCAACACCATACACAAAACTAAACTCAAAATGGATTAGAGACCTAAATGTAAGACCGGACATTATAAAACTCTTAGAGGAAAACATAGGAAGAACACTCTTTGACATAAATCACAGCAAGATCTTTTTTGATCCACCTCCTAGAGTAATGGACATAAGAACAAAAACAAACAAATGGGACCTAATGAAACTTAAAAGCTTTTGCACAGCAAAGGAAACCACAAACAAGACAAAAAGACAACCCTCAGAATGGGAGAAAATATTTGCAAACAAATCAATGGACAAAGGATTAATCTCTAAAATATATAAACAGCTATGTAGCTCAATATTAAAAAAATCAACCAACCCAATCCAAAAATGGGCAGAAGACCTAAATAGACATTTCTCCAAAGAAGACATACAGATGGCCAAGAGGCACGTGAAAAGCTGCTCAACATCACTAATTATTAGAGAAATGCAAATCAAAACTACAATGAAGCACCACCTCACACCAGTTAGAATGGGCATCATCAGAAAACCTACAAACAAATGCTGGAGAGGGTGTGGAGAAAAGGAAACCCTCTTGCACTGCTGGTGGGAATGTAAATTGATACAGCCACTATGGAGAACAGTATGGAGGTTCCTTAAAAAACTAAAAATAGAACTACCATATGACCCAGCAATCCCACTACTGGGCATATACCCAGAGAAAACCATAATTCAAAAAGACACATGCACCCCAGTGTTCATTGCAGCACTATTTACAATAGCCAGGTCACGGAAGCAACCTAAATGCCCATCGACAAACGAATGGATAAAGAAGATGTGGTACATATATACAATGGAATATCACTCAGCCATTAGAAGGAATGAAATTGGGTCATTTGTAGAGACGTGGATGCATCTAGAGACTGTCATACAGAGTGAAGTAAGTCAGAAAGAGAAAAACAAATATCGTATTAACGCATATATGTGAAACCTAGAAAATGGTACAGATGAACCGGTTTGCAGAAAAGAAATTGAGACACGGAAGTAGAGAACAAACGTATGGACACCAAGTGGGGAAAGCGGAGTGGGGTGCGGGTTGTGGTGTGATGAACTGGCAGACTGGGATTGACATGTATACACTGATGTGTGTAAAGTGGTTGACTAATAAGAAAAAAAATAATTAATAAAAAATAAAGTCAGTCCATAAAGTCTGAAAAAAAAATTTTTACTTCTAGGCCATAAGATAAAGTAGGAGTTATCTTATTTGCCACACATTCTTTTGGAACAGACAGGACAAATTATTTTTCAAAAAGGAGAGAGGGGGAGGAAAATAGATTTTGTATTTCATAGCAGATTATTCATCCTAAAATACCTCAATTGACCACAGAATTGAAATTGGATTTGGCTCACAGAACATTAACAGGAATATACAACTAATATAAAAAAACACTACTATTAAATAAATTAATGCCATCAAGGGTAAAGAGTAAAACTAGACTCTTCCTTCAAACCAGCCTTATCCTAACTCCAGCTCCACAACGTTTCCCCCAGACGCACACTGTTGAGCTCCGCACATTCTTCTCAGTCTTTGGTCAGCACATTTGGAGATTCTTTACTCCTCTTTAAAGCCTTTTATTAAAATTCCAATGAAACACTGTTTGGAACACATAATGAGATCTGATTTCTTCTCTTAAAACCAAATTAAATGCATAAACTGCAAATACAGCTGCAATGATAACCTGCCTCACATTAGGAAAAATAAGTCAATTTCTAACCTTGTTCAACTTTGTATAACTCCAAAAGTTATAAATTATATAAACACCAAACCTATATTTTCTTATTTCAAATACTTTCACTGTAATTATTTTGAGATGTTTAGTGAAAACTGCAATTCGTTGTGAGAATCTTCAAAAATTATATAGGTTATACCTCTCATATCAAGGAAAAATAGCACAAATTAACATTCAATTTTGTTACTATTGTGCAAAAATTTAGTTACTGACACTTTAAAGTGGCAAATTCTGTAACATTTTTGTTTGACAAACCATTTTTTTGAAATATTCAAAGAAAATGTGTTAGCCTTTCCTCTGCCTTAATATGAATGTTTTCCTTTTCATGTTCCTTTCCATTTTTAAGTTTTCCACATATATTTTAACAAAACTGTAAACACAATATACTCCTTTGACATTTCATAAATATTTTTCCGTATTGCTCTGTGATCTGCATGGTTTAATGGATTTTTTTTGAATTTTATTTTTTTATACAGCAGGTTCTTATTAGTTATCCATTTTATACATACTAGTGTATATATGTCAATCAGTTCACCAAATTGAAATATCATTCTCTTGTTATTGAATATTAACACATTCTCTTACTAGTGAATATTTAAAATTCTCCTAATGTTCTATTACAAATAAGAGCAGTAAGCATATATGTGTGTAACTTTTTCCTTTCAACTTATATTCACAGGATTAAAAAATTACAGGAATGTAATTATTTGACAGAAAAATGGACATCTGTATAGCTCCTGCTAAATACTGTCAAATAGCCTTCCAAAAAGAATGCAAAGTATATACTGTTTTATAGAACCAACAGCAATGTACACAAATACAAGCAATGAGTGTAACAATGAGGCTGAAACACTTCTGGTAAAATAAAGCATGATAAATAATGAAGTAGCAAATCTTAAATATATAGTTCAATGAATTTTCACAAATGAATATACCTCATATAACCATTACCCAGATCAACATTATTAACACCCAGAAGCCTTTTTCACATTCCCTTCCTGTCATCAGCTCTTGACAAAGGTAGCCACTGTTCTGACTTCTATCACCATAGGTATTTTTGCCTGTTTCTGAACTTTGTATAAATAAAGGGAATCATACAGCATGTTCTCTTTTGTGTTTGGCTGTTTTCACTCAATATTATGTATGTGAGATTCAACCATGCTTTGTACTTAGTGGTAGCTTGTTCTTTTTGCATTGCTTTAATAAGTGGAATGATAATGTTGATATATTTGAGTTGTTTCCAGCGTTTTTGCCTACTACAAATTATGCTGCTGTTAATATTTTTGTATGTGTCTTCTGGTAAACATACATATACATTTCTGTTGGATACATACCTAGGAGGAGAATTGCTAAGTCATATGTTTAGCTTTTATAGATATATTGCAAAACAATTTTTAATGATGGTTGTACTAATTTACTTTCTTATGAGCAGGATATGAGTAAAAACAAAGCACAGTTTGATCCTTGAACAATGAGGTTAGGGGTGCTGACCCCCCATGCAGTAAAAAATGCACATATAACTTCTGACTCTCTAAAAACTTAACTACTAATAGCCTACTGTTGACTGGAAGCCTTACCAATACCATAGTCAATCAACACAAATTTTGGATGTCATATATATTATATACTATATTCTTACAATAAAGCTAGTAAAAAGAAAATGTTTTTAAAAAATCAAAAAGAAAAAAGATCCATAGTACTGTACTGTATTTATCAATACTGTAAGTTTACATCATGTTTACAAGATGCATCAGCTTTTTCTATAACAATGATGGCATCTTCGATAGTGTAATCCTTCCAGACTTTCATAATGTTCTCTCTATTTGGGTTCTCTTCCATAGCGTTGACAATCCTTTTCACAGGGTACCGAGTGTAATGAGCCTTAAAGGTCCTTATGAACCCCTGATCTAGAGGCTGAATTAGAGACATGTTTGGGGCAATCAGGCCACTTTGACACCTTCAGTGTTAAACTCATGGAGTTCCGGGTGGCCAGGGGCATAGTCCAGTATCAAAAGAACTTTAAAAGGTAGCCCCTTACTGGCAAGGTACTTCCTCATTTCAGTGACAAAGCATTGATGCAACTAATCCAGAAAAAGGGTTCTCACTGTGCAGGCTTTCTAGATGTACAACCAAAAGACTAGCAACTGGTATCTATCTTTTCCTTTCAAGGCTTGGAAGTTAGAAGCTTTATAAATAAGGGCAGTTCTGATCATAAACCTAACTGCATTTGCACAAATCCTGGTGCTTGCTTCTCTTCCTTACTAATAAATGTCCTTTGTGGAATTTTTTTCTAGAGTAGCACACTTTCATCTGCATTATAAACCTGTTCAGGCTTACATCCCTTCCCCTCAATGATTTTCTCAATGGCGTCTGGGAACTCATCTGCTGCCTCTTGGTCAGCAGAAGCTGCTTCTCCTTTACCTTGACATTTTTAAAGCCAAAGCTCTTTCTAAAAGTATCAAATCATCCTTTGCTGGCATTAAATTCTCCAGCTTTTAGATCCTTCACTTTCCTTTTGCTTCAAATTGTCAGATAAAGACTTCACTTTTTCTCGAAGTCAATAGGTATACCTTTCTTATAGCAATCCTGCACCCACATAAAAGCTGCCTTTTCAATACAAGATAAAAAGATATTTCACAAAAAGTGCAAGGTTTCATGCCACCCGGAGTATCTGCAGCAACAGCCTCATGAATTTCCATTCTCCCCCCAACCAACAGTCCTTATGTTGGATTCATTTAACTTGAAATGGCAGACAACCACAGCGGTCTACAATCTATAGCACATATCAAACAATTCAACTTCTTGTAATGTCATGACTTCTTTCTGCGTTCATCACTAGTGGCACTTCATATGGGTTACACGGTGTTATTCAAGGTATGTTACTGCACTAAAAATGATGAAAAATACATGAGAACCACAAGAGATCGCTTTTTACTGATACACAATTTACTGATGAGATTAACTGCTCATGCAGAGACTATGAGCCTCACATAGCATTTTAAATGGATACTCATGACACTTGAGCTCACCAAAATAGTAACAAAATGCAGTTATGAAATCATTACAGTAGTACAGTATGTACTACAGTTGATTTTATGCAGTTATGATTTAATACTGCATCTGTACATTTTTTTATATTTATTTTGACTGTGAAAGATGCCATGTACAGTCTGTAAGTGTGTGTGTAAGTTTTGATAAATTTTAACTTTTTATAATAGATTTATAAATGATAATATATGGATAAACAAGGTCTTACTGTATAGCACAGGGAGTTACATTCAATATTCTGTGATTAAAACATAACAGAAAAGAATATTAAAAAAAAGAACGTATGTATAACTGAATTACCTTGCTGTACAGTAGAAATTAACACAACATTGTAAATCAACTATATTTCAATTAAAAAAAGTAAAAAAGTGTAATAAAATAAATGACCCAAAAAATGATAATACAGACTGGTATCCATATATATTTTATGTCATGACATACCTTTTTCTTATTTTTTTTGGTATTTCTAGGTTAGCAATTCATTGGCAAGTTTTTTCAAATTGTCGTAAATATTCAGAAAGTTTTCCAACATATTTTTTGAAAAAATCTGCATACAACTGGACCTGCACAGTTCAAACCCATGTTGTTCAAGCATCAACTGTATAGTCATTTGATCTTTCATAAACCTTTTTGTTATCTGCTATCTAGCTTAATTTCAATGTAGTCATAAAAAATTTTTTGGATAATTTCAATCCTTCAGAATTCGTTGAGACTTGCATTATGCTCAAGATATACTAAATGTTCCACATGTACTTGAAAAGAAAATGCATTTATTGAATGCAGTGCTCTGTAAGTGTCAAATAGGTCAAATCTGATAACCATGTTGTTCAGATCTTCTACCCTTACTATTCGTTTGCTTGCTTATTCTACCAGACACTGAGAAAGGTATGCTCAAGTATCCCACTATAACTGTATTTGTCTATCTCTCCTTTTACTTTACATGTTTTTATATATTTAGAAATTTTATGTTTTTGCTTTATATATTTTAAATCTTTGTTATTAGACTCATATAAAGTTTTATTTTCTGGATGGATTGAACCCTTTGCAATAATGAGATGTCTCTTTTTATCATCCAACATAGGACCACCTAAATACATAAAGCAAATATTAGCAGACATAAAGGGAGAAACTGACAGTAACATAATAATAGTAGGTGATTTTAACACACCATTTACATCAACAGACAGATCATCCAGACGGAAAACCAATAACGAAACATTGGCCTTAAACAACACGTTAGTCTATATCAACTAACAGATACGTAGAAAACATTCCATCCAAAAGCGGCAGAATACACTCTTTTCCAAGTGTACATGGAACATTCTCCAGGACAGATCACATGTTAGGCCACAAAACAAGTCTCAGTAAATTTAGGAAAACTGAAATCATATTAAGCATCTTTTCCAACCACAACACTATGAGACTAGACACCAACTACAAGAAACAAACTACAAAAAACACAAACATATGGAGGCTAAACAATATGCTACTAAACAACCAATGGGTTACTGAAGAAATCAAAGAGGAAATAAAGATACCTGCAGACAAATGAAAATGAAAACACAACGATCCACAAAAATCTATGAGATGCAGCAAAAGCAGTTCTAAGAGAGAAGATTACCTCAGTTCTAAGAGGAAGCCTAGCTCAGGAAACAAGAAAAATCTGAAATAAACAAGTTAAACTTACACCTAAAGGGACGAGAAAAAGAAGAACAAACAAAACCCAAAGTTAGTAGAAGAAAAATCATAAAGATCAGAGCAGAAATAAGAGAAACAGAGACTAAAAAAGCAATAGAAAAGATTAATGAAGCTAAGAGCAGTTCTTTGAAAAGATAAACAAAATTGGTAAACCTTTAGCCAGCCTCATCGAGAAAAAAAGGGAGAGGGCCTAAAAGAATAAAATCAGAAATGAAAAAGGAAAAGTTACAACTCATACCACAGAAATACAAATGATCATAAGAGATTACTATGAACAATTATATGCCAATAAAATGGACACCTGAGAAAAAAACAAATTCCTAGAAATGTACAGTCTCCAAGACTAAATCAAGAAGATATAGAAAATATGAACAGACCAGTTACCAGTAATGAAACTGAATCAATAATAAAAAAAATTCTCAACAAACAAAAGTTCAGGACCAGATGGCTTCACAGGTGAATTTTACCATTTAGTGAAGAGTTAACACCTATCCTTCTCAAACTATTGTAAAACATTGCACAGGAAGGAATGCTTCCTCACTCATTCCACGAGGTCACCATCACCCTGATACCAAAATGAGACAAAGCTATGGCAAAAAAGAAAATTACAGGCCAATATCACTGATGAACACAGATGTAAAAATTCTCGACCAAATATTAGCAAAATGAATTCAGCAATACATTAAAAGATCACGCACAATGATCAAGTGGTATTTATCCCAAGGACGCAAGGATTTTTTTTATATCCACAAATCAATCAATGTAATACACCACATTATCAAACTGAAGAATAAAAATCATATGATCATCTTAATAGATGCAGAAAAGGCTTTTGATAAAATTCAACATCCATTTATGATAATAACTCTCCAGAAAGTGGGCACAGAAGGAACATAACTCAACATAATAAAGGCCATATGCGACAAACCCACAGCTAACATCATACTCAATGGTGAAAAGCTGAAAGCATTTCCTTCTAAGATCAGGAACAAGACAAGGATGTCCACTCTTGCCACTTTTATTTGACATAGTTTTGGAAATCCTAGCCACAGCAATCAGAGAAGAAAAAGAACTAAAAGAAATACAAATTGGAAAGGAAGAAGTAAAACTGTCACTGTTTGCAGATGACATGACGGTATACATAGAAAATCCTAAAGACACTACCAAGAATCTATTAGAGCTCATCAATGAATTCAGTAAAGTTGCAGGATGCAAAATTAATACACAGAAATCTGTTGCATGTCTATATACACTAACTACGAACTATCAGAATGAGAAATTAAGGAAACAACTCCCATTTACCATCGCATCAAAAAAATAAAATAAAATAAAATACCCTGGAATAAACCTACTTAAGGAGGCAAAAGACCTATACTCCGAAAACTATAAGACACTGATCAAAGAAACTGAAGACAACACACAGATGGAAAGATACACCATGTTCTTGGATTGGAAGAATCAATACTGTTAAAATGACCATACTGGCCTTCCCTGGTGGCGCAGTGGCTAAGAATCCGTCTGCCAATGCAGGGGGCATGGGTTTGAGCCCTGGTCCAGGAAGACCCCACATGCTGGGGAGCAACTAAGCCCGTGAGCCACAACTACTGAGCCTGCACTCTAGAGCCTGTGAGCCACAACTACTGAGCCCATGTGCCACAACTACCGAAGCCCATGTGCCTAGAGCCCATGCTCCGCAACAAGACAAGCCACCACAATGAGAAGCCCACGCACCGCAATGAAGAGAAGCCCCAGCTCACTGCAACTAGAGAAAAGCTCACGCGCAGCAACGAAGACCCGATGCAGCCAAAAATAAGTTAATTAATTAATTTAAAAAAAAAAACAATGGAAGAAAATAAGTGTTGCTGGGAAAACTGGACAGCTACATGTCAAAGAATGAAATTAGAACATTCTCTAACACCATACACAAAAATAAACTCAAAATGGATTAAAGACCTAAATATAAGGCCAGAAGCCATAAATCTTCTAGAGGAAAACAAGCAGAACACTCTTTGATATAAATGGTAGCAGTATTTTTTTAGATCTGTCTCCTGAAGCAACAGAAATAAAAGCAAAAATAAACAAATGGGACCTAATTAAACTTAAAAGCTTTTGCACAACAAAGGAAACCATTGACAAAATGCAAAAACAGCCTACTGAATGGGAGAAAATATTTGCAAGCTATATGACTGATAAGAGATTAATATTCAACATATATAAACAGCTCATACAACTCAACATCAAAAAAACAAACAACCCGATTTTAAAAATGGGCAAAAGAACTGAACACACATTTTTCCAAAGAAACATATAGATGGCCAACAGGCATATGAAAAGATACTCAATATCAGTAATCATCAGGGAAATGCAAATCAAAACCACAATGAGATATCACCTCACATCTGTCAGAATAAACCAAAAGAACACAAATAACAAATGTTGATGAGGATATGGAGAAAAGGGATCCCTTGTACATTGTTGGCAGGGATGTAAACTGGTGCAGCCACTGTGGAAAACAGTTTTTTTCTCAAAAAACTAAAAACAGAACTACCATATGACCAGTAATTCCACTCCTGGGTACATATTGGAAAAAACAAAAATACTAATTAGAAAAGATACATACACCCCAATGTTTATAGTAGCATTATTTACAACTGCCAAGATATGGAAACAACCTAAGTGTCCATTCATCCAACAGATGAATGGATAAAGAAGATGTGGTAATGAATACATTATATATACAACAGAATACTACTCAGCCATAAAAAAGAAAGAAATTTTGCCATTTGCAGCAACATGGATGGACTTCGGCAGGCATTATGCTAAGTGAAATAAGTCAGACAGAGAAAGACAAATACTATATGATATCACTTATATGTGGAATCTAAAAAATCTAACAAACTAGTCAATATAACAAAAAAGAAGCAGACTCACAGATACAGAGCCCAAACTAGTGGTTACCAGTGGGAGGGAGTCTGGGGGGCAGGCAATACAGGGGCTGGGGAGTGGAAGGTACAAACTATTGGGTGTAAGATGGGCTCAAGAATATATTGCATAACATGGGGAATATAGGTAATATTTTGTAGTAACTGTAAATGGAAAGTAACCTTTAAAAATTGGATAAAAAAATTTTTTTAATAAAATAAAAATTAAAGAAAAAATTTAAAAGGAATAGATTAGAAAAAGGAATGTACGTAGTTACAACTTTACCTTCAAGAGCCTAGAATTCATTTTCCGCTTACCTCCATTGCTTCCTGAGCAATCTCTGGCATGTGTGACTGAGGTACCAGTTGGACAAGCCCTGTAATTAATTCTGCGGTACTGCCTTGAGTTTCAGGCCCCTGTTTTCTCGGATTCTGCAAACAAAAAAGCAAATTTCAATTAAAAAAAAAATCGATGGACAAAGGCTGAAGGGTGGAGGGAACGGAGACTGACTGCTAATGGGTTCTAGGTTTATTTTTGAGGTGATGAAAGTGTTCTAGATGTTCTAGACCTAGATAGTGGTGATGGCTACACAACCTTGTAAATATACCAAAACCAGTGAACTGTACACGTTAAACAGGTAAAAACTTCATGGTACGTGAATTTTGCCTCAAAAATAATAATAATTGTGGGGGTTTTTTAAAAAAAATCAAAACTGCTTTTGTTAAGAATTCTCAATCTACATCTATACTTGTTCATTAACGTGAATAATATCCAGAGAAAATCCTAATTAAAATAAAACAAAAACTAGGTATTAGCTTTTCAGTTAAGAAATTACATCAATAATGGAAGTAAATAATTTTTTTTCAGCAACACTACATTGGCTAAATAATATACCTCTGATTTGGAACTTCTGGTTTGGGATCTTAAACTTGTGATGAAAGGCAAAGAATGTGCATGCTTGATGAGGACTGCACGATTATCCTGTGTAGCCCTCTTGTCCAGTATAAGGACCTACCCAAATCCACACAGGGCTAGAATCCACACCTCCCGATACCCATACTTCAGACTTTTTCATTGTGGAAAGACATTGTATCCAAAACAAAGCAGTATATAAATGTGAATGTCTACCTACTTAAAGAGACTAAAATGCTTCCTGTAACTTGGAAGAATCTATTTACACTTCAAGCATATATGGTTCATTTAAGTGAGGCCAATTCAATTAGTGCCCATATTTTATTTTGTTAACTACACACTCTTTCCCATTACAACAATTAAGGTAAGCCCTCACCCCAGTGTATCTATAATTCAAAAACTGCCTATTTTTCTGACATTTGTATTAATTCATTAATAACCCAATAACATTTACTGAACACCAAAGACACAACAAGTAAAAAAGACATGTTTCCTACCCTCTTGGAGCATGTAGTCTGGTGGGAAAGACAAACATCAATAAAATAATTAGATCAACACGTTTAAATTGCAAATGAGAAAGAATTATGAAGTTACATGCTGCTATGAGCACTTGTAACAGGGAAATGTGGTATAGGCAGGGATGCTTCCTTAGGGCAGTGATAACAGCTCAGAATTAGGAATTACTATGTGAAGAGGACAGAGGATAGGGAAGCATACTGTAGGCAGAGGAACTGCAAGTGCATGGATAGGCATGAAGGAATGTAGTAAGAGGGAGTGAAAGGCCATCATGACTAGAGTAAAGACGACAAATATAATGCTAGATGTTGCAGAGGTGGTAGGTGGGAGACAAACGCTGCAAAACCATGTAGGTCTATTTGGAGTTTGCTTTATTCCCAAAACAACCTCAACTAAAAGGTTTTAAGCTGGGCAGGAAGCATAAGATTTGCTTTTTGAAGATATCACTGTAACTTTAGTGCAGAGAAATGATTAAAAGGAAGCAAGAGATGATGCAAGCTGAGCAATTAGGAGGCTTGAAAAATTGAGAGTAGTATGAATTAGGATAGAGAGGTAGAGACAAGACAATAAAATCACATTACTTTAAAAAACCATGACTGAAATCACTTAATAGTTATTCCTATATTAATCCTATTTACTAAGATTTAGATTTTTATAGGTAAAATATAAAATAATCAAATATTTACAATGAATCTTTCACTATTTTAGCTTACCTTTGATTACTCTGAGAAAAGTTATTTAACCACTAGATGGCAGCAAAGAAAATAACTTCTATTTTAAATGATCCTTTTCTGCTTGCTAAATTTTAAACGTGGAAAACAGCACTTTTTGCTTAAATTCTTGTTCCTTGACAATAAAATATTTAACACAGAAGGCACTGGTGACTTTGATGTATTCTCTGATTCCGAATTATAGCTATGCAAACAGAGTGGTGCTAATATATGACATGCATGATGAAACAACACCACAAGTAACCTGGGCTACATAACAAAGAAATGAGGGGAAAACGTTATTTCATTCCTTTTATAAAGTCTTAATGATAGATTTTAGGACTTTTTCCACACCAAAGTTTTAACAATTTATTCTATTAGACTCCCAAATTTGGATGGGCTTTTCAAAGAGTTCAAAACAACACAGGCCTTTTTTTGGGGGGGGGGGTGTCACTAACCCTTTTGGGAATTCTGTCTCTCTCTCATTTCTTTTCTCTCCAGAAAAAATATTTACATAAATATTTTTTTAAATTCAGAGGATTCAAAGAACTCTTGAAAATATGGACATCAAGTTATGAACTCCTATAGTATAGTAATTTGAAAAATATACCATCAAAATTAAAAGTACCCTTAGCACTTAAAAAGCCTGTTGCTGAACAAAGCAATAGGAAATCGTTCTGTATGCTGCTCTCCAAGGACTGAAGAAATTCCACAGGGGTTAAATATGCTATCCTATGAGCTTCACAATATATTTCTGTTATGTTTGGGGCATTAATAATATTAGTGTTAATGTTAACTGTATTTTATTAATAGTAATAATACATAACATTTATTTAGTGCTCATTATGCATTTATTTTGCATTGTTCCTAAAAGCATGACATGTACTATCTCAGTCTGCTTAACAAGCTAAGGTAGGAACTATTATTATCATCACAATATTTCAGATAAGAAAACTAAACACAAAGAGGTTAAGTCACCCAAATCACATAGCTAATATGTCTCCAGAACCCATGTTTTTCATCCTTTCATATAACCGTCACTCATTTTCACTTGTTAGTTCCTAATTATCTTGTGTACTACAGTGATGCTTTCAGGAATCTAATACCATCTGAGGCTGTTAAGAGCAGAGTTGCCACAATAATTGAGCGCTAACCATACCCATTTTTTTTCCTTTCTTTTTTTTTTTTTTGCGGTACGCGGGCCTCTCGCTGTTGTGGCCTCTCCTGTTGCGGAGCACAGGCTCCGGACATGCAGGCTCAGCGGCCATAGCTCACAGGCCTAGCCACTCCGTGGCATGTGGGATCTTCCCGGACTGGGGCACGAACCCGTGTCCCCTGCATCGGCAGGCAGACTCTCAATCACTGTGCCACCAGGGAAGCCCTAACCATACCCATTTTTAACTCCTTTTTCTCCCAATACAGTATACATAGGCAAAGCCAGTGACATTAAAAGGCTGATGACAGGAAGAAAGGGGGATGGAAAAACTCAATTTTTTGGCAATAGCAATTGGAGACTTAAAAAACCAACTGTGTAGATATAGGAAGCACTCAATTTATGGTTGCTTCATTACATCTAAACCCCATCCCAGGATTATGCCTGAATAATATATAATCTGGTAGCCGGGTATGGACAGAAGATCTTACCAAAGTATGTTGGTTTAATGATAAGAAAAATTAAGACAAAAGGTTAAGAAATCTGATCTAATTATATTAGTATTCTCTGTAAGTTCGTTTTCTTAGGGATCTCTTAGGTTTCATGTATGATCAGGAAGGTCAGTAAGTGTTCTTGAGCTAACAATCACCTTCAAGGTTTTGGCTTTCCAGCTAAACCAAACTAAGTTAGTATAATTTCAAGGCATTTTATAAAAAATACTTACACAAAGCAAGAGCTTTGGATCTGCATGAATTAGTTTCACCATGGACAAGAGAAGATACTTATAGCTTCTTGTCTCCAGGTCTGTAGGTTTTTCTTTAAATTTAAGGCTTGTTACTTTTTCTTTAAATGTAAGACTCTAAAAACAAAAACATGACATTCACCTTGTAAGAATCAGACATCAGAATCAGGATAATAGCTATTCAACTTTTTCAAGTAAATCTATTTTTAAAAAGCTTTGAAAAATAAAGGACATATTTTACACCACCAAATGTGTAGTCTTAGTAGAAACGTTCAATAGAAAGTACAAGATTAATATAATTAAGCTTGAAAAGCAAATAAAAATTATTTTTGCAACATTATTATATAATCTAATAAAGTTTAAGTGAAAATCTGCTAAGATACTAAAAGCTTTAATATAAGGTTGACTCCTATGTTAAAAACAATTTTTCAAATGTGAAAATATCAGAGATAAAATATTTATTCTATAGATCTCACAGATACATACAGTAAGCAACTCATTTAACAAAACATCTCATACAGGTATACACAAATATTTCATAGAATCAATGATGTTATCAACTGTAAGATGCACCATCATTTTATGTACCACAAGGAATGAAAACTCACTGTCAACTGTAAGACATCATACAAATAAGATGAACCCCAATTTCAGAAATGTTAAATAGGTACTTCTTAGAATTGATGAAATATGCTATACAGGCAATCTCTGTATTTAACAGTTTAACTGTAAGATTTTCTTTTTCCTTTAATGGTATTCCATCTCTCTCAAGTTACAGAATGCATGTATTTTGCCTGAAGAACATTGATAAAACAGAGAAAGAATTCTTTGAGAAAAATTAAATCATGGAAAATGTGTTTCAATTACAGAGATACTATGGCAGATGCTGTGTTAATACTATAATTATGGATGTTATTCAACTGGAAATCCAACAATTATATTCTGGATCCAATACCACCTTTCTATCTGTTCTTACAAAACATTTCCCCTTTTCCTTTAAAAGGAAACAAAAATGTATGCTTTTGACATGTATGTTTTTATATGCAAATACACAGGAGAATATCCAGCATCTATGGACTCATAATAAAAATGTCCTTGTAAAAGGCTGACCTTCAAAGGTAAAAAGTAGAGATGCATATCTATAACATACAGCAATTATTGTCAATGTTTACATGTGAGAAATGCATTTGTTATTATGCCCAAGAACACTGAAGGTTTTTGTCCTCAGTGTGGAAGAAAAACTATCTAATATACTACAGGAATGTCACTACAGAAAATAAATAGCAAAACTTACAAATAACAAGTTGCTTTTATATTTATAATCCCACAACAAACGTCCTACCAAATATATTTAATAAATGCTGTTTTTACTGTTTGCTCCCATTAAACTTCTTTTCATTCTAAGTCGAAGTAACACTGTAGATCAAGGTAAAACTTTCATTAAACAAATTTATTTATTAAAATGTCACTAAGTGTAACTGTTCTTCCATGATGCAGCCATTGCACAGGAAAACGGAGCAGAGAACAATTAGCAGATATAAAAATTATCCACTTATTAACCATTTCCAAAAAGTAAATAATAGTTTGATAATATCATATCAATCTCAGATAGCAGCATACAAATTTTGTTCCAGCATGGCTGCCTAATACAAAATGTAAAACTTGAAAAATTCTACACCACTCACAATTACTAACTTGAAATAGACTAAAGACTTAAATGTAAGATTGGAAACCATAAAACTTCCAGAAGAAAACAGAAAAAAAAACCTCCTTGACATGAGTCTTGGCAATGATTTTTTTTGTATATGACACCTAAAGCACAAACAACAAAATAACAAGTGGGGTGTTGTTTTTCAAACTAAAAAGCTTCTGCACAGGAAAAGAAATGATTAACAAAATGAAAAGACAACCTAGGGAATGGAAAAAAATGTGCAAATCATAAATTGATAAGTGGTTAATATCCAAGATAAGTAAAGAATTCACGTATCTCAACAGCAAAATCCAAATAATCCAATTTTAAAAGGGGTAAAGGACACGAATAAACATTTTTCCAAAGAAGACATACAGACACATGAAAAGGTACTCAAATCACTAACCATCAGGGAAAATGAAGTCACAATGAGCTATCACCTCACACCTGTGAGACAATGACTATCATCAAAAAGACAAAAGATAACAAATGCTGGTGAAGATGTGGAGAAAAGGGAACCCTTGTGCACTACTGGTGAGATTTAACTGGTACAGCCACTAGGGAAAACAGTATGGTGGTTCCTCAAAAAATTAACAATAGAATTACCATAAGATCCAGCAATTCTACTTTTGGGTATTTGTCCAAAGAAAATGAAAACACTATGTCAAAGATATATCTGCATCCCTATGTTCACTGCAGCATTACTTACAATAGCCAAGACATGGAAACAAGTGTCATGAAACTGTGGTACATACACACACACACACACACACACACACACACACATAATGGATTATTATTCAACCATAAAAAAGAAGGAAAGCCTGCCATTTGGCCAACATGAGTGGACCTGGAGGGCATTATGCTAAGTGAAATGAGTCAGACAGACAAAGACAAATACTGTATGATCTCACTTATATGTGGTACCTTAAAAACAAAACAAAACAAAAAACAAACTCATAGAAAAAGAGCTCAGATTTCTGGTTACCAGACACAGGGAGTAGAGGTTGGGAGAATTGGATGAAATGGTCAAAATATACAAACTTTCAGTTATAAGGTAAATAAGTACTGGGGATGTACAACATGATGACTATAGTTAACACTGCTGTATGGAAACTTGTTAAGAAAGTAGATCCTGAGTTCCCATCACAAGGAAAAAACCTTTTCTTCTTTTTTTTTTGTATGTGTATGAAATGATAGATGTTAACCTAACATATTGTGGTAATCATTTCACACTATATGAAACTTAAGTTATTATGCAGTACATCTTAAACTCATATAGTGCTGTGGGTCAATTATATCTCAATAAAACTGAGGGAAAAGACTTGAAAAATTTAAATAAATTTTTCAATTCAAACACCTTTTAATTAGTGACCATTAGTGGGTTACCTAAAGTCAAAAATAACATGCTAAAGAAGAAAGATATTTCTTGGCTAGAAATGTAAGAAAAATAAACCATCCATTAGTTTATTAATTAATCTTCCACATTGCAAACAATAGTAGGAATACAACCTGGTATACGCACATTGGCCAAAGAGGAGAGGCAGTCGTGCCCAGGAAAAAATTCATGAATCAGAGTACTCAGGTGTTTATGAAGGGCCAAAACCATCTGTTAAGTTAATTAAGGCTATGACTGAATTATAGGCATGTAGGAAGCATGTGCTGAGCCAGGATCCCCTTTAAGAAGGAAAATTTTTGTGCAGAATCTACACATATTATTAACAGGCTATCTTATTTTTAAAACATAAATGATTAGTGCTGAGATAAATATCTCAAATTTTTAAAAATACTACAAAAGTACAAAATGGAGAAGCTATGGCTCAATGTTCATATGGAAAAGGCTAAAGAGTTTAAATGATTAAAAGCTTAATCTAAAATAATGCAATCCTTGACTGTATTAGTAGAAACATCATATGCAGACACAGCAGGTTAATAGTTTTCATCAATTATTATACCACATCTAGAACACTAAACTCAGACCTTAATATGTCATTTGCATTGAAAAAAAGCAACGAAGATTCTTTCCAGAAGAGAAGCATACCAGATGGAGGAGGGTTTTGAAAGCAGGTCAAGTAAGAAATTCAACAAATATGTACTAGATGCCTACGACATGCCAGATACTGTTCTAGGGACCAGGAACTGGGTGCTGGACAAGCCAGACAAGGCTCCTGCTTTCATCAAGCTAAAACAAGGGTAGGGGAAGACAGCTGAAGAACTGGAAAGACACTGGACTGAATGTTGACTATTTACTAACCATGTGATGATATGTCTTTCATTTAACAGTACTTGTGCCTCAGTTTCCTTAGCTGTAAAAACAGAGGAACCAAAGTGCATACCTACACACACTTTTGAAGAACCCTTAGCAGTACAGTATAACTTTATTCAAATATCTGCAGTGCTGTCTTTGTGTGTGCGTGTGTGTGTGTGTGTATGGAGCTTGTTTTCTTTATTTGATCTCCTGTGCCGCTTCTTTTTTTTTTTTTGATTGGAGTATAGTTGCTTTACAATACTGTGTTAGTTTATACTGTACAGCAAAGTGAATCAGCTATACATATACATATATCCCCTTTTTTTTGGAGTTCCTTCTCATTTAGGTGACCACAGAGCACTGAGTAGAGTTCCCTGTGCTATACAGTAGGTTCTCATTAGTTACCTATTTTATACATAGTATCGATAGTGTATATATGTCAATCCCAACCTCCCAATTAATCCCACCCCCCCTGCAGTGCTGTCTTATGGAAGAATCAGAAGGGTTCTCTAGAGCTCCAAAAAAAGAGAGAGGATTATGATAGGTGGGAGTGATAGGGACATGAGTTGATCTTGGTTGGAGAAAAATTTTTAAATACTTGGCTCTTTACAGAAAGAAATTTATCCAAATCCAAAATACAAAGTAGTTGTAAAGCCTAGAAACACATATTATTTTAACTTGACACAATGAAATCCTTGATTAATTCTGCAGCAAACTGAAAGCTAAGGTTTATCAGAGCCACAAATTATCTGAGGCAATGCAAATAAGAACAACCCACTGAACATATCCTATCATACAGTGGCTCTCAACTGGGGGCAATTTTGTTCCCCAGGGAATATCTGAAAAATGTCTGTAGACATTTTTGTTTTTCATGACTGGCTGGGGGGCAAGAGATGCTGCTGGTGTCTAGTCGGTAGACGCTAAGGATGCTGTTAAACATCCCACAATGCACAGGACAGTCCCCTACAACAAAGAATTAACCATGCCAAAATGTCAGTAGTGCCAAAGTTGGAAAACCCTGATGTGAAGTATCTCTAAACCATTCATTATGTATATTTGACTGTTTCCAGACTTTATGGGCACTGTACTTGGCTCTTCATTAGAAGTTTTCAAGCAAAACCTACAAGACTGGCATCTCTGTGACTGTTCAGCTCATCATGCTTCCCCGGCATTAACAATGTGCTTGGCAGCTAGCGGAAATTCGATACTTCCTATATGTGTTGTCAGACTGGTCACTCACCAGGCTTAAGAGAGGTAAGATTCACCTTAAGGATCATCCAAATTGAAGCATTTTCTTATCCTAAAAAATTATTTCATAGTAGATTTGATGATTATTTTCCCTGATAAGAGTATCAGCCAGAGCTTGGATGGGAGGGGAGTTTGGGGGAGAATGGATACATGTATATGTATGGCTGAGTTGCTTTGTTGTACACCTGAAACTATCACAACATTGTCAATCAGCTATACTCCCATATAAAATAAAAAGTAAAAAAAAAAAAAGAGTATCAGCCAGGAAGCTGTCCCTTGGCCATTATGTACAAATACATATACATATAAAATTTCACGGACTTCCCTGGTGGCACAGTAGTTAAGAATCCGCCTGCTGGGCTTCCCTGGTGGCACAGTGGTTAAGAATCTGTCTGCCAATGCAGGGGACATAGGTTCAAGCCCTGGCCCGGGAAGATCCCACATGCCGTGGAGCAACTAAGCCCATGTGCCACAACTACTAAGCCTGAATTCTAGAGCCCGCAAGCCACAACTACTGAGCCCACGTGCCATAACTACTGAAGCCTGCGCACCTAGAGCCCATGCTCTGCAACGAGAAGCCACTGCAATGAGAAGCACGCCCACTGCAACGAAGAGTAGCCCCCACTCACGGCAACTAGAGAAAGCCCGCACACAGCAACGAAGACCCAACACAGCCAAAAATTACTTAATTAATTAATTTTAAAAAAAAGAATCTGCCTGCCAATGCAGGGGACACGTGTTCAGTCCCTGGTCCAGGAAGATTCCACATGCCGCGGAGCAACTAAGCCCGCGAGCCACAACTACTGAGCCCACGCGCCTAGAGCCCGTGCTCCACAATAGGAGAAGCCACCGCAAAGAGAAGCCCGCACACCAAAACAAAGAGTAGCCCCCACACCACAACGAAGAGTAGCCCCCACTCTCCACAACTAGAGAAAGCCCGTGCACAGCAACGAAGACCTAACACAACCAATAAATAAATTAATTAATTTAATTAAATTAAAAAGTCAAAATTCTAACTTCCCAGAGGATATTTGGAATGAATAAATAGGTCAGTAAATAATTTTTAAAGTTTATTTTAAGTCATTTTCTAAAACTTTTCAAAAATGAATGTCAAGTTAATAACATTTAAGTAGCTATTATTTATGTTTATCTCCAATTGATTTATACTTGGATTGAAATTTTCATTTTTTTAAAAAATTAAGTACTTGGCATTACAAAAACTAAAGATAACTTTGCATTTTATTTAATAAAACATGACTGCCATGCTCTTTTGGCTATAATTTTTTGGGCTAAATAATCCCAAAATATATGGTGTAGCAAACTTCTCTATTTGAACATCTAAGATAAACAATCCTCAGAAACAATGGCTGACAACTGGATCAGAGTGAACTAGAACTGTATAAAACCAAAATATTTTACTGACTGAGGGAACTTGGAAAAAGAGATGTATGCCAGGAAGAAAGCTGTTTAAATTATCTTTTAAGTGTGAAGTGGCTAATTTACTATTAAAACCAATAGGTGAAAACATGCCACATGCCACATTTTCATGTGAAATGACATGATGTGACTATAATGGTAACTATACACAGAAAAGTCAAAGAAACCAAGGACTTTTCTGAGGTAGTTACAATGGTCATACATACAGCCACTGCCCACTGCCATGCAAAACAGTGACTGGTTGGCATCTGACCATGTGAGCGACAGTAGCCAAAAAGAATAGAAAATAAGAAGCAGAAGACAAAGCACTACCAATCGATGTCAAGAGTTGCCATGCATAATACTCCGGCTATACATGAATACCAAGAAATGACTTCTACCATCTTCTAATTGTCTTTTTAAATTGGTTCTATTTGAGTTTCCAAATTAAGAGTATTAATCTGTGAGAATGCTTATTTGAAAATATCTACTTTTATTAAGTTTAAACAGAGTCAAACTTTAATATCAAAGTGCCTATCATTTTAAATGTTCAAAGCATGTTTAATGAAATATGAAATATTTTTATTTTAAATATAAACTTTAAATTTTATTTGTAATTTCCTGTGTGCAATATTCAGCATCCAATGGGCAAAACTGTGCATTAGTAGGAACATTCACTCTAACCCAGGAGTCAGCTTCCCTTACTCACCCCCAAAAGATGAGGAGCTAATCAAAATATTTTGATTCATAAGGAAAGATTAAAGGAAAAAGAAACTAAAAAAAGAAAGAAAAAGTGACATTCATTAAGCTTTTAACAGCATTTTGTTAGAAAATATCTCTAAGAAAAGTAAGTTAAACTCACTGAAATAGTGGAAAACATACATCATTAACTAGTATTGCAACAATATTGCAGTATTCAACATACCACAATACTTACTGAAAAGAAAGGTCTCATTTGATTTTCTAAAAAAATCAAAACAGCAAGAATGGGATAAAGGCACTGAAAACGCAACTGCAAGAAGGTGGAATTCAAAATTCACGATTAATCTTACCGGTGCCATTCGTATCGCTGGGTGCGCTCCACAACCCTGGACTGCTTTATGAAGTGTTTCACCAAACATATTTCGAAGTTCAACTGAGTGACAATATACGGCATCAATCTTAGGCCACCAATCCAATGCAGACTGGAGAAAAACAGAGACCATAAGAAAGGAAAAGTCCAAATTTGCATGAGTTATATGCTCTGGTAATCACTGTAGTTTTATGGTTTATCACTTTGTGAGAAATTTCCTAAGACCATGCAAACACACACTATGATTTCCAAAGTCTTCAAGTAATGTCTTTAACTCAAACACCAAACCATACATCTATTTTAAAATATCATAATGAACATGAAACAAATCACTCACTACGTAAGCGTGAGCATTTGAGACTGTCTTTTCTCACTGATAATTTAGTGAATCTGAAAAACAAAGTTTTTAGAGGGCTAATTCTGTAGGCAATCTTTTTCTTTTTTATAAGTTTAATGTTTTACACATTTCAGAAACATATGCATATATAGTATATATTTCCCAAGGCAAGAATTCTATTATCAGTTTTAAAAGAGATTAGTGGTTCAACACAGTGTTGAAGGAATATGTGATAAACCATTACTTATATGCCTACAGACAAACAATGATAATTACAACATGAAATTAGTAAATGAGATAAAGCTATTAGTAAACCTATAATCTTAAATTGATATGCAATGATGGCACAATACATGAGAAGACTAACGATCACCACAAAGACAAAATGATCATAGCTAAATATTTTTTTAAGTAATTATTTTATGTAAATATTTTTCTACAGTTTAACCTGTTTATTTAGCTTTGATTCTAGTTTTTAGTGCCTATTTTATTTGAAAGTGTATCTTTTACTTTTACTTTTAAATGAATTAATTACTATATTATGGAAAATGACAATTATGAAAATCACTAAAACTATTAAGTTTGTCTATCAGTGAATACAAAAATGACTGGATGAATTTTCACTATATAGAGAGAGTATGCAAGGAATAGGATGACTTAAAATACAGGCTTCCAATTTATAAAACTCCTGCTATAAGAAATACCTTAAAGAACAATTTGAAACACTAGATAAGGGGATGTGATAGCTTCACATCCTATGCCCAAGTTCCTTCTACTTTGAAACTAAGCTAATTAAATTCTCAACATTTAATTTTTTTAGCCATAACTCTCAGAATATTTACAGTAGCATCAGGTTATATTACCTAAACCCCAAATTTTGGATTACAAACTCTATTTACTGTATAGTATACTATAAAACCAATTTATAAAATACAATCAATACTGAACTCCATTTATGAAAAAACTCCTAAGTTATGAGGGAAGAAATACTTTTATTTGGATAGTATGATTGTTTCCATTTTTCTCTCAAACTCTTAATTTACTTCCTAACAAATGATCAAGTTTTATTAGTTTCGTTATATAATGAATTCTTTAAATGTTAGTCAATTTGGTCACCTGACTTGCACAGAGCAATCAATACACCTTGATTTCCATATATCTACTAATTTATACAGCTTGTGTTAATCAGCTTAAAGTAACAAAGACTGAATAATCACAAAATGCTTTGAGGTAAGAGTCCTCACTCTACTGACCCTATAATATCTTGTCAGAAACTGCTGAACTAAAGACATATGCATCCCATGTAACATCCTATCCAAACTACTATGTCATTTTGACAGCTGCTGAAATTGTATCATGGTACCAGGTATACCCTATTAAATAACTTGATTTTAACTTAAGATTTAGTTATTTTCAAAATTTCTATTTTTCATAATATATAAAATCATTCATTTTAAAGTAAAATTTAAAGATACACTTTCAAATAAAATAGGCACTAAAACCTAGACATTATGTAGTTGGTAAAAATTTTAGTTTTCCAAGCAGTTATTAAATGTGTCCTTTCTGAAACCAGTCAACTAAGGTAGACTTATTCTTTTTTGTCCTTGAAAATTCTAAGTTCATTGCCAAACAAATGGCAATACTTTCATAATATAAGCAAACCATGTGGCAATTCTTCAAGATTATTTCAATAAATTTCACATGCCTTGGAAATAATTTCTTCAACCAAACCCACTCAATAGAATGAGATCATCTCATTCTCAATATGTGAACTATCCATAAGTAAACTACACTCAACTGCCATAAGGAAAAAACAATACTAAGTACTATACCAGCTATAGCATGTTCCACTGATGGGAGAGATATTTGGTTCATATATGTATATATTATTTCTTTAACTGCCCAATTATAACAACATATCTAATCTAACCTAAAGGAAGTGTATAAAGATTAAGCACATAACACAGATCTTTTAACTACAATTCATATCTTATGGCATTCCGTAATAAAAAAGGTGACGGTACTAAACGTACCATTTTAGAAACTGATAAAAGCTTAAATTATAATCAAATTCAAATAGTGACTGGATTTTCAGATTTCTTAAGAAGAAACAGTGGACTCTTTTAGACCTAAACACAATACTTATGAACTGAACATGAGTATGTTTCACGAAAGCAAAACAAAACTGCAAACATCATTACTACTTCTATATACACCCTCAAAACCACATCATTTATCTAATTTGAGAATGTGGTAATTTTAAAAAATCTGTGAGCTGGCTGAAAAAGCAAGAAAGAAGAAAACTTATGAGGTGTATTGAACCAAGAATCATTTAAAAGGAAATCTTTTTTTTTTTTTTTTTTTTTTGGGCGGTACGTGGGCCTCTCACCGCTGTGGCCTCTCCCGTCGTGGAGCACAGGCTCCGGACGCGCAGGCTCAGCAGCCATGGCCCACAGGCCCAGCTGCTCCGCGGCATGTGGGATCCTCCCGGACCAGGGCATGAACCTGCGTCCCCTGCATCAGCAGGCAGACTCTCAACCACTGCGCCACCACGGAAGCCCAAAAGGAAATCTTATACTACAAATAAATTTAAGATTAGGAGTCCAAATATCTAAGAAAAATTTTATGTGATTTCAAGACAGAATATTTCCATAATATCTACATTAAGTGAGATTCTATAACAGTCAATTCCATAAATTAGCATATTTACTTTATACACAGTCCTTTTCAATCAGAAATTACTTCAGATTCAATATCTCTTAGCCTCAAACCAAAGGAAAGAAAAACCCTAACAAGAAACAATTTATCAAACAATCTATTGTAATAAAGTATCATTATCTAAGGTCCAACTATAAAAGATATTTTATAGACTCAAATTTATGTTCCTTTTCAAGCTAATCATTAAAAGGTTACTAACACTTAATATTTTAAAAGTTAGTCAATATAGGTTTTTCTTTATAAAAATAGATTTCGTATTTATGTGGCCTCTGATACAGACACACTCCACCTTCACACATGCAGTACTCATTAGAGTACAGAAGGATGCACAACCACTTCACCATATACATTGAGGCATGCATGAAGTACCACTCCAGGCATGCTTTAAACCCACAAAGGAGCAGCTCAGCCACTTACAGCAGTGCCAAGTCCATGCTTGAAAGTGCTCTATATAGTCAATTGTAGACAAAAATATTTCACAATTAAAGTAACTAGCCACAGAGTATCAAAAAAGTATACACTTAGGTTTATTAAATACAAGCTTTAAGCATTTATGTAAACCATCCACTCTAATAAACAGAATGTTTTTAGTATTATAAACCAAAGGAGAAAAAAGTAATAGTATTTTATTTCTGAATTACACATAAACATGAAGGGTAAAAGTCATTGTTTTTAAATTAATGGCCTTGAAAGTAAACAAGGGTACAATGTCTTAGCTCATTACACTGGCAAAAGCAAAATAAAAATTTTTCTAAGTTTTTAATACAAACATACCTTATCTGCAATATCAGATTCATTAAAATTTCCCTTTTGCAAAAAACTGTAGTTAATGTTACTTCTACCTATAACTGATCCTCAGCTGAGAGAGGAATCATTCCCTTAGGCATTTTTAGTTATTCATAGTGTCTGGGGGCAGAGATGGGAGAGGAGGGAAGTGGCAAAAAAGGTATTTAATGAAATGAGGACCAGGGATGCTCAATGTCCTACAATGCACAAGGCAGTCCTGCATTGTAAAGATTGTCCTGACCAAAAATGCTACTTGCACCCCACTGAGAAAAACCAAATGTGTCACTACATAGTTTTATTAATAGTTATTATTCCTCTGCAGGAATGGATAAAAGAAAATGTGGAAGAATTTGATATAGTTCAATACATCCAAGGCAAATGAAGGTGAGAAGGATATTTTTAACTCACTAGAGACACTCTTTTAAAATAAAATTTGATTATAAAGAGGACAAATATACCCAAATTATCAATGATTAAAGTCCTTTTTAAGGGAGGAAAACAGGAAAAAGTTGAACAATTTACACTTACATGTGAATATCTAAAAATGGATAAAAGTGGAGCTATGGTAAATAACACTTGAAAACCTTCAAAATATGATCAGAAGAACAGAATTTTTTAAATCCATGGTCCAAATCTAATACGGTTACTATCTTTCTACTTGATGTACTCATATCAGAGTCGAAGGTTTCACAAGTACCTTTTAATAAGTTTGCTTATTTTGTCTGATATGCTTTTATATCATGTAAACACCTCTAAGTGTTAATGTTTCATTTGTTTAAGGAAGACTAAAAAGTGCAATCAAATATGGTCTCACCATTTTTTTAATATATATAATGCGCTACAACATAAATACTACTACTTTTAACTTAAACAGTAAGGTGACAAGTAAGAACGTCTCAAATGCTGGGAAAGGGCTAAGAGTATTAAAATAATATGTGAAGAGCTTTGGGATGAAAATGTTAAATTATATTTTCAGTGGCATTGTTCTCAAGGGCTTCTGATCCAAATATCTTTTAAGTTTAATCTTTCCAAAGGATCCCACTAACTCCATCTTCCTCAATAAGGGCCCTGAGGTCAAGATTAAATATGAAAAATACAATTGTATATCAGTTATTAGATAGAATCATGTGTGAGAAATCTTCCTATATCATACATCTAAATTCAAAATCTTTTGTAAACCAAAAACGTCTTTCTTAAAAAGAAATAAAAAAGGAGTAAAGAAAAAAAAATTTTAAGTAATTTAGCAATACCTTTTGGACTTACATTGGTGATGATTCGATGGAGTGAATTTACCAGCACATAGTGAAATGTAGAAGGGGAATTCTGAGCCAGACAGATCTACAGAGGAAAGAAAAAAAATGATTATTACTTTTATGAGAAAAATATATAGTAATATATATGAGGACAAAAGGAACAACAAAAAGAAAGTTTTTTTTAAAATAGAATAAATTTTTAAGGTCTTTAAATTAACTTTAACATATAATAATGAGCAATACTGATAAAGGTGTAATCTATTCATTTTTCTACTCTTTTCACATTTAAAAGGATCAACAGCATCAGTAAACACAATTGGATCAAAACCAATGCTCTCACCTTGAAGTGTTGGTTGTTGTGAGGGCTTATACGAAAGCAAGAAACAAGGCAGTCAATCATTAGATCCACATCTGCAGGCTGACTGCCTCTTGAGAATGGTTTACTTGGATTAAAAAGCAGGTTCTATGAAAATCCCAATAGAAAACAAAAGCCTTTAAACAGTCATGCAGTATTTTTTCTACTAGTATTTAATAATAACACATCATCCACACAGATGGCAGTAGCATTTAGTTCCCAGACAAAGCACTAATACTGTGGTTCATCAGTCTGACAAAATTCAAAATTCTTACTATACCATATATGGTTCCTTTCAGGCCCAAATTTCTACATTATTTTAAACACAAGTCTGAATATTTATGCTAATTTAAGAAAACGGGTTCATTCTGTGTTTTCTTCATATTCTAAGCCACCTTATGTAGCCAGAGGAACAGTAACAAAAGCAGGTCCTAAGAACTTAATAAAAGAAGACTCAGAACTTCTGTGTTGCAATGATCTTTGACAGTGATCTAGTATACTATTTATACTACAAGCTTATTCTTCATTTAACGTTTTTTAAGTTTGTATAAGAGAAACAATAAGCATGTTACCTTAAGATCAACCACCATGGACTGAACTAGTAAGAAGATGACAGAGTTATCTTCCCAATTGATGTAAGTACTTGCTTTACACAGTTTGACACAGGCAATTGCAGCGCTTTCAGTCAGCTGCCTGCTTCCTCCGTGGCCGGCAAGTGCTTTTCGTAGACTGTCCAGAAACAACTTCTACAAAATTCAAATACAGCAATTAGATAATATGTGCAGTTTCTTAGATTTCAGACTTACTTAATAAAGTAGGAAATTAGCCTCTAAAAATTATACTCTAGAAACATATAATTGATATTTGTGGTTTTAAATTTCATAATTTAAGTAGCTGTCATTTAAATGTTTCTTAAATACAAAAAAAGGAACCTGTTCTTCCCTTTCTTTGTTGAATTATTAAAGGAACATGAGAAAACATCCTTCCCAAACAATGCAGTTGACTTCCCAACCCTGAATTTAGCTGATCAAATTCTTTTTTTTCTCTCTTTTTTATATTATCTTTAATTTCTAAATATTATAGTTTCTTGGTTAATGTCTATCTCAAATTGTTCCATCTTTATCTAAAACTCCAGGCTATATTCAAGCTTCAGCCTTCTAACTAAGGATATATCTAAGGCTGTTCTAGTGCTCTAAATTCCAGTCCTCATAGAAAGTTATGCATTCTTGTGATCTCAAGCCCTCTCTACAGCTCATTAACAAATTTCTCCCTTTGGCCTTACTCCTAACTGAAAATAATACATCTATACTTACACACCTTCTCAAATATAACCTGCCAAAAGCTAAACTCACGCAACAACAGCAGAATATACATTCTTCTCAAACACACAAGCAACAATTTCCAGGATGGACCATATGTTAGGCCACAAGTCTTAATAAATTTAAAGAGATTAACATAATATATATAATCTTTCTGATCACAATGAAATGAAACTAGAAATCAACAGCAGAAGGAAAACTGGAAAATTCACAAATGTGTAAAAATTAAACAACACCCTTGGTCAAAGAAAAAAACCACAAGGAAAATTAGAAAATATCTTGAGACAAATCAAAGTAAAAATACAACACACCAAAAATTAAAGAAAACAGTGCTAAGTGGAAATTTTATAGCTAGAAACTCTTACATTAAAAAAGAAGAAAGTTCTCAAATCAATATGAAATAGAGAATAGAAAAACAGGGGAAAAATCAACAAAATCAAAAGTTGGCTCTTTGCAAAGGTCAAGGAATTTACAAACCTTTAGCTACATTAAGAAAAAAAGAAGACCCAAATTATTAAAGATCAGAATTGAAAATGAGGACATTACTGTTTTTACAGAAATAAAGATTATTACACTATGAAAAATTATACACCAACAAACAGGATAATCCAGACAAATGGGCAAATTCCTAGAAACACACAATCTACCAAAACTGGCTCATTAAGAAACAGAAAATCTAACTAGAACTATAACTAGCAAGGAGATGAAATCAGTAATAAAAAAACCTCCCTACAAAGAAAAAGCCCAGGATCAGACGGCTTCACTGGTGAATACTCTATCAAGTATTTAAAGAAGAATTAACACCAGTCCTTCTCAAACACTTCCGGAAAATTAAAGGAGAAGGAACACTTCCTAACTCATCCCATGAGGCTAGCAATACTCTAATATGAAGGCCAGACAAAAACACTGCAAGAAAACTATGGACAAATCTCCCTTAAGAATATCTATGAAAGAATCCTCAACATGAATTAGCAAACCAAATCCAGCAGTATAGTAAAAGGATTATATACTATGACCAAGTGGGATTTATTCCTAGAGGACATGAATGGTTCAACAACAAAATCAATCAACGTAATACATCACATAAATAAAATGAAGGGAAAAAAATCATCACCATTGATGCAGAAAAAGCATTTGGCAAAATTCAACACCCTCCAACGACAGAAACACTGAATAAGCTTCCTCAACATGATAAAAGCTATATATGAACAACCCATAGCGAACATCATACTTAATGGTGAACAACTGAAAGCTATTGGTCTAATATTAGGAACAAGATATGGACGCCTGCTTTTGCCACTTCTATTAAACATACTAGTGGAAGTTCTACGCAGAGCAATTAGAAAAAGAAAAGGAAATGAGAAAAGAAAAAGAAATAAAAGTCATCCAAACTGGAAAGGAAGAAGTTATCTCTGTTCTCAGATGACATGATCTATATGTAGAAAACCTTGAAGATAACACACAAACACACAAAAAGCCTCTTAGAGCTAATAAACAAATTCAGCAAAGTTGTAGGATACAAAATCAACACACAAAAGTCAACTGCATTTCTATACACCAGCAATGAACAATTTAAAAAGGAAATTAAGAAAACAATTCCACTTATGAAAGCATCAAAAAGAATAAAATACTTAGGAATTAACCAAAGAGATGAAAGACTTGTACAATGAAAGCTATAAAACAGTGCTGAAAGAAATCAAAGAAGATATAAATGGAAGCACATCCCCTGTTCAAGGATTGGAAACTTAACACTGTTAAGATGGCAATACTATCCAAAGCACTCTACAGATTCAATGTAGTCCTTATCAAAACCCCAATAGTGTTTTTTGCAGAAACAGAAAAACCCATCCAAAAATTCATATGGTATTTCAAAGGAAGCCAAAAAGCCAAAACAATCTTGAAAAAGAAGAACAAAGTTGGAAGACTCAAACTTCCTGATTTCAAAACTTACTACAAAGCTACAGTAATCAAAACTCTGTGATACTGGTATAAAGACAGACATATAGACCACTGGAATAGAAGAGAAAGTGCAGAAAGATATCCTCAAATATACGATCAAATTCAGTGGAGAAAGTACAGTTTTTTTCAACAAAGAGAGCTGGAAAAACTGGATGTCCACAGGCAAAAGAATGAAGTCAGAACCTTCCCTTACTCTATATACAAAAATGAACTCAAAATGGATCAAAGATCTAAACAACTAAAGCTATAAAATCCTATAAGAGAATATACAAGATAATCTTTACAACACCGAATTTGGCAATGATTTCTTGATATGATACCAGAAAAAGCACAAGCAACAAAAAATAAACTGGACTTCATCAAAATTAAAAAGCTTTTGTGTATCAAAGGACATTACTGAGGTGAAATGACAATCCACAGAATGAAAGAAAATATTTGCAAATCATATATCTGAAAAGGGATTAATATCCGCAATATTTAAAGAACTCCTACAACTCAACAACACAAAACACTGTGAGTGTACTCAACACCACTGAACTGTACACTTAAAAACAGTTAAAAGGGTAAATTTTTTGCTACTTCACCACAACATAAATAAGTAAATAAAAATTTAAAAGCTAAACTCATATTTCCTCTGAACCAACTCCCACTTTGGACTTCCTTTTGATCAGTCTCAAACACTATTCTGCATATCTCACCTCTAACCCTAATCTTTAGACTTCTCCTAATTGCCTAAAGAATAAAGTTTAAATCCAAACTGGCTCACAATGTCTTCCAGATTATTCACATCTGCTCTTCATCTTCACTTCTTGTAACTGCCTGTGTGAACCTTTCACTCTCTAGCTAACTTTTCTGAACATACCTTCAACATTTTTATATCCATTTTCTTGATTACCCTGGCTTGAACAACACTCACTTTCTTTCTCTAATCTAAATTCCTTTCTTGTTTCAGGTTCAACTAAGGTTCCACACCTCTTCCATAAAACCTTCCTAACTATCCTAGCTTCATCTGAATCCTTACAGCACATATAGCCTGTATTATTATCCTAGTAAACAGGTACTCTTGATAAATAACTTTTTATCCATAAAGGAATAACGGGGACTTCCCTGGTGGCGCAGTGGTTAAGAATCCGCCTGCCAATGCAGGGAACATGGGTTCGATCCCTGGTCTGGGAAGATCTCACATGCTGCGGAGCAACTAAACCTGTGAGCCACAACTACTGAGCCCACGTGCGCCTAGAGCCAGTGCTCCACAACAAGAGAAGCCACCGCAATGAGAACCCCACGCGCCACGATGAAGAGCAGCCCCGACTCGCTGCAACTAGAGAAAGCCCGCACGCAGCAACAAAGACCCAACACAGCCAAATATATATTTTATTTATTTATTTATTTTAAAAAGAAATAACTGGGAATTCTAGGGAGACAGCAGTCTTAAGCCATCCTTGACTGCTGATCTCTCCTCTAGCTCCTTTATTCCTTGGTTCCCATGTTCACCTCTTGTTCCTGGAGATATAGCCATATTTCTCAGCCTCTCTTGCAGTTAAATGTGGCTATATGACTGAGTTCAACTAATGAAATGTGAATGAAAGAGATGCATGCTATTTAAGGGCCTGACCCACAAAAATCCTCAGCATGCTTTTTTTCTATGTTATATTTTTCCCTCTGGCTCGCAGAATGGAAACAACTCCCACAGAAGCCATGTATGGAAAATGGCAGTCGTTGCTGGCCAAGGTCCTAAGAAACCACAAAGAGGAGGACTGTCCTGCAGAGCTACTCAGTTTGGCTGCTCAATACTATTTCATTAAGTATAATAAAGTTCTATTTGGTTGAGCCGTTATACTACCTACCCTAATACAGTAAGATAGTAATACAACTAAAAATAATAATAAAATTTAGAAACTGAAAAATAGAACTGCTTTCCATACACAGTCTGCAGTCTAGGATTGGTGTAAATGAAAGCCTGATCTGATCTGTTTAGGGTTCTATTTGTTTGTTGTTTGTTGCCTTGCTTGCTTTATAATAAAGCACTATGCATGATTACCAAAGCCTGGAAGGAGTTCTGCCACACTGCCAAAGTCAATTGGCTACCTGTGGGAGCCCAGCCAGCTAAACCAAGCATTTCTCACAGCATACTATCTCAAGCCACCTACAGGGTAGTTCTAAGAGTCGTATTAAAGATTTGCATTAAATTCTGTGTCCTACTAAAATTATACACATTCTACTCTGATGACCATGAAACACCTTTTTAAACAAATATGTACCACAATTAATTTTTTTAATCACGAAAAACTAACAATTTAGAAACTATAAAACATTCCTCTAAGTCAAATATGGCATCATTAAGTAACAGAAATTAGAAATTGATAATTACTAAAATTGAGGAAACTTCATCTGAAAACCAAGACTGCTGCTAAAAAGTAAAATCCAAAGCCTTCCAGATACTTCTACAGTTTTTTAAAAAATTGCAAATAGATGAACTAAACCATTACCTCAGAAAATAAATGTTAGAAAATATAAAGTCAAAATGCCAGGTTTTGGGCTTCCCTGGTGGCGCAGTGGTTAAGAATCTGCCTGCCAATGCAGGGGACATGGATTTGAGCCCTGGTCCAGGAAGATCCCACATGCCACGGAACAACTAAGCCCACGTGCCACAACTACTGAAGCCCACACACCTAGAGCCCATGCTTCGCAACAAGAGAAGCCACTGCAATGAGAAGCTTGCACATCACAACGAAGAGTAGCCCCCGCTCACCGCAACTAGAGAAGGCCCACGCACAGCAACAACGACCCAATGCAGCCAAAAAAAAAAAAAGCCAGGTTTTAAAGACCAATAGAATAGATAAACCCTAGTAAACATGAATAAGGAAACATGAGACATATTAGAAATGAGGAAAGAGTTATAAACATGGATATTGAGGAAAATAATTAGAAGAGAATATATAAATATTATAAATAAACATTGTGTCTATATATTTCTATATTATAAATAAAATATGTAGATATAGATATACATAACTCCTTGCTGATAAAATTGAAAAATATATTTCCTAGCAAAGAATAAACTGTCAAAAGTAATCTTAAAGGAGACAAAACTTCCTCAAAAAATTAAAAATAGAATTTACTACAATCCAACCATAGCACTTCTGTGTATATATACAAAAGAATTGAAAGCAGAGTCTCAAAGAGATATCTGTATACCCATGTTCACAGCAGTATTATTTGTAATAGCTAAAAGGTGGAAGCAACCCAAAAGTCCAGGGACAAATGAAATTGGATAAACAAAATATAGTATATACATTCAATGGAATATCACTCAGCCTTAAAGAAAGGAAATTCTGACACATGTTACAAGGTGGATGAACCTTGAGGACATTATGCTAAGTGAAATAAGACAGCCACAAAAAGACAAACACTCTATTATTTCCACTTATATGAGGTATCTAGAGTAGTCAAATTCATTGAGACAGAAAGTAGAATGGTGGCTGTTAGGGGCTAGTGGGAGGGGAATATGGGGAGTTATTGTTTCATAACAAAATGAACAATGGTTATTAAACTTTAGTGTGCACAACAATCACTTAGAGGGTTTGCTGAAAACAGGTTGCTAGCTGTACCCCACCCCTAGAGCTTCTGTTTCAGCAGACCTAGAGTGGGGATCTAACAATTTGCATTTCTAACAAGTTTCCAGGTGATGCTGACGCTGCTGCTCTTAAGACCACACTCTGAGAAGCACTGAACTAGATCTTGATCTCAATCTCTCTGTCTCATAAAGATTTTAAAAAGTAGACTAGAAGGATATATACCAACCCTTGACAGTGGCTGTTCCCAGGGAAAAAGGAAAGAAAATGGAATTAGTGGATTCAAGGGGACTTGAGCTTTATCTGGAATTAAAGGAGAACTTATGCAACTATTATTTGTTCAATTTTTAAAATCATATGTAAATATAAAAAAGATAAGCAATATATCATAATGTTAATATGAGTATGGGTCATTGCTATATTCGTTGTACACTTCAAATATTTCTGCCAAAAAAGATAGTATAGTCAAAAGAAATGATGGTCTGGAAAAAATATTTACAACCAACTGAAAATAATGGATTACTGCTCCTAAAAAACAGAAAGTCCCATTAAGCTCTACCCACCACCAGTCCCTCCCATCAGGAAACTTACACAAGCCTCTTAGAAAGCCTCATCCACCAGAGGGCAGACAGCAAAAGGAAGAAGAACTACAGTCTGACAGCCTGTGGAACAAAAACCACATTCACAGAAGGACAAGATGAAAAGGCAGAGGGCTAGGTACCAGATGAAAGAACAAGATAAAACCCCAGAAAAACAGCTAAATGAAGTGGAGATAGGCAACCTTCCAGAAAAAGAATTCAGAATAATGATAGTGAAGATGATCCAGGACCTCAGAAAAACAATGGAGACAAAGATAGAAAAGATGCAAGAAATGTTTAACAAACACCTAGAAGAATTAAAGAACAAACAAACAGAGATGAACAATACAATAACTGAAATAAAAAATATACTACAAGTAATCAATAGCAGAATAACTGTGGCAGAAGAACAGATAAGTGACCTGGAAGACAGAATGGTGGAATTCACTGCTGTGGAACAGGATACAGAAAAAAGAATGAAAAGAAATGAAGACAGCCTAAGAGACCTCTGGGACAACATTAAACGCAACAACATTCGCATTATAGGGGTCCCAGAAGGAGAAGAGAGACAGAAAGGACAAGTGAAAATATTTGAAGAGACTATAGTTGAAAACTTCCCTAACATGGGAAAGGAAATAGCCACCCAAGTCCAGGAAGCGCAATGAGTCCCAACAGGATAAACCCGAGTAGAAACACACCAAGACACATAGTAATCAAATCGGCAAAAATTAAAGACAAAGAAAAATTACTGAAAGCAGCAAGGGAAAAACAACAAATAACAAAGGGAACTCCCATAAAGTTAACAGCTGATTTCTCAGCAGAAACTCTACAAGCCAGAAGGGAGTGGCATGATATACTTAAAGTGATGAAAGGGAAGAACCTACAACCAAGACTACCCAGCAAGGATCTCATTCAGGTTTGATGGAGAAATCAAAAGCTTTACAGACAAGCAAAAGCTAAGAGAATTCAGCACCACCAAACCAGCTGTACAACAAATGCTAAAGGAACTTCTCTAAGTGGGAAACAGAAGAAAAGGACCTACAAAAACAAACCCAAAACAATTAAGAAAATGGTCATAGGAACATACATATCAATAATTACCTTACACATGAATGGATTAAATGCTCCAACCAAAAGACACAGGAAGGCTCAATGGATACAAAAACAAGACCCACATATATGCTGTCTACAAGAGACCCACTTCAGACCTAGGGACACATACACACTGAAAGTGAGGGGATGGAAAAAGATATTCCATGCAAATGGAAATCAAAAGAAAGCTGGAGTAGCAATACTTATATCAGATAAACTAGACTTTAAAATAAAGAATGTTACAAGAGACAAGGAAGGACACTACATAATGATCAAGGAATCAATCCAAGAAGAAGACATAACAATTATAAATATATATGCCCCCAACATCGGAGCACCTCAATACATAAGGCAACTGCTAACAGCTATAAAAGAGGAAATCGACACTAACACAGTAATAGTGAGGGACTTTAACACCTCACTTACACCAGTGGACAGATCATCCAAAATGAAAATAAATAAGGAAAACAGAAGCTTTAAATGACACAATAGACCAGATAGATTTAATTGATATTTATAGGACACTCCATCCAAAAACAGCAGATTACACTTTCTTCTCAAGTGCGCATGGAACATTCTCCAGGATAGATCACATCTTGGGTCACAAATCAAGCCTCAGTAAATTTAAGAAAATTGAAATCATATCAAGCATCTTTTCTGACCACAACGCTAGGAGATTAGAAATGAATTACAGGGAAAAAAACGTAAAGAACACAAACACATGGAGGCTAAACAATACGTTAGTAAATAACCAAGGGATCACTGAAGAAATCAAAGAGGACATCAAAAAATACCTAGAGACAAATGACAATGAATACAAGGCGATCCAAAACCTATGGGATGCAGCAAAAGCAGTTCTAAGAGGGAAGTTTATAGCTATACAAGCCTACCTCAAGAAACAAGAAAAATCTCAAATAAACAATCTAACCTTACACCTAAAGGAACTAGAGAAAGAAGAACAAACAAAACCCAAAGTTAGCAGAAGGAAAGAAATCATAAAGATCAGAGCAGAAATAAATGAAATAGAAACAAAGAAAACAAATGCAAAGATCAATAAAACTAAAAGCTGGTTCTTTGAGCAGATTAACAAAATTGATAAATCATTGGTCAGACTCATCGAGAAAAAGAGGGCGAGGTCTCAAATCAATGAAATTAGAAATGAAAAAGGAGAAGTTACAACAGACACCACAGAAATACAAAGCATCCTAAGAGATTACTACAAGCAACTCTATGCCAATAAAGTGGACAACCTGGAAGAAATGGACAAATTCTTAGAAAGGTATAACCTTCCAAGACTGAACCAGGAAGAAACAGAAAATATGAACACACCAGTCACAAGTAATGATACTGAAACTGTGATTAAAAATCTTCCAACAAACAAAAGTCCAGGACCAGATGGCTTCACAGGTGAATTCTATCAAACATTTAGAGAAGAGCTAACACCCATCCTTCTCAAACTCTTCCCAAAAATTGCAGTGGAAGGAACACTCCCAAACTCATTCTATGAGGCCACCATCACCCTGATACCAAAACCAGACAAAGATACCACAAAAAAAGAAAATTACAGACCAATATCACTGATGAATATAGATGCAAAACTCTGTGACAAAATAGTAGCAAACAGAATCCAACAACACATTAAAAGGATCATACACCATGATCAAGTGGGATTTATCCCAGGAATGCAAGGATTCTTCAATACACACAAGGAGAAAAAGGAGAAGAACCATATGATCATCTCAATAGATGCAGAGAAAGCTTTCGACAAAATTCAACACCATTTATGATAAAAACCTTCAAGAAAGTAGGAATATAGGGAACTTACCTCAACATAATAAAGGCCATATATGACAAACCCACAGTCAACATCGTCCTCAATGGTGAAAAACTGAAACCTTTCCCCTAAGATCAGGAACAAGACAAGGTTGCCCACTCTCACCACTATTATTCAACATAGTTTTGGAAGTTTTAACCACAGCAGTCAGAGAAGAAAAAGAAATAAAAAGAATCCAAATCGGAAAAGAAGTAAAGCTGTCACTGTTTGCAGATGACATACTATACATAGAGAATCCTAAAGATGTTAACAGAAAACTACTAGAGCTAATCAATGAATATGGTAAAGTTGCAGGATACAAAATTAATGCACAGAAATCTCTGGCATTCCTATACACTAAGGATGAAAAATCTGAAAGAGAAATTAAGGAAACACTCCCATTTACCACTGCAACAAAAAGAATAAAATATCTAGGAATAAACCTACCTAAGGAACAAAAGATCTGTATGCAGAAAATTATAAGACACTGATGAAAGAAATTAAAGACGATACCAACAGATGGAGAGATATACCATGTTCTTGGATTGGAAGAATCAACACTGTGAAAATGAGTATACTACCGAAAGCAATCTACAGAGTCACTGCAATCCCTATCAAACTACCAGTGGCATTTTTCACAGAACTAGACCAAAAATTTCACAATTTGTATGGAAAAACAAAAGACCCCAAATAGCCAAAGCAATCTTGAGAAAAAAAATGGAGCTGGAGGAATCAGGCTCCCTGACTTCAGACTATACTATAAAGCTACAGTAATCAAGCCAGTATGGTGCTGGCACAAAAACAGAAATATAGATCAATGGAACAGGATAGAAAGCCCAGAGATAAACCCACGCACATATGGTCATCCAATCTTTGATAAAGGAGGCAAGAATATACAGTGGAGAAAAGACAGCCTCTTCAAAAAGTGGTGCTGGGAAAACTGGACAGCTACATGTAAAAGAATAAAATTAGAACACTCCCTAACACCATACACAAAAATAAACTCAAAATGGATCAAAGACCTAAATGTAAGGCCAGACACTATCAAACTCTGAGAGGAAAACATAGGCAGAACACTCTATGACATAAATCACAGCAAGATCCCTTTTGACCCACCTCTCAGAGAAATGGAAATAAAAACAAAAATAAAGAAATGGGACCTAATGAAACTTAAAAGCTTTTGCACAGCAAAGGAAACCATAAACAAGATGAAAAGACAACCCACAGAATGGGAGAAAATATTTGCAAATGAAGCAACTGACAAAGGATTAATCGTCAAAATTTACAAGCAGCTCATGCAGCTCATATTAAAGAAACGAACAACCCAATCCAAAAATGGGCAGAAGACCTAAATAGACATTTCTCCAGAGAACATATACAGATTGCCAACAAACACATGAAAGGATGCTCAACATCATTAATCATTAGAGAAATGCAAGTCAAAACTACAATGAGGTATCACCTCACACCGGTCAGAATGGGCATCATCAAAAAATCTACAAACAGTAAATGCTGGAGAGGGTGTGGAGAAAAGGGAACCCTCTTGCACTGTTGGTGGGAATGTAAACTGATACAGCCACTATGGAGAACAGTATGGAGGTTCCTTAAAAAACTAAAAATAGAACTACCATACGACCCAGCAATCCCACTACTGGGCATATACCCTGAGAAAACCATAACTCAAAAAGAGTCATGTACCACAATGTTCACTGCAGCTCTATTTACAATAGCCAGGACATGGAAGCAACTGAAGTGTCCATCAACAGATGAATGGATAAAGAAGATGTGGCACATATATACAATGGAATATTACTCAGCCATAAAAAAACCCAAAATTGAGTTATTTGTAATGAGGTGGATGGACCTAGAGTCTGACATACAGAGTCAACTAAGTCAGAAAGAGAAAAACAAATACCGTATGCTAACACATATATATGGAGTCTAAAAAACAAACAAAAAAAATGGTCATGAAGAACCTAGGGGCAAGATGGGAATAAAGACGCAGACCTACTAGAGAATGGACTTGAGGATATGGGGAGGGGGAAGGGTAAGCTGGCACAAAGTGAGAGAGTGGCATGGACATATATACACTACCAAATGTAAAATAGATAGCTAGTGGGAAGCAGCCACATAGCACAGGGAGATCAGCTCGGTGCTTTGTGACCGCCTAGAGGGGTGGGATAGGGAGGGTGGGAGGGAGGGAGACGCAAAAGGGAAGAGATGTGGAGATACATGTATAACTGATTCACTTTGTTATAAAGCAGAAACTAACACACCACTGTAAAGCAATTATACTCCAATAAATAATTGCTTTACAAAACAAACAAACAAACAAAAAACTATGCTTAGGGAATTCCCTGGTGGCGCAGTGGCTAAGAATCCACCTGACAATGCAGGGGACACAGGTCGAGCCCTGGTCCGGGAAGATCCCACATGCCGTGGAGCAACTAAGCCCATGCACCGCAACTATTGAGCCTGTGCTCTAGAGCCCACGAGCCACAACTATTGAGCCTGCGTGCCGCAACTACTGAAGCCCGTGCACCTAGAGCCCATGTTCCGCAACAAGAGAAGCCATCGCAATGAGAAGCCCACACACCGTAACGAAGAGTAGCCCCTGCTCACCGCAACTAGAGAAAGCCCGCGTGCAGGAACGAAGACCCAACGCAGCCAAATAAATAAATTAAATAAATAAATAAATTTATAAAAAACTATGTTTAATACTGTCCTTTCTGGTAAAAGAATGCAACTACAGGATTATTTTAAGTCTTTAATCAATGACTGTTATCACTGATATCATATTTTTCCTCCAACTAAATCTACGTCCAAGTATGTCTCTGCTAAGGACAAGAAACAAAAAAACCTACAATGATGCAACTATAAATGGTCACCTGAAATATCATGCTTACAGAATGCTAAGCTTAAAGTAATATACACCTTGAGTAAAATAAATTGCTTCATGGGAATTCCCTGGCGGTCCAGTGGTTAGGACTTGGTGCTTTCACTGCCGGGCCTGGATTCGATCCCGGTTGGGGAACTAAGATCCTGCAGGCCGCACAGTGTGGCCAAATTTTAAAAAAAAACAAAAAAACAAAAACTGCTTCACATCTGGACATGATGGAAACAACTTTGCCCTCCTCACCTTATTCATGTTGTTTTCATCAACCACATCCTTGGATATATCCTGGATTATTTCTGGACACAAGATAAGGAGAATGATTTGTAGTGGCCAAACTGCTGCTTTACGTTTGGTGCTTTCAGCAAAACCATCCACTAGGTCAAAGAGTTTTTCTGCACACTCTACGTGAAAAATATAAATATTAAATGATATAATTAGATGAGAAGAAAATCTCTGGCATTAAATTAAAAGCTGGTGCTATCCAAAAACCCAAAGGCCACATTTTTAAAAGATAAACTTGGAAGTTCACTTAACTCAGCAAATTCATTCAATTCAAGCAATGTTATATGGTCTATGTATTAGAAGAGGTTATATTGTCTATGTATTAGAACAGCTATCTTGATCCATCCTAGAAAAGTCCAAATTTTAGAATAGCCAGACTTGTATTTAGTCTCAATGTGCAGGGCCTTATGCAAAGTGTGATGTATCCAAGAAACGAAGACTGAATAGCTTCTCAAAGGGAATTACCAAAGCTCTCCAGGAGTCTATTCTCCTTCTTGCAGTTGTGTCTTGAGAATTCCAAGTGGGGATATTCCTACTTTACACACATCTCTCTAAATACAAACTAAAGCCTCAGAGCACACACAGAAAAAAGGTGCTTCTCTACACCAAAGAGCCATCAGTATCCAATCTACAACTCTAATTAAAGATCAAAGCTTCATTTCAAACTTCCTTATCCACTTGCTCAAAGGAAAAAGGTTGAGGCTAATTTAGAAATATAAGAAAAAAATAATATTTCCTATTTGACACAAGTTGGAAAGATTAAAAGCACCATAATCACAAAAATAACTTGGAAAATGACAGGTTTTTACCTCATAAGTAAGAGTTTAAAAGACAAAAACAAACAAACAAAAAAAACCAATCTTATCCTTACCAGCCATATCAGTCTGTGGAATCTGGTATAACTTTGTAAATTCATCTGGATAATTTTCTACCCAGTTCCAAAATGCCTACAAATAACAAAACATATGTTTTTATGTCATATTTTCTTAATATAGTAAATAAAATAACATATGCCTCCAATTATATCACAAAATTCTAATTTCCTTCAGAAGAATATTGCAATGCAGTCTTCCTAAAAATTAATGTGAAATTATCACTCAAGTCACAACTCCTTGATTCAAAATACTGAAGACAGCAACACTTATAACCAAATATTAACAAAACTTTAATATCAAAGAGGTTATTACTTACCTTTTCCAGGCTATTTATAACCGCTAATTGTGCAACTTTCTTTAGGGCTTTAAATTTAAATGCTGTTTCTGGAGAAAAAAAAAAAAAAAAGTTTTACAATTAACTCTAGTTTAATTAGTTAACACAAATACAACTAAGAGCTACTGGTAAAAATAACTTTCCTTTTATATACAAACTGTTGTTCCAGTATTATTTATAAGCAATGTAAAGGTAAAGATAATTAGTATAAGCCAAAACCTCACTGGTTATGTCCACTAAAGACCAAACTGAACCTTGAACTTCAAAGGTTGTTGTGAATTTTTCCCTTTGTTTTGTTTCTAATAATAACTACATTTTTAAAAACTGGATAAAATACACGGTCATTGTAGAAAATTCAAAAAATACACAGCAATCTAAGGGAAATTTAAAACATTATCTATGATTCTACCATTCAGAGACAATCACAGTTAACAGTTTGGTGAATTTTCTCCCTTCCCTTTTCCTATGCATGTATAAGACAAATACATTTACCATAACTGAACAAAACCTGTTCATATCAAACCTGTTCTTTACATTTCACATCATATCCCCAACTTTTTCCATATCATTAAAAATTCCTCATACATATATTTGATGGCTCTATATACAATAATAACTATTACTTGAACAATTACAACATGCCAGGTATTTTCAATCTAATATATTTAATTCTTTCAAAATCTTAATGCTTTCAGGTATTACAGATGAGCCAACTGTGTTTCTGAGGTTACAGATCTAATAAATGATTGAATTGGGCTTCAAAGCCATAGTCTTTTCAGTAATACGCTTTGATGTCTTTCAGAATATTTAAGTCACTGTATTAAGTCACTGGTTATTTAAATATTTTCCAATTGTTGCATATTATTTCCAATACTGCACTATTATAAGTAACATTAATACTTTTATATCCAAGTCTTTTCCACATTCCGATTATTTCTTTAAGGCACATAAATACCTAGAAAAAGAGCTGTCCAAAGAGATGAATATTTTTAAGGCTCTTGATAAATATTGCCAACCTGATTTTCAGAAGGGTTGGGCCAAAGGCCACTCCCACCAAGCAGCATATGAAAGTGCCCTTATCACATCCTTGCCATCATTAAATGTGTTCATTTCTTTTATTCTGCTAATTTGATTGTTCAAAGCAGTAGAATGCATTGTTAAAATAAGACTAAACATTTCTCCATATAAATATATTAGATATTTTAATTTCCTTTTCTGTAAATGTATTGTCCACATTTATACAAAGATTTATATCTGGAAAAGATGACCCTTCTATAAACTATATTACTGGTAACAGTCTCTTGGCAGAGAACTCCCCATATGGACTTTTAATGAAGGGATGCAGGTACTTAATACAATTACATAAATATCTTTATAAGATAGAGATGAGTCTACAAGTTATAAAATTGTCTAAATAATCCTTTAAAAGTCACTTTTTTTCCTGGACTTGGAAATGAGCAGCTTGCTCTCCAAGTCAGTTTTAAAACATACCCTTCCAACCTTCTTTGCTCTTGCTCTCCTCTGACTTCCAAACAAAAGCATTACACTTTACAGTGCTCTTGAGTCTTTTTGCCTTCCTATGTTCATCAACTTTACCTTTATGACACTTTAAATGTGTTATACACAGTAGTCTATTCTCAATTCCAATGTATAAATATTTTATTACTCCAGCTCTACAAGTTTCTGACTGGATACCCTACCAATACCTCAAACTCAATAGATCTAAAACTGAATTTATTATTTTCCTGGCCACCTTCTTCTCTGCTTTAACCAGCTTGCTCTGTAACACTTGGTGATACCTCCCTTTAACATCACATACCTAAATTAATCACCAAAAGCTATGCAATGTATTCTACTTCCTAAATACCATATCTAATTGGTCCCCACCCTACCCCATTCCATCCAGACCTCCACTATCATTTCTACCTCACGTTACTATACAACCAAGTCCCAGAAGTTCATTTAACTTTCTATCAAATCATCCTGCAAATTTCAAGCAAAGTGGCATATCTAAAATAAAATACTGATCAAGGTAATTTCCACCCAAAAGCCTCTGCATCACTTCCCATGGCCACTAAAATAAAGCCTAATAACCTAATAACAGTTAGGTACTTTGGTTCTACAGACACACAGATGTGACCCTGCCACTCAATAGCTGTATGACCTTGTAAGTGTTACTTAAGCCTCAGTTTCCTCATCAATATAGGGGATGATAATAATAATATCTGTTTCACAGGGTTACTGTGAGTATTGATGAGAAAAAGCACGTGAAGAGCACAGCGTGACATCTGGCATATACTGAAAATGCAACAAGTGTTACTATGTTTTTATTAATATGATCTGACCTACTCTTGTACCTCTCTATATCTTGCTCTTTTCCTCTTAACATCTCCCACCCCCAAACCCATAGATACTTAATCTCTCACTTTATGCTCACTCTATTTAGCTTTGCCACACTGCTTTGCAAATAATCTGATAATATATTTGTCTCATAAACCAGGCCATGAGCTCCAAAGGGAGAGATTCAATACTTTATTAATCTTTGTAAGCCCGGCACTTAGCATGGTTCCTTACATACAGTTTCCCAACAAAAGCTGCTGAATCGAATTTAAAACACATCACTACTTTTACTATTCCATATTACAGGAAGTTTCCATTCCTTTCACCATTATTATTATCATGTAGAACCATCTTTTGCTGGTCTATCTAATATTAGCTTTATATTTCACATTTATCAGTATAAACTCTAAATTTATGATCATAAGGAAGCTGCATTCAGTGGGGATAACTTACCACAATAAAAAGAAAGTAATTTATCCACACACTTAGTTTCTCTCATTTGTGCATGGAGAACCATCTCAATTAATTATTATGGATTAAACATTTCTAAGAAAACTGATCTTTTAAACAAACAAACAAAATCCACAGGCACCCTGGACTAGATTTCCCAAATGTCACTGAACAGTTATGAAAAAGAAAAATCACAAAACCCCACTTACATTTCTTAAATATTATACAAAGATTAAATCTCTAAATATTACCATTCACTTCCTTAACTTTTCAATGTTTAATGATAAATATTAAAATCTTGAAATTTCAACTGACTTGAGTGGTAGTTTATTATAATCTAAAATAATTGCTGCCCACTTGTCCGTATCTTGACATAATAGTTAAAATGATCCATTTTTCCTTTATTAAAGTTACTAAAAAGTGATTTAACTGTTGCTTGGTTTTATAATGGTAATGATCTAAAATCACAAATTCTGAACAAGGTAATATAGCTGGAACACAGCCTTATAGTATTCATCTATATAGGTACAGCCTTTTTACATCTCTGGTGAATAGTTGTTGAGTTTAAAGCAAATGTTAAGAAAACTAAACATGGTATTTTGAAAACTACACACTGTAGAACTGTTGAGGGTTTCAAAGTTAGTATAACTAAATTTCCTTTTAGGTCAGACATTAAAAAACATTATTGACAATTCCTATATCAATATACAAAGTAAAATAAAAATGAGTGTGAATCATATACTATAAGGTTCCACATTTAAATTAGCCAGGATCCAATATTCCATAAAATTAAAATACAATTTTTGTGAAATGAATTTAGGTATTTATACTCAGTTTATTAATAATACTCAACGATATTTGATTTATATTAACACATTCCTGCTTACCACAAAAATTCTCTCAATTCCTTCTGATAGTTTATTTCAATCAACATAATCATAGAAAGCACTTTCCAAAGCTTTACAAACACACGTTAGGCATTATAACATTCCCATGTGTGACTACTACTGACATGTTCTACAAGGAAGCAAAACTAAGCACTGAAAGAGTGAAAGACTTTGTAATGCTATAAAGTCAGTCAGTAAGTCCGTAACAGAATTGAAAACAGAATGTCAGAAATGAGATTCCCGACTCAATTTCTCCTCTCATCGTAAGACCACAATCTTCTGGTTCCATCTGCAATGAAACTTTTATATCCTGCTAAGCTATCTGCTTTTAGCACTACCAATAGCTAAACAAATAACTTCTATAACCTACTCGCTACCCTCAAGAGGTGAAATTCTAGAAAAATTAAATAACAGCATCCTCACATTCTCTTTATTAAAAGCAAAAATTGTAGTTGAACAAAACTTTCCATTGCCAAGACTTAAGATACTAATTTTTGCTAATGTATTGTTTTCAAAGGTTCAAAAATTACTGAACCATAAAGTATTACTGTCCATTTCTCAAGGACATTTGCACTATTAAATCCACTTTGATGTTCTAGCTCAACACAATTAGTATAATTAGTACATTCAACATACTGGTTTTTCACCCACAGTGATTAATTTCAGATATATCATACATTTAAACTTACCCTTCAGGAGTCGTTTTAATTTTGCACAATCCACATTGATATACTGTAACAATTCTATATCATGAACATCAACATTGTCTTCTGAACAAACAGTCAATTCCTGTAACCTGAAAAGTAAAAACCAAAAATAATTTATCAACTGAAGTCTTAGGATAGTCTGAAATTCTGAATTCAACAGACTCTTCTCACCCTAATGATGAGTTTATAAGAGAAAATACACATATAAAAATAAGAGAATAAATTTTTTATGAAAATCTAAAGGAACATAACTAATTCAGGGGCTGTGACAAAAGAAATAATCCAGAAAAAGATAAGAAAAATAAAAAAAGATAAGAAAAATTAAGTGAATTTCTTAGCAGTTTAAACATCTATATTTTATAGATGTTTAAACATCTTATAAGATGTTTAAAGATGTTTATAAGAAACATCTTATAAGATAAGAAAAATCCAAAAAAAGATAATCCAGTAAACTTCACAATGTACATCAAATCACCATGTTGTAAAATATACAGAATTTAATATACAGAATTTTTATTAAAAAAAAATCACAGCATGCTGATAACTGTTGAAGCACAGTAAGACATGGTATTTGAAATACTTTCTCTCTGCTATGTGTATTTTAAAATTTTTTCTATAATATAAAATTCAAATTTCAAATTATAAGTTAAAAAAAGATAAATTTTATTAACCTCTATTCACATCAACTAGACTTCAGAAACATGAATGACATTTTATCTACATTCACAGGATACATTTACTTTGTATTAAAAAAAATGAGTAAGCCTTTATTCACTGCGCTTTTCAGTCTGTACGTGTGCTTACGTGATTATTTAATTAGTGTCCCTCTCTCACAGAACTTAAGCTTGTAATGACAAAAATCTTTCTAAACTCCAAATTTCCCTCTTATTAAATATGAAGTTACCAAAAATGTAGAAAAATTTAGCACTTAACAAAAATATAGATGTTTAAACTGCTAAGAAATTCACTTAAGCTTAATAAATAAAAGAGGTTAAAGTTTTCTTCTTTTTTTTTCACTAACAACCACAGAGGTCAGCTTTTCAAAGTTGGTACTGCTAATCTATTGTGTGTGCTTCCTAATGAAGCTTGCTTATTTCAATTAATAGATATCAAAAATGTAAGCAATAGAATGAAATTACTAATTTTCATAAATGCAGAGAGAGATGTGTGAAAAAGCACAAATAGTACATTAGTACATGACCTTATTCAAAATATTAGCTCAAAGTATAACCATTTCAGTATAATTTAAAATTGACATTAATCATCACACTAAACCTTCAGCTGCTAAAAATGAAATCAATGCTATTTCTTCCTTCTCAAATTCCTCTTTCACTCACTTTAGCCCATAGATGTATAGCTAACATTAAAATTATTCTAAGCACTTACACTAATGTTCTTCTTATCATCAGGGTGAGAAAAGCTTAGCAGTTCACACTGGGAATGAGAAGGTCCTCAAAACTGATTTACATGCTACAAATTCCACAGCTGCTGCAAAGAGCCTAAAAATATGGAATATGACTCCTTAAGAAACACAACTTAATAAATCAGCAACACCAACTTTTGAAAAGCTAACTCTTGTGGTTGTTTGTGAGTGGCTGTGGTTGTTTTATAGTCCAGTTTTTACCACAAGGAAGGAACATTCTGTGAATTTATAAGGCAGAGAAATCAAATAAAGGGTATTCTTGGCAAAAGAAATGAAGTGGAAAACCTATCACTAAAACATCTAGAAAAACTAGGTAAACTGAACAACAACAAAAAGATATTTTAAATGTATAGAAATAAAGCAAAACAAACACTAAGTACCCACCCAAGTCCAGAAATGGAAAGGAAACTGAAAACCGGAGATGGATTTGAAGGCATGATCTAGCCCACAAAAGAAGGGTGAGAGTCAGAGTTTTTGTCTCTCCTTAACCTAGGGGTCTGGGGCTAAAAACATCCACACGGGACTGGATACAAAGTCCTGTACCCTCATAATGCAGAGAGTAGAACCAGGGGCCTGCATAAAACATGGCTAGAAAGAGCTACGCACTTCCTTAAAAAAAGAAAGAGACACTGAAAGAGAGACAGAGACATAGAGAAAAGAGAGGGAGGGGGGAAAATCTACCAGCACAAGAAGTCTGTCTGCTCTGCCTAAGCTTTGGGTAGGGGAAAAAATCACCCAGGGCTGTCACCTTACAAGGGTTTGAGGCCCACATCTGTACTACCCATACAATCTGGGGCTGAGAAATTAACAAAAATATAGGTCCAGAACTGGGCACTTGGCAAAAGCAAATGCAAAACCATCACTAGGATACTCCCACAGTCCCAGGCTACAAGAGATTCCTAAAGAAAATACAGACTGCACTAAAGATAAATTTGCAATCAAAGGTTTACAAAACAGAGAGAAAAAATTCACTGTGAATGACAGCTGGCACACACAAACAAATGAGATTATTTAACAATCTTAAAGAGAATATATAATAAGTATGTTTTAAATAACTAGACATATAAGAAGAAATTTTAAACTATTAAAAACAATAAGAAACCATTTTAAAAAAACAGCAGATTTGTAAAAGAATCAAACAGAACTTTCAAAGTCATTGAGTCTTCTGCTTCTGGTATATGTCAAATTAGGTATTTTTCAGGACCCTCCAACTACAAAACAATTAGATCCAGTGCATTGTATAATAACTCTGTGGAGAAAGCAGCTAATGCTCTACATAAAAGAGTACTATGAGCCACAGAACATGGTATACTTCAGCAGAATAAAAAAGCTATCTTATGATCTATAACTCATATTATTCCCTTAAAGAAAAGCAAAGGACAGAAATATCAAAAGCTAATGTTAATCCTAAAAGAGAAACATCCATAGACAGGTAGAATGGTCAAGCACAACAAATTTTCATGATACTGATTCATCTAGTACATACGAAGTATAAAATCAATCTTCAGAAAGAACTGCCATTCCAGTTCCTTGCATATTTTGTCACCTAATGCTACGACAGCAGTGTCACAGGATAACCCCATCTCAATTAAACCATCATAATGGTTTTTTAGGTAAGTGACCCTCTGATAAGATCAGCTCCTATTTCTGGCACCAACTAAATGAAACAGCAAGTGTAGTTGTCTGAAACATGAATTTCATAGATCCCATTTCTGAGCAGTCTGTCCCCTGAAAGCTAAAGAAACTGGCTTATTCTGGAGACATTTAACTTCTACTCTGCAAACAGTGAACGAGATTCAGGAAATACCCAAAAGTTGTCTAGTTTTACACGTGCCAATGCTGCAAAATAAAACCTTTGGTGACCAGAAGATTTTTAGAGTTTTCAGAGGTGGCACATTTGCTGTGTTTTATTAAAGCAATTCATGTTTGGATAGACTAAAAAACATTTTACCCTTTTGATCATTTTCTACCTTCAATGTAAGATTATTTCAAACAGTAAGACTGGTCTAGTAGTCACCTAAACAAAGAAAGGGTTTGGTTTGGTTTTTTATCACTTTAATGCATCCTATTACCTAGGTGTTTGCTACCTTGCTGCTTCAACCAGTGTACCATTTACTCAGAATATGAGATGTTAACACTCAAGAGATTTCATGAAGACATTGTTCTATTGTGTAACCATTACCCTACATTAGCAGTCATATTATAACATTAGATAAAATTTTAATTTTCTTTGCACCACAATTCTGATGAGAGGTTGGAAGAATACTGTTGCCCAGCATCACCATCAAAGAAATGCCATTTTTTATTAAAAAGACTGCAGGATTTTGAAGTTAGCCAATTCCGCCTAAAAACCACAGCACAAATTCGCAAACTATGATGTATGTTCTCATTCACATCTGTTGGAAAACAACATAAGAATGAACTAAGCTAATGGACATCCACTCCTCACACAACACAGACAAACCAAAGATGCAGGTGCCATTAAGCACTCTGCGTTAGTCTTTGATCCACCGAATCACTAGGTGATTTACGTTATACTTCCTACTTGGTCTTAATTAGGGACCCATTTGACTCTACTTGCATGAGAAAGGCAAATCGTCTGCATGAAATTAAGATCCAGAGTTACCTGCTACCATCAGCTACAGTTCTATATCCATTTCTCCATCTCTAGCATTATCACAATGAATGATCACATGATGATTTCTAAGCATCAAAAAAAGCTTAAATTATACTTATCATGCAATTTTAAAGCACAGCAGTGGATATTATAAAAAGGATTTCATCAAAATGCAGCTAACACAGCAGTACCAGGAAGCAGCCAGGCACAATAAAACAGACAGACTCTGAAGCCAGCCCGACTTCGAAGTTTGGGGTCCTCTGGTACTTGGCACAGCACCTTGATAACTTCTTTAGTATTAGTTTGCTTACCTATAAAATGGGGTGTCACCTACATTTCAGGGATACTGTGAAGATCAAACAGCATAGCACATGCTGTAAATATGCTCAACAAATGGGAGATTTCACAGTTCATACACTTAAAATACAGTTCACTTTCTAGAATTACTCATTTCCTTGTGCTTCCACATTGCTGGTTTGGTTTTTTTGTTTTGCTTTGTTTTTTGATAACTTAGGAGCTTGTGATAAGGATCAGAGCGTTAAGATCATTAGAATTCTGACTACTCACCAATTATTCTGATTGACTAATTTCATTACAAGGAATAATACGTTAAAAAGCCAAACCCAAAATTTATATCTATCAATAGTATTAAAAAAAAAAAAAAAAAAGGCTGGTCATGGGTGACATTTTTTTCCTAAAATTTAGACTTTCAAGTTTATCATAGTACTCACATTTAAGTATACCCACCAATAACACAACATTACAAAATAAAAATTTCAAAGAAATCAATGTAAAAAATTTCAACAGAAGCCCAGGTTAAACTCATTTCTGTCAACTTTTTACTTTTACGTAGACGAATTTTATATTACTTACAACATTCCTATGTAAATTTACACACTAACCTGGTAGAAATTCGACTAAAGACTGCATTGAAGTTGTTACAGCTGAGAGAAAATAAAACCCCAGAGGCAGAATTCCGAAGTTCAGCTGCATGTTGGTTTCCCTCACGACAAGTGTGAAGAAAATGGCAGATTTCTGGCAGCAACTGTTTGACCAGCATCGTTTCATCTAACCTCATCGTGTCCTTTGGTTGCTAAAATAGAAATAATCACATAATTCTTAAACTTACGTGTAAATATTTTCTATTATGGAAAATTTCAAACATACATAAGCGATGAAACAGAATAACGAACACCCATATACTCATCACCTAGATTCCACAATTGTTAATATTTCATCATGTTTGCTTTATCTATCTACAATTAGTTTAATAAAGAGGGTGGTTCCATCTTTCACTTCTTAATCACAAGAAAAGTCCAGGTACTCCCATCCATCCTCCTCAGCACCCCAATTTCTGCTTGTTCCCCTGTTCATCAAATCCCTACATAAGCCCTTCCCTTCCTGGGAATCCCTAGCCTATTGTGAGTCCTAAATAAACTTTACGCATATTCACTGGTGAGTGCACTGTGTCATCTGTCTCAACATCCAAATTAATTCCTGGGTGAGCAATCACATCTACCTTTGGGCAGACTGACCAAAACAGACAGATATTACTTATTACAAATAATTTTGTTTTGGTTTAACCATTTCAAAGTAAATTACAAACATCATTACTTCACTACTAACTTACTTCGGCATCTCTAAAATTTAAGAAAATTCTCCAATATAACTTCAATGCAATCATCACACCAAGGAGAAAAAAAAAATTCCCTTAGATCAGCTAATACCCAAACCATAACCAAATTTCCCCAATTGCCCCGTAAATGTCTTTCATAGCTGTTCTTGTTTTATTCAACCAGGATCCAAAAAAGGTTCACAGATTGCAGCATGATTGTAACATTCCTTTAGTCTCTTTATCCTAAAACTATTTTCCCCTCACACACCATATAGATCATTTTTATTTTCCATAACACTGACTTTTTTTAAGAAAATAGACCAGTTGCCTTACAAAATGTTGTATATTATTGATCTGATTATGTCTTAGTGGTGAAACTTGTTCTTCTAGTTGTTATATTTTCTGTTAAGCTGGAATCTAAATATAACAGTCTGATTAGATTTAAGTTAAACACTAGGTAGAATTCACTACAGTTTGTATTACATCACATCAGAAGTACATAATGCCAGGTGGTCTCTCTGTTAATGACACCAAGTTTGATAACTTTGGTGTTAACACTGAGGTTTCTACTTTGTAAAATAAATCTCTACAATTAACAAAACAGCCAATGGATAAGCTACCCTTAGGTGAAAATAGACTGTTCCACATCAGTATTTTGCCTAATGGCTTTAGTATCCTTATATGAAGGACAATTTTGATAATATCAAGCATAATGACAAAGAACAAATTTTTGTAAGTGTGCTATGATTAAATCTGTAATTGCATTCCAAAAGCTTTCAGATGCAGATACACTGAAATATTTGGACAGTAAATAAACAGATATCACAAAAACCTGCAAAATTTGAGTTACAATGCTCTTTCTTATTTATAGGCTAACCAGACAATACAGGTGTTGAAACCAACTCCAATTAATATACAAATAAAAATTATAGAAGTGTTCAATCTTTTGAATAATGGTCATATATACAGGATCAAAAATACTTAAGATTCCTCAAATTCTACAAAATTTTACTCATAAAATTTTGGTTTTAATCATGATATTGATAAGTATTTGTTCACTTTCATTTAGCTAGTTCAACTACTAATATGATAAATATGTACTATAGGGCTCAGTTCTTAAACTATCTCAACTTACTTTGATCTAAAAAGGAAAACCAATAACCAACAAGGACCTACTGTAAAAAAAAAAAAATTTTAATAAAAAATAAAATAAATAAATAAGTAAAAAGGAAAATCAGGACACAACCATAAAGTCATTGAAGGCAATCCAGAAAAACACAGCTGTTCAATAATATGAATAGTATTATTTTTAATTATAAATTTAATTTAAAAATTTATACATTTTCAATAGAGCAGAGCAAGCTAATATATATTTTATGTATTATAAAAGCTGTACCATGCCCACTTAGTAGGGATTCAATTAAGCTATCTCCAAAGAGTATCAAATTAAACAGGGGTCAATGATATCAGTGATCATTATCCAAAATACCTTTACCACTACCTCTCAATTATAAATGTTAATGGAGAAAAGATGTAGAACTGAAGAGGCAATGAACCAGCCTACCCCCAATCAAACATGGGTGTCACTGATATACTGGCATCTACAATCAAAGTAATAAGACCACTACAAAGAATTGATTCAAGAGAAGTTGAAAAATTGTCCACCTTCAAAATTCCATCATCCTATTTAACAGCTTTTTTGCTCTTTCACTCTATTTTACAAATGAACAGCCCATCACAAATTAATACATAGCACAAAGCTAAAACAGAACTAGCTTGTCCTCAATTTAAGAAGAAAACTTATAAGCACTATCGCACAATTTTGGAATGTGGACGAGGGTCAATAAAAGAATTTAAAACATTATGCTTAGGTTTTGTGGCCTATAGTCTTAAATATTATACTTCTCTTCCCTAAGGATACATCATTGTGTGAATGTAATTATTTTTTCCAATTCCCTATCCTACCCCTTTTCCAACTCCCTACACTACCCCTTCTTTAAACACTTTGTTCTCTCTGTTCTCAATTGATCAGTCCTCATATGTCAAAGTCCCTTCCCATCTAGTTTTACTATAAAGAACAATTATAACATATGTGGAAGAGAGAAGCAATTCTGAATAAAAGCAAAAGATGGGTCAAAGGAAGAGAGATTATAATCTCAGAAGAAATAAGTTAACCCCAATACATATTGAATAGACAGATCTTTAAAATGGAGGTATTAAATTTATATATTTATGTAAACTCCTACCATTTTCCAGGAAGAATTAAAGCTACTGAAGTATAGAAGCACTATGCTTTATACAACAGAAACATTCTTGGGGACGTCCCTGGTGGTCCAGTGGTTAAGAATCCACCTTCCAAGGCAGGAGACGCAGGTTCAATCCCTGGTCAGGGAACTAAGATCCCACATGCTGAGGGGCAACTAAGCCCGTGCAACACAAATACTGAGCCTGCACGCCGCAACTACTGAGACCGCGCATACTGGAGCCCACGCACCACAACTAGAGAGAAGCCTGTGTGCAACAACTAGAGAGAAACCCGCCTGCAACAACTAGAGAAGGCCGCACGCCGCAATGAAGAGCCCGCGCACCGCAACGAAAGATCCTGCATACCGCAACGAAGATTCCGCATGCTGCAACTAAGACCCGACGCAGCCAAATAAATAAATAACCAGAAATATTCTTGAAAAATTTCTAAGCAAGTCATGGTTGAAAACTCTGAGATAACTATTTAGAGGAAACATGAAAAACAACTGTTTTGTACTCAACTACTCCTCCACATATCTATTTTATATGTTCATATTTACATAACAAGTGTTCTTAAGGTAGAATCTATCACAGCAATAGTAATAGTTTTAATTTTTTAAGTTCTCTTTTACATAGATTTGAAAAGTAAAATATAAAATCAGATTCACACAGGGGGAAACAAGATTCTCTTGGTCTTTAACATCACATTCTTTGACAGCTAAGCAATGCCACAGGCCTAACCAACTGGAGAAATCAGTTAAATGAAATAGTGACTTTTCCACAAAATTTTTTCTAGAAAACTTGAGAGAGAGAGAGATGTGACTCAAGCTTAACACTTTATAAGTAATCTTAATATCTATTTAATTTACAAAAGATGAGAATATAATTTTTTCTTGAAAACTTCTCTATGCTACCCAGACAGCTCTGTTAACAAAATTCATTTTCATGTCTTAGACAAAAAGTCCATGACTCTTCTCCTTGTCCACACCTATGCTTCAGGACATCAGATCATTCTCAAAACTGAATGCACAAAACCTGCCTATTCAAGAATAGATTTACTCACCCCAGCAAGACATTTTTCCAGTGTATCCAATATAATCAACTGAGAGAGATATAAATTTTTTTCAGCAGCTTCTCCAAATATTCTCTAAAAGAAAAGATATTCAGAACACTAAAAGTTGGTTATTACTCTCCACTACAAATCAGCACACATCTGAAAAGTGAGGGGCTAAGGATCAAGAAAATCAATAATCATTGTATCTCCCAGATTATACTATATTTAAATCTATTATTTCTGATTTTATCCTAATGCTCACACAAAATAAATTCTCAGGCAAACAATCTGTCATCAGCCTGCCACAGTAAAAGATACTCTGGGTTATACTTTAAAAAATATGTAGTAAATGCACTTTGAAACAAACAGCAGTAAAGAGATGGTAACATTAGGAAAATCCCATGTTCTGTTATTTTTTAAGTAAAATTTAGATTTGAACAATATAGAAAAAATATGTAGGATTTAGGTACACATATAGATCTTTACCAGAATCTTGAACTGAACATTTAACCACACTTTGATGCCACAAAATAATCAAAGCCTAACTCTTACAGCAACAAAATGCTGTAACACCAATTAAAGCGAGTTTTAAGCATTCACTATCTTTAAATCAAATACTACACTATTAACAGAAGACTATGGTTCCCACAATTCAGTTTACTCAATAAGCACTAAATGAATGCCAATATCTCAATACTGTTTTTGTTTTTAAAAGAAGGGTCCAAATACTGAAACATTTTCAATATGAGAACATGGCCACTTATCTATAAAAGCAAAGTCCTATCTGTATGACCCACACACTATGCAACAGAAGCGTTCCATAAAATCTTAAATGTATTTCTGTAAGTCACTTTACATATTTATAAAAGGTCCTTTTTTCAGAAAATCTTAATTTTTTTCCATAAAGAGAAAATATGATTGCCCAGTCCTCCAGTTTACCAATTTTGTAAGCCTGGGGTATCTTCCAATCAACTTTTTCAAAAGAAAACACACCAAAGATGATGTGACTATGAAAATGGTACTGATTTTCACAATCTACAACCAGAAATCAGTTTCACTGCTCAGTGCAAACAGTATAAATTGTGGTTATAAGTGCTCAAAACAAGCAGAGCAGTTTGGGGTTAATCAAGAAATATCCAGATCGGTTGTTCTGGACTGAGTATGAAGGAGATTTTAGATAGAAACTGACACAGAGGAAAGAATCACCAGACAGCAAGAGGAGAAATAATATGTTCAAAGGTACAGAGAGAAAATAGTTGGAGTACCTTGAAGTTTAGGGAATGTAAACAGATTTTATGAAACAGGAAAATAAGAAGCAATTATGAGCTTTTGACAGTGGAAATACTTGATGAAGTATTTGAGGAAAACTTTCAACACAGGTTCTCTACCATGGAATCTTTCACAGGTTACAGGACGAAGGAAATAAAACAGCATCTTCACAAAAGCAATCTCACATTTTAGGACTACAAAGTCATATTTTATTTAGCATCTACTTAAGACTGGGACAATCTGATATGTAAATATTCAAATGAGAAGCTAAGGAAAAGATTTTAATAGATTACTATGGTCAATTTAAATATGACAAAATCTGTATGAAATCCTAATTCCAGAAAAATGATATAGATATAGGGTCACAAATAAGTAGATATAGGGTCACAAATAAGCCAAGTATCTAAGAAAAAGAATTAAAATCTAAAAAGAAAGTTAAAAGGTTACCTGTGCTCATCCATAAATTAAGATGAATGTTTATATCCAGGGTCCACAGAAAATGACTTTACATATTTCAAGATATGCTGTTCCAAAGTTTAAAATAAAAAACAAACCGAATTCTCCCATAAAACAGTAATGCAAACACTCACCATATTGTTAACATTCTTTAAGATAGTGGTGAGGCCGCTTATAACCAAAGAAAACTTGTATTTGGAAATATTGATAAGACATTCCTTGTTGTGTTCGGTACTGACTTTGGTATGTGTGTTCTGCTGTCCTGTTTTTATTGGAAGCTGAGGAAAAAAAAAAAAAATGTTAGCTTACATTTTAAAATGACTACCGAGAACTCTATTTCTCATTGAAAATCATGAGATATTAGGAAAATTTTATCAACCACAATTACCTATATTTGTATCTCAAGCTCCAATTTTCAATATATAAAGGAATTTATAGCAAATCTAAAATTCTTTAGAAATTTCAATTTTTGCAGCTTTCTTTCTAGAAGTCATAAATCTCTATCTACCAAATTAAATCTTCACCCAGCACTATGTAAGACAGAATGATGACTCACAGAAATAGAGCTACTTCCTTGTAGCTAAAAATTATTTCAGAGAAATATGTCTGCAATAAAATGCAATCTTTTCTTTTATATATTGAACTCAAGCATTAAAAGAACAACAGACCCAGAAAATCTATGCCTTAGACCTCTAGTCAATAATGGCAAATAACAGCAGATTGTGCAGAAAAGAAAACAAACTGTATAGCCTGGAATATACATAGTAAGACTGATTCAGGTAAGATAATCACCGTCAGGTACACAGCTGAGGGAGTAACAGAACAACAAAGAGATAAATCTCATGGAAAAAAATATCTTTTAAGGGAGATATTATATTTATATTTACCTATATTTATCTGAGAATGAACTAAGTGGCACTACCAGGAAGTTCATCTCTACCCTGTTTAAGAGCAGCATTCTGTATTGAAAGCATCACGAATATCTTTACTGTTTAAATATTAGATCCTGCTAACACTAATACAGAACACTGACGAGGTTCCTCCGTGAAGAAACAAACCTGTGTCCAGCTTCCTCATTTTTAAAATGGTGCAACAAAAGGTGGAAAGAGACCAAGCAGCATGCCCAAGTTTGCTTAGTCAGTTAATAATGTGACTAATTTGATGGTAAAGAAATACTAAATAAAAGAGGGGAAGCATGTTTAGGGTTTAGAAGATAGGGCAGAACAGAAGCTACAGAATTACATAATGTTACAACATTATGGAGAGAAAAAATTCTGAAAGACCGAAAAAAGAGGACTGTAGAAGATGGCAGTGGCTGCACCAAGAGGAAACTGTAATGTAAACTGTGGACTTTGGGTGATTATGACATGTCAATGTGGGTTCATCAATTGTAACCGAAGTACCACTCTAGTGGGAGATGCTGATAATAAAGGAGTCTGTGCATGTGTGGAGGCACAGGGCATATGGGAAAACTCTTTACCTTCCACTCAATTTTTCTGTGACCCTAAAACTGCTCTAAAAAATAAACTGTTAAAAAATGCAAAAAAAAATGCAAATAAATATACATAAGATCTTTTACATTTGATATTAAGAAAATTAAGAATTGTTAATATCCTTAAAAAGAGAGACAGAGAGAAAAGATGGCAGTGGCTGCAATGTAGCTTGTGAACCTCCCCAAACCCCTCTGTGAGGGTTCATTTTACATGGCAACTTGACTGGATCATAGAGCACACAGATATTTGGCTGAACACTATTTCTGGGTGTGTCTCTGAGGGTGTTTCCAGATGAAATTAGCATTTGAATAGGTGGACTCTGTAAAGCAGTTTGCACCCCGTCCAATGTGGGTGGGCATCAGCCAATCCACTGAGGGCCTGAATAGAATAAAAAAGGCAGAAGGAGGAAGAATGGGTCCCTTTTGCTTAACTACTTAAGCTGAGACATTGATCTCCTGCCCTTAGTGTTCCTGGTTCTCAGGCCCTCAGACCCTTCTATCTCCCCTGTATTGGTTCTGTTTCTTTAGAGAACCCTGACTAATACACCCCCTCATAAAATAGCAAAGAAGCTAGAATCGCAAAACCCATGGACCATATATCTACATCAAAACTAGGGGACAAGGCACCCCACAATAACCAAAATACAAGCAGCAAATACGAACAAACCACTTACAGCTACAAAACTGGTGTGGTATAAGCATCTGTGCAAGAGACAGCAGAGGGAAGCAGAATGTTTGATGGGTCTGACAAGGAAAATCCCCAAACTGCATTAGATCCTCAGTGAAAAGTACAGCAGGACAAGTTTAGAAGCTTAGCTAAAATACAGGGGTTTTTGTACACATGGCAATTGGCACATGTGTGCAAAAGGTCTATAATAAAGTCTGAAAAGAAGATAGCACACTTTAAACCATCACTGTCTAATAGAACTTTCTGTGGTTAGGATATTATACTATATCAACAATGCTCATTACAGTAGCCACTAGCCATATATGGCTATTAAGCACTTGTTATGTGGCTAATGCAAATGATGAATCAAATGTTTAATTTTATTTTAATTTATTTTACTTAAATTTAAGTAGCCATTGTACCCACTGGACAGCACAGTTCTAAACTAACCAGCTAAAGAAACACTTCCTTCAAGGATGAAGCCCATGCTGAGAAGAAATTGCTGAGATTCACTCCAGACTGAAACAAGAACAACAGGGCAAAAGAAAAAGATCCAGATAAAGGTGGAAGAGAGGAAGGAAGCCAAGAGAGCTCACAAAGAATGCGATGACGTATTCGTTTAATTTCATGAAAGCAACAGAAGAGCTCCAGAGCCATGAAGATAGAAATTATCCTGGCCCACATTTCTCTCCTACCAATTCAGGAAAACTAATTTCACATAAAATTGAGCAACAGAAAACACTGTAGTCAAATCATATGTGAAGTTATTTTGAGAAAAAAGAATAAGAGACAGAATAACATTGCAACAGAAAATGAAAACACGCCAAAAAGATATGATCACCAACAGATGAAACTGTAAATTATTAATTCAAAATGAGCCAAGAGAAATTTTTTTAAATGATTAAAGATATGAAATAACAAATTAGAATTACAAATAAAAATAAGTTGACAAAACTCAGGAAAGAATTAGAAAAAAAAAGAAAAATCATTTCAGAAGTGAAGACTAACCAGAAGATATTAAAGAGTGAATAAAACAAAATATAGGGCTTCCCTGGTGGCACAGTGGTTAAGAATGCGCCTGCCAATGCAGGGGACATGGGTTCAAACCCTGGTCCGGGAAGATCCCTCAAGCCGCGGAGCAACTAAGCCTGTGTGCCACAACTACTGAGCCTGTGCTCTAGAGCCCGCGAGCCACAACTACTGAGCCCACGTGCCAAAACTACTGAAGCCTGCACGCCTAGAACCCATGCTTCACAACAAGAGAAGCCACCACAATGAGAAGCCCGTGCACCGCAGTGAAGAATAGCCCCCGCCTGCCTGCAACTAGAGAAAGCCCGCACACAGAAATGAAGACCCAATGCAGCCAGAAATACATAATTAAAATTTATTAAAATATATATATATCTAATGCTTTAAGAGAAAAAGAAGGTAAATAGGAGGAAAATTCTAATATCAAAAAAAAAGAAAGAAAAGAAAAATGAGATGGGATTTGCAATAAAGTGACAGAGAAGACAGGCAAACAAGATCCAACATATGTATAACAGGAGTCCTCAAAGAAGGAAATCAAATCAATGGAGTAGAATGAATATTAGAAACTAGACTTCAAGAAAACGTTGCTGAAATTTTTCGAAAACACTTGAAACTATATATTTAAAGGGCATACCACATACCTGGAAAAACTGACCCAGAATGACCAATACCAGGGCATATTTTAGTACAACTATTGACCTTCTGTGAACAAGAAAGAAAAAAAAATCCTTTGAACATTCAGGCAGAAAGAGAAAGCCACTTACACAAAGAACAAAAATTAGACTGTCATCAGACTTTGACAATACCATATGCTAATAGAAAATGAAATAATATTTTAATATTCTCAAGAGAAGATAAAGTAAACCAAGGATTTTATATGCAGGCAAACTGACTCCCAAGTACAATGGTGACAATCAAAGTGTTCTGAACTGTAAGAACCCAGGAAATATTGTTCCCTTAAGCCTTTCCTGAGGAATCTACTAGAGAATATACTTCAGTCAACCAAAATAACAGGAGACACATCCACATTAAGAAGGACCATTAAATACACATTTATTAAAAGAACTGAGAATAAATGACGAGAGTAAGAAAAAAAACATACTATATAATTGCTTTGTATAATGACAGTATAGATACAGTACAATTATCAAAAATGGGGAGAGGGTAGTGAGAGTATACAAAAAGTAGGATGTTTCCTGATTACCTTATGGTACTAAGAGTAAAAGGGTATTATTTTAAACCAAATGCTAGCTGAGGAGATGAGAATAATTTACTAGCTGTTTCAATATTGCTTACAGAAGAAAACCACTATATAACAACTTGCCCTCCCAAGAAAGGGAGGAAATTAGAGTACTATACAAAGGCATCAATATAAAAGTAACCAACAGAACAAAAATACAAACTGCTGGTTTGTGCTGGGTGAGCAGTGGCACAAGCCCATCACCAGATGCTTAGGTGAAAACCTACAGAGGGGGTAACTAAACACAGCAAGAGTTTCCCATGTGGCTCTCTTCAAGCTTCTCCTTCACAGTCGCACTTCAGTGGCTGGACATAGCTGGCTTCTCAGATTTCCCTAAAAGCTCCAACTTGTCTACCCATTGTCACTAATTTAGAGGATCTGACTAGTGACTCCTTCTCTGATCCTCCAATTCCCCCTTCTAGATCTTCACCCCACGAGTCCTCTCAAAATTGTATATGGTCTAATTTCCATAATAAGTCCCTTCCCACATTACCCAATCAGCTTCCCTGACTGAACCCTAATACACAAACCTTCTGAAATACCAAAAAGTATGCTGGGAGAGCAAATAACATAGACCACACAATTAAAAATGACTTAAAATAAAAGACTTGTATAAATATAACAAAAAATATGACAGAAATGAGTCCAAATTCATCAAACTATGGAACAGTCTCCAGGATATATCTTTAAGTTAAAAAAACAGGGTGAAGAAAAGAGTATACAGTATGCTACCATGCATCTAAGAAGTAGGAGGAGAAATAAATACACACACACACATCTCTTCACACATACAAAAGCAGAAGGATGAAACTTAAAAACTTTTAAGTGGTTACCTTTAGGAAGTGAAAGAAAATAAAGGAGAGGTGTTGAGGATAGAATCTATATTCCCTGGTTTTTGTAGATTTTATTTTGAAATTATGTAATTTATGTAAATATAAAATTAAATTAAAATTCTAAAAAAAAAATAGAAATCAAAAATAAACAAATGAACTGAAATTTGTATCCAAATTTTTAATGGCATAGTCACAAAGAGAAGAACTATTCTAAGTTATTTTAAATCATATTAGGTTGACTTCCTAATGGAATATACTCTAGGGACAAAAAAATGAAGATAAATCTTGATCCTGTATGTATTGTGGGATCATGGAAATGAGTGATTCGGTGATATTTTAATTCTGTCACTACTGGTGTCATTAAAAACTGCGACTCTCAGAACAGGAGAGGAACAGCAAAGTAAAAACCCTGTAGTCTTGAATTGGAACTGGAAGTATCTATATCAATTCTTAATGTAGTTTTATCTTGTATGAAGAAAATAAAATATATTTTTCTCCCTTTGTTTGCTGAAAATGCCTAAAACAACGACCAACCCTGCAGTAATGATCTTGAGATTCCATTTCCTGGTAAAAGGAATTGGGACTCCTTCAGAAAATGGCTGATTCCACATCTGAGGCAAAAAGGTACATGATGAACCTGGAACACTTTGTCATACCAGATAGCAAGAAAGTTGCCAAAGAAAGCTATCAAAGGGTCAAGTCAAAAAGACTCAGCAATAAATTTTGAGGAGGCTCCCACTGACCAAAAATGGAATAATTTGAACATTGTTAAGGACAACAATTTTAATTTATTGAAACATCAAATATGTTTTAATCCATACTTCTGCTTCCAAGGTAGAGTAATTCACAGCAAAACAGCACCTCCCTCCCCCAAACTCACACACACAAAAAAAAGAAAAAATACAAAAATCAACTGTTTAAAGATTTTAGAGAGCTACTGAAGGAATGAGGACTAGAGAGGCTAAGTTTCAGAAAAAGGGTGAACTATGGAGAAGCAAGGTGATCTTCTGCAGCTGTTTCCTCCCGCCCTGGGGCATTTGCAGAATCTGCCCCCCCCCCCAAAAAGACTCAGAAATATGCCTTTCCCAAGCAAAGTACCTCTGCTGAGGGAAAGAGGAACCATCAGAGATTCTGGTTGTCACTGAGAGCTGGAGTGACACAATTGAAGACATGAGGGAGTCTCAAATGCATAATTGGGTGGAAAATGGTAAAAAAGCTAAGCCAAAAACTTCTGAAAAGCAGAACAGAATTTCAAAATCTCACAGCCTCAGAAAACAAAGATTAGAGTACAGAACCTGCTAAAGAGAGAGGGACCCTAGTAAATACACCCAGTTCTTAATTGTACAGCCTGGAGAGTAACATCCTAAATAAACAGGGGCAAATCACAGCAAATGGAACTTTTGTACATTACAAGTAGGAGTGTAAATCAGTAATTACTTTAGAAGACTGACATTATCTGCTAAAATGGAACATATACATACAGTCATCCCTCCAAGTCTGCAGGACATTGGTTCCAGGAGCCCAGAGGATACCAAAATTTGTGATACTCAAGTCCCTTATATAAAATGGCATAATATTTGCACATAACCTACGCATACACTTACATGTACTTTAAATCATCTCTAGATTACTTATAATACCTAATAGGATATAAATGCCATGAATAGTTTTAAATACAATGCAAATGCTACTTAAATAGTTGCCAGTTGCTTGGCAAATTCAAATTTTGCTTTTTGGAACTTTCTGGAATTTTTTTTCTCCGACTATTTTTTATATGCATTGGTTGAATCCACAGGTGTGGAACCCACGGATACAGAGGGCCAACTGTACTTAGCAACTTCACTAGGTATATACCCAAGAGAAATGTGTACATATGTTCACCAAAAGATATGTTCAGCTATGTTTATAGCAGTGCTTTCATAATTTCCAAAAACTGGAAACACTCCAAATGTCTATCAACAGCAGAAATGGTTTTTAAAAATGGTATATTCAAACAAAGAAAAACTCTACAGCAATGGGAATAAATGACTTATAGCTATAAACTTTATTTCATAAATATAATACTGAGTGAAAGAAGTCAGAACAAAAGATCCCTTACTGTATGATTGTTACACAAATTTCAAAAACATGTTAAATTCAAGTCAGGATAGCAGAGACCCTTGGAAAGAGCAAGTAATGACCAGAAGGACAAGGAAGGGGAAAGAGGAACTCCTGGATTGCTAGCATTATTTTATTTCCTGATCTCTGTACTGGTTACACTACTGTGTTTACTTGGCAAACATTCATTGAACTGTATATTTACATACATTTGTGCATCTTTCCATACTTATAAGTCAATGGCAAGTTTTCTAAGTAATACATATTTAAATCCATGAGTTAATGATACTAAAAAAACAAACTGGTCACTCCTAGTGGACACAGGGGAATTTTGGTAGGCACTGCTGAGGCACTGCTCAGCTCCACATTCAGGGAAGAACTTAACTGCTGGAGGCTGTCAGTCAGCCCCTCAGGGATCGCCTCACCTGAAGAGAATGATCCTGCCCAGGTGAAAGCCTTCCTGGGCAGCCCACATCCAATGACCAATTGATAACGGCAATATAAAGGCCGGAACACCTCAGCCCAATTCTGGGAAACTCAAAAGGGCCATTCTAGCTCCAGAGCTCCCCAAAGGGGTTGGCCAAACCTGATTCTGGGCCTGCACTGTACCATGAATTCTGCATCTGCAATCCTCCCTTCTCTCAGGTGTGCATCCCAAGGGAACACCTTAGTGAACATCCTGCACTAGGCTCTCAGGGCAGATGGAGCAGGTGCTAAGATGTGAATTTAAAGCTGGCAATGAAGGAGAAATAGTAACCTCAAAAACAACTGAATTTGAAGAATATTACTAAACTATTTGAGCTCTGCGAAAAAAGAGAACAAAAGCTGACTGCCAATTAGAAGCTAAGTATGAAAGCCAGAAGGCCTCTCTGGAAGCACACAAAGACGCTCTCCTCTCCTCCAGCAGGAAGGCAAAGAAACCTCAGGACAAGAACCAGAATTATCAGAGTTTCTAGGTTCCAAAAGTTAAACTCCCAAACAAGGCAGGTCTGCTACGCCAAGATCAGAGAGCTGTGGTTGGCAAAGAATAATAAGACTCTGACACATGTAAAGGAAACATCTGGGTTGGTGCTCCCCAAAATCTTTTATCTCCAAATTGCCCTGAACCCTCAAAGTCTACAGAAGTGGCCCATTACTGTTACTAAGAGCAAGCATTCCCCACGCCTGTCTGAAGACAATTCAGAGGCCTCTCCCCTGCAAGACAACAGATGTCCCCTCAGGATTTGCCACCACCTCCCCTCCTGGCCAAAGAGGTACGAGGGAATTTGGGGGGTAATGAAACTTCCTATATCTTGATCATGGTGAGGATTACATGAATGTGTGTATTTGTCAAAACTCAGAGTTAAGCAGTATAAATTCAAGTGAGAGTGTTATAACATTAGGGCATTCAATGTAATCCCTCTGGTAACCACAAAGAAAATAGCTGTAGAATATACAAAAAGGAAATGAGAAAGGAATTTAAACATTCCACTACAAAAAGTAAACACAAAAGAAGACAGTAATGTAGGAAATGAGGGACCGAAAAAAGCTATAGGGCATATAGAAAACAAATAGCATGATGACAGCAGTAAGTCCCCTCTTATCAGTAATTACTTAAAATATAATTAGATTAAACCCGCCAATCAAAAGACAGATTTGGCAGAATGACCCAACTATAAGTTGCCTACAGGAGACTCACTCGACATCCAAAGACACAAACAGGTTAAAGAAGAAGGAATGGAAAAAATTATTCCATGCAAACAGTAATCAAAAGAGAGTAGGCTATACTAATATAAGACAAAATAGACTTTAAATCAAAAAAAGTTATGAGACAAAGGAGGACATCATAAATTAATACAAGGTTCAATACAGCAAGAAGATAGGTGATAAACATTTACACAGCTAATTACAGACCATCAAAATACATGAAGCAGGGACTTCCTTGGTGGCACAGTGGTTAAGAATCTGCTTGCTAATGCAGGGGACACAGGTTTGAGCCCTGGTCTAGGAGGATCCCACATGCCACGGAGCAAATAAGCCCACGCACCACAACAACTACTGAGACTGCACTCTAGCGCCTGCGAGCCACTACTACTGAAGCCCACATGCCACAACTACTGAAGCCTGTGTGCGTAGAGCCCGTGCTCCGCAACAAGAGAAGCCACCGCGATGAGAAGCCCACACACCACAACGAAGAGTAGCCCCTACTCACCACAACTAGAAAAAGCCTGTGTGCAGCAACAAAGACCCAACACAACCAAAAATTAATTATTTTTTTTAAAAAACTTCATATGTGACATGGTCACAATTAAAAAAAAACACGCGAAGCAAAAACTGACAGAATTGAAGGGAGAAACAGAGAGTTCTACAATAATAGTTGGAGACTTCAACATTCCACTCACAATAACAGAGAAAACAACCAGACAGAAGATAAGTCAGGAAATAGAGGACTCAACACAATAAAACAATTAGACCTAATATACATGTACTGATTACTACTACGATGACTGCTAATGACTAAGCCCCAAGAGTCTCATTCCTTGGTGGACACACCCTGTATAATTCTCTTCCTTAAGAGTGAGAAGGACTTGCATGAAGGGATATCCCTTTCATGACTGTTACATTACACGGCAAAAGGGACTCTGAGGATGCAATTAAGGTCCCTAATCAGTTGACTTAAGTGGGAGATTATCTCAGATGAGTCTGTCCTAACCAGGGAAGCCAAAAAAGAGATATGAAGCACCAAAAACACTTTGTTGGCCTTGAAGAAGCAATCTACCATGCTGTGGGGAAGGCCACATGGCAGGGAACAGCAAGAGGCCTCTTGGAGCTGAAGGTCTCAGTCCTACAACTGTAAGGACCTAAATTCTATCAACAACCAGTGAGCTTGGAAGAGGACCCCAAGCCTCAGATGAGATCATAGCCCCGACCAATACCTTGATTTCATCCTGGTGAGGACCTGAGCAGAGAACCCAGCCAACCAGTGCCCAGATTCCTGACCCACAGAAACTGTGAGATAGTAATTTTGTATTGTTTTAAGCCACTGTGTTTCTGGTAGTTCGTTGCACAGCAATAGAAAACTAATACAACTACCAAATCTGTATGTTCAAATGTGTCATCCAAATGCCTATTTGGTATCTCCACGTGGGTATCTTAAGACACTTCAAAGCCAGTGTTTCTAAAATTTAATTTATAATCTTCCTACCATATTTCCTATCTTAGTAAATAGTACCACAATCCACCAAGTTTCTCAGATCTGAGAGTCATCTCTGACACTTCCTTTATTCCCCTCCTTTCATCCTCCTTTAGTCAGTCAGATTGATAAAAATGAGAATAATAAATAGGTACACACAACTCAGCTCTACCCTTCTTTACTTGGGAACAGGCTTGTTACAGAGTACAAGAATTTTCCTCTACATCAACATTCCAAGCGTTGATCAGGGGACTCACCCTGCAGAAGGGAGTAACCAACACTGCCTGAGACTAGGTGGGTAAGTCTGCCTAATTCTGAGGTTTAGATAGCAGGCCCACTGGGTCTCCAACTTCACAACTTCACACTGAACACACACATACATATACACACAAATATTTATATATTTCATATATATTTTGGTCTTTACCTTTGGTCTTCTATTTCTAAACTTGTTCAGAAAACAAAGAGGGAAGAAAAGTATATGCAGGCCCCCCAGGCTCTCATACCAGCCCTAAAATCTATGGAGAAGAAAAAGCAAGATTAGGGGTACTAAGCGACCAAGATTCTATCATATAAGGTAGTCAGGAAGAGCTGACATTTGAGGAGAGACCTAAATGAAGAGAATGGGAAGACCTATGCAAAGGTCTAAAGAAGAACATTCAAGGCAGCAGAGGCAGGTAAAATACATCTGACGCTGGAACGAGTGTGGCACATTCAAAGCCTAGCAAAGAGGCCATTGTGGCTAAACTAAAGGGAACAAAAGAAGAAAATACAGAGGATGAGGTCAGAGAGAGAAGCAGGGATGGGTCAGATCATGAAAAGCCTTGTGGGTCATTTTAAAAGCTTTGAATTTATTTTGAGTTTGATGGTGTGGCAGATTATATTTTTCAAATACAGTCATGGTATCTCTCAACCCACATGCTCTCCTGTAATAAGATCTTGCCATTCCCACATCAAAAAGTGGAGTCTATTTTTCCATTTTCTTGCAACTAAGCAGGTTCTGTGACTGTTCTGACCAATAAAATATGGTAGAAGGGACAATGTGCCAGTTCTAGGCACATCCCTTAATTGGTCTGACAGTTTTTCTTTCCCTCCTCCTTGGAAGCCAGCTGCACGTAAAAAGTGTGATTATTCTGAGACCACCATACTGTGAAAACTCCACGCCACGTGGAGAGATCGTGAAGAATGAGATGCCATGTGGAGACAGAGGCCAAGAAGCACTGAGGTGCCAGGCATGTGACTGAAGAAGTTGTACTGGGAGGGATTCTCCAGCCCCAGCCACCCCAGCCAACACCTTGTGGAACATTGTTGAACCCGTCATGAATTCCTGACTCCCAAAATTGTGAGCAAAATAAACAGGCCATTTTAAGCTATAAAGCTTTGTATTACTTTGTTATGCAGCAATAGGTAACGAAAAAGAGAGGGAAAGAAGATATTGAAGGGATGTAAACAAGGGAGCAACATGATCAGATTTACGTCTTTTAAGAGTCTTCTTGGGACTTCCCTGGCAGTCCAGTGGTTAAGACTTCGCCTTCCAATGCATGGGGTGCGGGTTCAATCCCTAGTTGGGGAGCTAAGATCCCATATGCCTCGCGGCCAAAAACCCAAATCATAAAACAGAAGCAATATTGTAACAGAATTCAATAAAGGCTTTAAAAATGGTCCACATCCAAAAAAAAAAATCTTAAAAAAAAATTGTTAAAAGAGTCTTCTTGCTGCTGTATGTTAGAAGATAGTCTAGGCAAGAGAAAAATGGTAGCTTAAATTACGCTAATAAAAGTAGAGGAGGGACTTCCCTGCTGTTGCAGTGGTTAAGAATCCGCCTGCCAATGCAGGGGACACGGGTTCGAGCCCTGGTTCGGGAAGATACCACATGCCGCAGAGCAACTAAGCCCGTGCGCCACAACTACTGAGCCTGCGCTCTAGAGCCCACGAGCCACAACTACTGAGCCCATGTGCCACAACTACTTAAGTCCATGCGCCTAGAGCCCATGCTCTGCAACGAGAAGCCACTGCCATGAGAAGCCTGCACACCGCAACGAAGAGCAGCCCCTGCTTGCTGCAACTAGAGAAAGCCCACATGCAGCAATGAAGACCCAACGCAGCCAAATACAAATTAATTTTTTTTAAAAAAGCATGTCCTTAAAAAAAAAAAAAGTAGAGGAGAAGTAGTGAGAAGATATTATAATGGATTTGGAAGATGTGGGGCTTATTTAAAATGGCAAATTGATTCTGAAGTTCACTTGAAAGGACAAATTTGTGAGAATACCAAATAACTTTCTGAAAAACAAGAACCAGAGGAGACTTGCATTATCAGGTACTTAAAACATTCTATTCAATATTAAGCTTTTATAACAAAACCAATATATTATAAGGATAAACTAATTATAGTTATAGAGCAGATATTAGTATGTACATAGAAAGTTAACATGATAAAGTTAATATTTCAAATCAGAGGTAAAAGAATGATTTGTCAACAGAACATTTTAAAATACATGCGTGTGTGTGTGTGTGTGTGTGTGTGTGTGTGTGTGTGTGTGTGAGAGAGAGAGAGAGAGAGAGAGAGATTAAGAACCTAACGTAAAAAAAGAAAAACAGTCATAAAATTACTAGGAAAAATACTGAAGAATAATCTCATAATATTTGGGTAGGACAGATTTTCCTAAACAAGACAAAATCCAGAAGCCATTAACAAAAAAACACCAATATATTTACCTACATAAAAACGCTTTAATCCTGCTTTAAAAAAACAAGACACTACTTACAAAGAAAAAGACAAGTAACAGGAAGTAAAAGAATGTGCAACAACTAGCGGCCAAAAGGTTTACATACTAATATAGTATAAGGTTATACTATATTTATCTGTTTATTTGTTTATTTATTTATGGCTGTGTTGGGTCTTTGTTACTACACGCGGGCTCCCTCTAGTTGCAGTGAGCGGGGGCCACTCTTCACTGCGATGCGTGGGCTTCTCATTTTGGTGGCTTCTGTTGAGAAGCATGGGCTCTAGTCACACGGGCTTTAGTAATTGTGGCACATGGGCTCTGTAGTTGTGGCTCACAGGCTCTAGAGCACAAGCTCAGTAGTTGTGGCGCACGGGCTTAGTTGATCCGCAGCATGTGAGATCCTCCAGGACCAGGGCTCAAACCCGTGTCCTGTGCATTGGCAGGGAGATTCTCAATCACTGTGCCACCAGGGAAGTCCCAGGTTATATTATATATTAATAAGACTATTTAATGCAAAAACTGAAGAAATACGAAGCAATTCACAGAAGATGAGTAGTCAATAAATATATGAAAATGTGCTCATTTCACTAATAATTTTAAAAGTGAAAAATAAAATGAAACCATTTTTGTGACTCTACAGTTTTCCAAAATAAAGTTAAATCCTATTGGAACTCATAATAAAGAAATGACTATGCCTGGAGTGGGTATATTTTTTTTTTTAAATTATTTTTTAAGATAAATTGTATCTGAGAGGTAAAAATGAGTTGATTTTTTTCCTCTCTTTTACTCTTATGAGTTTCTCTTACTGTCAATTGGCATGTATTACTTTCCCAATTGGGAAAAAAACTTTTTGAACACTTCATGCTACCTTATATAAAACTTTGGATATTATTGCAGAAATGTAAAGGGCCTAAACTACAGGAAGAAAAATAACCTTTTAATATGATCTGTATTAAGCTGTTAGCTACTTAAGATAGAAGATTTCAACAAGTAAGAGGATTTAGCAAGAGAAGGCGTAACATTGAGCAAAGCACTGTGAACAATGGATAATTTGTTCCTAGTTGCACTCAGAAAATTCTTGAAAAGGTCATAGGCTAAAATCTTTGCCTCTGTGTACATTTTAACCAATTTCTAAAAGGCCCTCAGACCATGATGGGGTTGGGAATGACATTAAAATTCACTTAATATAAGTCTTCATCTAAATGAGAAAAAAAGCAAAGAAAAAAATCATACTGGGGGAAAAGACACCTAGAAAAAAATCATGCTACCAAAAAAAAAAAAAAAAGACAAATAGGCTCTAGATACCAAGTAACAAACACAAATCAGGAAAATATATCGAATATTTATACTGGTTATATTAACACATTTCCCAAAGTGGACTCTGCACCAGTGGATTGTAATATGACTTTATATGGCACCTAATGAACTTTAAAAATTTTAAGTTTTACATTCATTTTAACATGTGATACAAAAAAAATATAATTAGCACTATGATTACAAAGATACTATTCCTTTGACAAGGCTAAGTGAAAAAGGTAAGCCAACTTCAAGTTAAGCTAAGTAAAGGACACAGGATATGGCTAAACTAATAGTACATAAATGATTAAAGGTAAGAAAATACTGCAATAACATTCTGAAATTTAATACTGAGCTCATAAAACAGGTTATTAAATAATTAACTTGTTTTTTTTAATGGACACTGTAAGACTATATGGGCACTTGTAGGCAAGGATATTAACATAGAGCCAAACCAATTTTATCAAGAAGTGAATTCAAACATCATCCTTCCCTAAACACTTCTTGCTTTTAGTTTATTCCCTTCCTACTATTCTGAGCTTACCAACTACCCAAGTTTTTCCATACATAGAAGTCTCTGATTCACAAATAAAGAACCTATTTATACCAGTAGTCCCAAATACTAATGAAGTTCCAAAAGCAGCTTCCCAAATGCCCTTTCCATTGTCTCCAGATATCTACCACGGCAGGGGAAGATTTGTTTCTGTCAAACATAAACTTGGATCACATTGCTCCCATAAAATATGCTGGCTCTTCCTTTCCCTTCCTCTCCCTTCCCTTCAGTAAATAATTCAATACAAAAGCCATTAAGAGGGGTAGAGCAAGGTAGGCATCTGTGTGTGCTTCGGGGAGGAGATGCAGGAGTCGGAGCAGGATGAGTGAGGCATTTGTGTAGAAGAAATGGAGCATGAACAGGGCGAAGAGGGTGTCCACATGTGGAAGGCAGCCCAGCAAAGGGTGTCAGAGCATGAATGGAGTAAGGAAAGACTCCCACTGAGAGGGCAGCCAGGCATGGGGTATTAGAATCTAAGCAGGGTGAGAAGGGTATCTACATGGGAGAGCAGGCCACATAGGGTGTCAGAGCTGAAATGGGATAAGGAGGGTGTCCATAAGGAGGATAGCCCAAAGCTGGGTTTCAAAGCCTGAGTGAGACTAAGAGACAAGAGAGTGGGGCGCAGCCAGGGCAGATGGACTGTGTTGGGCATTTGCATGACGAGGGAGAGGGTGTTCTGGCACAGAACAGGGTGAGAGGGATGTCCACATAAGGAAGCAGCACAGGGTAAGGAATACGAGCTTGAGCAAGGCAAGGACGGCACCCACATAAGGTGGGGGTGGCGGTTCAAAAATCAGGGGCGTTGGAGCCCAAGCAGAGTGAGGAGGGCATCTGCACTTGGGAGCAAGTGGTGACAGGGAATGACAGTGATGGGAGATTGGTTACATGAAGGGAGAATAATCAAAGAAGTAAATATGTTAAGAATAATGACAGCCAGGTTTCTTACTGTCAGAGAAAGAAGTTACAAATAAAGAAAGGGAGAAAACTACAAAGGACCCTCGTGTTGAAATAAAATTAGAGGCAGTGTAAACACAGAGCTTTCAATATATAGATATGGAAATTAATATTGATATAAATATGTATACACACACATACCTGGAATGTGTGGATAGGACTACGTCTATTCCCTAACTCTGTTCACTAAGAAGACTTAGAAACAAGGACAACTCAGTAGTAATGAGTCTACCTAGCCCCTATATCTTGGTTTTTAAAAACCATTCTCCTCTAAAAGGAACCAGGGCTCCTTAGAGAAACAGCTGATGATTTCCAGCTCTGAAACACAAGGAAGATCCAGAGAAGTCTGGAACATTTTGTCACGTCAGAAAAAAAGGAAATGCTCGAAGAATGATGGAGACATGTCAAAAGGACACAGAAGCCAGACTAAGGGGGCTCTCACTGGCCGTATATGGAATAATTTGAGCATAAAAATAAATAACGATAAAACATATCATCCATTGAATAACAGAAACAATTAGTCTGTACTCTTAGGAATCCCTGAATAAACTAAAAGCTTCATGAAGACTGAGATATTGGGATTCCCTGGTGGCGCAGTGGTTGAGAATCCGCCTGCCAATGCAGGCGACACAGGTTCAAGCCCTGGTCTGGGAAGATTCCACATACCACGGAGCAACTAAGCCCGTGTGCCACAACTACTGAACCTGTGCTCTAGAGCCCACAAGCCACAACTACTGAGCCCGCATGCCGCAACTACTGAAGCCCGTGCGCCTAGAGCCCGTGCTCTACAACAAGAGAAGCCACCAAAATGAGAAGCCCACGCACCGCAACAAAGAGTAGCCCCTGCTCGCCTCAACTAGAGGAAGCCCACGCGCAGCAACGAAGACCCAACACAGCCAAAAATAAATAAATAAAATAAATAAATTTAAAAAAAAAAGAATCCATTTAAAAAAGAAAAAAGACTGAGATATTTACACAGCTTCTAAGCATGCCCATACAATGTAAAGAGTAATTCTATAATGAAGAAGTTTGGCTCATCATCTTAATCAAGTTATCAAAGTTAGCATCATCAACAGCTGGACAGTCTGAATTGTGTCACCTGATAGGATATAAGGACACAGCATTGCATCTGAGATATTCCTATCAAATATGTATAACATAAACCTAACCATGAGGAAATGTTAACAAATCCAAACTGAGGAACAGTCTACAAAATAACCAGATGATACATTTCATTCCAGAATGAAAGAGACAAAAAAGACGTAAGAACTAAATATAACATGATTCTGGACTTCATCCTTCTGATATAAAGGACATTATTGGACAAATATAAAACCTGAATGGGGCCTGAGAATTAGGTGGTAGTGATAAGGCATCAATGTTAACTTCCTGACTTTAATAGATGTGTTATGGGTAACACAGTAACATTTTAATTTGTAGAAAAGGCAGTGAAGTATTCAGGGGTGATAGGGCATCATATCATCAACTTACGACTAAAATGGTTTGGGATTAAAATTCTTTGTGCTTTACTCGTAGCTTTTCTGTAAGTTTATGATTGCTTTAAGATTTTTTAAAAAGATTTAAAAATTCTGATTGAGCTCTGATTCAATACAGGCTAATCTTCAGGTTTTAGAGGGGGAGGAGTTTAGAGGGTAGGAAGAGAACCTAATACTATTTAAAACAGCATTTCCATAGGGATCAAGTATCTGAATTCCACACAGATTTAACAAGTGAAGTGTCAGCATAAAACCTATTCACAGGCTGAGGGCTGTAGTGCCCTCAGTAATAATTCAGCTTTCCGAAATCTGATGCTCAAGCTCACGATTCAGGAAGAAAAGTACCTCTGAAAGCTACAAAATAATTTTGTTCCTAAACTCAAATAAAAATCTCCTGGCTCTTAATTTATAGAGAAGGCCCATGTTCTCTATCCATAAGAGCTAAAGCCCAGAAATCATTTATTTTTTAATAAAACATATAATAACCACATACAAGTGAAATCAAATATACCTACAAATAATACCTTTTATTTACTTTATTCACTTTTCCTTGAAGACTTAAAACCACAAAATTAGTATTATTATTATACACATAAGGAAAATCATAAATTTCTCTACAGCAGGACAACCAAACTAAGTCAGAACTGAATCACACACAAACATGCCCCAACCCGCCCCCATCTGTGATGGGCCTTTCCCAATGTGCAATGTGTATCTGCATTACACATTAACCAGACCTCCTCTAGGCAGGAGGATATAATCAACCTTTGAGAAAAATGGTCCCTTTCTTCTGATACCAACATTGTAATTTTAAGATTAATATTTCTTTCTCATCCTATATAGGGGGTCACACTGACCTAAAGGCTCGCTCTGAATATACATACCTGACCAAAACATCTCTGATGAACTTTATGTATAATATGATCCATAATTGTCTCAAAAATGCATAACACTGCATCTCTAGCTCCTAACTGGTAGAACCTCAGAAAGCTTGAGAGTTTGTCTCCTGGGTTATAATCCCCAGTTTGGCTTGAATAAAATTCTCTTTTTTTTTTTCTTCTTAGCTTGATTGTTAATTGAATTTTTATCTACATGCATTATTGTAAGAGACTGAAATTTATAATCTAACAGGATCTACAAGCTATAAGCATCTAACCCAATTTTCTCTAGTACCCCCCAATGTTAAGTTGAAAGTAGAAAACAATGAACAATTTTCTGAATAAATCTGAGAAATATAAAAAGGCAAAGGAAGGGAAAGTGGGAAAAGAGAAAAAGAGAGTAGCAAAAATGCCAAACCAACAAGCTCGGAAATGTGGGAACTCTCAATTTACAACAGAAACAATGTACAAATATTTATCAAGCTCTAGTTTAATTAACCTATACTTCTAAATATATTTGATACACTGGGCTAGAAGAAGTTGATCCCACTGACTGAGTGTGGGGCAGGCAGTCTCTGAGATGGCTCCCAATGAGCACACCTCCTGATATTCACACCTCCCACACTGTACCAGGGTTGGTCATTCTAATCGCTAGACTACAACAGACGTGATGATGTCTGTCTTCCGATATTAGGTTATCAAAGACAGAGGATTTCATCTCCAACTGGCTTGTTTTCTCCGCCCCTCCACCCCCCAATCCCTGCCTCTTCCTCATCACTTGCTCTAGAGAAAGCCAAGAGCCATGTCATGAGGACACTCAGGCAGCCTATGGAAAGGTCCACATGGCAAAGAACTAAGGCTTCCTGCCAACGATAAGAGAAGTGAACTTAGAAGCACATCCTCACACGCATCTTTCAGATACCTTCAACCCCAGCCAACAGCTTGACTGCAACTTCAAATGAGACACTGAACCAGAGGCACCCAGCTAAGCCACTCTCATATTCCTGACCCACAGAAACTGTGAGATAATAAATGTCTGTTGTTTTTTGAGGTAATTTGTTTTGCAGCAATAGATAATTAATACATCATAGGTCTGAGTGCTGGAGGGCTAAAGAGCAACAATTATACTCCCCCAAGAGAAGAAAAGTACTTTGTCCTAACAGATCCTTGCTGGCTACAGAAAAGGTATTGAATATATATGAAAAGGATAATATTTAAATTCTAATCAAAAGGCCACTTACAATTCCCTTGAAGGAACACGACCAAACAAATGCCACTGCGCCACTGTGGCACTGCGGTGCCACTGCGCCACCAGAGAAGTCCCCCAAAGTGCTTAGTCTTAAAAAAAAGAATCTGAGGGACTTCCCTGGTGGCGCAGTCATTAAGAATCCGCCTGCCGGGCTTCCCTGGAGCAGTGGTTGAGAATCTACCTGCTAATGCAGGGGACACAGGTTCGAGCCCTGGTCTGGGAGGATCCCACATACCGTGGAGCAACTAGGCCCGTGAGCCACAACTGCTGAGCCTGCGCGTCTGGAGCCTGTGCTCCGCACAAGAGAGGCCACGATACTGAGAGGCCCGCGCACCACGATGAAGAGTGGCCCCCACTTGCCACAACTACAGAAAGCCCTCGCACAGAAATGAAGACCCAACACAGCAAAAATTAATTAATTAATTAATAAACTCCTACCCCTAACATCTTCTTTAAAAAAAAAAAAAGAATCCGCCTGCCAATGCACGGGACACAGGTTCAAGCCGTGGTTCGGGAAGATCCCACATGCCGTGGAGCAACTAAGCCCGTGCGCCACAACTACTGAGCCTGCGCTCTAGAGCCCACGAGCCACAACTACTGAACCCCGCACACATAGAGCCCATGCTCTGCGACAGCAATGAGAAGCCCATGCATTGCAACGAAGAGTAGCCCCCACTTGCCCACATGCAGCAATGAAGACACAATGCAGCCAAAAATAAATTAAAAAAAAAAAAAAGACTAAGCACTTTGTATGTGTCAGACACTATGCTGGGTGCTGGAGATATAACTGTTAAGAAGTTAAGCACAATCTCTGCTCTAGCAATACTCTGAAATACCAAAATTTCTATACAACAAAGGATTTTTTTTTAGTAATAAATGATTCTATGAATATATTGTTTTATTGTACTGTTAACACAAAACTTTTATTTTTATAAATTAAATACTAAAAATCAAATGTCTTCTATTTGATCATCCAATATAATAATATTCCTACAAATAATATAATTACTAGTTAACACTATTGAGCACAAGTACCAGGCACTAAACACATTCTATACCTCATTTAATCTCACAATTATTATTATCCTGAATAAGATCTTTAGTCTCATTCTTTGCCACTCTCTTCTCATTTTCCCACCACTTTCCTGATTCATACTTTCAGAGATGCCATCCCTGAACCCCAGAGCAGGTCTCCTACATATGAATGCTCTGTGAGCCTCCAACAACTGTAATTAAATAACCAGATGATAAATTGTTTAATGTCCATCCTTATGCAAAAATGCAAGTCCCAAGGGAGCAGGGAAGTATCTTTCTTGTAACCTACTTTATTCCCTGAGGTCAGGGGTTTTAAAAGGTAATTAATAAATGCTTGCTGAATAAAAGAATGAGCTAGTGTGTCACACCGACTCTTATTTCCCTTAACAATAGCCTCTTTATTACCTAATGCAGTGTTCTTCAGACTACATCCAGGAACAACAGATGGTCCCTACTAGTCTACCACCCAGTCTACAGAGAGTTAGGGGACTTCAGAGGAAGAAACCCAATTAACCATTTCCTTCATCTATATTTTACAAATGTGAACCATAAAATAATATTTCCACAATAATCCTATTACTTCCTAGTTGAATGAAAACCTCCACACCATAAACCACCAGCCCCCGTTCATGTGGCTCTCAGAATCCTGGAACTAGACATATATGGGACTAGACATATATCTTCCCAGGTAAGCAACTGGGTAGTATTTTCCTGGAGAAACTGAATGTCCAAAGAAAATATCTGCATTTGGAGGGCTTCCAACAGTGAAGCTAGCTCACCACCAACTCACCCCATAGTCAAGCCGATGTGCATAAGCTTCCAATTGTCTCACATTTAAGAATAAATATTTAAAGTGAGAACAGACAGCCTAGAATCACCAGGCACAAAGAAGGCTTGTTAGCATGAAAGAAAGGGAACCAAGTAAACACACACAAATTAATTTTTAGAAAAAAAAAAAATTCAGGAATGAGAAGAAAATTTCACACATAAAAAAAGTTAATTACTAACATCCTAAAAGACATTAGGAAAGATTTTAAAGGATGCTATTTTTAAAAGAGAGAGCAAGTGAGAATAAAAAATAAAAAACATTGGGAAAGTTAAATATGACAGTGTGTCATAAGCCCCCAAGACCACCCCAGGTTCGGTAGTATGCTAGAAGGACTCACAGGACTTGACACACAGTCACATTCACAGCTATGATTTATTAGAGCAAAAGGATACAAAGCAAAATCAGCAAAAGGAAAACGTACAAAGTCCAGAGGAAACTAGACACAAGCTTCCAAGGGTCTTCTGCTTCCAAGGGAGTCAGACGGGGGATGCTAAATTCCTCCAGCAATGGGTTGTGACAACATATGTGAAATATTGTCTACCAGGTAAGTTCATTAGAGACCCAGTGCTCAGGTGGGTTTTTTTTTTAAGATTTATTTATTTATTTATTTAATTTATTCTTGGCTGCGTCGGGTCTTAGTTGCGGCACACAGGATCTTACATTGGGGCTCTTCGTTGTGGTGCACGGGCTTCTCTCTAGTTGTGGCGTGCAGGTTTTCTCTTCTCCTTTAGTTGTGGCGCGCAAGCTCCAGGGCACGTGGGCTCTGTAGTTGTGGCACGTGGGCTCTAGAGCATGTGGGCTCTGTAGTCTGCAGCACTCAAGCTCTCTAGTTGAGGCACAAGAGCTCAGTAGTTGTGGCGCACGAGCTTAGTTGCCCTGCGGCTTGTGGGATCTTAGTTCCCTGACCAGGGATCCCCTGCACAGTAAGGTGGATTCTTTACCACTGGACCACCAGGGAAGTCCCTGCTCAGGGTTTTTATTGGAGGTACCTTCTGCCTAGCCATACCAAAGTTACAGACACCCAGATGGAAAGCAGGTGTTCAGCATAAATCATGTTTGAACAGTTTAAGCACACTGAACCACTCTTATTGAGGAATGGTGGGAACCCTTCCAAAATCCAAGGTCCCAGACACCAGCCAAGGGCCAACCTTGCAAGCAGACCTTTCTAAGGGTAACAGTCTCAGGCCTGCTATGTTAACTCTGCACAAATGGATAAAATAAAAAATTAAAGAGTTAGAAGATAAAGTCAAGACCCTCTCCCAGAAAAAGAACAAAAGAAAACACTATGAGAGGAAAACGGTTTTAAAACTCACATGATGAATCAATTCCAAAATGTGAAAAAAAAAAAAAAAAAAGGCAGAGAAAAAAAGAACATGGAAGGAAGAAATTACCAAAGAAATAATACAAGAAATATCTCAGACCTGAAGAATATGAGTCTCCAAACTGAAAAAGACCCATTAAGTACCCAAGTATGTTATTACTCAGGGGTCCCCAACCCCCAAGACGCAGACTGGTACCGGTCCGAAGCCGGTTAGGAACCGGGCCGTACAGCAGGAGGTGAGCAGCGGGCAAGCGAGCAAAGCTTCATCTGCTGCTCCCCATAGCTCGCATTACCGCCTGAACCATCCCCCCACCACCGTCCGAGGAAAAACTGTCATCCACGAAACTGGTCCCTGGTGCCAAAAAGGCTGGGGACCACTGTTATTACTGAACTGCACAATAGCAAGGACAAAGGAAAAAGTCCCAAGGGCTTCTACAAAAGAAAAAATTTAAAAAGAAGCTAGCTGCTCACAACATTATAGGAACCAGAATGTCATTAGATTTAGCAATAATTTCAGTGATAAACTAGAAGACAATGAAGAAATGCTTTCAAAATTCTAAGAAAAAATTTCTTTCTAGAGCTTAATACCCAGACAAATTATCAAATAACAGAAAGGTAGAATAAAAATATTCTCAAACATTCAGGGTCTCAAAATTTATCTCTTCTCCACCTTTTTGTTCAGCAAGCTGTGGAGGATGTGCTACAAACTAATGGGATCTAAAAAACAGGGAAATCAACACAGGACACAAGCAATGGGAATTTCCAAAATGACAATGAAGGGAGAACCTCAGGCTGATAGCTACACACCTGGCCTAACAAGGAGCCATCTTTAAACAGGAGAAGGGGAAGAAGTCCTCTGGGAAAACAACTTCAATGGATAGATTAATAGGCTTGACCCTGTGTGAAAAACAGTACTGAAAGCATGTTAATAATATGAACAATTAACAACTGGTAAACCGAAAACAAAGCAAATGGAAAACAAAAAATGAGGCAGTTACCAACTTGAAGAGGCACAAAACATTGTACAAGAAATTAAACTTAATCACACCAGCTGGCCCACCAGCTGCCTCACCAGCTGGCCCACCAGCTGGCCCACCAGCTGGCCCACCAGCTGGCCCACCAGCTGCCTCACCAGCTGCCTCACCAGCTGGCCCACCAGCTGCCTCACCAGCTGGCCCACCAGCTGCCTCACCAGCTGGCCCACCAGCTGGCTCACCAGCTGGCTCACCAGCTGGCTCAGCCTCAACAACATTCTAAACATCTAACGGTAGTCCCAGAAGGAGATTAATAGAGATAATAGGCAAGAGACAATATTTGAAAAGGTAATGACTTTCCATAGGATCCAGCAATCATGCTCCTTGGTATTTACCCAAAGGAGTTGAAAACATATGTCCACACAAAAATCTGCCATGGAGGTTCACAGCAGCTATGTTCATAACTGCTAAACTTGGAAGCAAATAATATGTCCTTCAGTAGGTGAATGGATTAATAAACTATTGTTACCTCAAGACCATGGAATGTTAATCAGCACTAAGAAGAAATAAACTATCAAGCCATGAAAAGACAAGGAAACTTAAAAGTATGATGTTAAGTGAAAGAAGCATATATGAAAAGGCTACATACTGTATGAGTCCAACTTGAGGACATTCTGAAAAAAGCAAAACTATGAGACAATAAAAAGATCAGCGGCTGCCAGGGTGGAGTTGGAGAGATGAACAGGCAGAGCAGAAGATTTCTGGGACAGGGAAAATACTCTGTGTGATATTATAATAATGGAGATGTCATTATAGATTTGTCTAAACCCACAGAACACACAAAACCAAGAGCAAACCCTAAGGTAAAGTTTGGACTTTAGGTGATTATGATGTATTGACGCAGGTTCATCATTGGTAAAAAATGTACCATCCTGGGACTTCCCTGGTGGTGAAGTGGTTAAGAATCCACCTGCCAATGCAGGGGACACGGGTTCGAGCCCTAGTCCAGGAAGATCTCACATGCCACAGAGCAACTAAGCCCATGCACCGCAACTACTGAGCCCGCATGCCACAACTATTGAAGCCAGCATGCCTAGAGCCCGTGCTCCGCAACGAGAAGCCACCGCAACGAGAAGCCCACGCGCCACAACTAGAGAAAGCCCACACGCAGCAACGAAGACCCAACACAGCCAAAAATCAACTAATTAATTAATTAATTTAAAAAGATGTGCCATTCTAGTGAGTGATGTTGATAATGGGGGAGACTGTGCGTGTATGGGGAAAGGAGGTATACGGGAAATCTCTGTATCTTTCTCTCAACTTTGCTGTAAACCTAACACTGCTCTAAAAAAATAAAGAAGGCCAAGGCCAACTGCGGGGGGGGAAAAGGTAATGGCTTAAATTTTTTAGAACTTTATACAATGACAATCCTCAGCTCCAGGAAGTCCAAAAATCCAAACCATAATAAATAAGAAATCCAAACATCTACAAACATTTCAGTGAAACTGCAGAGCAACAAAGAACAAAGCTAAAAAACAGCCAGAGAGAAAATATCACCCATAAGGTAATGACAATTATGGCTAAATTCTCACCAGCAATGGTAGAGCTCAAAAAGATACTTAAATGGTATCTTTAACATACTGAGAGGAAAACAAATCCCTAGAATTCTATCTTCCCAGTAAAACTACCATTCATGAATACGGAGGAATAGAGACACTGACACTGAAAGACATTGAATGAGAGGAAAACAGCAATTACCACAACAGATTCCAATCAAAGGAAATTCTAAAAAATATGCTTCAAGCAGAAGAGAAATGAGCCCAGAAAGAAAGTCTGAGATTCAGGAAAAAAAAAAAAAATAAGAAAACGTTGGACAAATAGAAGGCATATAATAAAATGTCAGAAGTGAATCCAAATATATAAGTAACCACAATGAATATCAACGGGCCAAACTCTCCACTTACAAGGAAAAAAACTCAGACTGGTTACGTACGTGCTGTTTATAAGAGATGGACTAACATAAGGGCACAGAAAGATTACTGGTCAAAGAATGGAAAAAGACTACCAACCAAATATAAAACAAAAGAAAACTAGAGCAAATGAGAGCAAAAAGCACTGGAAATAAAGAGAATCACTACATAATGACACAAGATTCAAACCATCTGGAAGATACCATTTTAAAATCTCTACTTTAAAATAATAATTCACACACACACACATACACACACACACACACACACCTCTGACGCATCTACAAGTAAGTTACAAAGAGACCCTCTGCAAAAGAATCACCTAGCAGAGAAGAAAGAAGAATTACAATCCTGCAGCCTGTGGAACAAAAACCACATTCACAGAAAGATAGACAAGATGAAAAGGCAGAGGGCTATGTACCAGATGAAGGAACAAGATAAAACACCAGAAAAACAACTAAATGAAGTGGAGATAGGCAACCTTCCAGAAAAAGAATTCAGAATGATAGTGAAGATGATCCAGGACCTCGGAAAAAGAATGGAGGCAAAGATCGAGAAGATGCAAGAAATGTTTAACAAAGACCTCGAAGAATTAAAGAACAAACAAACAGAGATGAACAATACAATAACTGAAATAAAAAATACACTAGAAGGAACCAACAGCAGAATAACTGAGGCAGAAGAACGGATAAGTGACCTGGAAGACAGAATGGTGGAATTCACTACTGCAGAACAGAATAAAGAAAAAAAGACAGCCTAAGAGACCTCTGGGACAACATTAAACACAACATTCACATTATAGGGGTCCCAGAAGGAGATGAGAGACAGAAAGGACAAGAGAAAATATTTGAAGAGATTATAGTCGAAAACTTTCCTAACATGGGAAAGGAAATAGCCACCCGAGTCCAGGAATCGCAGAGAACCCCATATAGGATAAACCCAAGGAGAAACACGCCGAGACACATAGTAATCAAAATGGCAAAAATTAAAGACAAAGAAAAATTATTGAAAGCAGCAAGGGAAAAAGGACAAATAACATACAAGGGAACTCCCATAAGGTTAACAGCTGATTTCTCAGCAGAAACTCTACAAACCAGAAGGAAGTGGCATGATATACTTAAAGTGATGAAAGGGAAGAACCTACAACCAAGATTACTCTAGCCGGCAAGGATCTCATTCAGATTCGATGGAGAAATCAAAAGCTTTACAGACAAGCAAAAGCTAAGAGAATTCAGCACCACCAAACCAGCAACACCAAACAACAAATGCTAAAGAAACTTCTCTAAGTGGGAAACATGAGAAGAAAAGGACCTACGAAAACAAACCCAAAACTATTAAGAAAATGGTCATAGGAACATACATATCAATAATTACCTTACACATGAATGGATTAAATGCTCCAACCAAAAGATACAGGCTCGCTGAATGGATACAAAAACAAGACCCATATATATGCTGTCTACAAGAGACCCACTTCAGACCTAGGGACACATACACACTGAAAGTGAGGGGATGGAAAAAGATATTCCATGCAAATGGAAATCAAAAGAAAGCTGGAGTAGCAATACTTATATCAGATAAAATAGACTTTAAAATAAAGAATGTTACAGAGACAAGGACACTACATAATGATCAAGGGATCAATCCAGGAAGAAGACATGACAATTATATACGCATCCAACATAGGAGCACCTCAATACATAAGGCAACTGCTAATAGCTATAAAAGAGGAAATGGACAGTAACACAATAACAGTGGGGGACGTTAACACCTCACTTATACCAATGGACAGATCAACCAAAATGAAGATAAATAAGGAAACAGAAGCTTTAAATGACACAACAGACCAGATACATTTAATTGATACTTACAGGACATTCCATCCAAAAACAGATTACACTTTCTTCTCAAGTGCGCATGGAACATTCTCCAGGATAGATCACATCTTGGGTCACAAATCAAGCCTCAGTAAATTTAACAAAATTGAAATCATATCAAGCATCTTTTCTGACCACAACGCTAGGAGATTAGAAATGAATTACAGGGAGAAAAACGTAAAGAACACAAACACATGGAGGCTAAACAATACGTCAGTAAATAACCAAGGAATCACTGAAGAAATCAAAGAGGAAATCAAAAAATACCTAGAGAAAAATGACAATGAATACACGACGATCCAAAACCTATGGGATGCAGCAAAAGCAGTTCTAAGAGGGAAGTTTATAGCTATACAAGCCTACCTCAAGAAACGAGAAAAATCTCAAATAAACAATCTAACCTTACACCTAAAGGAACTAGAGAAAGAAGAACAAACAAAACCCAAAGTTAGCAGAAGGAAAGAAATCATAAAGAGCAGAAATAAATGAAATAGAAACAAAGAAAACAATTGCAAAGATCAATAAACCTAAAGCTGGTTCTTTGAGAAGATAAAGAAAATGGATAAATCATTGGTCAGACTCATCGAGAAAAAGAGGGCGAGGTCTCAAATCAATGAAATTAGAAATGAAAAAGGAGAAGTTACAACAGACACCACAGAAATACAAAGCATCCTAAGAGACTACTACAAGCAACTCTATGCCAATAAAGTGGACAACCTGGAAGAAATGGACAAATTCTTAGAAAGGTATAACCTTCCAAGACTGAACCAGGAGGAAATAGAAAATATGAACAGACCAATCACAAGTAATGAAATTGAAACTGTGATTAAAAATCTTCCAACAAACAAAAGTCCAGGACCAGATGGCTTCACAGGTGAATTCTACCAAACATTTAGAGAAGCACTAACACCCATCCTCCTCAAACTCTTACAAAAAATTGCAGAGGAAGGAACACTCCCAAACTCATTCTATGAGGCCACCATCACCCTGATACCAAAACCAGACAAAGATACCACAAAAAAAGAAAATTACAGACCAATATCACTGATGAATATAGATGCAAAACTCTGCGACAAAATAGTAGCAAACAGAATCCAACAACACATTAAAAGGATCATACACCATGATCAAGTGGGATTTATCCCAGGGATGCAAGGATTCTTCACTATATGCAAATCAATCAATGTGATACACCATATTAACAAACTGAAGAATAAAAACCATATGATCATCTCAATAGATGCAGAAAAAGCTTTTGACAAAAGTCAACACCCACTTATGATAAAAACTCTCCAGAAAGTGGGCATAGAGGGAACCCACCTCAACATAATAAAGGCCATATACGACAAACTCAGAGCAAACATCATTCTCAGTGGTGAAAAACTAAAAGCATTTCCTCTAAGATCAGGAAAAAGACAAGGATGTCCACCCTCACCACTATTATTCTACATAGTTTTGGAAGTCCTGGCCACAGCAAGAAGAGAAGATAAAGAAATAAAAGAATACAAATTGGAAGAGAAAAAGTAAAACTGTCACTGTTTGCAGATGACATGACACTATACATAGAGAATCCTAAAAATGCCACCAGAAAACTACCAGAGCTAATCAACGAATTTGGTAAAGTTGCAGGATACAAAATTAATGCACAGAAATCTCTTGCATTCCTATACACTAATGATGATAAATCTGAGAGAAATTAAGGAAACACTCCCATTTACCACTGCAACAAAAATAATAAAATACCTAGGAATAAACCTACCTAGGGAGACAAAAGACCTGTATGCAGAAAACTATAAGAAACTGTTGAAAGAAATTAAAGATGATACCAACAGAGGGAGAGATATACCATGTTCTTGGATTGGAAGAATCAATATTGTGAAAATGACTATACTACCCAAAGCAATCTACAGATTCAATGCAATCCCTATCAAATTACCAATGTCATTTTTTACAGAACTAGAACAAAAATCTTAAAATTTGTATGGAGACACAAAAGACCCCGAATAGCCAAAGCAGTCTTGAGGGAAAAAAATGGAGCTGGAGGAATCAGACTCCCTGACTTCAGACTATACTACAAAGCTACAGTAATCAAGACAATATGGTACTGGCACAAAACAGAAACATAGATCAACGGAACAAGATAGAAAGCCCAGAGATAAACCCAGGCACCTATGGTCAACTAATCTACGACAAAGGAGGCAAGGCTATACAATGGAGAAAAGACAGTCTCTTCAATAAGTGGTGCTGGGAAAACTGGACAGCTACATGTAAAAGAATGAAATTAGAACACTCCCTAACACCATACACAAAAATAAACTCAAAATGGATTCGAGACCTAAATGTAAGACCGGACACTCTAAAACTCTTAGAGGAAAACATAGGAAGAACACTCTTTGACATAAATCACAGCAAGATCTTTTTTGATCCACCTCCTAGAGTAATGGACATAAGAACAAAAATAAACAAATGGGACCTAATGAAACTTAAAAGCTTTTGCACAGCAAAGGAAACCATAAACAAGACGCAAAGAGAACCCTCAGAATGGGAGAAAATATTTGCAAACGAATCAACGGACAAACGATTAATCTCCAAAATATATAAACAGCTCAGCAGCTCAATATTAAAGAAACAAACAACCCAATCCAAAAATGGGCAGAAGACCTAAACAGACATTTTTCCAAAGAAGACATACAGATGGCCAAGAAGCACATGAAAAGCTGCTCAACATCACTAATTATTAGAGAAATGAAAATCAAAACTACAATGAGGTATCACCTCACACCAGTTAGAATGGGCATCATCAGAAAATCTACAAACAACAAATGCTGGAGAGGGTGTGGAGAAAAGGGAACCCTCTTGCACTGTTGGTGGGAATGTAAATTGATATGGCCACTATGGAGAACAGTATGGAGGTTCCTTAAAAAACTAAAAATAGAATTACCATATGATCCAGCAAGCCCACTACTGGGCATATACCCAGAGAAAACCATAATTCAAAAAGACACATGCACCCCAATGTTCACTGCAGTTCTATTTACAATAGCCAGCTCATGGAAGCAACCTAAATGCCCATCGACAGACGAATGGATAAAGAAGTTGTGATACATATATACAATGGAATATTACTCAGCCATAAAAAGGAACGAAATTGGGTCATTTGTTGAGACGTGGATAGATCTAGAGACTGTCATACAGAGTGAAATCAAATCAGAAAGAGAAAAACAAATATCGTATATTAACGCATGTATGTGGAACCTAGAAAAATGGTACACGTGAACCGGTTTGCAGGGCAGAAGTTGAGACAGAGATGTAGAGAACAAACGTATGGACACCAAGGGGGAAAAGCCACAGGAGGGTGGGGATGGTGGTGTGCTGAATTGGGCGATTGGGATTGACATGTATACACTGATGTATATACAATTGATGACTAATAAGAACCTGCTGTATAAAAAAATAAAATTCAAAAAAAACTAATACTAAACTTTCTTTGGGTTATCTGTATGGAAATATATTAATATAACTGTTTCAGACATTACATGAAATTCCGAAAAACCTTATATGTTCTTGTATAATAAGTCATAATTCTAGTTATTGCTTTAAAATGTATATCTAAGAAATAACTAAATTTCCTTGTCAACTGCATTATTATGAACTTTCATCAAATCTTTATCCGTGCTCATTTTTAAGTCTTTTGTCATTTACCGACAGTTCTGGGTGTACTCTGATGCCTTTGCAAAAATGTTCCTATAAAAGGGTTTCATCTTCAAGGAATTCATGGAAAAGACTCTGACAAGTACAGGTTTCTGGTAACTGACTATACTGCTGAACTGAATGAATAAGCATTTTCAGAACTAATGGAAAACTGATGAATTCATAAAAGTGCTAACAAAAGATCAAGATAAAAAAAATTAATTACATGGGACTGAGTGATCTGATAAGGATGATTATAATTTTTGTGACTTTTTGTTTGAATTAAAAAAAAAAATGTCAAAAAAGAACCAGCTAGCAAAAAACTGAGGCCTCCAGCCAACAGCTGTGTAAATGATCAGGTTGGAATTAAATCTTCCAGGCCCAGTCAAGCCTTCAGATGACTGCAGTCCAGCCAAGAGCTTGACTGGAACCTCATGAAAGACTGTGAGCCAGAAACACCTAACTAAGCTGCTACTGGATTTCTAACACACAGAAATGTTATGAGATAATAAATGTTTCTGGTCCAATATTGCTACATTTGGGGGAATTTGTTACATAACAATAAATAACTAATACAATGCTCAAGCTCATAAAGCTAACTTCAAATTTGAAAGTACTGGTATCATACAAACCATACTCACTGGCCACAGGACACTTAAGATAGGAATTACCAACCAGAAGAAAACCAGGAAAATGTCTAAAAATCAAGAAACACTCTGGGTGAGTGAGCTATAACTAAAACAGCATTTAATAAATCATTACTATTCTTTATTTTTATTTTTAAATTGTGATTTTCTTCCTCAAATTATTGCTCAAGGAACTTCAAACATTAATTTTTTTGCTTTAAATAGCCAAGTGCCTAGGCTTCAGTAGCCTAATCTTAATGGGAGATACTTCCTCTACCTCAAGCAAATTTGATTCTTATTCTCAATTATTGGGAGGTAAATTATTTCTTTGATGTCTCATGCTTTATCTTAAAAAGAGATGCAAATTCTGCATTCTATTCCATAATAGCCATATTAGTTTAAATTCTCAAATTTTTTCAAAAAAATTTAAATAAAATCATCTCCCAAAAAGACTACCCAAAATATGCTTAAGAGTTGGAGCCTAGCATACCTACTTGGACTTACGTTACATATGCCTAAGAATGAAAAACACAGTATGCAATTTCTATAGAGTCTACAGTACTGAATATTGATTAATCTCACATCTGAAACCCAAAGGTGAAAGAAGAAAAAAAAAATACCACTTCAAAAATCAGGAAACACAGGAAACTGGTAAAAACAAAATAGATTTTTAAAGTATGTGAATTATTTGGGAATTTGTTACTGACAAACTTTGAGGATGGACCGTGTATTAAACAGAACAGTATAGTTATCAAAGTTAAATTTCCTGACTTCAGTAACTGTACTGTAGTTAAGTAAGAGAAGTCCTTACTTATTAAGACATACTGAAGTATTTAGGAATAAAGGAACATGATGCCTACAACTTACTGTCAAATGCCTCCTCCACGTGCAACAAATGAATATTATGTATGTGTGTGTTTATATTATATACACACCCATGCACAGACACATGGACAGAGAGAAAGAGAGAATAAATAATAAAACGTAAAACAAAGAGCAAAATATAAACAGCTAGTAAATCTGGGTAAAGAATATATGGGACGTTTTATACCACTGTTGCAACTTTTCTATAAGTTTTAAATTATTCAAAATTCTAAAAGTACACAGGTAGCGTTGGCAGCCCCAGAATTCCAATGTAGTGTTTACCTACCAAAACAATCTGCCTCCAGGTCATCTATCAGGTCATTTATCTAGTATTTAAATTATGTTCAATTGTGAAAATTATTTTTCTAATACAGTTTTTTTTAAAGCCAGCAACCAAACTTTCAAATCATCCTGTTTTTCTAGTTATGTAAAGAAATAATGCAGTTGATGTTAAAAATGAAAACGGACATCCAAATAGTAGAGTCCAAATATGCACACTAAATGTTTATGGTGTTTACCTCTGGCATTCAAATTTTTAAGAACATATTAACAAAATATTCTCATATAATTCACAAATTGCAAATTTTAATAAATTTAAAATTTCAGAAGAAAAGTCAGAACAGTCAGTGAAGAGTCCAAACCAGGCTTCACCTCTTTCCTGAGGCTGAGAAAAGATTTTTTGAATGGCAAAAATTCTGTTTGCTGGTTGTAACATGACATGTAAAACGATCCTAAGGACTTCCCTGGTGGCGCAGTGGTTAAGAATCCACCTGCCAATGCAGGGGACAAGGGTTCAAGCCCTGGTCCAGGAAGATCCCACATGCCGCAGAGCAACTAAGCCCATTCACCACAGCTACTGAGCCTACGCTCTAGAGCCAGCGAGCCACAGCTACTGAGCCTGCGTGCCACAATTACTGAAGCCCACGTGCCTAGAGCCCATGTTCCACAGCAAGAGAAGCCACTGCAATGAGAAGCCTGTGCACCGCCACGAAGAGTGGCCCCCACTCGCTGCAACTAGAGAAAGCCCACGCAGCAATGAAGACCCAACACAGCTATAAATGAATGAATGAATAAATAAATAAATAAGATCCTAAACTCATTCCAGGAAAGGAGAGGCTTTTCAAATAACAGAGCTCAAGAACCTGCCACTGTGCTTAGCTTACTACTTAGTTCACGCCAGAAGCCCAAGCTTCTGTACTAATGGCCATTTGTTACTATCAGGCTGAATGGAAGAGAATTTCATTCATAAAAAAAGAAAGCTAACGATCAAAATAAACTTGGAATCATCATGAAGAGGCAAAGTAGAGGGTCATTCTACTAGCTGTTGTAATTCATCTGGGTTACCTAGGAGATAAAGGACTACTGCTACATAAAGACAGGGGAGGACTCTGCGTGGAACCCTAAGGAGTCTCTGAAATCTCTCTTATACGTGTGTAATAGTAAAAGTTAATGGAAAATACACACACACAAAGCAATGTGTGAAGAATACATGAGGATGTTGTGAAGAATATGCGAGGACACATATTCTTCACTAATGAAGGTTTGGGTTACCCCACCAGCTGAGGCCCTGAATGAGGGCAAAGGAAACATGGAATGAGCAGTAGAAGAGAGTAGTTAACAAAAGCAAAGACTACAGCAGTTACACATATATTCTTCTTTGCTTACTACAGAAGATTTTGCGTGAACGTATAAACCAATTTCTTCTCTCTTCTCCTTCTCAATATGTTATACAAATTTTATTAGTAAAGGTTAACTTTACAACTTAGTCTTTAGGTAGCATGATATTCAGATGGGACTATGAATTTGAGACATAATTAACATAGCCTAAAAATGGATAGTGTGAAAGTCACCCAAATATGGATACAATGAGTATTGGGACTTGCTTCCCATTTTGGGAAGAAGGTAAGGATATCTTCAATTTTTTTTTAATTAATTTTATTTTATTTATTTTTGGCTGCTTAGGGTCTTCGTTGCTGTGCACGGGCTTTCTCTCATTGCAGCGAGTGGGGGCCACTCTTCACTGTGGTGCACAGGCCTCTCATTGCGGTGGCTTCTCTTATTGCTGAGCATGGGCTCTAGACGTGTGGGCTTCAGTAGTTGTGGCTCATGGTCTCAAGAGCACAGGCCCAGTAGTTGTGGTGCACGGGCTTAGTTGCTCCGCAGCATGTGGGATCTTCCCAGACCAGGGATCAAACCTGTGTCCCCTGAATTGGCAGGCAGACTCTTAACCACTGCGCCACCAGGGAAGTCCCAGGACATCTTCATTTTTATAAAGAAGACTTCCATCTTCTTAGGCAAAAGCATAGTGTTTGTCTTCTGTATACAAGATCAAATATCTGTATAAAGGCACGGATGGCTGCTGAGTAGCCAAAGGAGTGCACTGTGCCAACTGCTAAGTTGCTGCCTCTCATCTTCACACCTATCCTTCTCTACCTTGTTTTCTGATGGCTGGGCTACTGCGCAAACTACATTTCCCTTCGCTAGCTGGCTCCTTGTTAAGCCTCTGCCAAGGGGACACTAAAGAAATCCTGTCAAGACTGGAGGAGGTGGGACTTCCCTTGTGGTCCAGGGGTTAAGACTCCGAGCTCCCAAGGCAGAGGGCCTGGATTCGATCCCTGGTCAGGGAACTAGATCCCGCATGCCACAACTAAGAGCCCACATGCCACAACTAAAAGATCCTGCATGCCGCAACTAAGACCCGGCGCTGCCAAATAAATAAATACTTTTTTTTTAAAAAAAAAGACTGTAGGAAGGACAAAGGACTTGATTCTTCCTCTTTGCAAAATATCTACACTAACTTAATCTTGAGAAAGAACAACAAACTTGAAGTATTTACAATACCTGATTTCAAATGACTATAAAGCTACAATAATCAAGACTGTCGACTGGCAAGACAAAACAGGCATATAGAAGCACACTAAGTACAAAAATTAACTAAAAATGAGTCATAGACCTAAGTGTAAAATCTAAAACAAGATTTCTAGAAGAAAACATAGGAGAAAAATCTTTGTGACCTTGGGTTAGGCAAAGGTTTCTTAGATATACCATCAATAACATGATCCTCTTTTTTTTTAAGAAAAACTGATAATTTGGACTTCAGCAAAATTAAGAACATCTGCTTTCAAGACTTTGAGAAGAAAACAAAAGCAAAAAAACAAAACAAAAAACAAACAAACAAAACAAGCCAGAAACTGGGAGAAACTATTTGCAAATCACATATCTTGTAAAAGACTTGTATTCAGCATATATTACAAGCTCTCAAAAATTCAATAATAAAAAATCCCAATTTTTAAAAAATGGGCAAAAGATTCAAATATACACTTCATCAAAGAAAATATTCAGATGGTAAATTAAGTACATGAAAAGATGCTCATTGGTCATTAGGGAAATTCAAATCAAAACCAGAATGATACACCATTTCCCACCCACTGGATGGCTATAATTTAAAAAATTTTTAGTCAAAAAAAAATTTTTTTAAGCAAATAAATGTTGGCAAGGATGTGGAACAACTGGAATCCTCATATACTCCTGTAAAATGACATAGTCACTTTGGAAAACAATGATTGGCAGCTTCTTAAAAAGTTAAATATACACCCACCATATGACCCAGCCGTTCTACTCCTTTGTATTTACTCAAGAGAAATGAATGTATACATCCACACAAAGTCATATACATGAATCTTCAGGACAACTTCATTTGCAGTAGCTAAAAACTGGAGCAACCCAAGTGTCTACCAACAGGTGAATGAATAAATATTGAGAAAAACAGCTCAGCAGGTGCCCAGAAACGGCATGGAGGTACAGAATGGATTATGGGGGCTGGAGGAAACTTTTGCAGGTGATATATATATTCATTATCTTGATTGTGGTGTTAACACAGGCTTAAAAATATAGGAAAAGTCATCAAATTGTGCATTTTAAATATATGCAGTTTATTTATTTATTGTATGGCAAGTTTGCCTTAATAAAACTGTAGAATTTCTATCATTCTAGAAACTGTAGAAATCCTATTCTAGAATTTCTATAATAATAAAAAAAGGAAATTCCTAAAATAAAGTTCCTAAAAAGTTCCTAAGAACATGGGGGGGAATAAAAGGCACTGTTTTGTATATTTATTCATATTGGGTGTATATTTACTAATTTTACACCCAATTGGGTGCTCTTCATTATTTTCTATAGTTTTATCCTTCCACTTGACATGTTTCCCCTCTGCCTAAAGAACTTCCTTTAGTAAGTCTTACAGAGCAGGCCTGCTGGCGATTAATTCTCTCAGCTTTTGTTTGTCTAAAAATGTCTTTATTTTACCCTTATTTCTGAAGGATACTTCTGCTGGGAACAGAATTCTAACCTGACAGGCTTTTTTTGTTCAACACTTAAAAAATGTCATTCCATTATTTCCCAGTTTCCACCGTTGCGTTCAAAATTCAGCCATCAGTTATATTAGTTTCTTTGAAAGTAACATCTTATTTTTTTTCCATCTGGTTGCTTTTAAGAGTTTGTCTCTAGTTTTCAACAGATCAATTAAGGTATGTCTGAGTGTATTTAGAAAGTGTATTTTTCTCTGTATTTATCTTGCTTGGGGTTTGCTAAACTACTTGAACCTATGGGTTGATATCCTTCATCAGTTTTGGAAAATGTCTTACCATTATCTCTTCAAATATTTGCTCCCACACTAAGTTCCCTTCTCTACTTCTGGGTTTCCAATTACGCATTACTCAACTTTTTTTTTCTTTCTTGGGGGGGCCACGCTGGCATGTGGGATCTTAGTTCCCCAACCAGGGATCCAACCCCGCACCCCCTGCATTGGGAGCATGGTGTCTTAACCACTGGACCGCCAGGGAAGTCCCACACATTATTCAACTTTTTACTAGAGTTACACATATCTCTTTTGTCCTGTCCTACTTTTTCCATTGTTTTTTCCTTCCTGTGCTTCAAACTGGATCATTTTCCATTGACTTGTCTACAAGTTCTGTACTCTTGTCTTTTATTGGTATAGTCTATTAAATCCACCCAACAAATAATTAATTTCAGATACTGTGGGCTTCTTGTTGTTGCATGTTTTTTGTTTTATTTTTAATGTGTCAGGCACTAAGCCCTGGGACCACAGCAGTGAAAAGACACAGTCCCTGCTCTCATAGAACTTAAATGGTATATATTCGATTGACCTGTTTTCCCATTTTTTTAGATAAATGAAGAGTAAGGCAAAGGGTGGAGTGAGATCCTAGAGTCCTGCACCAAAGTTTTCTCAGTAACATATAAATGACAGACCTTAAGCTACTGACGTGTTTTTGATTCTTGGAATATCCATTTAATTCCTTTTCATGAATTCCAATTCTCTATAGAAATTCTCCACCTTTCCATTTTGTCCACGTTTTCCTATATTTTCTTTATCATATCATAGTTATTTTAAAGTCCCTGCCTGATCATTTCAATTACCTGTAGGTCTACTTCTACCGTTTATTTTTCTTCTTGATTAAGGATCACAGTTTTCCACCTTTTCAAATTTTTAGAAATTGTTCATTGTACGCTGGATACTGGAAATGAAAGAGCCTCAGAGACCCCAGAATATATCTTCCCAGTGAGCACTCTCTATCTACTCTATTAGGCAAAAGGGATGAGAGAGGCTCATCATTTCAATCCATTCACGAATTGAAATGTGTCAGTGCTACGCTGCAGTTTTAGTAAGACTCAGTTCAGCTCTGGTTCATTCTTTTTCTTCAGTCTGTGTCCAGAATCAGCAAATGTCAGCAATCCTCTTCTCACCTACAGAGGGCTCTTCTGTAAGTGGAATTTTAATTAATCTAGTCGTGATTACTTCTACAGGCCTCCAATATTTTTTAAAATATGATTTTAAAAGTTCATTCAGTTTTTTACTACTCACTGCAGTGATATAGATGACTGTACTATGTACTATATAGATGACTATACTACTCAGAAGCTTAAGTCTCCCTGCACATCATACAGTGATTCCCAAACCCAGCTTTACATCAAAGTGACCTGGGGAGAGTTTTTAAACTACAACTTATTGTCCATACCTCTAGAACTCATAGATGTTCAGTGGCGCCAGGAAATCTGTACTTTTAACAAGAGTCTTAAGTGATCTGGTAAAGCTGACATTTCTAAAGAAACTAATGTGGGAGTTCCCTGGTGGCCTAGTGGTTAGGATTCCGGGCTTTCACTGCCGTGGCCCAGGTTCAATCCCTGGTCCGGTAACTGAGATCCTGCAAGCTGCCCGGTGCGGCCAAAAAAAAAAGAAAGAAAGAAACTAACGTGCCTGTTCCTCCTGTCCCCCATCCCCAGCTCGGTATTGATAAGGCCATTAGAGAAAGAACACACACTACATACAACAGATAAACTGATACATGAATATAAAAAGTTAAAAGTTCAGAATCACTAAAGACTTTAATGATAAGCTGTTAAAATAAATATGTAAAGCCTTCAAAAATATATTACGATCAAGAAGAGGAGGAAGGAAAGGCAAGAATCATTAGTTAGAGTACATGGTATAATACCTATAGGAGACTGAAAGTAGAACTATTCAATTTTATTTCTAATTGTTTTAGCAGAAAACAAAATTATCTTCAAATGTGAGAAAGAGCACTGCTGACAGCCATCAGAACACTTAGATAATGCATAAAGACCCCCAACTACCTGCTTATCTGAATTCAAGTCTATATGAATTAATCCAAGGGGACACATGAAAATTTTGAATTGTGACAAGGGGAATGCTGTCTGTGAACTCTGAGAACTCACAAAAAACAGAAAGGCGCCAGACTGGGAATGAGAAAACAACAGTGCCTCAAAACGCAGGTGCGGCTAAAGGTGAAAAGGTCATTTTAGGACTATGGACTTAATTTAATGTCAACACCCAAATAATTCTAGGACTGATTATTATGCACATGACTTTTAAGCACTTACAGAAGGAAGCATTATTTACTAACAATAATGAAATCTTACCTGTGTAAAGCAAGTTTACAAACTGCCTTCACATACATTCCCTCGTATCTTTGATTTGTGAAAAAGAGCAGGTAGCATATGTCTCCTCCCCAACCCTCATACACACTCTTCAAAATACTCAGATAGCTTGACTTGCCCAGGTTAACTCATTCCTCAGTAGACAATTATGACTCAAACTCAAGCCTTCCCCACTGAGTACTGTATTTATATCGCACAGCTCTTAAGGTCAGCATGAGTTAAGAATAAGTCACACGGAAATGATAACTGGGATTGCTTCAAAATAATGAAAACGCACAGAGCAGGAAAGGGGTAGGACTATGGATGAAATAAAACTAAGTACAAGCTGGGTAATGGGTACATGGGGGTTCACTTATAATCATCTCTCTATTTTTGTATATGTTAAAATTTTTCATAATAAAACTTAAAAACAAATACACATGCACACACACGTTCTTTGATAGGTTAACTGTACCAGTAATCAGATGAATACCCAAAATACAGAGCACCTGAAGTTCAGCATTTTGTAAGCCTTTTTTTAAAGTCTCACATAACACTCTCATATACAAAAATACTTAGAAAAGGGATGACAAATGATATGCCTGAATACTGACCACCACTGCACCAAGAGAAAAAACAACCATGATAGTGAAATATCTTAACAATTTATACTATAAATAATTGAATGAATAATATATTTCGGGGTCGGGGAGACAACCCTGAGGAATACTTAAGATCTGTCTTCCAACATTTTTTACGTAAAAAGACAAACATTCTGAAGAGTTATAGAGAATAGAATTAGGAACAATGAATAGAAGACTCCAGGAGGCCAAATTCCAAACTTTTCTACTCTTCCCACTCTTCCTTGAGGCTCATGAATCATGTGCTACTCACTAACAAACCTTGTCACAGTCACCTACAAATTTTCTAGGTATTTTCCTCATCATCAAAACAATTTGACTCCTGGCTCAGTTTTTCCTCTACCTCACATCCATTACCATCTAGGTGAGTGTTGCCTGATAAAGTACAGGACTCCCAATTAAATTTGAATTTCAAATAAACATAAGTAATATTTTTAGTGTAACTATATCCCATGAAATAATTGGGAAATACTTATACTAAACATTTACTGTTTATCTGAAATTCACATTTAACTGGGCATCCTATATTTCCATTTGCTAAATCTGGGAACCCTAATCTAGGTGACTTCAATGTCAAGGTGGACCACCTATCCAACAACTGGTCCTCAACACTCCTTGATCCCTTCAATTCTAGTGACTATTACCATAACAAAGACATTGTCTCCAAACTCAGCTGAGTCCTTAATACTGCCCAATATTGCTAAGTGCCCTTAAACTGCACTTTCTCTCTCATTTACCCCAACAGTTATTATAGACCAAACCCATTCTTTCCTTCTCTACCATCTCAGTCTCTAAATCCACCACCTGAATTTAGATCCCTATCTTCTTCTACCTCCTATGGTACTTCATTCCACATTTCCCTTTATTATATTTTTCAACCTCTCCCACCAAAGCATAAGCCATTAGATGAAATTACATTCACCCAAAATCTTCAAATGAGAGCTTAAACATTTTAGTATGGCATATAAGAACCTACAAGATTCACAACTTAGTTCAGGCTTCACTTTCTGTCAAGCTCTCCCTGGCTGCCCAGTCTAAATTAAGTGCTCCTCTCACACACTCCCAATGTATCCTATGCAACCATCATAACATTCACCATAATTTTCTTTTCATCCTTCTCTCTTACTAGACTTTAGGTTCCTTGAGACCAAGAGCATGTCTTGTTTTTATTTCCGCAGCATTTACCACAGTGCTCAGCATCTACCACAAATAATAGGAACTTGAATGTTTAGTGATCAAATAAGACAGAGGAGGCTCAATTTAAGGGACAGTTTCTAACAATTACAATTCTACTAATGGAATGTGTTACCTTGAGATGTAGTACCCCTGGCTGCCCAAAGGGTAAAATAAGATTGCATAGCATAGTACTATTTATAACAGACAGGAAAAAAAGGATTTATCCCATTGTCTGTAGAGGAACTGGTCAAATTTTGTGAGGTACAACCATACAACCATCCTTGAAAACTCTGAAATCAATAGACCTGTCAAGAAGGCTTCTCTTGTGGGCAGGTCATGATCCCCTCTCACCTGGACAGCTGAAGGCACTGTAACAAGTTCTTGTACTTTAATAATTTTTTATAGTCACCTCATTCTGATTCTACTCTTATGTTAACCTTACGCTGCTAAAAGCTGAGATTTTTTTTTTACATTAATACATTCCAGTTACATTTTATAAAGTAACATTTATTTGCTTTGTTACCGATTGTTTTTCTGATTATAAAAATACATATTCAGTGTAGAAAATTCAAAATTTATTTTTAAAATATTAAGAAAAAATAACAATTACATATAATACCTTAAATTTTTAAATAATGTAAAAGAAAGTATAATCATCTGGGCAAATGCTCACATTATATTATGTTAAAAGAGCAGATTATAAGACAGTGTATCTCATTCAATCCCAACAACCTAATAAAAGCAATAGTATCTAACATTTACTGCCAGAAACTATGCCACGTGCTCTACATGTATTTTCTAATATAAATCTCACATCAGTCTCTGTGAAGTAAGTACTATTATTGACCCCTTTTTACAAGTGAAGAAACTGAAGCCTGAAGCTAAATAACCTGGCCAAGGACTAGTAAGCAATGGCAGAGCCCAAGCTCAAGAACTCAAACCCAAGGGGTCTAATTTCAGAGTTTTAACTGTGGTTCTCCTCTGAGTTGTGCTATTATAAATGACTTTTATTCATTTATTGTGATTTTGTTACATTTCATATTCCTACAATGAATACGAATTACCACTCTATTTTTTTTTTTTTAATAAATGTCCAAGTAGAGGTTGAACAATTTTCTGTCAGGGCTATTGCAGAAGTGGATTTAAGTAAGCTCAGATTCCTTCTAACTAAGGATCTGTCACTAATCAATTAGTGACTGCAATTATTTTCTTAGTCAAAACAACTGGCTCTAAAAAAATGAAACAAACATCAACCCATTTTAAGAATTATAAAAGCTTTGGACTGTCAGATTGTATTTTTCCTGTTTAACATTCAGTAAATGAAATAGCTCAGAATTGAAGAGATTTACATAATATAGCAAAGGTAGTTCGTGTTAGGGCAGAAACCAGAGCACAGGTCTTTACTGATCTTTGTTACCAACATTTAACCAAAACAATGCTTTCTCTCTCTCCCATTCCCTACTGTAAATTCAGTTACCAGAGACCAAAACCTGAAACATAACAGGAAATACAAATGCTTCTTTTCTTTCCCCCTTAGTCCATTACCCAAAAGGAAGAAGACCTGCCTGGAGCATAAAGTTAAAACATCTTCCCACCCCTGAGCTGGGACAGAAGTGAAAGGCACTGATAAAGACAGGAGATTTGGAAAGATACTCTAAAAGACAAGATGAATGATTTGAAAGTTGTTATTGGGGATGGGAGCGGGAAGGAGCTGAAAAAGTAGACAAAGGAAGGAAACAAGGAAGGAAAGCAGACGGGCACAGACAAAAAGAAAGACCCAGAAATCCAACAGAACAAGGCATTCAAACACTACCAAAGTTTAAAAGGTTGTCTCAAATTTAATCAAATCCTAAATGGAATGTTCTTAGAGTATGAAAAGCAACTTTATAAAACTTGACTGTAAAATGCCAGATAAGAGAATGAAATAAAAACATAATCTCATATTTATAATTATACATTCCTGTTGGTATGCTCACAAATTCTACTCTCTCACCTTCAGAATTCAACTCTCCTCACCTAAAAATCTGCAGTGAGTTATAAAATGTTATAAAGCTAAATAAAAGGGAACAATGTTACAACTTCTAACAGCCAAGAGAAGCTTTGATAAGGTGAAAAGAAGAATGATAAACAATGAAATCAGTATATAATGCTTAAAACATGTCTATATATACCGAACATAAAATAGATAGGTAGTGGGAAGCAGCTGCATAGCTCGGGGAGATCTGCTCGGTGCTTTGTGACCACCTAGAGGGGTGGGATAGGGAAGGTGGGAGGGAGGAAGACGAGAGGGGGAAGGGATATGGGAACATATGTGTGTGTGTGACTGATTCACTTTGTTATGAAGCAGAAACTAGCACACCATGTAAAGCAATTATACTCCAATAAAGATGTAAAAAAAAAAAACTTATGTCTAACCCATAACCAATCGAAAAAGATTTCCAGATACTCTTTTATGAACATAAAAGGTAAAACGTAACATGTCATTTTTGAGTGAAGAAGCAATAATACTTTCCTCACTCTACATATTTGTGCTATCTGTTCACAAAATTTAGGCCTTTTTTATAAAGCTCTATTTACTGAAAGTTACTGCTCTAAGGATTAAGACACCCACACTCTAGTTTAAACTCAATTAATTACATGTCATATGATTGTGAACAAGTTGCTTTGCCTCTCGTTTTTTTTCATGCATTATAGAAATAATAATAATCACCAAACTATTGATATAAAGAAAAGATAGAAAAAATACTGCACAGGATAATAATCATGGCAATACACTTTTATGATTATTTACAGCTTCCTTTCACATAAAAGAGTCACACCTAAGACACTAAACAAGCCCATGACGTAAGTAAGGCAGATATTATCCCCATTTTACAGATGAAAACAGAAAACTGAAGTTCAGAGAGGCTGACTTACCCAAGGTCACTCTGAAAACTGCACAGTCAAAAGCTCTTTCTCTTACTACATAGTATACTATGTGCCATCACAAATTTGAGGCAGTAAGAGTCATGCCCAAATGGGCATAGTCATGCCCAAATGACTATGAGAACTATCCAAGGAAAGCTGCCAATAATTAAACAGAAAAGGGTCGCTTGAGATTCTTATAGCCATAATTATCCACAAGGCCATTATCTGGATATAAAACTATGATTTAAAATAAGTTAAATAAAAGTCCTTTAAAGTAAATTTCTAGAAGTCCTGCTATTTACTAACTTAACTTCATGCCTCTTGCACTAGACACAACACCCTGCTTTGGGGGATGTGAAACGGAGGGGGTGAGGATTTCACCAGAAAAAGTTAAGTAAGTTCTCTGAAATCCAACAGGATAAGACACTCCAAACTATAAAATATGAATAGGGGCAGGCAACAGCTTGTAGACCGTAGTGGCAACCCTAAGCCAAATCACAAGAGTGCCAGGCTGTGGTTTAAAGAAAACATGCAATCTGTAAGTCTGCACCTCAAGTTATTGCTACAGCAAAGTGATTAGTACCATTTATAGCAAAAATACGTAAAGTTTAGAGGATAATTCCAATTTTTCATCATAACAGGATGGGATTCCATATGAGCTTGGGGCTTTCTTGTCTTAACAGTAGCCCTTCTGATGACATAATCAACGGCTCAAAAGCCACTCAGAGAACCAAAGAAGGTAACTACACATCTCAGGCATGTAACATTTGAAGTGGTCAAATATGCCACCGACAGCAGGCACCTGGAGAGAGTTTATTGGAGGCACTATCAATTCCAGTTATTTATATTCTACAACATTAAAATTTTCTTTAGCACAACCTCTGAGTGTGCTCTGTTTTCCTGAAGGCCCTACCACACAGTATGAAACAGAAATTTACAAATGGCTGAAACCTTGAACTTAATTCACAGTCACCACAATGTAAAAACACCTTAACTTTTCTATTCTTCAAGGTCAAAACAGACTTTGTCTCATCCCTCCCTCTCCACACCCAAGAAAATGGGGTATTCTAAAAGATGTCAGACGGAATAAGCCAATGCTTTTCATAAATCCAAGTCAATCCTCAGCAAAGGGCTTAAGATGCCCATATTCTACTTCAGTATTGATTCTAAGCCTTTTAACAGTTTAAGCTGACCACAAATCTCCCCTTCTACTTCTTCTATAGAACATTCTCCTTAAACTTCCTTTAAAAAATGAGCCTTCCTATAACTCCCATCCCTTGTCTTATATACATACAGACACACACAAAACCCCCAATGAAGAGTAGACTGAGGCCTAGTGAACACATGTGCAAAACACATTTTTAATACACTGCTCACCCTGAAAAGTATGTTGTTATAATGCAACAACAGAGAGTCTATATGGAACACCATAACAACAAATATGAAAATAAAACAAAAATGCCCCACAGCAGTCTGAGTAATTTAGAGAACAAAGATGCAAAACTAAGGCATGCTTACTATTATAGTATATCTCTAACCTTTTCTTTAAGGACAAAATTCTCCATGCTAATTACATCCAAAAAAAAAAAAAAAGGGGGCTTCCCTGGTGGCGCGGTGGTTGAGAGTCCGCCTGCCGATGCAGGGGACACGGGTTCGTGCCCCGGTCTGGGAGGATCCCACATGCCGCGGAGCGGCTGGGCCCGTGAGCCATGGCCACTGAGCCTGCGCGTCCGGAGCCTGTGCTCCGCAACGGGAGAGGCCGCGACAGTGAGAGGCCCGCGTACCACAAAAAAAAAAAAAAAAATTTAAGATTCTAATTTCCTATTGGTCAAAAATGTCAAAAACTGTAGAAATATTTAAAATCTAATATAACAATATTGCTGGCCCAAGTCACACACACCTTATGACATTTTTCTATTACACTTCCCAAACTTGAAGAGCTGTATATTATGTATGCCACAAATTAGATGATAAACAAGAAAACAGATCGATTATAGTCATCCTAAGGACCCTCTCAGTACCCTAAGTATTCGTCAGTGAATGCTAAAGTAAGGTATATATTGGCCAAGGTACATACAGGGGCATATCCAGAGACTAGTCAATCTCCTTTATTTAGTGAAAACATAATAATCAGTCAGCAGTGAAGAAAATGTATCAGTTTTACATCTGAATAATTTTAGTCTTTTCAAAGTGTTTCACATTCATTATCCTATCAGACCACTGCAAAAAATTTCCTTATGTAGAGACTTGCCACTACAAGTAAATGACAAATTCAAGATCACAAAGGTAGTTAATTGGATCTGAAACTTGATTTAAAAATGTTAGCTCTGTTGGAGGAAATATAAATATATACAAGTTCCTCCTTAAAGCTCTCTTTTCTTAAAAACCTATTCCTACTTAAAATATCACTTAACTTAGTAAGACCGAGGCTACCATAAACACTAAATTAAAATTCAGTTATTTACATTTAAAACAAAGCCAAAATTACCACTCTTTTTAGCCAGTCTACCTTTGAACCAGGAATCATATGAAAAACATTCCATCAATGACTCACTGTGTGCTTCTAACTGTGCTGGACCCTGGGGTGACTATTAGGGGAATTCTAACCATGGCTTCTTGCTTTTAAGAAAGTTTATACTCTATCTGATAAAAAGATAAAAGAAAACAATGCTAAACTATGTTCAACCTACCCTCCCAAAGGGAGACATGTTAAAGGGGGGTTCTGTAGAACCCCAGGTGACAAGCACACCAAGAAGTGAGGCTGCAGTGAGTTTAGTCTAAAAAGACTTCGTGGGAAAAATGAAGCTTGAGCTGCCCATTTAAGTGTGGACAGGAATTAAAAAAAGATAAAGGCGGAATTAAAGCATTTAGGCAGGGGCTGGTGTAAACAAAGGCTGAGAAGCAGGAATAAGCTTGACATACACAGAAGAGACTAAGCCAGCTTGCCTGGAACACAGGTGCACACTGAGGCATAATGAGAAAACGTTAGGTAAATTAAGTGGGGTCAGCTCCCGATAGACTGTTGCGGCATAGGTAGATGCTGTTAAAGTATTAAAATCATCGAATATTTAAACTGGAAAGAAATCGTACAGATTTTCTAGTCAATTCCAACAGATGAGGAAATCTAGGATCCACAGAGATCTAATGGCTAGCATAAAGACTGAGGCTGTAAATAGCAGAACAAAACTCAGACCCTCATTTAGGAACCGCAGTTCAACAATGGGCAGCATGGTATGATAGAGAAAGCACAAGGACTGATGAGAACATCAACATATAAGGATCTGCAAGCGTACATACAAGACAGTATTGTGTCTTGGGAATTCGAGGAGACTGATTTCCAGGGGTAACGGAACACCACAGAGGCATTACAGTTGATCAGAAAACCACTGTTTTGCCAGAAGAAATCACTTTCTGGAAAGAAGCAATCCAGAAGGAAAGAAGAGGCAGAAGCTAGTTTTCAGAGAGTTCTGAAGGATACAGGTGGATAAACAGTAGAGGCAGCAGGTATCTGGCAACAAAGGAAGAGGACGACTGATCTGCACACAGAAAGCTACAGGACCAAGTAAATGTTTAAAAGAAAAAAAATCTAAGTTTGAAGGTGAAAAGGAAGGCGCTCACATAAAGAAAGACTGAATTAGATGCTAGATAAGGTGGGGGGAGTGAGGGAACACAGAGAACTAATTGAGGACCAGTTGGAAATTGTTTTTAAAAGATGAGTTCCAGAATAAAGAATAAGCAATTTTTCTCACTCACCATAACACAGCCCTTGTCAAAAGAATATTCATTTTCAACTACTTATAAGGCCTTACAAACGCAGAACAAGCCTTAAGAACAAAGCTAAGGAGATTTTTTTTAAATCCAAAATGACTTCAAAGTTTTACAAATGTATCTGGCCAACTAACATGTAGCTTGTAACTTCAAAGACACTTGCCAATCATTTTATAACGTGAATTTTCTACCACATATTCGAAGGACATTCCGATTAGCGTTCAATTTACAACAACAAATATGCTACTATTAAAAATAAAAAATCAGGGTTTACTCTCTAATATGTTCTTTAAAATGTTATTTTTTGGCTTTTTATATACCATTTTTACTTGACCAGATATGGAAAATGTAAGTGCTTAAGTGAACTTAAGCAAATCATTTGGTGATATCTTCTCTCAATTTCTTAAAACAAAAACCTTCCTATGACCAGTTTTCCTATACTCCTTTCCAGGAACAAAGTCCTACAGAGACTGGTGGGGCGTATGGAGCTAGGTGAGGCATGTAAGAAGGTTCTCCCTCTCATTGTAAGCAACCTGGATAATGAGCCACGAATTAAAGCTGCACACCTAAAATTTGCCAATTTCAATTTAGAAACTTACCACTCAGCACCATAAAGGCAGGTTAAGAAGCAGCAGAAGATATAACTTATCCATTCAGCTTTCTAGCTGCCCACCTTCACAACTCCCATCCCTAATGAAGAAAGTACTTACTTTTTGTTTGTTTGTTTGTGCATGCGGGATCTTCCCTGACCAGGGATCAAACCCGCATGACCTGCAGTGGAAGTACGGGAGTCTTAACCACTGGACTGCCAGGGAAGTCCAGTACTTACTTTCAAATTGTTAAGAATTGTTCAACTTAGGCCATAAATATTAGGTTTAGTTGCAATACCAGCAGGTTACAGGAATTTTATTTTACCCACTTGGAAACAAGGACTTGAGCTCAAAATGTCAAGATGGAACACTACCACTTGCTTAAACTGGGTCTACTGCACCAAGCTGCTGAGCAATACCCATCAGAGTACAACACATAATCAACAGCGGCTAGTAATGCATTTCTACTTTAATCACCACAAATATTAGAAGTCCAACCAAAACATCAATTCAATCATAAATAGAGCTGCCATCTTTAGACCTGCACATGATCTCTGCCTCAACACATGCCTTAGCTATAATAAAAGGACGCAGCCCACCTACCCCTGGACCCAGTGAAACAAATTACAGTCAATATATCCAAAATTTAAAACTTTTAGACATAGTTGAAATGCTTAAGACTCTCATACAAATATCTCTCACTACATGCAGGTTGTTTTCCCCCCTAAATAAAAAGGTAAATTCTTCTCTCCTAACTATACTTTTGGATTATTAAAACAAATCCTATGGGATACTTATCAGAAAAAATATTCCTGATTGTCCAGCATCCAATGCTTTTCATACTGAGGCTCTTATTATTAGGTCTGCTATGTGACCTTGGAAAGTCATTTAACCACTCTGAGCCTTAGTTTTCTTGCTTTCCAATCTCAAGGTAAACTCTAATTTGAATTAAACGTTTATTACTTCTATAATAAGTTAATGTATATAAATGCCTTATGTTAAACACCGAAACTCTTATACTTTTACATCTCAAGGTCAGTGGGCTTTAAGCTTGTAAGAGAAAAATGTGAGGAATAATTTGTCCTATGGATCTTTCTCTTAATTACAACCTAAGGAATATATTTTTTTAATGCTTCTGTTTAAAATTCTTACATCCTTACTTTTTAACAGATGGTGGTGAGTTTGATTCCACAATATTCATAACAAAGCAAACAACAAAGCCTAAGGTCTTTTAACTCTGGGGACAAAAGGAAGGAAAAATTTACTTGCATTACTGGGCATATAATCAAAATCATTCCTCTTGTAAAATATAGAAACTATGTTTGTCATATGTGGCAGATAAGCCTAAAGATCAACAGGTAAGAAGTGAAGAAATAAAGTTTAAAAACTGGAAAATATTTTTAACTAAAAAAAACTTGGAAACTACAGTCGTGGTATGAATCTATCAAATTCCCGCACCCAGATTAAACTGTCCACACAGATCAGCTCTGGGGTTCTTCTGTGGGTCTTTTAAATCCTTTTTTTAAATTACACAGAGAAAGTCTTTTCTTTCAAGTTTTAAATCTAAGGCTCTATCAATAATACAATCCAATATATGCAGTAACATTTCACTTCCTCAAACAGATTAGTAGCACAGTCGTTCACATACTTTTTGGTCTGGAAGCATAAGGATGTGTGAAAGAACTTGAAGTCTCTGACAGCTTAATAATTCTATTTTATCTAACTAGTTTCTTCTCAAATTTCTTCTCAATTCCTCTGCCTATTCCCAAATATCTTTCAGATATAGGTCAGAAACACTATGAGTCCCATAAGAAAATGTTTATGGATCAAATAAAAGTGGAGCCCTCCCCCCATTCAGCTCCCATAATCAGTTTTATGATTATATCCAGTAAACAAAATAGATTGACTCAATCTCAAACAGTTCCCCCATCACAGGAAGCCCATGGTAGAACTGCAGCTGCAAAAAGCATCCCTTTAAACGATCCCCAACTACCTAAGCAACACAAAGTTAAACTAAATCCTACTGACAAAAGGCTCCGGGTGCATTCATTCAGATCAGCCCCAGGATTTAGAGTTGAAGCTCAGGGAATAAAAAGGCACCTCTCCAAGCTATGAAACTTTTTTTTTCCATCTCAAATATTCTCAATGAAAGTTCTCTTGTCAGCTAAGAGGTGAGAGTTTAAAAAAACAACAAAACACTAGCAGAATTAACGGCTTCAGGACCACTTCCCAGCTGTCTTTGCTCTCTGTTGTCAGTGGCTCAGATGCAGTTTCCCACTTTCCTTTCACTCTTCTCCCCTTAATCCCCAAGATTCCCACTATAGAAAGCAACATTCACATTCTCAGATCTCTGGCAGAAAATAAAGGGGGAAACTGCAACTACCAAGGAAGGGGGGAAAAAAAAAGAAAAATATTTCAGAAGCAGGAGGGAACCAGAACCATGGTTTCCACTGCAAACGGCAATGTAAAAGCCAGTCTTGTCTTATCAGGGTATGGGGGGACGCCCGTGTGGGGCATCAGAAAGACGTGCAGAGTGTGTGCGCTCGGAGCTCTCGGGGCGGGCTGAGACGACGGAGCAGAAAGTAACAAAACCTGTGCTTTCCCTGCTTTCTTCCACTCTTCCCCCTCCAAGAGAGGAAGCTGAAGAAACTGGGGGAGGGGCGGGATGTTATCGTTCTCCCATTGGGGGTACAGAAGACGGGCCTTGGGGTTCCTTCAGTTACTCACCCCCAGTTAGGAGATCCACTGAGGGAAGAGGAAACCCCTAAATGTTACCCACCTCCGTTCACAAAAAAATAGTAAGGGGGGGATGATTAAATCCACATGCAGAGCCCCTGGAAGCGTCCCCAGGTCACTCATCCCTATTAGCAAGCGGAAGGGCTAGGATAAAGGGGATGGAGGGTCGGAGGGGTGGTCAGGGAAAAGGCCCCACCCCCGACTTAGGAGGGAAGGGGAGCTCGAGCCACCAGCTGTCCCTTCCTTGCCGCACCTCCCCCCTAGGCCACCCCCAATTATCCCCCCAGTCTTTCCTCTAGAGCCCGAGGCGGCCGCGGGGGAGGCGGCCGCGGGGGAGGCGGCCGCTCCTTCCTCCCCTCACCCACTCCGTCCCCACCCCCGCTCCGTCCCCACCTCCCGCCGGCCAAGGGCCCGTTACCTGCTCGTCGAAGCGGCTGACCACGGCCTGGACCCATTCCACCGGCCTGTGCGCGGCCATGTCCTCCCCGCGGCCGGGGGGCGGCGGAGGGACCGGGCGGCCGGCGCCCAGGGCCGGGAAGAGGGCGGGGAGCGGGGGCTGAGGTGAGGGGAGAGGCGAAGAGAGGGTCTGAGGAGTGCAGGCGCCGAACGTTCCCACGGGGGTGGGGATGGGTGGCCGGCGCCCGGCCGGGAGGGGGAGAGGGGAAGGGGGCGTTGGCGAGGAGGCTGGGGGGAGGGGGACGGGGGAGGGGGACTCGGGGAGGGGAGGGGGCCTCTTGGTCGCTCTCCCCACTAGCGCCGTCTCCCCACAGCCATCACAGTCCGAGACGCCGCCATGACACCCCACCGGAAGTGGGATCCTTTCCACGGCCCGGGGAGAGGGAGAGCGAGCGAGCTCGAGATTGAGAGCGCGGCTGGGAAAGGGGAGGGGGAAGCGAGAGGAAAGGGGGCCTGCAGCGCATGCGCCCGCTCCGGCCGGTTTCATTAATGAAAAAGCGAGTCCTCCTGGAGGTGACGTCACCTAACTCCTCCGGGCCCCGAGGCGCGCGTCCTTCTACGCCGCCGGGCTCACCTCGACTCGGACTCTGGTGGTAGCCGGAGAGAGTCTGAGCTGACCCGGGAGCATCCGCTCGCATCCCACCAACACCTCAGACTCCCCGTCCCCCGCCAGCCTCCGAGTTTGGATTGCTCCCCGGGTTGGAAGTTAGGGCGCCCTGAGGCTAGCATTTCTCCCTGCACACAGATCTCTGCCGCTGATTTCTGGGGAGCTATGCTCTGCCTTAAGCTCTCTCAAAAAATAAAGCACACAACCTCAGGTTTCCAGGTTCTTCGTAGCTACTATAGCCTGCTGAGTAACAGGAAAAAGTAAGGCCAAGGGAGATTCGGTGATTTTTTTCTTTTTAAACGTTCTCTTAAATCCCAATGCTAGACCCAATGGCAAAGTACTCAGACTCCGGAATCCCAGTCGACTTCCTCTGCTGAACTGATAGGCACCCGAGTTAATAAAACTTTTGCTTAGTTGATAATAGAAAGATTCAAGTTTCACCACCCTCAAAAAGCCTTTAAGGGCTTGGCATACGTTATTAATTCAACACATTCATCCTCTCATTTAACTCTTTCAACGAGGCTTTCCAATAGGCATCATTACCCTCATGTAATGAGGCTGGGTCACAAGAGGTTCTGTGACTTGGCTGAAGTCATAGAGTTGGTTGGTAGGTGTCAGAGTCAGGATGCAAACCCAGGTGGTTTGACCCCAAAGACAATAGAGACAGATTGTGGCTCTTCTGAAACAAAGGCGTTTTCTGTGCCCCCAATACCAGAGTTGAAATGATTTCGTGTGGAATTGGGTCATGATGGTTTTCCAGGTTTACATCCAAAACAATGGATGATCTATCTATATCTAACGTGAACTTTGGAATGTGTTCTTTTTAATTTCATCTTCCTCAATACACTTTACTTAGGCTAATGTTAAAGTGAGTTTACACATTCTGAGCACATACTAATTAAGAGCCAGTGAGGCCACACAGCAGGTTACTAACTGGGTGACAAGGTAGAGCAAAACCAGAATTTTAATTTTACCACAGAAAACCCACAAAGCCAATAGCACTTCTACAGAGAGATATATCTGTGAGAGAAGTTTCCAGTCTCTGCCGGCTGGTGATTGTCCAAAATACATATTAAGTTAATTAATATTTCATTCCAATAGAACAAGAGGACAGAGTCTGGATGGTTCTTTTGTCCATTCTTTAAGGATGCAACATGAATACTGACTAATTTCTTTTAGATGATGTCAGAAATGATGCTGACAGTGTTGAAGAAAAGGATGAATATTAAACCAATGTCCATCTATGCCTTCCCCAATTAGGACCCCCCAAAAGGCTCTCATTCATATGCCCACGAAGGATCCCAGGGCCTCTACTTCGGGGCCGAACTTCCAGACCCACAATCTATCTTTCCTTTTCTCATACTTCCTCTGAAAGTCCCTAATTACTTCCCTGTTGGCATGGCTTTTTGCCTGTCCATTCCTCTCATTTTTGCTAGACTGGACGTAACTGCCCAAACTCTTGGCTCCCTTGCCTCCAGTGACATTTCACTGCCAAGGTCCCTCTGTGCTTCCCTTTCCTCTCCTTCTCTGGTTCCCCTAATTCCCCATTCCTCTCTAACTCTATGGTAAGACACCCAAACTTCAGGCCTTTGCCCTCTGCTCATCTTGCTTTACGCAGGCTCCAGCCAGCATGTCATTAATTTATCCTAATCAGCACTTGTTGTCCCGGGGCCTCCCCTGAGTGCCAAGCCACTCATTACAACTGGAGGTCTAGACGTCACTCCAAACCTCCTCTCCATTCAAATTCATTCAATTCCACTAAACCAATATTAAGTGCCCAAACACCTATTATATATATCATGCACAGTATAGCAGGAATTCTAAACAAAAATGCCAAAGAAGTTCAGAAATTCACACATAGAGACGGGTGAACTATGGAACACATCCCCTCACATAAAGGAGCAGCTGTCACTCAACTCCAGTCAATTCCTGCCCTGCAGGAATGTTGACACAGTGTTGCTAGATCTTCCATCACTCAAGACAAGCAGGAGCTCTGAACTTACATATAAAACTCTTCCAATTTTTACACACTGGCAGCCAATTCACAGTTTTTTAAACACTGTGCAGCCAAACAAAATACGTCTGCTATCTGAACTTAGCCCATGGAGCACCAGTTTGACTAGCTCTGGTCTAATAGGAAGACATGGCCTTCAGAGTAAAACAGAATTTTGTGTCCTAACATCCCCCATTCTGCACCGTCCTGCACAAGAGGGTTTAGGGGAACTACTAGTGTTTGATATAGTTTGAAATGCATCTCTTTCCTTCATCTTCTGTTTCTTGGTCAGGCAACAATCTGCCAATCTTTTCCTTCAAGCTCTTCAAGAGGAGCATCCCCTCTATTCTCTTCTCTCTCCCACCTCCAGCATGCCAAGGAGCAGGCAACTTCTTAGGACCGAGGCGCCCATTTCCCCAGCCCTGGAAGTGTTGGTGGCCAACAGCGCTCAACAGAATCCCTTTCCGGGAATTGCCCTCTTTCAAACAACTGCCTGGAACAGGTCACACCGTTGCCCAGGGGAGCCCGCACAAATGACCAGGAGATGCAGCCTCAGGGTGAGACCACCCTGGAGGGCCCTTCCCACTCCAGAGTCCCCTTAAGGGATCAGCTCCCAAGGGGTCAGCTGAGGCCTCAGCAGTGACTGCATTTAGTCCAGCTTCTCTTTCTACTGAATCCTACCCCTATACGGGGGAAATAGCAATTTAAGAACTATGGGATTGGATAGCTATCGATGCAGTAAATCTAAGCTTCAGGAAAAGACAATGCAAAGTTGAGGGTGATTAATCACCAACTAAAGGCTTAGGATGAAAGCTAGAGTGCCTCCTTAGCAGCATATAAATGAGGTGGGGGAGGGGGAGGAGGCAGAAAAAGCGGGGGATCAGGCCCATGACTGAATTAGCAGCTTAGGAGAACTCCCAAAAGGTTGACTTCTCAGCTCTGGGAAGTGTGCAATGCCAAGATCAGGGCTGTAGCCAGGAAGCAGAGGGGTCCTGACACTTCGGATGGGGTATCTGGGTAAAGGCACTGAGACACCTTAAAATCCCACATCACCCTGAGCGCTGGGTTTGTAGAAGTGCCCTGCCCCCTGCTTGAAAATGAAGTCTCTACCCTGCAAGGCTCTCAGGATCTACCTGTACATTTCCTACCAGACCAATAACTAAAGCCAAGTCACAAAATAACCCCACTGAGGAATTGCTGGACCTGCCAAAGGAGGAGAGGTACTATGCAACCGGAAAGAGCTAAAGGACCTAGCTAACGTATATACACTTGCAGAAGCTGGGAGTATATGTGTGGGATCAAGTCCCCAGGGTGCTGAATTGGGGAGGAAAGAGGACAGCATAACACCAGACAAAGCAGAATTTACTGACATGAGCATATTCCCGTTCTACAGTATTTACATCCTGGCAAGGAATCCAGGAGATAGTGCTAACAGGTTGCTGGGATGGTTCTAGGAAGCTTGGAGAAAGCAGTGGTCCACCTTAGGTGAAACAGAAAGGCTGGAGCTGTCATGGAAGACGACAGAAGAAGGGAGCAAAAGACGCAGGGAAGTGGGCAGGCTAGAGGGATATACCACGTACATCCCACCAACTGACTACGTTCTGCCACTTAGCACAAGCCAACAAGGAATGCACTAGGGGAAGGGACATCAGCCTCACTACTACACCCCTCTCTGCAGGCCTGGGCTGATGACGGAAGATACTGTTACAGAGCTAGGCTTCCTGATAACAACAGGCCTGACAGGATCCTGAAGAAATGGAGACCAAGTGGCAGCGCTTAACCAACAGAATTAAGTGGCATTGTTAAGAGTGGCAACCAAGGGGACATGACCCACAGAGAGCTATGGAGATAGTTAATAGAACACTGTGTACCTAAAGGAAACTGAGATGGGCAGCCAACCAGGGTTCATCATGTACACTTTTTTTTTTGAAGTATAGTTGATTCACAATATTGTGTTAGTTTCAGGTATACAGCAAAGGTGATACAGTTACATATATTTTTTTCAAATTACTTTCCGTTATAGGTTATTACAAGATATTGAATATTGTTCCCTGTGTTATTCAGTAATGCCTGTTGTTTATTTTATACATAGTGGTGTGTATCTGTTAATCCCATACTCCTAATTTATCCTTCTCCCAGCCCTTTCCCCTTTGGTAACCATAAGTTTGTTTTCTTTTTTCTTTTGTGTGTGTGTGGTTGCGTTGGGTCTTCATTGCTGTGCGTGGGCTTTCTCTAGTTGAGGCGAGCGGGGGCTACTGTTCGTTGCAGTGCGCGGGCTTCTCACTGCAGTGGCTTCTCCTGTTGCAGAGCACAGGCTCTACGTGTGCAGTCTTAGTAGTTGTGGCACGCAGGCTTAGTTGCTCCACAGCATGTGGGATCTTCCCGGACCAGGGATCGAACCCGTGTCCCCTGCATTGGCAGGCAGATTCTTAACCACTGCGCCACCAGGGAAGTCCCTAAATTTGTTTTCTATGTCTGTGAGTCTGTTTCTGTTTTGTAAATAGATTCATTTGTATTATTTTTTAGATTCCACGTATGAGTGGTTATAATATTTGTCTTTGTCTGACTTACTTCACTTAGTATGATATTCTCTAGGTCCATCCATGTTGCTGCAAATGGCAATATTTCATTCTTTTTTATGGCTTAGTAGTATTCCGTGTGTGTGTGTGTGTGTGTGTGTGTGTGTGTGTGTGTGTGTGTGTGTTTATTTATATATACCACATCTTCTTTATCCATTCATCTGTCAATGGACATTTAGGTTGCTTCCATATCTTGGCTATTGTAACTAATGCTGCTATGAACACTCAAATTAGAGTTTTCATCTTTTCCAGGTATATGCCCAGGAGTGGGATTGCTGGATCACATGGTAGCTCTATTTTTAGCTTTTTAAGGCACCTACATACTGTTTTGCATAGTGGCTGCCCCAATTTTGTGTACACCTTTTAAAACTCAAGGATGAATGAGGAGGAGGCTGAGGGAAGCTGCTGCAATAAAAAGTCACAATCCTCTGCCTGGTTTCTGGACCTCAGCCAATGTGCAGACCCAGAACCTAATGACTAAAGAAGACTGGATTTCCAGTAAGTGCATATGGTAATGAGTCCTCTGGTCCTCCCTGAATGTATAATTAGAATAGACATACTTGGTAGTTAGCAGAAGCCCCACATTAGTTCCTTGGCCTGTGGGATGAGTAGTTATAGTGGGGAAGGCCAAGTGGAAGCTTCTGAAACTGGCCCGCACCAATCTATCCAAGATTCTCAATTAAAAAAACAAAACTAAACTAAACCCTGCATCCCCTGGGGGAATGCAGAGATTAGAGTGCACTTAGAGAGTAGCCACAATGGTAGAGATGGAGACTATGCATGTGTCCGACAGCACGGGCTCTTGCTCACCAAGGCTGACTGCGCTACTGTTGCCTCCAAGTGCCCAAGCTGCCAGCAACAGAGAGCAAAACTGAGTCCCCACTACGACACCATCTCTCAAAGGAAACCAACCAGCCAGTTGATGGCAAATTGACTTCCTGCATCCTAGAAGGAACAGTAATTTATCTTGACTAGAATAGATACACATTCTGGGTATGGGTTTGCTTTTCCTGCCCTCAGGTTGGTTGGTTGGTTTCTTTGTTTTTAGCCAGCACCACCATCTAAGGGTCTACAGAATAGTTGATCCACTTACAAGGATCCTACATAACAGAGCAGTGGACCAAAGAAACCTTGCTACAATAAAAGAGGTGTGTAAAGCGGTGGATACATGACCATATATCTATCGGTCCTATAACATACCCCACTGGCCAGAAACTGCCAGTCCAACAGAGTAATGGAATGGCCATTTGAAGGCACAACTGAGGTCCAGATTAGAGACGATACACTGAGAGGATGGGGCACCATCCTCCAGGACAAATAATGCACCCTAATCAAAGACCATTATGTACTGCTATGTCCCCAATAGGTAGGATTCGTGGATCTGAGAGCTGAGGGGTAGAAGGAGTGGTCCTGCTTCACATCAACCCTAGTGATCCATTTGGGGAGTTTGTGTTTCCCATCCCCACAACTCTGGGCTCTGTAGGACTAGAGATCCTTGTTCCCAAAGGGAGAACACTTCCACCAGGGGACCCAGCAATAGTCCCATTAAACTTCAAGCTATGCCTGCCTCCCAGTCACTTTGGGCTGTTCGTACTAAGACACTAGCAGGCAAGGAAAGAAGTCACATCTTCAGGGATAATGGACCCTGATCATGAGGAAGAGGTAGAGCTGCTATTACACAACAGGGGGCAGAGTAGAATATGTCTGGCAATCTACAGGGACGTCTCTTGGTATTCCCTTGTTCAGTTATGATGGTAAATAGACAACTACGGCAGCCACATCTGAAAAGGATGTGGTGACTAGGGGCTCAGACCCTCTCAGGGATGTGTGTTTGGGTCATCCTACCATGAAAGCCACTGAGAGTAGCATAGATGCTACCTTAGGGCCAGGGGACTCCAGAAAGGCAAGGGAAGGGAGATGATCAGTGTGGTCTTAAGACCAGTGACAGCGGTGAGGGCTATAATTCATCCTACTAACTATACTCTTGTAAATTTCCCCCAGAAAAGAGACCAACCAGAATCTGTAGGAACTATTCCCAGAACTTATATGAAGAAAGTGGATTTGAATAGTGCAAGGGTTTGACAATAGTGGACGCCATGGTATCCACTTCAGGACTGAAGCCCTCGTTCCCCACCCCTACCCCTGCTGCTGGGAGGGTTAGTAGCTGATGGCTGTCTGAGGCCCTACAGAGAAATTACCACCAGTTGAAGAGAACTACCTTGCCCAAGGCCAAACCCCCTCCCTATGAGAACCCACTTCCAGTTTAGGGGACCCCCACTTCTAAAGGCCTGGCCCTTGAGATCTTTGCCTCCAGGTGGGATTACACTGATGGACCTTCTCAACTCCAAAGCTCCTCATGGGATTGGCCAAACCCTTTGTTGCAACTATGTCTTAGCTCCACTTCTTCTGGCCAATCCTGCTTTCTTGCTCCCCGACAGGTATTAATCCTGAAGGCACTTCACAGTGAACTTCCTGTCTACAAATGTCCATCTCAAAGTCAGTTTCTACCTGAGACATCAGAGTTCAAATGACAGCACTACCTCTTACTCTCTTACTAACTACGTGACCTTGGCAAGTTAATTCATCTCTCTAAGCGTCACTTTCCACATCTATACAGGGGATGATAATAAAAGTACCTGCTTTGTAGGCTGTAATGAGAGTTAAATAATACTTATAAAGGGCTTGGCACAGTGCCTGTCATCCAGTAGGTATTTCCCAGTTGAGGAGACGAGCCCCCAAAAAGCTGGAATAACAAAGATCCAGTTTGACTCCTGAAAGAAAGAAGAGAATAGTAGTGGAAAGAGAGGGGGTGATGAGAGGGGAGTTTATATGTGTACCTGTGTGTTAGCAGAGGTTCAGGGAGCATTTCGGTGGAGAGAAATACAGCACACGCCGCCAGCTGCCTAACCATCATTCTTTCCTTTCTCCCCCATTTTTGTTCTTAGGGGACAATGTGCCTACTTTAAAAAAACAAACAAACAAAAATCCTTACCTTTCCAGACTCTCTTTCTGCTATGGATAGCCAATTGACCCAATACTCCCAATGAGATATAAGCAGAACTCCAAGGGGTGGAGTTTCTAAAAAACTATTATTTTCCTGAATTTAAAGAAAAAAGAAAAATAAGAAGACAGACTCAGCTGACATGCATGAAGCTTTTGTCATTTGCTTTTCATTCCTCTCCTTCTTCCTGCTGAGAACACAGATTCAAAGCCTTGAGGTGAAGCAACCACTTTGCAAAAGATGAAAACTAAAGGGAACTGTGGTCCCGGACACTTCCTCAAGCAGTGATACCAGCCCTGAACTGCCTACCCCTGGAATTCTGGTTACACATGGAAAATAAAACCTCCATTTAGTTACACAGGTGCATACAGGTGTCATTACATGCAGCTGTATGCAACCCCAACTGACACCAGTGGGTATTAAGAAATGGAAAGAGGGGCTTCCCTGGTGGTGCAGTGGTTAACAATCCACCTGCCAATGCAGGGGACACGGGTTCGAGCCCTGGTCCGGGAAGATCCCACATGCTGCGGAGCAACTAAGTCCGTGCGCCACGACTACTGAGCCCCCGCACCTAGGGCCCATGCTCTGCAACAAGAGAAGCCACCGCAATGAGAAGCCCGTGCGCCGCAACGAAGAGCAGCCCCGGCTCGCAGCAACTAGAGAAAGCCCACGTGCAGCAACCAAGACCCAACGCAGCCAAATATAAATTAATTAATTAATTTACAAAAAAAAAAAAGAAAGAAATGGAAAGAGAGAGGGCTTAGCAGCTGCTGATTGGAGACCAGGGGAATTGACCGAGAGTGACTTTCTCAAGTGTTACTTTGAGTTGTAAATTGAAGAAGGTACATTGGAATTACCTTTCACTTTTGGTTTCTGGATTCTTTTTCTGAATACAATACCACTCCAAAACTGGGCCATGTGAAGCCTAGGACTTTTTTGAGTTATTTATTGATCAATAAATATGACATCAGGAGTAGCAGTTGTATCATTAGAACTATTTAAACACTGTAATAGGAACAGCAGGGGCTGGGGAAGAGCCCACAAAGGGAAATGAGAGATAGAAATTGACTCTATTATGCCTTCACTCGTTTTATCTGGGCCTGAAATAATTTTTCTTCTGTTTACCCTTTCAAACCCACCTGAGCCAGACAGAGAAAGACAAATACTGTATGGTATCACTTACATGTGGAATCTAAAAGAAAACGTCAAACTCATAGAAACAGAGAGTAAACTGATGGTTGCCAGGGGCTGGGGAGTGGGGGAAGAGGGGAGATGGTGGTCAAAGGGCACAAACTTTCAGTTATAAGATGAATATGTTCTGAGGATCTAATGTACAGCATGGTGACTGTCATTAATAATACTGTATTGTGTATTTGAAATTACTAAGAGAGTAGATCTTAAGCATTCTCACCAAAAATAAAAAAGACAAAAAATGGTGAGTTGATGGATGAGTTAATTAACTTGATTGTGGTAATCATTTCACAATGTATAAGTATTGCAAATTATCACATTATATACTTTAAATAGATTGCAATTTTATTCGTCAATTATACCTCAATAAAGTTGGAGGGGGAGGGGGAAGCCTATCTTATGCCCCCATGGCTGAACGTTCCCTGGCCACCCCAGTCCTTACTCCCTTGACCTTTAAAGCACTTGTAGTCATCTTGTCTTCATCTCAGGTTGTGCTAGACTTCTAGCTCCTAGCAATACCAAACCACAGGAGAACCATAATAAATTTGTTTTGAATGATGAATCAAAGGGGAGCAGATGGAAACAATTAATTACTGGCTAACTGTTATCAACTGTCTAGGTAACAAAAGCTACTACGAATACTCATCCTATATGAGTGTTCTGGTCTAGTCATTAAAAGGTGAGTTATAGACAACCAAGAAAGAAATGTTTTTCCTTCAGTCTTTGGTGCTATAATTAGTCTCCCAAACTTTCATTTCAGAGAATTCTGCTTCTATCATTCATTTCTTCATTCATTCATGAGTGTCTATGGCAGCTAAGTGTTAATAGGACTTGTAATAGATGACTCAACCCTTGCCCTGAGGAAGTCTAGTTGTGAAAGATGACAGCTCTCTAAACAATTATCCCAACTTTCTAGTATCATGTAATAATAGAAGCTTCCTTTCAAGAAGTGATTACAAGATGTCAGGTACTATGCACTTATATATAATACTAGGCACTTATATACAATACTAGGCACTTATATACAGTATCATTTTAAAAGTTTATACAAGCATATGAGGTGCTATTCCTAGCCCCATTTTACAGGTAAGAAACAGAAGGTCAAAAAGATTTAGTAACATGTTCAGGGCACCCAGCTAGTGTGTGATGAGGCTGGTAGTTAAATCCAGCTCTGACAGCCATGCAGGGCCACTCTCGTAACCATCATACAGCATTGTCCACAGAAGGCTTCTTGGAATCCTCATCTCTTCATACGTTCCATGACTAGAGGAATTTGAGAAACGCTATGCACTATGGGCCCTTAAGGTCAATTCACAGGGTCATTTTGCTTTATAATGTAATAGTTTAGGCCCATGGTACTCAAACTTTTTTGAAGGCGTATTTCTATCACTAAAAAAAATTTAAGCACTCATGCCCAGTAGAGGCTTATTTATTTACTTAAACATTCTACACATATTCTAAACTATTCTGTTTTATTTAGTAATATATTACTTTTTGTTCTCACTCAAATGTCTAATAGTAGCAATATTATTAATGATATTTAATATACTGTTATAATATATTATAAATCATAAAATATTATGAATGTTGTTTATCATAATATTTTTACCAAGAGCATCGTGATGGGACTTTTTTCATCATCTTGATTTATTGATCTTTTCAAAGTTCTGGCTCTAAAGGTCAGTTTATTTTGTTACTTCTTTAATGGCTACCCTCACTTACAAGTTTCCTCTAATGATATTAGTTTTTCAGCCCTAGTCACTAACTCTGCAAGGGTGCTGCTACTCTTGTAATGCAGTTAGTGTATTTCCATTTTCCCTGAGGTCACTCAGTTGTTTTTCTAAACTAACAAATGGATTCAAAATCCCCTGAAACATGCACTTCTTACTTTAAATTAGAAATTTTGACTTCCGAATTTAAAAGTGTGCAGCTATGAGCACTTTTGTGAGTGCACACTGATGTTTTTTAGGAACAAACCACATAACTACAAAATATTTAAAGATCTGTTTTCCAAATGCCCTCTCCATAGCATGTTTCTTCAGGAAAGGAGTTAGTCTCTCTTGCCATCATTGTCAGATAACACCTTTATCTTGTGTGAGTGCATGTGTGTGTTGGTGTGTGTGTGTGTGTGTGTCTGTTTTTTAATACTTAGAGTGCTACTGACAGCCTCTGGCCTTCACAGGAAAGCTCCTTATAGTCCCAATGTACAAAAGATTGTTGTTACCCAAGTACAAAGACGTACTTATGTCCCTAGCCTTGGATCTCAGAAAAGAGTACATTCTTTATCATCTGTGGAAGTCTAAGATAAGGGTTTATCTTCGCCTCTACCTATGTAATTCCAAATGCAGGAATAATTTCGTACTCGTCAGGTTCTCGGTTGCACACATCAGAAGCAACCTGCAGTTTACCTGAACAGAAAGAGAAAGTACTGGAAAGATACTGGTGGGTCATAGAATGGGTGCGGAGGCTGAGTGACAGGCCCCAGGAAACAGGCAGGAACCAATGGAAGTGAGTCAGCAGGAAACCCAGCCAAAGACGTGACACAGGAATATTACTCACGGCCACAGGCACTGCTGTGAGTGCTCTCTAAGGGCTCCTGTGTCTTTGCATCACCATCCCTCCGTAGCCATCTTTCCCTGCTGGAGCATCCTGTTGGCTGAGCCAGGAAGCAGGACAGGGACTATCTGACCTCTCTGAGCTTCCGCTGCAGGCAGGGATCCTCCCTTCAAGACCTTCCAAAAATGGAATTCCAACTAAAAGGGAATGAGATTTAGGTGCTGCATAGGCAAAAAAAAAAAAAAAAAAAAAAAATCACAATTTGGAAATATCTGAAAAAAGGACTAATTTTTATCTTTTTCCAGTTTTAATTGAGAGACCTGGTAGGGTTTTAAGGACGTATTTGAGACCCAGACTATTCAATTTGTCTTATGCTTAGTACTTTGGAGGGCAGTATAGGAGAGGGGGTTAAGTATGTGGCTTGAACTCAGACCAGATCTGGGTTTGAAGGCCAGGTCTGCTGTTTCTGAGCTGTGTGGCCATGGGCAAGGAAATCAGCCTCTCTGAGCCTATGTTCATCTGTAAAACAAGGTCACTATACTACCTGCCTCACAGCTTTGGACTTTGAGGTTTAAGTGAGATAATGCTTGTGTAGATCTTACCAGTGCTTGGCACCTGGGAAACACTCGTAAGTATCAGCTACGATCATTGAGTGACCTGTCCTAAGGTATAAGAAATTCCCATGGTCCCTTTGGGCCACATACCTTGGAGGCTCTGGCCTGACTTTAAGTCTAGGCAGGCAGAGCCACACAAGGGTAGAGGGGTATCCAGGTGTTCACTTACATATACTCGTATTTCCCCCTCATTCCTTTTATTGTTTAAGGCCACGGGCTTTGGTGCTAGAGATTTTGATTTGAATCCAGACCTGTCAGATAATTGCTGGTCGCCTCACGTAACCCTCCGTTTTTTCACTGAATAATGCTATCTCTCACATAGCAGCGCTGTGAGAAGTAATTGAGATAACTCACATAGGGTGCTTAGCACAGTACCTCATAGATGAGGAGTGCTCATTGTTGGTTCTTATGGGCTAGGAGAGAAGCAACACCTCCCAAGAGGATGCAGTTCCTTCTGTAACACTCATCACATGTAAATTCCCCTCTTTGATGTGAAAGTCACCTGGCAGGGATTCTTTTAGCTTCTACAGAAAATATTTTTTAATAGTCCTTCCCCCCAACCCCCAGTCTTATTGAGATAACAATCGACATACACACAACATAGTAATAAATACAGCTCTGTTCAGAATCTACTGTATTATAAACTTGACCTAACAGTAATATGTAAGCTGTAGTAAACATTCAATTAAAGGTAATTTTGTATGCCCCCTTAGACTTTAAAAAAACTTTTAGGATGATTGAACAGGCCAGCTGTGTTTTAAAAGCTGCCCAAAGAAATTTTATAATTTGCCTTCTTTTTTTCCTCAGTGCCTTCTATTTTTCTCATTACATTTAAAATTATATCATTTGGTTCAGAGCCACACATGACACTCTGTTGACAGCCATCAGGGTCCTTCATACTCCTCTGGGAAGCTATACAAGTAAAAAGAAGCACCAGGAGATTCCTCAGAGAACTGCTTAGGCAGACAGACGGGCAGAAATCTGTATCCTAACTGTGGCACATATATGTGTATGTGTGTATGCATGCGTGTGCATGGTTTGTGTGTGCATATATAGGAGTATTGTGTGCATGCATGTGTATTTCTGTGTGCATTACAGGTGCATGCATGTAAGCACATGATTTGTGCACATATATGTGAGTATATCTGCATGTATGTGTGTGTGCGTGCTTGTTCACGTGTGCATGTCCTGGGGGACAAAGAATGACTTGAGATACTGCTTCCCGAGAGGTGGTAGGGGTTTGGGGTAACACAAATTTTTAACCCCTGTTTAAGTCAATCCTTTCCAGTGAGTCCCTAGAGAGAGGAAGAATTGCAGAAACCTTTCAAAGAAATAAAAGAGCAACATAAAGACTGGGCACTATTAACTCTTACAAAGATGAGTGAAAATGTAAATAAAATGCTCAATTGAGCATTAAATCCATCAGGATGCTAAGAAGGAACAGGCCTGGCTCTATTAAATTATCCTGAAATCAGGGAGCACTATTTCTTTTAACATTTAAGGTGTTTTTCTTTTTTTAAAGTTTTTTCTAGGTTGGGTTTCCCAGAACAAAAGCTTGAGGCGAGGAACTGTGGGCACATGATTTATTAAGGAAGGGCTCCCAGGAGAAATCAGTAAAGGAGTGGACAAAGGGGAAAGGGAAGAAACCAGCAAGGCTGCCATTGGGCCTGATGTTGCAGGGGACTCTGGAATGCAAGTCACACCTGTGTCTCTTCCAAACGAAGGCAAGGCATTCCCACTCCCCACCGGTGGCCACCTGTTAAGGACTACCCCAGGAGGATGAAAACTTCTCAGCACTTCCAAAACCTTGCCATTGAGGGAACAGGGGCTCCCGAAGAGTCACAGGTTAGGCTGTTGTAAACAAAAGCACACTTGACGCTGGGGAGAAATGACCAAAATGATAAAAAAGATCTGGGAGGATTTCAGCAGAGACCCAGTATCCTGCCCTCTCTAATGGTCGTTTACTGAGACCCGGGCCCGGCACTACGATGAAGAGGGAATCAACAGCCCAGCAGCACAAGCCATGAAGGAATGTTGTAAGAGGCATTTGAAAGTCTTGGAGGACCATAAAGAATTAAGATGTATCTGCTAATTGCAAACTGCAAACTGTAATACTATATATAAAACAGATAAACAAGGCCCTACTGCATAGCACAGGGAACTACATTCAATATCTTGTAATAAACTATAATGGAAAATAATCTGAAAAGGAATATATATGTAAAACTGAATCACTTTGCTGTATACCAGACACTAACACAAGATTGTAAATCAACTATATTTCAATTTAAAAAAAAGAATTAAGATGACTTCCAACCTTCTCTTGTTACTTTTTGTTTACTTTTTTCTTTTGGGAAGCATCAGCACGTGGTGGCTAACAGGTGCCTACCAACTGGAGCTACACAATCTTGGTTTTGAATATAAAATCTGTCATTTATTTGTTAAGAGACCCTTGGCAAGTTTCCTAATCTCTCCGTGCCTCAGTTTCCTCATCTACAAAACAAGGATAATGATAGTACCTACCTCATAGGGTCATTATAAGGAATCAACGAGTTACTCATTGTAAAGCACTTAGAGTGGTGTTTGGTAATAAGGTAAGCACTCTATTAGTGATTGTTAAATAAAAATGATTATCATGTCCCCTCCATTGTTACTAGAAAAAAAAAAAACAACTTTTGGAAATCTCAAAGGGGTTCTCTGCTTTTTCCCCAGAAGCAGCAGAATGGGGGTTGGGTGGAGAGAGAGGAAAAAATTGTGTTGAAGTCAGTCATGGGTCTGGGAAAAGGGAAACTAGGTGAGGGCAGGAGCAGGAATGTAATTGTGGATCAGACAGTAGGTAGGCCCAGCACTGGGGTACAGAATGAAAATGAATATGAACAAGGGACCTAGCCTGAGAACCCAGAGTGCTTTCAGAACCTGAGGAACTCTACTGCAAGTGGCTGGTGAGCCCACACACAGGTGAACCCTCACACCAAAGACTGTACAGTGACCTAGAAATCACCCATGATTTAGCCAAAAGCAGCATGCTTGGACCACAGCTGCCAAACAACTGGATGAATGGGTAGAGTCTTTGAAAATTGGCTCATGGATGCTGGTTAACTGGAAACGTGCAGGGCAGCTGTATGTGAAGTTGAGATAAGTGGGATTACCTGGATGGTTATATTGCTGGAGATCTCCAACCCCCAGGATACTGGCCTTCAGACTAGGGCACCTCACTCTCTCATCCCAGGGGCAAAAACAGCAATACAGGCGAAGGGTTTGGATTCACACTGCCTGGGTTATATCCTGACCAGAAACAAACTGGGTGACCTAAGCCAAGTGCATAGCCTCTCTGAGCCTCAGTGTTCTCATCTATAAAATGGAGTTAATTACCTCATGGTGGTGGTTTGTTTTTGTTTTGTTTTCAATTTTGTTTTGTCAAAACAAAACAAAATCTATAGCACAGTGCCTGGTATATACTATGAGGTCTATAGCATAGTGCCTGGTAAATACTATGTGATCAAAACATGTTATCTGTTATTATTTGGCTAAAATTCCTGAAACAAGCCTCACTCTTGTTGAGCTTATTTAAATACCATTAGCTTTTTGGTTAGTTATGGTTTATAAAAGCAAAATATAAAAATATTACATTTTCAGGCTGAGAAGAACATTTTCAGACTTTTTAAAAGTCAGCGAAATCCTGTTTTCAAACCAATTTCTATTAGAAGGCTGATATGTAGAACCAATGAAAGCTGCTCTGGGGGCTGGAGCCTAGACAGCTGGCCTCATCCTTCTTCCTCAGCCAGCCCCTCAGACGCCTTGCGGAGCCCTGGGCTCCTGGAACAAGAACAGCCCCACTTTCCAACATTTCCCCTAATACCCCTCTTATTTTACAATCTGAAGTTTACCGGAGGAAGTGACTTGTTCACGATCTCCCCGGCTGGGTGGGGGAGTGGGAGGTACAAACTACAGGATGTAAGATAGGCTACGAGGATGTGTTGTACAACAAGGCGAATATACCCAATATCTTGTAATAACTGTAAATGGAGTATATATTTTTTTTAATTTTTAAAAATTTTTTTTGCGGTACGCGGGCCTCTCACTGTTGTGGCCTCTCCCATTACGGAGCACAGGCTCTGGACGCGCAGGCTCAGCGGCCATGGCTCACGGGCCCAGCTGCTCCGTGGCATGTGGGATCCTCCCGGACCGGGGCACGAACCCGTGTCCCCTGCATCAGCAGGCGGACTCTCAACCACTGCGCCACCAGGGAAGCCCAATGGGGTATATTTCAAAATTGTGTTAAAAAATAAAAATTAAAACAAGATTTCCCCAGCTGGGCATAACAGAGTAGGTGCCAGAATCCGGTCACCCTCCCCTTTGACAGTTTCCCACACTTCTATCACCTGAGCAACTTGCAGTTTTGCTGACTAAAGTAGCATTTGATTGGTTTATTTAACAACTACTTGGTTAATATATGTACTTCTTGCAGTGATTCCTCCTTTTTAAATTAATTATTTATGTATTTACTTGTTTATTTTTGGCTGTGTTGGGTCTTCGTTGCTGCGAGCGGGGGCTGCTTTGTTGCAGTTCGCAGGCTTGTCATTGCAGTGGCTTCTCTTGTTGTGGAGCACGGGCTCTAGGCGTGCAGGCTCAGTAGTTGTGGCTCGCGGGCTCTACAGCGCAGGCTCAGTAGTCATGGCGCAAGGGCTTAGTTGCTTCGCGGCATGTGGGATCTTCCTGGACCAGGGCTCGAACCCATGTCCCCTGCATTGGCAGGCGGATTCTTAACCACTGCACCACCAGGGAAGTCCCTCCCTTTTTTAAACTCTTAGCCGTGTTATAAGGAATCATATCCATGAATCTCATATTTGATGTTATATATTTTTCTCAATATACATTTAAACTAAAAAATGTGAAAATTAAAAAATACTTGTTCATAAACCACTTAAAGTTCATGTATGTACACACCCCCTGACCCCTCCAGTGATTTCCACAGTACATTTTGGAAAATACTGCTCTGTGTGCAAAAGAGAAAATACCTTAGCTTTAAGGAAGCCAGTTCAGGGGAGGAACCGTGTCTTTACCAGAGACCAGGAGGTCCAGGGATTTGCTAGGCCCTGTTCCCTGTGGGCCTCTATTCAACAGGATGACACAAGTTTAGAATAAGATTAAAGGATGATTCCAGTGGAGTTGGTTTGAGTCTCAGTTTTTTGTTTTGTTTTGTTTTAACTTAGAAAGAGGAGGTGGGAAGGCACTGAACTGCAAGCTCTTCAGAAACTGTCTCCTGCTCTGTGATTAAATGAGTTCTAAGCACTGTGCAATGTTTGGGTTTATAACTTTTAAGAACTTTTCTGTATATCTTTACTGTGTACACTTTACATTAAGAAAGTTGCGGTTAGTCCAGCCTTTGTAATCACAATAAGATGCTTCAGGGCTTCATATGGTGAGGAAATAATTCACACCTTGGAATGTTAATTGCATTTGCTCCTCAGCCTGGAGGCTCAAAATACAGCAGGATTTTGTGCAACAGTATACGCCCTGTCTTGTCTGGCTGGCTCTGGCTTTCAAAATGAAGAAAGAGAAGGAAATCATTTAAGTTTTGCCTAGAGTTAAGGTTAGTCTTTTTAAGGGTTCCCCCCACTTTAAATAAAGCAACCTATATAGGTTGTACAGGATATAGAATTGTCATGCTTTTTCCATCCTCTTCAAAGGTCAATTTGTTTAGCTGATTTTTTCCATTTAGTGCATCTCTTATCATTGGCTGGTCACCTTAGATCTGACACAAAGGTGATGTAATCCAGGACTGGTCAAATGTACCCCTTCTTTGGATTTCACATTCAGAAGGTCTAATATTTTTTTCCAGTTACACAAGTATCAGAGTCCCAGTGTTTGCAAAAGTCTTCTAGAAACTTGGGAAACACAGATTAGCTAGTCAAGCTGGCCCTCACGGATGGACTAAAAAAAATGGTAAAAAATAAAGCATCATCACTACACTGGCTGAAAGCACAGACTTTCGTTTTAGACAGACCTGAGTTTGAATCTTGACTCTACTGACTGCAAGACTTGGGGCAAGTTCATTAACTCTGTGTGCTTCAATGTCTTCGCTTCTAATGTGAGAGTACAAATAGTACCAACCTCATAGCTTTTCTTTGAGGATTAAATGAGATAATGTACATAAAATATTTAGCACAGTGCTGGACACACAGAAAGCACTCCAAAAAATGCTAGCTATTATTTTTATTGTGACCCTCATGATTACCACCATTCTGTCACACAAGTTACCTGAAGTAGATATGGTCATTGTGACAGATTCCATAGATTGGCTTGTACAACATCCACTCTGACCCTTTCTAAAACTCCCAGCACCTGAACTCTTTCGTAACTAAGGTCCTGCATATGACCCAGGCTCTGCTAAGCAGATGCACGTGTGACCCTGGAAGGTGAATGTGATTCAAACGGAGTGGCAGTTGCACGTGGGCGGATCCATCTTTTTGCAAGCACAATGGTGGAGAAGCTTTGGTAAAAGTTCCAGTGTCCAGGACTTCCCTGGCGGTCCAGTGGTTAAGATTCCACGCTTCCACTGCAGGGGCTTGGGCTGGATCCCTGGTTCAGGGAACTAAGATACTGCATGCCGCGTGGCCCCCCCCCCCCAAAAAAAAAAGACTGTTCCAGTGTCCAGCCCCTAGTATCATAGGTATTGAGTGGTGAGTAGCCACGATGGGGTTTCCATGAGAACAGTCCTGTTTATGGTTGGGCGTTTCTCCTGGGACTGTTCTGGCTGTGTGGTATCCTAGCCTGTTTCCGTGGCACTGCTGGAAATCCTCTAATCTACCTAGTACTCTGCTCCAATCCTGTTCTGTTAAAACAAGCTAGAGTGGATTCTGTTGCCTGCAACTAAGGACACAGTAGTTATCAAACGATCAGTACAGTAATTATCAGAATAATCCTAATTACCACTGTCAAAAAGTTTTCTTCATTAAGTATATTGTCTCCTAAAGAGATCAAGAACAGCATGTATAAAAAACCTTGTCCTTGCCTTCAAAATGCATTCATCCTAAAAGATACCACATGTATGGAAACTTGTTTTGTTGTTGTTGTTTTTAAGGCTTAATTTTCTTCAGCAGCAGAAAGCCTTTTGTGAACAACTAGCAGAAGGAACTGATTAAACTTGAAGCTTTCCAGAAGAGAATTCTCATTTGGGTGTTTATGGAGGATGACAGGTGAACCTAACGGGCTGAGTGTTCTCTTATAAATTATAATGGGAGAGAAGAAAGGAGTCCTGGAAAGCTAGTTAATGTGTATTCGTACTTGGCTCAGTGTGTTGTATAGGGTCATTAACGTCCTCCCCTCTAGGAGGGCACCCAAATACAATGATGAGAATGCCTTGAAAGACATTAACAAGGGCACTGAGATCTATCTCCAGACAGATTCTGAATTAATGAAAAATGACAATGTGATGGGTATAGTCCTGAGTGAAGTGTGGTTTCGGTTTTACTGGGCTTCTCGTCTGTTTTTGATCTTGTTGTCTTAAAAGCATAAGGTAAAATTCTTTCCCCTACAAATACTGCTCTTAAGGGCATCTTCTCTGAGTGACTGTGGCCACGCGGACAATTCTCTTGTCATTTAATACCTAATTTCCCATTTTTTCCCTTTATATCCTCCTGGCAAAATGAAATGACCTCTTCAGAGCAGATCAGGGAACGTCCCACAATACTGAACTAATAGGCAGAACTGTCAAGTGCTTAAGTTACTTGTTTTATGTTTTTCTCAACAAAAGCACAAAAATGCTGGATCCCTGGCTTAGTCAGTCAGGTGGTGTATTTGTTTCCTATTGCTGCTGTAATAAATTGTCACAAACCTGGTGACTTAACACAGGTTTATTGATATTATCTTATAGCTCTGGACATCAGAAGTCTGAAGTCAGTTTCACTGAGATTTAGCCAAATGTCCTGAGGACTGGTTCCTTCTGGAAGTTTCAGGAGAGAATATGTTTCCTTGCTTTTTTCAGCTTTTCCAGGCTGCCTGCATTCTTTGCCTCCTGGCCCCTTCCTCATATCACTTCAACTTCTTGTTTCCATGGTCACAACCCCTACTACTGACTCTGGCCCTCCTGCTTCCTTCTTATATGGACACTTGGGATTACATTGAGCCCAACCGGAAAATCCAGGACAGTTTGTCCATCTCAAAATCTTTCATCACATCTTCAAAGTCCCTTTTGCCCTATAAAGTAACATTCATAGGTTCTGGGGGTTAGGATATGGACATATGGGATGGGGGCCAGAAACAGAGTTCTAATCATGTTTCCTCAGTCTGGGGGCTTACTATAAAGTTACATGGAGAAGTGAGAGAATAGGAGATAAGAAAACCAACTGGCATTTGGGATACAACACAGATACCTGGTTATCGTGCTGGCCTCTCAACAACAGGTGTCTTTTGCTTGTGACTCTAGACTTACACCGATATCATGACTGTCTCTCCTTCCTCTTTTTTCTTACTAATTACCTCAGCATCTCTCACAGTCCAAGTCACCCAGACACCATTCTGCAGAAGGTCCTCCTTTTCTGCCAAGCTATTGTATCAGGACATCTCATTGGCTGCTGTCTAGCCTATAAAGGACAACTTTTGAATCACGTGCCAATCCTTGGTCCAGTCAGCTTTGGCCAAGGACGTGTGGCCACAGGACCCAAAACATAGCCCCCAGTGCATAGGAACCACAAACATTTTTCTCTGAAAGGGGCTGAGAGGTGGCAGGCTTTCAGAGATTGTCACAGACTTCTCACCAAAAACAATCAATGACCTCAGAGCTTGGGCAATAATTTTTTACCTCCTGATTTTAAAAGCCGGTACGTTTATAGGTGCTTGTTACAAATGGGTTTTGGTTACTATTTACAAAGCCTTAAGAGAAAAAAAATTATAAAATGTCCAAAAATAAATAAAGAAGGAGTTCTCCAGGAAGTTACAGGCTTGTCATGATGGCCTGTAGTCTAATCATTGGCAAGGATATGCAAATCATTAAAAGGAAGTTTTCAAGGTCAAAGGCATTTATGGTACTTCAAATTATATAAATCAACATACTGGAGTTCCCAGACCTTGAGCCATCCAAGAAAAATAGCCCTTATAGCTTCTAGGACACTGAGTTTAATTCAGAAACCATTTGATAAACATTTACTCTTTCATAGAGAGAAGAGATCTAGGAAAGGAGAGAAGTCATCTGGAACGTAGCACTGACTTCTCTTTAATGGGAGGAAAAGAGTGTGTTACACTTATATTCTTGGATTATGTCTGATAATCATAGGTTCAGCCACTGGATTAGTCATATCATGAATTTCATAATCACTGTGTAATTGACACAGACCTTTAAACAGTCCTTTCTCCCTGGAGCCAGTTTATTGCCGGAATTAAACGAACTGTTACTCTCTGGGGAAAATGGAACCAACTTTTCACTTGGCTCTTCTTGGCTGTGAGAATGAGCTTTCCAGGAGTTCGTTCTCTTCCTAATCAAGCTGTCCAAGTGGAAACAAGTAGATTGTCCTTAAGGATGCAAAGATTCTCTAAGTGGGAGCCCGGAGGAAAGGTAAAGGAGAAAGTATTTAATGCCCAGACTGTTAGAAGTAATTAACTGACTGTGCTGTGTGTGTTTCCACTGTATAAACACCAGCATTTAATTAAGCCTCCATGCAACCCAGGCACATCCACTCTAGCCTGGACTCTGGAGCCAGAAGGACAGTTCCAATCCCAGCTTGGCCACTTGCCAGCCATGTGACCTTTGGCAGATGGGACCAACGGGGGTGCATGTTCCACAGGACTCTTGTGATGATTAAAAGCAGGTAAAATAAAATAAAAGTAAAGTAAAATAAAATAGTAAATAAAAGCAGGTAAACTGCATGTCACAGTGTGTGTGAGTAGCAGCCCTCAATGTACCTTATTTACCTTTGTTATCCATCAATCACTCTCACCACCTCAGATCTTGAAGTCCTGTCTAGAGTAATGTCACACTCCTCAAATCACCAAGCTATTTCTCTCCTCTTTGATACTCAGTCCTTTGGGCTCTCCAACCACCCGGGAACACTTGCTAACACCTAAACGTAGTCTGGGTACCGTTTTTAAGTACTCCATTTGGCTTTTGACGGCTTCTTCTCCTTCCCTAAGTTCTTAAACAACTTTGTTATGTGAGAGCCTCCTCTCTTTCTTTCCCTCCAATTCTTCATTCCTGGTCTTCTCTTTCCCTAATCTGGTCCCTCCAGAGGCCAAAGTCTAGACTGGATAGGAAATTTGCATCAGTTTAGAACATGTAAAATGTGGTCAGCTTGGGAGAAGAAGGAAGGGAAGGAATCGTGCCTGTTCCTTTATTTCTTTCCCACATAAATTCAGCCCCTTGTAAATTACTCCTATCCTTAGGCAGCTTCTCAACCTTCTTTTAATCCCCTTAGAACAATATAAATATCTCTTTTCACACCCCACCCCAACTGTATTCAAAATTTCAAAATAAATGGATCATAACTAAAACACATTAAAACAATGGTCATCTTAGAATATTCTTATTCAAAGTACACAAGCACCCATAGAGATTTGAAATCTCTTCCCTGCTCCCATCTCCCTTCCCCGGCAATTGACAATCTCTGCCTGGGTTTAACAGTTTTCTTCAATAGAATGTACCATACCTGTGAGTTTCCGGGCCAGAGCTGGCTTTTTGAGTGTAAACTCCCAAATCTGGTAACCATCTCTATCTAATTCTGTTAGTGCTTCATCCAGAATGGTAGTGTACAAACAAGCACTTCAGTCTGCCTCTTGATAAAGATTTATCAGCAAATATTATGTATGGTCAAGAGAGCAGGTTTTGCAGTCACACTGCACACAGGCAACTGCATTTCCTGGCCTCCATGACAGTCAGATTAGGGCCATATGACAGGGTTCTAGCCAGCTGAATGAGGGCAGATGGGATGTATGCCACTTACAAACCTGGCCCCCAAAACACCTCACACAATCTTCCATACTCTCTCTCTTCACTAGTTGGGTGGTTGTAATAGAAAAGATCTAAGGAAGAATTTTAAGGATGCCCTGGGGGGTTATAGAGCTATAAGGTGGAAGAGGCCTGGATCCCTCAGTCACCACTTGGAGGAGATTGCCCAGGAGAGCTGCCCAACCCACTGTGAGCTGAGGAAGAAATGAATCTTTGTTGTGCTAAACCACAGAGATTTGGGACTTCTGTGCTATAGCAGCTAGTGTTAATTAACCTTATTAATACACTTTAAAAGTTCCTACAATATAATAAGGGCTTAATAATTGTTAGTTTTTATTAACATTATTATTTTATTCAATCAGCTCATATTTATTGAAGGTATTTTCTCATATGTTTCCCCAACCACTCAGAAGGTAGATACCTAGGCCTTGCTCCCTCCCACTGCAGCACCTTCATCTGTGTTCTTTCTGCCTAACCTGCTCCTTCCTTCCTTCCTCACTTTGACCACTACACATCCTTAAGATCATAGCTCAAATGGGGTCTTACCCGTGAATACCTTCCCCAACATCTAGGCTTGGTCAGTGCTCCCTACCACATGACCTCATAGGTCCCTACATTTTTCCTGCAGAGAACTTATCACAATTTGCCATGGCATGACTGTTTCTGTAATTCTTCGGTAAATAGCTCCCTTCCCCACCACAGAGTAAGCACCAAGGGAACAGGGGCCATCCTCTTTGATTTGCTGTTGCATTTCCTGTGTGCCTCACCCAGTGGCTGGCATACAGGACATGCTCAAAAAATATCTGGGTTGTGCATGTCTCTGCACAGAGTAGGTCTCACAGGCTGTCTGCTTCTTAGTGGGGTCAAATGTCAGTGGTGGATCGGGGCTTTCATCTTTGCAAGTTTAGAAACTTAATTTTTCATTGAAGCCCAGAATCTGGGAAATGATTCACAATAACCAGACTTACAGGATATCTACTTCCTGGCCTTAAAGTCCCTGGAAAAGTAAACTAGTTAATATTCAGAAGTGCATTTGAAAGAGGATGGCTTTGAGAGGAATTTACTTCTTCTAGGCTGGAGAATTAACCTGGCTCTCTTAAAGAGTGTGTGTTTTTTCCAAATATAGCTTTATTCCTCCATTGAAGCCATGCTTAGTGAAGGCCATGGCACATAATAGGAGCTCAATAAAGACCCCAATAACTCTCTCTCAATCTTATTGGTTAAATGACTGACTAATGTACTTATGCCTCTCTATTTTCTAGACCCCATGCAGATAATTACGTTTTGTCGTGATAGTATCTGTCCCTGTATCTCTACCATGGAAGTTTGGGAGGAACTAGTGACTATGAGCCAGACTCAAGACTACAAATTCCTTGAAGTTAAGAATCATCATCCCCACCACCACCCCATGCCAAAAAAAAAAAAAAAAAAAAAAAAAATGATCGGGCTTCCCTGGTGGCGCAGTGGTTGAGAGTCCGCCTGCCAATGCAGGGGACACGGGTTCGTGCCCCGGTCCGGGAAGACCCCACATGCCGCAGAGCGGCTGGCCCCGTGAGCCATGGCTGCTGAGCCTGCGCGTCCGGAGCCTGTGCTCCGCAACGGGAGGGGCCACAACAGTGAGAGGCCCGCGTACAGCAAAAAAAAAAAAATCATCATCAGAGCCAACATTTATCACATACTTTTCCATACCAGGCACTATGCTGAGACCTTTACCACTCTTATTTTATTTAACCCTCATAACAACCTTGTGAGCAGCGGCTTCATTTTATAGATGAAGAAATGACGCCAGGAGAAGATAAGGAACATGTGGAAGATGACCCAACTAGTAAGGAACAGAGCCAAGATTGGAACTCAAGCCTGTGTCACTGCAGAGCCTGTGTTCTCATCCACCGCTTGCAGCACGTTCCAGCCTGTAGTCATCTCGGTATCCCTACAACGCCTGGAAATGGACTTGGGACTGTGCATTCAAAACATGTGTGTATAGTCAATTCTTGGTTGTGAGCAGCAGAAAACAACTCTGGTTTATTGTAAACAGAAAAGAGATTGTAGGGCTACAAAGAACTTACAAGAAGCTGGAGACTAGGCAAAAACTGAGGTAGGGCCAGGGCCTAAGGAGCAGAATACAGGATACTCATCTTTTAGCAGGAACAATCCAACCAGAATAGCTCAGACCAGTCTTTCCAACGCACACATATCCTAACTTTCCATTCATCTTTGCTTCGTTTATTCACAATTTAAAGTTTAGGGTGAGAGCGTCTGATTGGCTATCCTAGGTCATTTGCCCTTATTCGAAGAGCACGTGGGGGAAGAGATTAGTCCCTAGACCTTTCTGCTTCCCTGTGGGGCATGAGGCTTACTTTGACTCACGCAGTGGGAAGTTCCCCCAAACAGAGGGAGGGCTTGGATGATAGATAGACACAAACATTGGCAAATGCCCTCCACACCATGGGTGAATTAACTCAGACCCATTGCAATGATTGAATCACAATTTATGTTATACTTTAGTCCCCTTGCTGATACTATTTTTTTTCCTTTTCCTTGGCCGTGCTGTGCAGCATGTGGGATCTTAGTATCCCAACCAGGGATTGAACCCGAGCCCCCTGCAGTGGAAGCCTGGAACCTTAACCACTGGACCGCCAGGGAAGTCTCCTCCTTGCTGATATTAGAGAAATGTCAGAAACACATTTACATGTCACCATTAGCATACTTTATACACATGATTCAAAATTCACTTTGGTTTTAGAAGGTGATATTCTCTGACTGACATGGGGACGCTGCCTAATCAGGAGCCTGCAGCCTCTTGCACCTGATTAAAGGAGTCCATTCATGAGGCTGCCCAGGCTTTAAGTGGAAGAGGACCATTCCCACCTGGGTGGGGCTTCGGGGTGGGGTGTCCAGAGCCAGGGGTAAGAATTGCCTTTTGATTGTTGTTAGGTAAACTAGCATCATAATATCGCACAACGTGGACACTTCCTGCCTTTATGAAATCTCAGGGCACCTGGCCTTCCTGCTGCTCACCTGCCACATCCGTGTTTACTTTATGCCTAAATCATGGGAAGGCCCAAAGGGGTGATGTCAGTGCAGCTGGGCCAGCTGTGTCTGGGAACAGTGGCAGCTCCATGTTTTGAGGCCAAATGGAGGCTGTAGTGGTCTGGGGGTCGGGGAGGAAGAGAGGACCCTGGCTGTCATAGGCTCCCCGGCATGGATCTGGATGTAGAAGTAGGGGCCGACTAGCAGCCCTACGTGATGAAAAAGTACATCACCCCCTCCCCAGAGCCTGCTCCCAACATCCTCATCGGACTGACTGTTTCTTTTTTTAATAAAATCGTTTGAGGCCTCAGAAAAACTTGAAAATGGCTGTAATAAGACACCTACATTATAGCTGTCCCGACTCTCTGAAATATACGACCAAGCTTAAAAAGACACTCAAGGTCCAAAGACACCACAGACTTGGCAACACTGTCTTGGGTTCACGTGCCCTGAGACCGACTCCTGAAAGTGACATGGGCAGTTTTCTAAAACACTTGCTACGGCTTCCCTGGTGGCGCAGTGGTTGAGAGTCCGCCTGCCGAGGCAGGGGACGTGGGTTCGTGCCCCAGTCCGGGAAGATCCCACATGCTGCAGAGCGGCTGGGCCCGTGAGCCATGGCCGCTGAGCCTGCACGTCCGGAGCCTGTGCTCCGCAACGGGAGAGGCCACAACAGTGAGAGGCCCGCGTACCGCAAAAGAAACAAAAAAATAAAACACTTGCTACAGGTTCTGAGCACACTGTAATGGAACCTCCTCATCAGAATTATACACAGGTGAATGTCACTCTAGACCTGTTTATAATGGATATCCATCACCGTGGAATAGAACAGAGTATATATGGGGAATTCCCTGGCGGTCCAGTGGTTGGGACTCCATGCTTTTACTGCCGAGGGTGCGGGTTCAGTCCCTGGTCAGGGAACTGGGATCCCGCAGGCCACATGGAGTAGCCAAGACCAAAACGAAACAAAACACCAAAAATCAAAAACCAGCCAAACAAAAAATCTATTAAGTCTACTGAGAACCAAATTTAAGAAGTCTATTTCTAAGTATTTTTGCATGTCTTTGTATTAGTAGTTTTCAAACTTGAGAATGTATCAGAATTACCTGGAGGACTTCTTAAAACAGATTGCCAGGCTGCAGCGCAGTTTCAGCTTTGGCAGGTCTGAGGTAGGCAGCCAGGAGTTGTGACAAGGTCCCAGCTGACGCTACTGCTGCTGGTCAGAGGCCCACTTGTGACAACCTCTGCCTTATGTAATAAAAACGGATCCTGTTTTCCTTTCTTTCCTGGGTCTGATGGGGAGCCCGCCTGTTTCACACTGCACACTCCTGGGAAATACCACGAGAAAGAAGACAACACAGAAGTGGGCGAAATGATATTTATTAATTAGAAACTTCTTCATTTGCAATTCTGTATTTCAGCCTAAGTTGAAAATTTATTGTGCCATTACCCCCCATTCCTCATGGGTCTGGAGCAAGGACAGGCAGCAGGTAAGGTGGGTGGGGAGGCGCTGAAAGGAGTAGGGTTGGGTTAGTTTCAGAGCAAGTGAGGTGACTCTGTCCCCCTCCCTAGCGTGGGGCAATCATCCTCCTCCAGGCAGTCTTCAGTCTATTATATTATTGTAAAAGTTTGGCTTATGTAAGATTTTGTAAAAGCCACTTATCATGAAAGGTGTCAAACATATTGAAAAATTGGAAGAAGAGTACGATTAACATCCATATACCTACCAACAAAATCCAATTGTTATTCTATTTTTATATATATATACATATGTATGTATATATATGTGTATGTGTGTATATATATAGTGTACTTTTTGCCAAAGCCATCTCCAAAATATAAGGACATCTTCTACATAACTACAAAACCGTTATCACCTAAAGAGTAACAATATTCCCCAATATCCTCTTATACATTTTTTTTTTTTTGGTTTGTTCCCCAAAAGTTTTATAGATGCTGGTTTTTCTGAACTAGGATCCAGTCAAGGGACACATGCGCTCTTAAGCAGGGCAGGGGCTGGGATGAGGTGAGTGAAAGGGATGCTGGAAAACTCAATACTCAAGGGAAGTGATATTTCAATGCAATATTTTAAAAAATCAAATTGGTGAATTACAGACCGCAGGCCAGCTGCCTGTTTTTGTAAATAAAGTTTTTGTCGTTGTTGGCATTACGGTTGTCCAAGGTTTATTGAAAATATTACAGCACAGCAGAAAGATTCAAACGCCTCCATCTGGTGTTTTGAAATTCATGAACCTGGGACCACATGCAGCCTATGAACTGGAAAGTGTGTGTGACCAACAGCTCAGAAGGGATCTAGGTGCATCATGTCACCTCTGGCAGAGAGTTCCACTGCTCTGTGAGAAGGATGAAGTGGGTCCCTCACCACATACAAGGCTCCAGGAACTCTCCCAAGATGCTAATAGCTAGTTCCAATAGCAATCACAGGAGGTGCAAAAGGAGCTGCCCATCTTCAAGGAGTTCCTTAGCCCCTGACACGGCTACATTGCAGAGCCAGTTTCCCAAATCTAGGTTGCTTTCTCGTATTTCTGTAAAGGAAGATTCTTCTGCCTGGATATCCTTCCCATGCATAATGCATCATTAAGAGCAGGGCCGTGCCTGGAGTTGTGCAGTGTACAACATGCACAGCTATACACAGCAGCCCTGGGTTAAAGAATGAGCTCCAGAGTCAGAGAAATCTGAGTCTAAATCTCACTTATGCTATTTATTCTTTGTAAAACCGTGAGCAAACTGACCTTTCTAAACCTCACTTTCCTCATTCATAAAGCTGGAATAATTACAGTAGCAACCTCTTAGTGGTGTTGCAAGGATTAACATAAAATAATATATAGGTAAAGATTTTAACACAGTGCCTGGCACAGAGAAGATGTTTAACAAAAGCTATGATAATAATGATTATTCTCCATGACTAACTTTAACTCTACCTTTAAGATCAGCCTATGTCAGCCTGGATGGGAGGGAAGTTTGGGGGAGAATGGATACATGTATATGTATGGCTGAGTCCCTCGGCTGTGTACCTGAAACTATCACAACATTGTTAATTGGCTATACTCCAATATAAAATAAAAAGTTAAAAAAAAAAAAAGATCAGCTTATGTGTCTCCTCTCCTGGAAGACTTTTCTAATTCCTCCCAAGCTGGGTCAAATGCTTCTACCATGTGCTCTCACCTTCTCTGGTTTGCCTCTAACACTACTGAGATTCCTCCCAGAACTGTGACCTTTTGATGCCAGGGGCTGTGTCTTTCACGTTAGGACTGCCAGCACCCAGAACAATGCCTGGCACATAGTAGGTACTCAATAAACACTAGTTGAATGAATGAATGATTAAATGTTGCCTTGATGGGACAAAAGGGGAAGCTTGCTCTTCTTCTTTTCTCTTAGAAACCGGTGATAGAGGAAAGAGGCAGAGAAATGGAGAAGGAGAACATGGATTGGACACTTGCCAAAGGCAGGTCAGCCCCTTCCTGTGGTTGTTTTTTGGGTAGAAGAAAAACTGAGTGAAAACCTCGTACCAAACTGGGCCTAAGAAGATAAACAAGCCAAGCGTTCCACCTAGACAATGGCCTGATTCTCCCTGACTGGGGAAGGTGGGAACCGTGGGGAACCAGACAAACATCCTCTTCCAATTCCCTTCCATCTGTAAAGCATCACAGCCCATACCCCACCCCACCATGGCCTTTCCCTCATCGAAGGCATCTCCAAATCCAAGACAGCCTCTTATCCGGTGAGATCTTTGAAGCTGGTTGGAGTTGCAGTCAGTCTGAATCACCCCTAACCACAATGGCCTTAGAATGACAGAAGGCTTCTGTTTCCAGGGCGTGTTCTAAAGTGAGTTTTTGTGGTCCAGTTTGCTTCTGTGTGGCCCCTGCCAACCAGGAGCTGAGATTAGCAGTTTGCATAGATCAAATTATCAAACTTCAAAATACCCAGGAAAAATTGTAAAAACAAAACGACAGCAGAAGTACAAAGCTGAGTGAGATGTGGTTTAACAGGCGCACGTGTGAAAAGGGACTTAGCAGTCCAGACGCCTGTAGGCCCATCATGAGTCAGCAGGAGGATGTGGGTGCCAGGAAAACCTCAGGCAGCTCTGGACCCAGTGGAACTTCCAGAAAAAGAAAGGGAATGGCTGAATTTACCCCACACTGGTCAGACCACCCTGGAGGAGGCTTGGCTCTGTCTGGATGCCCCGTCATGTGAGAGGAAAGGGTGTGTCCTGAGTGGAATTACTCAGATTGGGGGTGGGGATGGGGCAGTGGAGGGACTCAAAACTGTGCCAAAAGTTGGACAAGAGGAGGAGATGAGTGCCCTGGTGGAGAAAGGGCTTAGGTGGAGGGGTGAAGGTGTGGGGTCTGCTGCCTGTAACTTCTGCTTGGAAAGCCTTCACCTTCATCTGCCTGGAGAACTCCTATTCATCCCTTAGGCCTCAGCTCCTGCCACTTCTTCTGAGAAGCCTTCCCTCACTTCTCTAAGTAGAACCAGCCATGCCTCCATCGGGACTTCCTCTTCCTGCACCTGGGAGCCAAGTCCCTTCATTCACAAGGAGGGATGTTGGCTGAGCAGAGTCCCTGTCCTACTCTTCTTTGCAAACCTAGTACCTGGCACAATGACTGTTCTTCAGCTAAGGTCTGATTAATTAAACTGTGGGCATGAAGATAGTCACCGAACATTTTGACCATGAGGAGGAAAGATGATATTCTTTCTATGTGGCTTGAAAAAAAAAAAAACGGAACTGGAAGAGAGGGTGGAGATTATGAGAAGATGGATTTCAGCTCAAAATTAGGAAGTGCTTTATAATAATAATGACGATAGATTTGTTGGGTGTTTTGCTCATCTATTGCTGCATAACAAGTTACTCCAAAACACAGAGGCCTAAAAGGATAAACATTTGTTAATTCATGCATGTTATGTGAGTCAGGACTTTAGGAGTGGCTTAGAGGAGTGGTTCTGGTGTGGGATCTCTCCCGAGGTTGCAAAGATCCCAGCGGGGGCTGCAGTCATCTGAAGGTTTAATTGGGGCTGGCGGATGTGCTTCGAGATGGTTCCCTGACCTGGCTGCTGGCAGGAGGCCTCAGTTCCCCCACTGAGGGCCTCTCCATGTAGTACCTGAGTTTCAACCTCATAATATAGTAACTGGCTTCCACCACAGCAAGTGATTTGAGAAAGAGAGCAAGGAGGAAGGGGCAATGTCTTTTCCAACCTAGCCTTAGACATCCTACCATGTGCTCTCTGTTATTTCTGTAATTGTCACGTGGGACGAGACTACACATAGGGATGAATACTACGTGGCGAGAATCTTTGGGATCGTCTTGAAGGTTGGCTACCACTAGCAATGTACCAGCATTATGCTAAGTGTTTTATACTGCTTCTCTCCCGTAACCCTCACAACTACCTTAAGAGGATGGTGTGTTTTATTATCTCCATTTTATTTTATTTATTTAAAAAATTTTGACTTTCAAATTACTTTAATTTTTTTTTCAAGAATACATTTTATTTATTTATTTATTATCATTATTATTTTTTTGGTTGCATTGTGTCTTTGTTGCGGCACGCGGGATCTTTCGTTGCAGGGTGCGGGCTTTTTGTTGTGGCATGGGCTTCTCTTTAGTTGTGGAGTGCGGGTTTTCTCTCTCTAGTTGTGGCCCGCAGGCTCAAGAGCACTTGGGCTCTGTAGTTTGCGGCACGTGGGCTCTCTCATTGAGGCATGCGAGCTCAGTAGTTGTGGCACGCATGCTTAGCTGCCCCGCAGCATGTGAGATCTTAGTTCCCCCACCAGGGATAGAACCGTGAGTCCCCTGCATTGTAAGGTGGGTTCTTTACCACTGGACCACCAGGGAAGTCCCGCAAATTACTTTAATCTTGATCATAGAAAGAATATATGTACAGATTGTAAAGATGATAGATAGATAGACAGGTGGATAGATAGATAGATAGATAAGAAATTGTATAAGCAATTTCCTATGTAGTCTCAAATTTACTTAATGGAAGTGTGGATGTCCATGTATATTCTGCAGTTAGATCTGATGGTGTATTTTCAAATTCCCGCTTTATAGATATGGAAACTGAAGCACAGAAATATTAATTTGTCCATGATCATATACCTAGAAAATCTCTGAACTTTGGTTTGAAACTAAAAACCCGAAGTCCTTATATTTTGTGTTGTATTCCAGTGCACGATGGTGCCTCTGGGATATCCACTAGTCAGGATGCTGGAGCAGTGATGCTCAATCCTGGCTGCACATACACTCAGCTGGGAAGCGTTTACCAATTCCTGATGCCTGAGCCCAACCTGCAGGTATTCTGATCTCATTGGTCTAGGGTTTGAATCTACTATGCAGGGCTGAGAAACCACCAGCACTGGCTGGGGGTCAGATCATACCTTCCCTGAAGTCCCTTCCAAACATTACATGTTACCACCTGGGTGAAATGAAACATATTTTTATTACCAAGCAGTAGCGACTCAAATATAATGTGTAGATGAGTACCTAATTGTTATCTCAGGCCCCACGGAGGTAACATCTGAGCTGTAGGCAAGTAGATGTTGAATAGACTGAGAGGGAAGTGTTCCAGCTAGAAGGAAATACTCAGCAGACACCTAATGCCAGGGTAGAGTTTCAGGAATATAAATTGTGAACAAGAGGGTTTTTACAGAAGGCCTCCCTCCGATTCTCTAGCTGCCAGACTAACTTCTTGCCTCCTTTGTCCATGTCCCCAGCTTCTACTCACTGTACACTTTGGTCAGAGACAACTTTCTTGAAGCAGATACGGAGAATAAACAGAAAAAGAACATAGGGGAAGGAGTTGCTGGAATAATAAATCCCTGTGGAGGAGGGAGAGAGGGGGAGAAAATTTCTTTTAAATTAATTCTTGTCCTCTGCTTCTTGAATGTGACATTGACTTTGAACCAGGGGGCCATAATTTCAACTGGTCATTATAAACATTGGAAGAAGAGTTGAGGCTTCTATGTGGCTTTCTTGTCACATCACACCACACCTGCCTACCGTGCTCACCAGTGTAAGCACACAACTGCCAATAACACTAATCCTGGAGGCAGAATGGTGTAACATTCACTCATCCAGCAAATGCTGACTGAAGGACTGGGCTGGGGACTGATCTGGGCATTAAACATGAAGCCGTGAGTAAAGCAGAGGTCTCGTTTTCATGGAGCTATCCAGAGAGAAAAGCAGATAATCTCTAAGGGGACAAGAAGTAGGCTGACGTCAGAATCCTCAATAGGATGCAAGAGGACACTAGAGAGATGCTTCTGAAATGTTGAAAGAAAGGAATTTTGACCCTAGAATTTTATATCAAGCTAAGCTATCTTTTGAGTGAAGGAATGAATTGAAGATAGTGTCAGGTGCTCTAGGAGACCCTCAGAAGATTTCTCACACAAAGACCTCATCTGAAGACATTGTTGGAGGGAGTTCTCCAGCAAGGAGAAAAATAAAGCCAGAGAATGTTTTGAAATATATGGCATGGAAATAAATTAGTCAAGTTCTTTGCTAGCTGAATAAATGATGACAAAAAAAAAAGGGGCTTCCCTGGTGGCGCAGTGGTTGAGAATTTGCCTGCCAATACAGGGGACACGGGTTCGAGCCCTGATCTGGGAAGATCGCACGTGCCACGGAGCAACTGGGCCCGTGAGCCATGGCCGCTGAGCCTGCGCGTCCGGAGCCTGTGCTCCTCAACAAGAGAGGCCGCGACAGTGAGAGACCCACGTATCACGATGAAGAGTGGCCCCTGCTCGCCGCAACTAGAGGAAGCCCTCGCACAGAAATGAAGACCCAACACAGCCAAATAAATAAATTAATTAATTAAAAAAAAAAAAGAAAAAGAATATAATAAGCCATAACCCAATCTCCAGATAATACCAAGAGCAGAAATAAAAAAGACCAGAGCTAGTGAAAAGTACCTGGTCCGTGTCTCTTTGGGAGAAAACAAGTAGTTATTAATAAGATTAAGAAGTTAAATGCAGGTGAGTATACATATTAATGTGTGAGAAGTAAACCCCAGAAGAATAAAAATAGAATGTACAACTTTTTCACACAGAAGCTAGGAAATTTTTGCCTACTGCAAGATCACAAATCTTTTCTCCTATGGTTTCTTCTAGAAATGTTAGTGTTTTAGGTTTTACATTAGGTCAGTGATACGTTTGAGTTAATTTTTGTATATGTTGTGAGATAGGAATCAAAATCCTTTTTTTTGCATATGGATATCTAAATCGTCCTAGAACCATTTCTTGAAAAGACTATCTTTTTCCCACTGAGTTGTCTTTTCACTTTTATTAAAAATCCGTTGTTCATGTATGTGCAGCTCTGTTTCTGGACTCCATTCTATTCCATTGATCTATTGGTCTCATATCAATTTTCTTGGCTTCACATTAAGGGTATAGAAAAAGAAGAGCAAATTAAACCCAAAGTAATCAGAAAAAAAGGAAGTAATAAAGACTAGAGTGAAAATCAGTAAACTAGAAAAAAGAAACACAATAGAAAAAAATCAATGAAACCAAAAGCTGGTTCTCTGAAAAGATCAATAAAATTGAAAAACCTTTAGCCACACTAATCAGCAAAAAAAGAGAAGACAGAAGTGAGAAAACAGGGATGAGAGAGCTGACATCCCTACATATTCTATAGATATTAAGGAGATAATAAGGTAATTCAACTTTATGCCAATGAATTTGACAACTTAGATGAAATGGACAAATTTCTTTTTCTTTTTTATTTTTTGGCCACGATGCACAGCTTCCAGGGATCTCAGTTCTCCTACCAGGGACTGAATCCAGGCCACGGCGGTGAAAACCAGGGATCCTAATAACTAGGCTACCAGGGAACTCCCTGGACAAATTTCTTGAAAGACACAAACCACCAAAGCTCACTCAAGAAGAAACAGATAACCTGAATAGCCCTATATCTGTTAAAGAAATAGAATCTGAAGTTAACAATCATCCCACAGAGAAAACTTCAGGCCCAGGTAGCTTCACTGGTGAATTCTCACATGTTTAAGGAAGATATAATACCAATTCTTGATAAACTCTTCCAGAAAAATGAAAAGGAGTGAACACTCCCCAACCCATTCCATGAGGCCAGCATTTTCCTGATGCTAAATTCAGACACTGCAAGAAAAACAGCAACAACAAAAACAAAAAAACTACAGACTTTAATCCCTCATGACAAATATCCCTCTTAATAAAATTTTAGCAACATGGTCATGGATAAGATGACTTAGCAATTCTAAGTTGTCAGTTCTCTCCCAAATTAATCTGTACATTTATGTAATTCCATTAAAAATGCCAGCAGGATTTTTTAAAGTAAAATTTTATTGAACTGTAACATATATCTAGAACCCCACACCAATCACAAGTATATAACACAATGAATTTTTGCAAAGTGAGTAACTCTATATAACCATGACACAGATAAAAAACTAAAGCATTACCACCACTTCAGGAACACCAGTGGTCCCCCCAACCCTGGTAACTAGAGAATAGCTTTGCCTGTTTTGAACTTTATATAAAAGGAGTGGGGATGGGGCATAAAAGGAAAACTATAATTGAACAAAATAAGAGCAATTCCTTGAAGAAGATGATGGTGATGTGCCATGAATTAAGGGGTATGATTAACTCAACTCTCTCTACCTGAGGTCTCCAAAAGCCTACAGAACAAGCTTCCAGAAAACTAAGACTCTGGTGAGCCTAATTTACCAAGTCCAGACATGTGCGAATTCCAGCGGTAGACACAATTCAGGGTAAAACTGCTTCCAGCCCCACCAGCTCCAAACAGAACCAAGTCCCTGTTAGGACTAAAAATACCTTTGGCTAGGTGTTAGACTTCCAGGTCTTATAAGCTGGACTTTTCTCCTCACCTCTCAAGTTTCTTCATCTGCTAAATAGGTTTACTTGTCCCATCTAACTCACAAGGATGTGAGGAGGAAGCTCAAAATATGGTGAGGTATATGAAAACAACTTGTAAAGTATTATTAAAATAAAAGCCATCATAATGATTATTTTATTTTTATTTTTTAAAATTTATTTATTTTATTTTTGGCTGCGTTAGATCTTCGTTGCTGCGTGCAGGCTTTCTCTAGTTGCAGTGAGAGGAGGCTTCTCTTTGTTGTGGTGCACAGGCTTCTCATTGCGGTGGTTTCTCTTGTTGTGGAGCGCAGGCTCTAGGTGCGTGGGCTTCAGTAGTTGTGGCACGTGGGCTCAGCAGTTGTGGCTCGTGGGCTCTAGAGCTCAGGCTCAGTAGTTGAGGCACACGGGCTTAGTTGCTCTGCAGCATGTGGGATCTTCCCGGACCAGGGCTCGAACCCGTGTCCCCTGCATTGGCAGGTGGATTCTTAACCGCTGGGCCACCAGGGAAGCCCCATAATGATTATTTTAAAGGAAAAATTTTCCAAGTGATTCCAGCCTAGATTTTTAAAAATCTTTATCATTTTTAACGTGAAATATTTAGTAAGATATAAGAAGTATTTTGATTTGTGGGATAAAAAGGAGCCCCAAATTGTACTCTTTAAATGCCATGGTTTATGTATATTATTTATTTATGTGTTAAACTTGAGATTATGTGTAATAAACTATCTGTGGTGCGGAGCTATTGATTTTCCTGCATTAGCAGCTGAATTAAATGTGCATTATTCTGGGGTTGGTCACCGTGGGGGAAGCTTAAAAAGTTTTGAGGGGGAGTAAGTGAAGCCCATTAAGGCTCTCGAGGCCCCATCTCCCGTTGATCCCTGTCACCCTAGGGAAGTTTTACTGCAATTTGGTCGCATGTACATCCTTGTCTTAATGCTTCCTCTAATGGTGCCTAATAGCAGCGTGGCTACATCGCTTGCTTTATAAAGAAACAGCTGCCCTCCCCAACCGTGTCTCAGATGTGTTCTAAAAAAGAGTGGTGTCTTTGAGCACCTCCCGTGTAAAATACAAAATTCCTTGGTGAGCTTTTTTTTATTTCATGTTTTTATTAGCTCATTCACTCATTTATTTAACCAACTAACATTTATTGAATAGTTACATGGTTCTGAACATTTAGCCAGTTGTAGACTTTATCCTCAAGTTTAATACTTATCTCTGTGATCAAGTGCCTGGAAATGAAATACTACCCCCTTGTTGTCCATGGAGAATATTAAGATATTAGAAGAAGTAAAGAGGTGGAGCTCTGCATTGAATACCTACCTCCATCACTTAACAGCTGGGTGACGTTGGTCAAGTTATTTTTCAGAAACAACTGAGCTTTTCCTTGTAGCCCAGTAGATGATCAATTTATATAAATGTAATATATGTGTTTGAAGCAAATGATATTTAGTGTGTATAGGGTAAAAAGTTTGGTATAGTCATTAAATCAATGCAATAAATTATTTATTAGAATTTTCTGTATTCTTATAGATTTTTTTCTTCATCTTTCAAATTAAAAACATGACCAGAGTGCATTTAGGTCTTGTTTAAATCAATTGTACCTCACACTCTTTGACCTTTTGAACTTCAGTGTCACTATTTTCAGCTCTTGAATGCTCCCCCCGCCCCTTGATTCTTTGAATGTTCCTCCTATTTTATCAGTTCTGTGCTCTTTTTTTGAGATTCCTATTACAGTTGCCTTTAGCCAGAATTCCAAAATCTTCAAATTCTCTGAAAACCAAAACTTTTCTCAGGAGGTGGCAACACTTATTTGGCAGTAGATCCTGACCAGGCATGATATGAGACTATTTATTGTCTTTATTTATTTCCCTCAGTGTTTCACTGCAGAAATGTAATATTTTTGATTGCAGAGTGCTGACCTAGACCCCATGAGGGATGTATGTATTATCCGTGGATACACTACGTCACCTCTCTAAAACCCCCCAAATGCCGACTCTAGAAGTGCATCTGACTCCAGGGGTTTTGAATAAAGAACTGTTAGCCTGTATGTCTACCTTGGATCTCCTGAATAAGCCCTCCGCATCACTTTTGGTTTTGTAATTTTCATATGTATCCTGAGTTCTAGGTGAATTTCTTAAGTTCATCTTCTTCACTAAATTAATTTTTGGCAGCTCTGCCTCCAAGAAGTTTTTCATTTGGCATTTGTTGTTTCCTTCTCCGTGAAAATGTTTCCGGATCTCAGAGGGATCCCTCCTTACGACTTTTTGCTCTGTGTTGGCCAATGTTCTCTTCAGTTTGGCTGGATAAGGACATGAAGCAGAAGCTCTGTGAGCCAGGGCCTTTTCACATGCAAGAAACAGAAACCCAGCTGGAAGTGGCTTGAGGGAAACGGGGACTTTATTGGAAAGACACTCTGGAAGCTGACAGAACGAAGGCAGAGTCTCAGAAACGAGGATGTCTCCAGGGACCTCAGAGAGGGATTGAAACCAGGGTCTTCACAGTGCCGGTTCTCTCTCTCTCTCTCCCCTTGCTTAGCCTTACTGGCTTCATTTTCTCCTACTGCAGTTGGATTTTTGCCCTCTGGTTAGAAACAAGAACATTAGTAACACCAAATTCATACCCTTTCAGCTCTGTAACCCAAGAAGCGATAGAATTCCTCTCTTCTGGCTTCACAAAATATTTTGGGGATAGGCTTATCGGTCTACCCTGGGTCTCATTCCCAGACCTGTGTCCATTGGATGAAGCCAATTGTCAAAAGAGGTGGGGGAGGGATGCTGAGCAGATTAAACAATAACATCCACTTCATACATTTTCTAAAATGTTGCGTAAACTTTCTTCAAATTGGAGAATTCCTCCTTATTCTCCAGGGTGGTCCTCTTCTTTGGATTTGCAGCATTTTTTCATAGATACGGTGATGTCTCCCCGTTTGTTTGTTTTGGGGGAAAGCCCTACTGGATGCAGGTACTGCCTGGTGCAGCTGTCTGCTTGGAGAGAAAGCCCTGCTGTGCAGGCTTCCGTCCTGCTGTGTCTGCCTGTTCTCACCCTCCACTGTCAGAATTAGCCTAGCACCAAGTCCAGAAGCATTTCAATGGCATCCTTTATAGTGTTGTGTCTGTAAGGGTTCTGTTTGTTACAAGTAACCCAAACCCCACTCAAACTGGCTTAAAAAAAAAAGAGGATTTATTGGGTCCCAGAACTGGAAAAGTTCATCACTAGGGGTGGTTGGATATGATACAACCAGGGCTTTAGCTTTGGTTCTTGGGATTCTCCTGAGTTGGATTCGTCTTGCACTAGTAGCAGGATGGCTGCCACAATTTGGAGCCTCACCTGACCACATGCAGAGGAAGCCAAATGGCCTCTTCTGGTAGGTATCTCTCAAGCAGGAGGATATAACTTTTTCAGAAGCTTACAGCAAACTTCTCTTTACACCTTATTGGCTGCATCTGGTTACCAACCCCTTTGTGAACTTGTTCCCATGTCCAGAGAATCGGTGTGTGTTAATTGACTGGGTTCTTGAACCAATAAATGGCAGGGGGATAAAAGTCCTCTCAGGGCAAGCAGGCCAACTCTTGGTGCTGGGCATGAGGTCAGTTCTTCTGGAAGCACACAGTTATGTGAGGGAAGATGGGAACCTGAATAAAAGCTGGGGTGCTGCTGGGAAGAAGGGAATGGGGGCTGGGTAGGAAACCCATAAATAGGACTCTACCTGGTTTCCACGTCTGAAGCAAGTTCTCACCATTTAAAACTCTGTTGGAAATTCCCCATGAGAATCTGGGAGGGGATAAATTCAGTGTTTATACTCACCTTCCTATTTTACCCCCAAGCTGTTAGAGACCACCCAACTCAAGCCCCTCACCTTACAAATAAGGACACTGAAACCCAAAGAGAAAAGTGGCTGCCCAAGGTCAACTGTGGCTACAGCTGGCTGTAAAGTCCTTTAAACCTCCCCAGCTGTTTTTGAGACGTGTGATGGTCAATTTCATGTGTCAACTTGGTTAGGTCACAGTCCCCAGATATTGGTCAAACATTCTAGATGTTTCTGTGAAGGTATTTTTAGGAAGAGATTAACATTTAAAGTAGTAGACTTTGAATAAAGCAGATGACCATGATGTGGGTGGGCCTCATCCAACCAGTTGAAGCCCTTGATAGAAAAAAGACGAACTCGGGCTTCCCTCCTGGCACACTGGTTAAGAATCCGCCTGCCAATGCAGGGGACACAGGTTCCAGCCCTGGTATGGGAAGATCCCACGTGCCGCAGAGCAACAAAGCCTGTGCGCCACAACTACTGAGCCTGCGCTCTAGAGCCCACGAGCCACAACTACCAAGCCCACGTGCCACAACTACTGAAGCCCGCACGCCTAGAGACCGTGCTCCGCCACAAGAGAAGCCACCACAATGAGAAGTCTGTGCTCCACAACGAAGAGTAGCCCCCGCTCGCCACGAGTAGAGAAAGCCCGCGTGCAGTAATGATGACCCAACACATCCAAAAATAAATAAAAATAAAATTAATTAATTAAAAAAAAAAAAAAAGAAAGAACAAAGACCAACTTCTCCAGAAGAAGAGGAAATTCTGCCAGCAGACCACACTGGGCTCAAGCTGCAATGCTTCCCTGGGTCTCCAGCCTCCCGCCTACCCTGCAGATTTTGAACTCACCAGCCTCCACAATCAAGTGAGGCAATTCCTGAAAATACATCCCTCTCTCCATATACAGCATACCTTGTTTTATTGTACTGCACTTTATGGCGCCTCGCAGATATTGCCACTTTTTACAAATTGAACGTTTGTAGCAACACATTCCACAAAGAAGAAGGAGTATGCTGCTCTGCAGCTGAGTGTAAGGAAACTGATTTCCTGAGATGGAATCTACTCCTGGTGAAGATGCTGTGAAGATTGTTGAAATGACAACAAAGGATTTAGAATACTACATAAAATTTGTAAGCAGCAGCAGGGTTTGAGAGGACTGGCTCCAATTCTGAAAGAAGTTCTATGGTGGGTAAAATGCTATCAAATTGCATTTCATGTTACAGAGAAATCATTCACGAAAGGAAGAGTCAATCCATACAGCAAACTTCATTGTTGTCTCATTTTAAGAAATTGCTACAGCCACCAATATCAAGGTAAGACCCTCCACCAGCAAAAAGATTACCATTCGCTGGAATATATACATATATACTTGTACATATGTTTATGTATACATAAAAATGAATCACTTTGCTATACACTTGAAACATTGTAAATCAACACTTCAATAAAAAATCAGAACAAAACAAACAAAGGACTACGACTTACTGAAGGCTCAGATGATGGTTCGCATGTTTTAGCAATAAAGTATTTTTATTTTTTTTTAATATTTATTTGTTTATTTGGCTGTGCCAGGTCTTAGTTGTGGCACGTGGGATCTTTAGTTGCAGCATGCATGCGGGCTCTAGTTGCCTGACCAGGGATCGAATCAGGGTCCCCCACGCTGGGAGCATGGAGTCTTAACCACTAGACCACCAGTGAAGTCCCAATAAAGTATTTTTTCAATAATATTTTTAAAAATCAATTAATTAATTATTTAAAAAAATTTTTTGGCTGCGTTGGGTCTTCATTGCTGTGCGCGGGCTTTCTCTAGTTGCAGCACACGGCGGCTACTCTCCATGTGGTGCGCCGGCTTCTCATTGCGGTGGCTTCTCTTGTTGCAGAGCATGGGCTCTAGGTGCATGAGCTTCAGTAGTTGCAGTGCATGGGCTCAGTAGTTGTGGCGCACAGGCTTAGTTGCTCTGCGGCATGTGGGATCTTCCCTGGCCAGGGCTCGAACCCGTGTCCCCTGCATCGGCAGGTGGATTCTTGACCACTGCGTCACCAGGGAAGCCCCTAATAAAGTATTTTTAAGTTAAGGTCTCTACATTGCTTTTTTTAAGACATAATGCTATAGCACACTTAATAGACTACAGTACAGTGTAAACATAACTTTTATATGCACTGGGAAACCAAAAAATTCATGTGACTCACTTTATTGCAATATTCGCTTTATTTTGGTGGTCTAGAACAGAACTCTCAATATCTCTGAGGTCTGCCTGTATATACACAACCTATTGGTTTTGTTTCTCTGGACTGATAGACCATCATTACTTCCCTAAAGACCCGACCAGCTCTTTATCCTAACCTTGGACGCAGACCTACATTTTAAGAAATAATTTTCGAAAAGAGCCATTGTTCAGCAATGGGTACAGGATTTTTAAATAACTAGTTTCATGTCGTTGATAAGTTGGTGGAGTTTTCCCAACTGTACCAAGGATGTAACAGCAGGAAAGAGGCTCACCCTGGGAAAGGTCAGAGTCAGGTTAAACATCAACAAGGATCCTTTCCTCCCTGCTGTGTCACTTCCTGTTTGGCGCAATCTATCCATGTGGTCAGAATCCGCTGTATGCCACCAGGCTCCCTGTGGTTGCCCCATGGGCTGCCCACATCCATTCCCACTAAACCGTATCCAAAATTTCCTTCTGGGGCATTATCACTCCCTGATTGCGCATGGGTCATTGCGGTGCTGCTCTCCTATGGGAACTCAAGGGGCATCTGCCTCTCCTGGCTCAAGTTCAGCTGCAGCAAGAGTGCATGGCTTCAGCTCAGTCAACCAGGTACTTTCCCTGAGGACTTTGAATCTTGAGCAAATGACATGATACTGGGCTTCCCTGGTGGCACAGTGGTTAAGAATCCGCCTGCCAATGAAGGAGACACGGGTTCGAGCCCTGGTCTGGGAAGATCCCACATGCCACGGAGCAACTAAGCCCGTGTGCCACAACTACAGAGCCTGTGCTCTAGAGCCTGTGAGCCACAGCTACTGAGCCCCCGAGCTGCAACTAATGAAGCCCACACGTCTAGAGCCCGTGCTCCTCAACAAGAGAAGCCACCACAATGAGAAGCCCGCTCACCTCAAGGAAGAGTAGCCCCCGCACCGCAGGTAGAGAAAGCCCGCGTGGAGCAACAAAGACCCAACACAGCCAAAAAATAATAACAATAATAAAATAAAATAAATTTTTAAAAAAAGACATGATACTAAGAAAGGTTGGCACCATCCATTGCAGTCGAGGCAGAAGAGGCATCAATATTTTGAACAGGCTCCTCTGGTTATGAAACAATTTCTGGACTTTCTGTGAACACTGCCCAGCTTCTTGGCCCTCCAGAGGGCTCTTAGTTGCTGATATCTCCAGGTCTGACTCTCAGATTCCCATGAATTCTGACAGCCCCTGTGAGCCTTTGCTTGAGTTATCCAGAATTGGCTTCTATAATGGACAACCACGACCTCTGACCAATACACATCCTGGGCACTAGTTTTGGCTCTACTTCTAACATAGTGGTAAGTCATTTCACTTCCATGAGCCTCAGTTTCCTCATATGTATAAGTAGGAAATGGGACTTGATCTGTGTTCTATTGTTCAAATATTTTTCAGCCACAAAAAAAAAAAAAAAAAAAAAATTGTGCGTAAACAAAATCTTCCTGAGGGGAGCAGATACATCACAAAACTGATCAACGCAGCACTGCTCTGGCTAAAGAATTTCAAAACTCCAGAATCCTGTCCCCTTAGCTCTTTCTCAGTAGCACCCCACTGTGACTTCTGCTCTAATATAATGGGAAAGGATTACACTTCCCCTCTCTCATTGCAGCAAAAGACAGGCTGGGTTGACTTCATTAACTCAGGGAGGCATCATGCCTTCAGTTTCTCATTGACAAAGATTTGTTTCCTCTTGAAGAAATGTGCTAAGCACACGCTTATGAATTGTTTAAACACACACGCACACACACACACATACGCAGTCAGTCAATTTAACTGCCAAGTTTTAAGAGCACTCTTTATTGTGGAGAAGACACAACAAAATCACAAAAAGCAAACAAAAAAGTATTGGAGTGGGGATGTCGTACTACTCTTTTGAAAGCCTCTGTGAACATATGTCTTGTCCATTTTAGATGATTTTATTAGGTCTTTGAGGGATAGAATTGAAACTTCCTTCATGATAAATACATAAATTAGTAATTTTGTGGATAAAACAAGTATAACTTTCACCACTAAGATCTTCTGTATTTACAATGGAAAAAAGACAGTCTCTTCAGCAAGTGGTGCTGGGAAAGCTGGACTGCCGTATGTAAATCAATGAAGTTAGAACACACCCTCACACCATACACAAAAATAAATGCAAAATGGCTTAAAGACTTAAAGACATGACACCATAAATCTCCTAGAAGAGAACATAGGCAAAACATTCTCTGACATAAATTGTACCAATGTTTTCTTAGGTCAGTCTCCTAAGGCAATAGAAATAAAAGCAAAAATAAACAAACGAGACCTGATCAAATGTACAAGCATTTGTACAGCAAAGGAAATCATAAACAAAATGAAAAGACAACCTATGGACTGGGAGAAAAATATTTGCAAATGATGCGACTGACAAGGGCTTAATTTCCAAAATATACAAACAGCTCATACAACTCAACAACAAAAAAACAAACAATTCAATCGAAAAAAAATGGGCAGAATGGGGCTTCCCTGGTGGCGCAGTGGTGGAGAGTCCGCCTGCCGATGCAGGGGACACGGGTTCGTGCCCCGGTCCAGGAAGATCCCACATCCCGCGGAGCGGCTGCACCTGTGAGCCATGGCCGCTGAGCCTGCGCGTCCGGAGCGTGTTGCTCCGCAACGGGAGAGGCCACAACAGTGAGAGGCCCGTGTACCGCAGGAGAAAAAAAAAAAAAAAGGGGGGGGCAGAATGGGAATTCCCTGACAGTCCAGCAGTTAGGACTGCACACTTTCACTGCAGAAGGTACAGGTTCAATCCCTGGTCAGGGAACTAAGATCCCGCATGCCACGTGGTGCTGGAAAAAAAAAAAAAAAAAGGAAAGAAAACTGGGCAGAACACCTAAACAGACATTTATCTAAAGAAAACATACAGATGGCCAACAGGCACATGAAAAAATGCTCAACATCACTAATTAATTATTAGAGAAATGCAAATCAAAACTGCAATGAGGTACCACCTCACACTAGTCAGAAGGGCCATCATTTTAAAAGTCTACAATACTGGAGAGGGTGTGGAGAAAAGGGAACCCTTCTACCCTGTTGGTGGGAATGTAAGTTGGTGCAGTCACTATGGAGAACAGTATGGAGGTTCCTCAAAAAGCTAAAAATAGAATGATCCAGCAGTCCCACTCCTGGGCATATATCCCAACAAAACTATAATTTGAAAAGATACATGCACCCCAGTGTTCACAGCAGCACTATTTACAACAGCCAAGACATGGAAACAACCTAAATGCCTATTGACAGATGAATGGGTAAAGAAGATGTGGTACAGGGACTTCCCTGGTGGTCCAGTGGGTAAGACTCTGAGCTCCCAATGCAGGGGGCCCGGGTTCGATCCCTGGTCGGGGAACTAGAGCCCCTAAGTTGCATGCCACAACTAAGAGTCCACATGCCGCAACTAAGAAGTCTGTGTGCCACAACTAAGAGTCTGCAACCTGCAGCTAAGACCCAGAGCAGCCTAACTGAATAAATACTTAAATAAAAAATGATGTGGTGGGCTTGCCTGGTGGCACAGTGGTTAAGAATCCGCCTGCCAATGCAGGGGACACGGGTTCGAGTCCTGGTCTGGGAAGATCCCACATGCTGCAGAGCAACTAAGCCCATGCGCCACAACTACTGAGACTGTGCTCTAGAGCCCGTGTGCCACAACTGCTGAAGCCTGCACGCCTAGAGCCTGTGCTCCACAAGAGAAGCCACTGCAGTGAGAAGCCCACGCACAATTAGAGAAAGCCCACACGCAGCAACGAAAACCCAACGTAGCCAAAAAGAAAAAAAAAAAGAATAAAATAAACCTTTAAAAAAAAAATGATGTGGTACATATATACAATGGAATACTACTCAGCCATAAAAAAATAACGAAATAATGCCATTTACAGCAACATTGATGGACCTAGAGAATATCATACTAAATGAAGTCAGTCAGAAAAAGACAAATACCATATGAAATCACTTATATGTGGAACCTAAAATATGACACATAAGACTTCCTGGTGGTCCAGTGGGTAAGACTCTGCGCTCGCAATACAGGGGGCCCGGGTTCTATCCCTGGTTGGGGAACTAGATCCTGTATGCATGCCACAACTAAGAGTTCACATGCTGCAAATGAGACCTGGTGCAGCTAAAATAAATAAATATTTAAAATATGACACAAATGAACTTATCTACGAAACAGAGACAGACTCGCAGATATAGAGAACAGACTTGTGGTTGCCAAGGGTGGGGGAGGGATAGACTGGGAGATTGAGATTAGCAGATGCAAACTATTATATATAGAATGGATAAACAATAAGCTCCTACTGTATAGCGCAGGGAACTATATTCAATATCCTGTGATAAACCATAATGGAAAAGCATATGAAAAAGAATGTATGTATATGTATAACTGATTCACTTTGCTGTACAGCAGAAATTAACACAACATTGTAAATCAACTATTCTTCAATAAAATAAAATTTAAAAAGTATTTGGTGTATTTAGGATCATGTGAGAAACTCAACACTATCCCTCCCCTTGGCCTGTTGTACCAGGTTGTGTGCTAAGAATTTGCACACACAGTCTGGTTTACTCTCAAACAACTCTCTGGGGAGGTACCATTTCTGAGTCTTATTTTATAGCTGAGGACACTGAGGCTCAGAGAGGTTAAGTAATCTACCTAAGCTCACACAGCTAGTAAGTAGCCACTAACTTCATGGCTCCAAAGCTTTTATTCTTTCAAATATGATATTCTACTCATCTAGATAATGCTATGCATCTGGATCTTTCAAAATGTGGAATAAGTTGACTTTATATTTGTGGTCATTCAGCTTTCTAATCCAGATATGCCTCAAAGGCATGGAACTCATGGCCGAAGAAGCACCAGAAACCTCTGGACACCTCTTTTGGGTCCCAAATGCCTTTGCAGGGACACTAGCAGAGTCATTTCTTAAAAAGAGCAATCCTTTTAACCCTGGGCAATTTTCTTTCCCTATAGTCAGTTAAAATTTCCTCTGGGAAAGCAAACTAACTTTAATAAACCATAATTAAGAAGAGGAATTTGCAACTAAAAAGAGCTTTTTGTGAAAATGAATTCTCTGAATCTTTCTCTGTTACTCTACATATATCATCAAATAGTAACTGAAGATAATTGTGGGATTATAGGATATGGGACATGACCTTCCTCAAACAATTATGACCTTCCTCAAACAATCCTAATTTAAAAAAATATTTATTTATCTATTTATTATTTTGGCTGCACCGGGTCTTAGTTGCAGCATGCAGGATCTCTGCTGTGGCATGCGGACTTCTTAGTTGTGCCATGCATGTGGGATCTAGTTCCCCAACCAGGAATCAAACCCAGGCCCCCTGCACTGGGAGCACAGAGTCTTACCCACTGGTCCACCAGGGAAGTCCCAACAATCCTAATTTTTAATTCTTGGTTATCAACCACTTTGTCTATGCCAGTTGTTCCCATTTCTAATAATGATGGTTCTCTGTAGATAATCCAAAGAGTATTCATCCCAGTGGAGTTCACCACTATTTGCACATCACTGTTTTATCATTAAATGAGATAATACATATCTAGGTACTGGTCCTGCATATGCCACCATGTAACTGAATGACCTTGGATAAGTCACATAAACTCATTGGGCCTTACCTTTTTTTTTTAATTAATTAATTAATTAATTAATTAATTTATCTTGGCCGCGTTGGGCCTTCATTGTTGCACGCAGGCTTTCTCTAGTTGTGGCGAGCGGGGGCTACTCTTCATTGTGGTGCGCAGGCTTCTCATTGCGGTGGCTTCACTTGTGGCGGAGCACGGGCTCTAGGTGCATGGGCTTCAGGAGTTGTGGTGCACGGGCTCAGTAGTTGTAGCACACGGGCCTAGTTGTTCCAAGGCATGTAGGATCTTCCCAGACCAGGGCTCAAACCCGTGTCCCCTGCATTGGCAGGTGGATTCTTAACCACTGCGCCACCAGGGAAGCCCCTCCTTACTTTCTTTATCTCAAGAAATGAGGGATTTAGATGAAACACTTTATACTTCAACTCTTTAATTCTAATTTTGCTGGTTGCTTTAAAGGACCTGAGAGCCATGCAATCCCAAATGTGTCCAGGAGAGGTCAGAAGAAGTCACTAAAAGCTCTGAGGTCTACATTAATCCCAGTTACCAGTGTAAATACAGTTTTACTGTAAATACAGTATTTACCAGTGTAAATACAGTTTTTCCCATTCTGCCCATTTTTTTAGGGACAGTTTTACGGAGTCCCTACTCTCTGTTATTTACCTGATTTTTAAGGTTGGGCCAGACATAAAGGCAGGTATTTTTCTTAAAGGATTAAAGCAGAGATACATTGTCTGTTTTGGGCCTCTTTATCAAATGCAAAACCATTTCCCAAAGGGTGAGCAAAGGTAAATTGCCTGACAGAGGTGATACAAAGGTATACTTAGAGTTAATATAAACAGTAAGCTTGCTACAGAAAATTCCATTCATCAAAAATCTTTCTTTATAACAAAAGATTCCTAACCCTACTTAATGACCTATTTACTTTGAAAAATATTTACCTCAGCAAAACTCTTCCTTTTTTTGTGTGTGTGTGTGTTTTTTTTGGCCACGCAGTCTGTGGGATATTAGTTCCCCCACCAGGGATCCAACCCACAACCTCAGCAGTGAAAGCGCTGCGTCCTAACTACTGGACCGCCAGGGAATTCCCCAAAATTCTTTCTTTTTTTCCCCAGCTTTATTGAGATATAATTGACAGAATAACATTGTGTAAGTTTAAGATGTACAACTTAATGAACTGATATAGGTATATTGTGAGAAATGATTACCACAATAAGATTAGTTAATGCAACCATCACCTCTCATAGTTAAAATCTGAAAAATTCTCACAATGGGGTTGGACCCCATCAGAAAAATTATTCGGGAAATACACCATTACAGAGATGGAGACTTCCAGTAAATATTTAAATATGATAAGCATTGCTTTTTTAGGCAGAAACTGGAGGACTGGTTTAAATGTGAATTGAGGTGAAGGAGTTGGGAATTAAAGAAAGCCCTGTGGCCAGGTCAAACCCATCCCAGCTGTTTAAAGAAAATGCCTATACTTAGGCAGAATTAGGTGGCTAAACATTTGAGCTCTGGGTAAAACAGATCTACGTTTGAACCTTGTTAAAGTTACTTAACCTCCCTAGAGATAAAGTCCTCAGTAGACTTATCTATAAAGTGAAGATAGTGATAAAGCCTCCTAAGATTGTTCCGAGGATTAAATGAGATAATACATGTTAAGAATTTAGCAAAGCATCTGCCACCTACCACGTGATCACTAGGAGAGAGCTATTGCCATCATGTTATTGGTGAGGAGTTACTGTTTTTAGTAAAAAACAAACAAGGAAGAAAATCACATGCCTTTTTCTTTTCTTGTTTTTTTTTTTTTTTAATGTTTTTTCATTTTCTTTTTTTTAACCATGCCTTTTTCTAAACCTTTTATCTTGACTATCCCAGACTAGGTTCAATGTCTGCTGTGTGATGCAGCCATCGCAGCTGACAGACCCTGACCTGGTCACCTGGCCCGTCGACTGGCACCACCACCCCCGTCTTGGGCACCTCTGAAGTCCAGCAGAGGCAACTGGATGCCCGATGCCCATCACACTTCCTGCCAGCCCATCAGCAACAGTCGGAGACCTTCTCCCTATGGACAGGGACTTTCCCCCCTCCCAAGCCTCATCTGCAAGGGCGACGTTTGCGATGGGCCTCCAGCTCCCGGCTCAGCGGCAAGCTCTTCCTCCCGATTCTCCACCTTTGGCCTCCGGGCCTTTACTTTTTATCTAATGCAGCTCTTACTTTTTCCTTAATGCAGCACTCAATTTGCTCATTGTCATTACTATGTTTCTCCTGCTATGCCAGGCTTTTCCAGGGTGAGGCCTGTGCCCGTCTCTCCCACCGTCATAGACCCGTGGGCCAGCCACGGAGGATTAACTGTGTTATGAGGACAGCCAAGAGCAGGGGGCCGAGAAGAGCAGGGAGCCGGGGGTATGTCCCGAGGAGAGAGAAGCTGTGTCGTGCCGTGCTTCTAGGATGAAGTGTACAAACAGTGCAGTGAGCGGGGCCAGGGCAGGGTGTGGGTTCCTGAGAAGTTCAGAGGGGGTGAGCAGGGGGCGTGATTACACGGAACCCTCCAGACCAGATATGGTGTGCAATGCCTGGCGGAGACAGGGGTCAAACAGGGATGGGCAGAGACAGGACCTGCTACCTTCTGCCCACATTCCAGAGACCATTCCAAGGACCAGTAGCCAAGGGACCTCCCAATGACTCCGGTTCAAAACTGAAGATTAAAAGCAAGACAGTTGCTTCCTTACGCTGACCATAGCTCAGAGCTCCTTGGAAAGGGTTTTAAATCTTAGGGTTTCTGTTTGCTCAAAATGAAAAGAAAGTGGGAGGAAGTACTGATTCAAAGAGAAATGTTCTGCTTCCGTCTGAGGATAACTGAATCCTGACCCTGACTCTGGCAACTGTCTTGCTGAGACCCAGCCAAGGTCTGCACTCCTCTGGCCTTGCTTTTGGTGCCTGTACCAGAGCTCCGGGGTAACAATGGCAAGCCCCTGCCTTGAGGAATGGGGGAAGCAGTGAGAGTAATTTCTGATTGCTGGTATGTGATGCCCACGTACCTCAAACACAGCATGGGAGACACGCAGTTGTCATGTTATTTAAAATGTTTTTATAAAACTAAAAAAAGATACTGGGCTTCCCTGGTGGCGCAGTGGTTGAGAGTCCGCCTGCTGATGCAGGGGACGCGGGTTTGCGCCCAGGTCCGGGAAGATCCCACATGCCGCAGAGCGGCTGCGCCCGTGAGCCATGGTCGCTGAGCCTGTGCATCCGGAGCCTGTGCTCCGCAACGGGAGAGGCCACAACAGTGAGAGGCCCGCGTATCGGGAAAAAAAAAAAAGATACTTCACACCCAGTAGGATGTGAGCTATCCCAAAAATCCCAGAAAATAACAAGTGTTGGTGAGGATGCGGAGAAATTGGAGCCCTTGTGCACTTTTGGTGGGACTGTAAAAGGGTGCAGATGTTGCAGAAAACAGTAGGGAGGTTCCTCAAAAAATTAAAAATAGAATGACCATATGATGTGGCAATTCGTCTTGGGGGTATATACTTGAAAGAATTGAAAACAGGGTCTTGAAGAGATATTTGTACACCCACATTCACAGCAGCATGCTTCACAACAGCCAAAGTGTGTTCATCTACGGATGAATAGATAAACAAAATGTGGTATAGACATACAATGGAATATTATTCAGCCTTGAAAAGGAGGGACATTCTGACACATGCTACAACGTGGATGAAATTGGAGGACATTATGCTAAGTGAAATAAGCCAGGGACTTCCTTGGTGGTCCGGTGGTTAAGACACTGCGTTTCCATTGCTGGGGGGAGCGGGTTCCATCCCTGGTCGGGGAACTAAGATCCCACATGCCTCGTGGCTTGGCCAAAAAGAAAAAAAAAAAAAGTGTAATAAGCCAGTCATGAAAGGACAAATACCATATAATTCCATTTACATGAGATACTTAGGGTAGTTAAATTCATAGAGATCGAAAGTAGAATGGTAGCAGCCAGGGGCTGGGGGGAGGGGGGTATGTAGACTTACAGTTTAATGGATGGAGAGTTTCCGTTTTACAAGATGACAGTATTTGTGGGGGTGGATGGTGGTGATGGCTGCCCAACACGTGAATATACTCCTGAACTGCAAATTTGAAAGTGGTTAAGATGGTCAATTTTATGTTATGTATATTTTTCTGCAATTAAAAAAAATGGGATAATAGATAACTAATAAGAACATACTGGGACTTCCCTGGTGGTGCAGTGGTTAAGAATCCACCTGCCAATGCAGGGGACATGGGATCGAGCCCTGGTCCGTGACGATCCCACATGCCGCGGAGCAGCTAAGCCCGTGTGCCACAACTACTGAGCCTGCACTCTAGAGCCCGCGAGCCACAACTACTGAGCCCACGTGCCATAACTACTGAAGTCCACACGCCTAGAGCCCGTGCTCCTCAACAAGAGAAGCCACTGCAATGAGAAGCCTGCACGCTGCAATGAAGAGTAGCCCCCACTCGCCACAACCAGAGAAAGCCTGCACGCAGCAATGAAGACCCAACGCAGCCAAAAATAAAATTAAATCTTTAAAAAAAAATACATTGAAGTAAATGAAAATAAAACATACCAAAATTTTTTTTAAAAAAAGACCTGCTGTATAAAATAAATAAATAAAATAAAATTCAAATTTAAAAAATTGGAAAAAAAGAAAAAAATTTAGCATGTGTTGTTGGAAAAATCTCTTTGGGAAAATGTTAAAGTAAATAATGAACATGTACATTGTACGTATAATAAAAGTATGTGGAATGAAACTGAGCAGGACCCTGAGGGGCCTTCCCGGGGATAGACCTCCCCGCCCCAACCCCTTGTCCCACGTCTCTTGCTGATGGAAAAGATTTAGCCTCCTAGGCCTTCCCCAAGTTCTAAAGAGCAAATTTAATCAGAGAAGTCAGAACATGCAGAATCAAAGGAAAACAGTCAAGCAAGACAAAATAATAATAGTTTAACCATAAAAACAAAGGACCTTTGCTTCCTCCTCAAAGGCTATAGATAATAATCTGAGCCATGACCTTGAGTTGTCTTAAAGATACTGAACCCCCCATCAGGTGGAGGAAGTTAACCGCACACTGGCCACCAGGATATAGACCCCAGACCAGAAGGTTGACAATTGAGATTCCTGAAACATCACCCTGTTACCTCACCATCAACCAATCAGAGAACTGTCCACGAGCTGATCACGCATCCTGTGACGCATTCCATCACACTGTCTTTAAAACCCCTTCCCTGAAAGCCACTGGGGAGTTCGGGTCTTTTGAACATCGTTCTCTTTGCTTGGCGCCATGCAATAAACACTGTACTTTTCTTCACCACAACCCAGTGTCAGTGGATTGGCTTTGCTGCGCTTCGGGCAAGCAGACCCAAGTACGGTTCAGTAACAGGAACCCCACAAGGGCAATAATGCTGGTCCTTTCATTTTATAGACAAGGAGAATGAGCCTTAGGGAGGATTAGGCAATTTGCCTAAGTGTAGACAGCTACTAAACAGCAGGTCCCAGGCATGCATGACTGCAAAGCTGGTGCTCTTAAACTCCTTCTGGGTCTCTTCTCTTACAGGGAACTCCCTGCTTTGCTCATCCTGTTTCAGCAGCACTGGCAAGCTTGGGGTTCCCCCGCAGTCCTGCCTCAGGACCTTTGCAGGTGCTGCTCTCTCCACCTGGAATGGGATTCCCCCAGATACCTATCTACACGGCTCCTTCCTCCATCACTCCTTCAGGTCTCTGCCCACCTGTTACCTTATTACAGAGGAGGCCTTCCCCCAACACAGTAAACTAGTATACCTCCTCTTCCCCTCCCTCTCCCCCTCCCTCTCCCCCTCCCTCTCCCCTCCCTCTCCCCTCCCTCTCCCCCTCCCTCTCCCCCTCCCTCTCCCCTCCCTCTCCCCTCCCTCTCCCCCTCCCTCTCCCCCTCCCTCTCCCCTCCCTCTCCCCCTCCCTCTCCCCTCCCTCTACCCCTCCCTCTCCCCTCCCTCTCCCCTCCCTCTCTCCCTCCCTCTCCCCCTCCCACTCCCCTCCCTCTCCCCCTCCCTCTCCCCTCCCTCTCCCCCTCCCTCTCCCCTCCCTCTCCCCTCCCTCTCCCCCTCCCTCTCCCCCTCCCTCTCTTTCCCCCTCTCTTTCCCCCTCTCTTTCCCCCTCCCTTTCCCCCTCCCTTTCCCCCTCCCTTTCCCCCTCCCTCTCCCCTCCCTCTCCCCCTCTCTTTCCCCCTCCCTTTCCCCCTCCCTCTCCCCCTCCCTCTCCCCTCCCTCTCCCCCTCCCTCTCCCCCTCCCTCTCCCCTCCCTCTCCCCTCCCTCTCCCCTCCCTCTCCCCCTCCCTCTCCCCCTCCCTCTCCCCTCCCTCTCCCCTCCCTCTCCCCCTCCCTCTCCCCCTCCCTCTCCCCTCCCTCTCCCCCTCCCTCTCCCCTCCCTCTACCCCTCCCTCTCCCCTCCCTCTCCCCTCCCTCTCTCCCTCCCTCTCCCCCTCCCACTCCCCTCCCTCTCCCCCTCCCTCTCCCCTCCCTCTCCCCCTCCCTCTCCCCTCCCTCTCCCCTCCCTCTCCCCCTCCCTCTCCCCCTCCCTCTCTTTCCCCCTCTCTTTCCCCCTCTCTTTCCCCCTCCCTTTCCCCCTCCCTTTCCCCCTCCCTCTCCCCTCCCTCTCCCCCTCTCTTTCCCCCTCCCTTTCCCCCTCCCTCTCCCCCTCCCTCTCCCCTCTCTTTCCCCCTCCCTCTCCCCCTCCCTCTCCCCCTCCCTCTCCCCTCCCTCTCCCCCTCCCTCTCCCCCTCTCTCTCCCCTCCCTCTCCCCTCCCTCTCCCCCTCCCTTTCCCCCTCTCTTTCTTGCTGCTCTTCATCCCTTACTGGTTTGATTGATCTTTGCCTGTCTCCCCACTGGCACAGAAGTCCATAAGGTCAGAGGTTTTCTTTTGCCCATGGCTATATCTTCTGTCTCAATGAATGAGTGAATGAATGGGTGGCTACTGCGATTAGCGTGGCTGATGGGCGGAGCAGAGCCATAGGGCTCTAGATGCCAAGATTTGAGGGAAAGCCACCTCCAAGCCCACTGATTAAACTGTACAGCAGGGCCCAGTTCCAGAAGCAGTTCAACAGCCAGGAGTGACACCCGCCTCCCTCCCTCTTCCCCATTCCACTCTTTATCAGAAGACTCACTCTCCCCCCCCCCCCACTCCACCCTCAGTAAACACTTTCCCCTTTGGGCCTTTTCTGCTCAATGTCTGGATCACAAAGTACTAAAAGTTAGTCTAACTGGGCATGGAAGTAAAGTTTCTGGGGTTGGGTGGTGGGTGAAGGTGGGAGAAGAAAAGTCTGTAAACACCACCTGTTTTATCCCTGAAATCCCCATGTGATCCCTCTGGGGGAAAAGAAAACTTCCTTTTGGCTGGTCAACTAGAGCTGACTTTTCAAGACTGGCTCAGACTTCCTTGCCTGCACCCCACCCCCACCCCTATTCTATTCCAGGTTAATGCCCCTCCTTGACAGCCCCAGTGTTGTGTTGTCACAGCTCTTTGCTTACTTATTTTTAATTTTTTTGGCTGTGTTGGGCTTTCTCTTGCTGCGGAGGGCGGGGGCTACTCTTCGTTGAGGTGCACAGACTACTCATTGCGGTGGCTTCTCTTGCTGCAGAGCACGGGCTCTAGGCGCGCTGGCTTCAGTAGTTGCAGCACACAGGCTCGGTAGCTGCAGCACGTGGGCTTAGTTGCTCTGCAGCATGTGGAATCTTCCTGGACCAGGGGTCAAACCCATCCCCTGCATTGGCAGGCAGATTCTTAACCACTGCGCCACCAGGGAAGTCTCCTTTGCTTATTTATTTATCACAACTTTATTGTCTCCTCTGCTCCAAACTGAAGGGCTTGCCTTTCTTCCTGGGGCCTCAGGGCCATCACAGCCTCTTGCAGATGGCAAGTTCTCAAAGGATTGTTTGTTGATGAAATAAAAGGGGAGATGGGAAGGTGACCGACCTCACACGTTGAGGGCCAGCACTACACATTGTAAATTAGTGCTGTGGTTTTCTCCTATGTCTTCTCTAGCTACCAATACCAATGCCAGCCCAGAGTCCCAGAGGTCACTGAGATTTATTGGGGATATATATCTGACTCAAGACAAATGGTGCTTTACCTGATAGCAGGTTAATTCCGAATTAGCCCAGCGGGTAAAGCACCAGCATCCGGGTCCTCTCCCTCCTTCCTTCCCTCCCTCTAGCCCAGGAGTTATTGTTGAACCATCTTCCCCAGGCTAACTCCGCAGTGCGGGAGGTGAGGAGTTAGATTTTAAAGAGGGAGGGGTGGTGGGGGAGCCCTGAGCGTGGGTGAGCCCCACTGGAAACCCCAGCCAGGGACTGATGACTCATCTTTCTCCCAGTTCCCTCTGGCTCCCCGGGAAGGAGGGCCCCTGGCTGGGACGGTTCAGGAATGGTCTCAGTCACATTCAGAAAGAACCTGGATAACTCTGTTGCTGTTTTCCGGGTTTTGTTTTCACCCCACCTGCAGAACTGGTCCACCTTCTTTCCTGGCCCAGCCAACCTGACAGGAGAGCAGTGACCCAGTGACCATCCCCTCACCAAGCAGCACCCTCACCAGAAGGACTGCCATTCTGATGCCTGGTGTGTGTGTAGGGCGGGGTGGTGGTGGTGGTGGTGCTGTGGGTGGCTTGAGGCAGCACCTACACTTTGAGAACCCCTGGTCGAGACTGGAGCCAGCTTTCCCAAACTTGCCGGGCATCCCCTGGAGGTTCTGATTAGGCAGATCTGGGGATGCCCTGAAATCTACATTGGAAGCCCTCAGATGATTTCATAACCAATGAAAATCAAACTCATTAGCATCTGGCCCCTTCCTACCCGCTGGGCCTAATTTCCTGAGCCTGGCCCTGTGCTATATGTGGTGAGCTCTGCCTACGACACCCTTTCTCACCCTCAGCACCCATGTGCGGAGCTCTCCATCCATCGAGTCAGCGGAGGCTGGGTTTCCAGCCTCAGAAGTCTTTCCATCACCCTCATCACCTCTGCAGAGTTAGGTGTGTTCTGCTCCCACAGCTCTGTGTGTGTTTCCCACCTGGAGCCTATGGCGGACACTCTGCAGGTTGGACCCAAAGCCCTTCCAACTTTCTCTTTCCTTGGTTTACTCCTTCATTGAAAACACACCTTCTCACCTCCCTTGCACTTGGAAGCTACAAGACAGCTCTGGCCAGTGGTGAATAAGCACAAGTCCCCTAGGGTTTCTGGAAAGCCTCAGCTTTCATGGTCCCAGGACTGCACCTTTTCTTCTTCCGACGTGGTTGCAGTGGCTGGATCTGTCATCTTGGCACTTGGAGGGAAAGGCCAAGGGAATCAGAGCCTTCCACCCTTGTACTCTGGGGCCGCTGGGCCACCAGCAACACCCCACTTCCAGACTGCTTATGGGGGTGGGGCGTGGTCAACCCTTATTTATGAATAAACCAACCTTTATTTATGAATAAACTAATAGTTGGCCTTTCTTTGGTTCTAAGTAGAATTGTTACCAAGGCTGTAGCCCCAGAATCCTACCCCTGCCCTGTCCTCAAATGGAAACCAACAGCTCTTATCTAAGTTTCAGGAGGAAGCTGCAAAGAGAAAAAAACAAGAACTAGTTATAACCATCTAGGCCCAAGGTGGCAGAAGATGTGACTTCCAGTAGACCTTGAGCCTCATTATAAGCTCATTGTAATACATTAACTAAATGACACACCCACCAGCGCCATGACAGTTGACAGTTGCCATGACAACAATCAGAAAAGCCCAAACAAGGACTGAAGAGGAGTGCTGCGTCAATTCCGGGGCCAAACCACACCACCGTTCTGGGATGTCACGAATAATCCTCCCACTCTTTCCAATTCCCTCCCTTTTACCTCAACCCTCCTATGTATTTGGTGTCTCTGCCTGAATTGGGTTGGGAAGTTTTGATTTGCAAACAAAGCTCCCTCTTCTCTGTCCTTTGACCACTGAATAAAGCTTGTGCTGTTCCAGCCTCAGCATGGGTTTCGTCACTGGCTGCGCCAATCCGCTTGGAAAGAGAACCTCCCTGGTCAAGACAAGGAGTCTCGGCCCAGGCTAGGACCCCGGGGCAGGTCCAGTCAACCAATTTGGTAACAGAGTGAGTTCGCTAAGTGATACACAGCAAAGGTGCCTGCTTTCCCTGGGACAGCCTCAGTTCATACCTGTTTTCAGGATGAAATTTCTAAATTGCATCCCTTTCACTCTCGAAAGTGTTCTGGTTTGAATTGTAAATTACCCTTTGCATTTTTCTTTTTGCATTAGATGTATTTCATTCCAACTTTTACTAAACTAAATGCGAAACTTCGTAAGTATTAATTAATCTACCCAGCCTCCCTCAAATGAAAATAAGGGCCATGGTGTTGCAGCTAAAGCCTGGGAAAATGATATGCAACTTATAGCTCAGGAAATGTGGGCCGTCACTGGTGAGACCCATGTTAGCCCCAGAGAAAACTGGTAAAATCCTTAACATATAAAAAAACCTTGGCTTGAACTTGAAGATATACACATGTTTTCTTCTCTGTTCTCACTTTAATAATATCAGAGTTCAACAGTAAAACTTCCTGTTTTAAATTATCCCATTTCTCTCATATCCTCTTGTATTTTGCTAGACTGACCTCACAGAGGGCAGGGATATTTGCTTGTCAGGTTTCATGCTGCCATAGACTCAGTGCTCGGAGAACATTTGTGGGAAGAACTGGATCCCTCTGACAATGCCTCAGAATCTGAGCTTCTAAGATTACACAGGTGGTCTTTAACTTATTTCAAGGCATTTAGGATCAGAAGAAGGTTTTCATGTTAAACATGTCTGCAGAAGCCCAAGTGCTCCTCAAAAATACTTGGATTTGTAACTGAATTGGATTCCTAAGTTTTCCCCATCACTAAAAATCTGATTCCATGAAATCCCCCGTGAACATCACCCCAGATATCATCTAGGACAGTAACACTGACTTTCTAAAGACCCTCTGCCTCTCAATAGCAGAGACACTGACAGTCCCGCAAAACGTAGTATAACCTGATGTTCTGGTGAGGGTCCCATGATCACACCATTAGTCTGACGGTCTTAGGAGATGAGAATCCAGCTGTCTTACCAACAAGCCATGGGAACTGCTCATAATCTGAGTTGCTGATTTATACAGTTGATCAGTATCACTCACCAATCTAAAATCCTTTCAGTGGCTTCTCACTGTGTTGGGGATAAAGTCCAGGGATTCAAGTTGCCAGGATGCTTCAGGAGCCCTAAACGACCTAGCCCACCCCTTCAGGCTGATGTCCACCAATCCCACCTTCCTTGCATTTTCTCACAAGCCCCACACCTTACTAATGGTCCCTCTGCTTGGAATGCCTTCCCTCACCTGACTAGCTCCTACTCATCCGTCAGAAGCCACCTCCTCTGGGAGGCCTTCCCAGGTTGAAGAGAGGTGAGCAACAACCTCTAACCAGACAGAGAAATCAGAATGCCCCCGAATGGGGGGTTGAACAAATACACTACTGTGTAAAATGAAATAAAAATGGAGATGTGAGTTTTCTTATTTCTCTATTAAGCAGTTTAAAAATACTGTAATTACATTATGTTCATGGTCAAATACTCAAGAGTGTACAGTGAAGAGTTAATCTCTCACTTCCTCCTGACTCCAGTCTTCCCTGAGGCCCCCACTGCTGTCAGTTTCTTGGGTGGTTTTCCAGAGATGTTCCACATATACATAGGTATATAAAAGTCGAAGTGAGAGAGGTAAGAGGGGACATGAAATCCATTTAAGACATGGTTCCTGCTCCTGAGAAACTCACAGCCTTCTTGGGACAGGAAGTCAGTCCCAACCCATTAGCTGGCAGCATGGAGCAGTATGTGGGAACCTGTATGGTCCTCACTCAAGGCCACTCAGAGCCAGGATCCAAGGCCCAAGCCCGGGTTGATTTCATAAACCGTCACCATCCGTAAGTAAAGACCATGCCACCCATAAGTAGAATGAAGACACGCTTCCCAGACCCAGTCCCTATAAATAGCTTGAATACACATATTTTAATCCTTGTTTTGTAGAGTCCCAGCTCTTGGGCTTTTAAAGCTGGGATACAGCTGAGTCTGGGGTTGGAAACCAGGACTGGCACGGGGCAATAAAATTAACCATGCGTCAAGCTTTTTTGCTTGAACTAGAGTTACAAGTTATTACAGGAAAAACAAAAATAGTCTATTAAGTGGAGCCACTGTGATGAAACTTAGGCTCCAAGAACAGGAACCATGTGGAAATGTGGCATCTTTTGATCTGCATCTTCACTTAGACCATCTGATAAATGAGGAAACCCATGGAGGGAAAATGACTTGTCTAAGGTCAGCGGGTTAGCTTTGACAAAATGAAGACTAAAGCATGTGGTTCCAACTTCTGGGTGGAGTGCAGTGTCCACAGCACGGCCTCCCCCAACACAAAAGAACAATGTGAGTACGTTAATATCCTTCCCTGACACACGGTCTGGGTCCCTTCTCTTACTTCAAGCGGAAACTGATGAGAAAGTCAGGCTTGGAAGGTCAGGTCAGGGACTCAACTACTACTGGCTGTCATGGTTCCCAGATGGAATCCATAGAAATGGAATGACTGAATTAAGCAGAAAATGTCTCAAAAGGTTAATGGGCAGTTCACAGAACCATCAGATGCGTGAGAACTAGGCTCAAAGCTACACAGTCAGAAACATCACCCCAGATAGAAGCTTCATGTGTGCCATGTCCCCGCAACACCAGGAATCCAGATCTGCTACACTCTCCCCACTGAAACATAGGAAGTGCTGGGGCCAAAAAAAAAAAGGAGACAGAGAGAGAGGGAGGGAGAGAGAAATGTCCTCCGGCTACTTGAGCTGGTGCACAAGGAAGACAGGTCCTGGAGCTGGCAGCTGGGCAGAAGAGAGCCCTCGGCAGGGACAGCGGACAGGTGGGTCTAGCCAAAAAGTGCAATTTGACTTCATGGTACAGAAACGTGGTGTGAGAGGCGTAACTCCACCGTCCCCAACACCCCAGGACAAGAGTTGCCAAATGCAAGTCACATGCTGGGGGAAATTGCAAACACAGGAAGGGAAATTGAGCAATCCCAAGGAGAAATGAAGTCCTGAATATGTTCCGGGAGGAAGGGAAGGTTCATTTCTCCCAAGCTTGGTTGAGAGATCATTTGACGGGGGAGGAGGAGGAAGAGGCTAATGCGTGACAAACACTCGCCTTCTTTGAAGGCCAGGCAGGAGCTAGACTGTAGCTGACATATCTCCTGTAATATGGAGAAGAGTATCAACTTCGAGGAAGAAAGGGAAACGGTACAATCTGGATAAGTTGGGAGAGGTCGGGGAAAGACTCCTTTCCACTTGTCACACCCTCCTGGCTTCTCTCCCTCTACAAACCTCTCTCTTAGAAGGAGGAGGTGGCAGGCCATGCAGGGCTGCCTAAGCCTCGCCTCCTGCTTTCCTTCCAGTGGGGTCTCCGGCCAGCTGGCCAGCTGCAAGCACAGCTGTAAAGGAGCCAGCCCTGGAGCGAGGCTCAGGGCTTCCAGCATTTCTGACCAGGTGCGGCGAGGGGGGCGGGGGCGGGGGGGATGCAGTGGGGTGGGTGGTGGTCTAATTCTGGGGGTGGTATTAGGAAGTTGGTCATTGCCTAGTTCACCTAAATCTACATCACTAAATCAAGATACCTCGATTTTAGACTTGGTCAGTTCTCTGGAATTCAATCTATACAGTCACAGAAATTCACTGATAGCGTTGAAAGAAGTCTTTCAATTTGTTTCTCATTCCGGACCACAGTGCCAGCAAGGCACTTCATATTAAGTATTTAAAATATAAATTTCTAATTGCCTTCCAAGAGTGGCACAATTATAGCTCATTTTCTGTATACCTGTATCAGTATAGAGAGCTAAAATAATTTGGTAAATGGCAACATTAAAAATAGGCTGCAGGGCTTCCCTGGTGGCACAGTGGTTAGGAATCCACCTGCCAGTGCAGGGGACACGGGTTCAATCCCTGGTCCAGGAAGATCCCACACACTGCGGAGCGACTAAGCCCGTGTGCCGCAACTACTGAGCCCGCACGCCACAACTACTGAAGCCTGCATGCCTACAGCCCATGCTCCGCAGCAAGAGAAGCCACCATAATAAGAAGCCCGTGCACCACAACAAAGAGTAGCCCCCGCTCACCGCAACTAGAGAGAGCCCGCGTGCAGCAACGAAGACCCAACGCAGCCAAAAATAAATAAAATTTAAAAAATATATAGGCTGCAATTTTTGTAAGCCAAGGCATCAGACCCTGCAGGTTGACTAATCTAATACCAATTCCCAATTCCATTCTCCTTGGCCTCTTCCATCATATAGTCTGGGTGGGGAAATACTCTCTTTCCCAGAATTTCTTGCAGCTGAGAGTGCTACGTGACATAGTTCTGGCCAATAAAGTAGAACCCTGAGAGCTTCTGGGAAAACTTTTGCTTCCTTGACAAATGGGACCAAAGCTGCTGGTGCTACCCCCATTCACCCCCATTCTTACCTTGAATGAGGCCATGATGCTTGGAACTACAGTGACCATCTTAGGGGTAAGAGGTGGTACATGGGTCCCAAAGCTAGCTTGTTAGAGATGATGAATGAGGAAGATAGAAATTGCTTGGGGTCCAGTGGAACCAATACCAACATCATCTCCAGACTTCTTACTATGCCAGGAAACAAACTCATTTCTTGAACAATAAATCAGGTTTTAGGTTATTGGTAGCCTAAAGCATTTCTGCCTGACACTCTCTATTTTGGCACCTCTTCATTTTTGAATGTAGAAGAGCTGTCAAAAAGTGGAAATGGCTGGACTTCCCTGGTGACACAGTGGTTAAGAATCCGCCTGCCAATGCAGGGGACACGGGTTCGAGCCCTGGTCCGGGAAGATCCCACATGCCACGGAGCAACAAAGCCCATGTGCCACAACTACTAAGCCTGCGCTCTAGAGCCCGTGAGCCACAACTGCTGAGCTCTCATGCCACAACTACTGAAGCCTGTGCACCTAGAGCCTGTGCACCTAGAGCCCGTGCTCTGCAACAAGAGAAGCCACCACAATGAGAAGCACACCCACTGCAACGAAGAGTAGCCCCCGCTCACAGCATCTAGAGGAAAGCCCGCATGCAGAAACAAAGACCCAACACAGCCAAAAATAAATTAATTAATTAAAAATAAATTAAATAATAATAAAAAAATAAGTTTAACTAATGTCCAATCAGTATGCCTTATGAATGCTATAGTTTCCTGGGTATTCTCATCTTCCTGTGCTTAGTATAAAGGAAACTGCTTATCTACACAGAAATCATATCACCATACTTACCAGTTATTTTCCCAATCAAGAAATATTCTTAATGATAAAAGAAAGGACATTTACATAACCAGTTAAATATCTGTCTAATTAGACAAGAAGCCAAAAAACCTGACACTCCAGGTCAATACCAGACACCAGATAAACCCAATCAGATGGCAGTTGTCATATAAGCATAGTTGAATTTAATGTTCAATTGTTAATCCTTTTAGGGTGTTATCGCTCTACCTCAGGGTTTCCCCAAATCCCTAGGCTCTGCCTCCCCATCCAGGTAAGATCTTTATCTGGCTGGCAGCTAGCTTTGACCCACTTATTGGAGCCCACACTGGCAGTATCTTGGTTGAAACTGGTGATGAGCTGAATCCTGTGCACAGGTGTGTTTTGTTGAGTCTGTACTGCATTTTAGGAAAATGTGAGCTATGTCCAGTTAAACAGAGCAGATGGATTATAAGAGATTTTCTTATCTTCTTACAGAGACACAACTTAAACATTAGTAAAGGAATTAAAAAAAAAAAAGGACTTCACTGGTGGTCCAGTGGGTAAGACTTCGAGCTCCCAGAGCCAGGGGCCCGGGTTCGATCCCTGGTCAGGTAACTAGATCCCACATGCCACAACTAAGTCCTGGAGCAGCCTAAATAAATATGTACATGAATTTTTTTTTTAAAAAAGCCTTAGGACAAAGAGAATAGGAGAGAAGACATAAGAAATTTCAAGATGTTTTGGGGAAGGCAGGAGAGTGATAAAAGATCTAGCAGAGCAGAAGAAAATAGAAACTAAAATGCTTGCAGAGGGGAGATTGGTGAGAATAGGGGGATTTCCCCTTAAACCCCTAAGAGGTCAAGGCTACAAGGTACAGTACAGGGAAGGTCTGGCTGAGAGTGAAGACAGGGGAATTAACGCAAAATCTGTAAGACCACCCCCATCCCCAAAATGTAGACTAAATTAATTTAAAGGGCTCCAGGAAGAGGAGAGGGCAAAGATGGAAGCATAGGACTGAACACAGGGGGATCAAATACTTGACAAAAGGTTGGACCCTCAGCTTCCCCTTCTTCCCCATTCTTGTCTGCTCCCAGAACTCCTGTAACCGGGTTGTTACATCTTACGTAGTATATTAGGGATTTTCCTCTGGGAAACCAAAAAACCCCAGAGAAAAATCCTTTATATGAGGACATTAGGGAGCTTGGTAAGAAAAAAATCATCTCCTTCCCCATTAGGCTAAGGAGCTACCTTCAGTGAACAAAGCCTGTTCCCACATGTAGTTTCCAATGAGACTTTTAAAACCTCCTTTTTAAATATAAGCAGGGAACCAGTGCACACCAGACGTTCTTAGACACCTCAAGCTGTAAAGGAGAAAAGGCAAACAAAATGAAGGGGAAAAAAGAGAAGAAAGGATCTCTGAGGAACAGAGACAACATAGAAAAGAGACCAATAATTAAAGTTTTCATTAATATCTCAGCTAGGTAAGGGAAGATCTTATAATCATACAATGAGATTAGGAAGCTCCAAAAAAGAAACAGAGAACAGGTAGAAGTCCTTGAAAATTGACCATATGATGGAGAAATAAAACAGTCCAAAGAATAATTGGAAGTGAAATCAAGGAAATCTTCCAGAAAGTAGAACAACAACAACAAAAAAGAGATGAAAAAGAGGAAAGAAAAAACATTTAAGGAACAAATCCAAATATCCCAAAGCTCTCTCCATCCCCTGAAGTACACCGGGAGAACACTGACCATGGCCTTTGGGGACAGGGACACTTGGACCTTTCTAGTCCTCCTGAAAACGGGACCATTGAGAGCTGTGGTGGCCTGTGCCTCATAGCAGGGAGAGGGGCAGCAGTGACCAGAGATCCTAGAAGTCACCTTGAATGATGGAGATCACATTCTAAGCCTCATTTTAAAAATTATTATTTAAATATTATCAGTTTATGTTTTTATATAGGTACTACATTAAATATTCAAAAGGTTCAAAGTGAAAAGTCTCTTTCCCACTCCCATCCCCTAGCCCTCCAGTCCCCTAACTGTATTCCATATCCCCCAGTTTCCAGTAACATTTTCCTATAAGTCCACATTTTCTCCAAATACCACTGGGTTTGTATAAATAGTCTTGTTCAAGGTATCTTGAGCTTTCACAAACTCTCCCCTCAAAGTCCTTCCAGCTTCTGCCCACTGCCCTGTTCCAAAGCACTTCCACATTTTTAGATATTTGTTATAGCAGCCCCCAAATCTATATTAGTTATCTAATGCTGCATAACAAATTAACCCAAAACTTAGCAGCTTATAAAAAAACCAGTAACTATTTATTAGTTCATGTACTTTCAGTGGGTCAGGAATTTGGGCACATCTTAGCTGCTGGTTCTGTCTCTGGGTCTCTCATGAAGCCATAGTCCAATGTCAGCTGGGGCTGCAGTCATCTGAAAGCCTGACTGGAGCTGGAGGATCCTCTTCCAAGATGGGTCACTCCCATGGTTGTTGGCAGGAGGCCTCAGTTCTCTACCTGGACCTCTCCATAGGGCAGCTTGAGTATCCTTATGACACGTCAATGAATTATCCAAGAGAGAAGAAGACATAACCCACAATGTCTTATGCCCTAGTCTTGGAAGTCACACACCATCATTTCTGTGATGTCCTATTGGTGTGACTAACAAGTCAGCCCAAAATAGCCCATACAGGATGTGACTATCAGAAGGCTAGAAATCTGGGGGGGATCTTGGAGCCTGACAATCATACCTTCCCCAGAAGCAAACGATGTCCCTAGCCTCTTATATGTTCTTTCAGAGTTATTTTATTCAGAAACAAGCAATTATAAATATATGTATCTTTGCTTCCCTCCTTTAGACAAATGGTAGAATACTACATATACCATTCTGTACCTTGCTTTTCTCACTTAAAAATACATCATGGTGGTCATTCCACATTATTATTTAATGCATGCCTACTTCTTTTCTTTAATAAATGTATTTATTTTTATTTATTTTTGGCTGCATTGAATCTTTGTTGCTGAGCGCGGGCTTTCTCTAGTTGTGGCGAGGGGGGGCTACTCTTCGTTGCGGTGCACGGGCTTCTCATTGCGGTGGCTTCTCTTGTTGCGGAGCATGGGCTCTAGGTGCGTGGGCTTTGGTAGTTGTAGCACTCGGGCTCAGTAGTTGTGGCTTGCAGGCTCTAGAACATAGGCTCAGTTGTTGTGGCGCACGGCCTTAGTTGCTCCGCAGCATGTGGGATCTTCCCGGACCAGGGTTCGAACCTGTGTCCCCTGCATTGGCAGGCGGATTCTTAACCACTACGCCACCAGGGAAGCCTGCAAGTCTACTTCTTTTTCACATCTGTATAGTGTCCCACTGTATAAATGAAGGATAATTAATTAAACCAGTCCACTATTGTGGGATGTATAAGCTAGTTGGAATCTTTTTTTCTTTTTTTAAGAGCAGAACCTGGCTCACATACGTCTAGTCATACAACTTTAGTCAAGTTACTTAACCTCTTTGAACTTGAGTTCCGTCATTTGTAAAGCAGGAATTTAAAAAGTCCCTCCTTCACACCTCACAGGGTCATTGGAAGAATTAAGTGAGATCAGTATGTAAAGCAAATAGCACAGAGTCTTCACTGGGCAGTGCTTGGTCGTGTGTGTTGTCTTCCTTTTCACTGTAATGAGCCCCCAGAGCCTGTCCTGCCCTGGGGAAGTGCTTTCCTATTTCCAGTCCCACACACTGGTATCTGGCTTCACCTCCTGGCTCAGCAACAGGAGGTTCAACTGGAAGAAAGGACCCCAGCATGCTGTCCAAGGGAGCCTATAAGGGGGCTCTCTGACTGCTTCTCACGCCCTTGTATTGTCACACATTTGCCACAGGGCCAGCCCCGGCTGTTTGCCTCCCCGACACTGACCTAGCTGGCAAGGACTGCAGAGAAAAGTCAGGCCTGAGGCCTGGCACATCCTAGGGATGTTACCGCAGAGCAAACATGAGTTTGCTGGCTGGGTGGATCCCAGTCAACAGGGAGATAAACGGATTAAAGACAAACAGGTCAGAACTCCCTGCCATGGAAACAGGAAGAAGGCGGGCTGCTGCTTCTGTTTGGGGTTGGTTTATCACCTATCTATCTATCATCTATCTATCTATCTATCTATCTATCTAATAAATAAAACAGCTTTAATGACATATTCATATGCCATGCAATTCACCCATTTGAGGTGTACAACTCAGTGGTTTTTACTATATTCAAGAATTGTGGGGAATTCCCCAGCGGTCCAGTGGTTAGGACTACGTGCTTTCACTGCTGAGGGCCTGGTTTCGATCCCTGGTCAGGGAACTAAGATCCTGCAAGCTTCGAAGCATGGCCAAAAAAAAAAAAAAAAAAAAAAAAAAAATTGTGCAACCATTGTAACAATGTCATCATCCAAAAAAGAAACACCGTGCCCACCAGAAGTCACTCTCCCCTTCCCATCCCCACCCCTCCAGTCCCAGGCAACTGCTAATGTACTTCCTGTCTCTATGAATTTGCCTATTCTGAAAACTTTCATATAAATAGAATCCCATAATATGCAGTTTCATGATGTTTTCAAGGTTCATCCATATTGTAGCATGAATCACTGCTCTATTGCCAAATAATATTCCTTTCTATGCATGTACTGCATTTTGTTTATCCATTCATCAGTTGATGGGCTTTGGGGCTGTTTCTGCTTTTTGGCTATCATGAACAATGCTGCTATGAATACTCATGTACAAGTTTTTGTGTGGACGTATGTTTTCCTTTCTCTTGAGTATATATCTAGAAGTGGAATTGCTGGTTCATATGGTAACTCTATGTTTAACTTTTGGAGGAATTCCAAACTATTTTCCAAAGTGGCTGCACCATTTTACTTTCCCTCCAATAGTATATGAGTGCTCCAATTTCTCCACATCCTCACCAACACTTGTTATTATCTGTTTTTTCTATTATAGCCCTCCTAGTGAGTATGAAATAGTATCTCATTGTAGTTTTGATTTGCATTTCCTTGATGAATAATAATGTTGAGCAGCTTTTCATGAGCTTATTAGCCATTTGTATATCTTTTTTGGAGAAATGTCTATTCAGAGCCTTTATCCACTTTTTTTTGTTGTTGTTGTTGATGTACGCGGGCCTCTCACTGTTGTGGCCCCTCCCGTCGCAGAGCACAGGCTCCGGACGCACAGGCTCAGCGGCCATGGCTCACGGGCCCAGCCGCTCCGTGGCATGTGGGATCTTCCTGGACCGGGGCACGAACCCGCGTCCCCTGCATCGGCAGGCGGACTCTCAACCACTGGGCCACCAGGGAAGCCCTATCCACTTTTAATTGGATATTTTTTTTTTATTGTAGATTGTAAGAGTTCTTTACATATTCTAGTGGGGGGGTCTTATTTTAATCTTTTTGAAATTACTGTTTTCTCAGTCATATGCATACTTACTAGAGCAGTAACATGTTTGAATAAAGAATACAAATAGATGGGTTTATCAGGATGTTAAAGTGTTTGCAACCTGGTGCAACATTATGGGAGCCCTAGAGACCCCTGGAATCCAGGAGATCCAAATAGCAACTTTAAAAGAATCTGTTCAATCTCAGTAAAGATATTTCCTTTGTGTGTTTCTGTGCCTTCCTTGAATGGAAGGAAACAGAACTGTTCTACTACCTCAAGTCCACATCCCCAAGGGGAAATGACTCTGCAGGCAACAGCAGAATAGAGGCTATGGGACCTTCCACTGTGCAACGGACATCACGATCTAGAAAAGCTTTCATTATTTCAGGCCCTCTCATTTCATTTCAATAAACATTTAATGAGGATTTCTTATATGTCACAAATAGAGATACGAAGATGAATAAGTCATGGAGAGAGAAATGGACACAAACAAAAGATTTTTCAATACTGAGTGAACAGACATTGTCCAAAGCATGCTGGGAGTGTGGAGGAAGGGGCAATTCCCTCTGTCAAGAAGGGGTACTGGTGAGAAGGGAGATTGGGAATTACGGTATCTTCACGGAGGAGATGATGTTCAAGCGGGTCTTGAAGAGTGAGTATGAGCTTGTCAGGTGAACAAGGAGAGTTAATAGCATGTGCAAGATCGTAGAGGCATAGCAGAGCACGGTGAACTCCTCCTGTGCCTTTATAATGAATGGCTTTTGGATGAATCCATGAATTCCTATAGGGGCGTTTGATTCCAGCCCATCTTTAGGTTCAGAGTGGACGTGTTGAACAGAAGGATAGGGCTAGGGAAGAGAGTTCACCCCAATGCAGGCTGGGGCTGTCTGAGAGTTCAGCCTGATTCCTTAGTTTTTAAGGTCCAAGCTGGGTTGGATCCAGCCCAACACAAACTCTCAGATGGAGCATCGTTCTATCTCCTGTGAAAAAGTCAGGGAGAGGCGCCTCTAACCGCAGAGAGGGGTGGGTATGGCACTATAAAGGCGATTGGTGAGTGGGGAAGGGAGGGGACTCAGAAGACACACTGTGTTTGCTCTACACCTCTGTTTGTCCTTATATCTAACCTAGTGTCTACAGACTTATAATGAGTAACTAAATCGATGACGTCAAAGCTGGACTCTTGGTGTAAAACAGGTACTTTTCTTCAGTCTTAAGGGCCAAAACACATTCCATTGCCCCTGGACCCTTGTCCTCAGGAAGCTGGTAAGAGGCCAATCACAGTTTTCCAAGAAGCTCCCGGTGAGCTGCCAGCTGGCTGTGAATTTAGTCCCTGCTGCCCTTGTCTGGATTTGACCTGCTGCCCTAGGTGTGTGTTGCGCTGTGAGAGCCTGGTGTGTCGGTCAGGAAGCTTCCTGATGTAAGTCACTGAAAGCTCAACTCAAAATTGCTTCAACAATAATGAAAAGTATATTCACAGAACAAGAATTCTGGAAGTCGGGTGGCTTCAGAGTTGGTGAACTTACCAGTCAAATTGGGTCATCAAGGACTTAAGCTCTTGCCATTTCATCTTCAGTGTACTGGCCTGTCCCCTTCAATGTCATAAGGTCAGCTCCCCTCATGGTCCTAAGATGGCTGCTGCAGCTCTGTGCTTCACACTGCAGATATCAGTGCTAGCATTAGAAACCTTCTAATTCTCACCATTCACCTCTTTCTAGGAGCAAAGTCCTCTTTTTTAGGACTTTCTCAAAAGTCCCCAGCAGACTTTCTCTCACATCTTAATGCTTATAATGACTTCACATACCCCTGCCTATCAATGACAGGCAAAGGAAGCAGACAACTGTGATTTGCTTAGAGTCTGACCAATCAGGATTCAGCCCCTGGGGCTTGAGAGGAGGCCAACCTCCCTTGAAGCTACCACCACCTTATACCCAATTAAAAGCTGAGGTCTGTTGGGTAAGCAATTAACAATGTTTGCCACATACAGGTCTCTGGTGGGCATTGCACATGCTTTATAGGTTTTTTGAGGAGGACAAACTCTTCCATTGGAGATTTTATCTGCATAAAGTAAATCTATTTTACTTCTACAAGTTCTGTTTTGTTCATTTTCAACAGCCCTTGCTCATTACTCAGACTTCTAAGTGTCCCAATTTGAATGTCCCAGCTCTGATAATGTCAATATCAGGTGTTTTTACAAGTCTGATTCTGCATTTGTGTCCTGTAGGCTACCATTTGTGATGCCTCATTTCCTTATGTGTTTATTGATTTTTCTCAATTTTCTTCTAATTTATCTAGAGAAATTCTTGGAGCCCAAACCTAAAAGTGGAGTTTTTCAGAAAGACTCTGTGCTTGTTTCTGTCGGGCACTGGAGAACACTGTCTGCCAATGTACATCCTCAGTTTGGGGTTTTAAAGTTCCGGCTGCATCCCTGGGGGAGAACCAGCTTGGGTTTCAGATTTCTTGGGGGTGGGCTTAGGGAAGGAGTTCCCCACTGTCCTCAGTGCCAAGATTTAAGACAGGCTATTTTCCTTGTAGACTGCTGGGAGCAGGGTGGCATTTTTAATTCATCTTTACCATGAGGGTGTGGACATTTGGAACCCCGTATTGGTGAGGGGCTCTGTTACTAAAATCCTCACATTCTGCAGGCCCCAGAGCCTCGCTGGGTCATGAAGTCAGTCAAGTTCACCAGATCTGGCAAAGCCCTCAGGGTCAAAGCTGCCTTCAGTGCTCTCCTCTGCTCCTAGCCTGAGGATTTCTAGCTTTCTGGACAGCTCACAGATACTTTCCAGATGATACTGTTACTATTTCATTGTGGTAATTGACTGCTCAGAGGGAGAGTCAGTAGTTAGCTAGTCTGCCATGTTACCAGACACACAAGCTATTTTTCTAATTCTAAACTCATATTCATCGGTTAACAAAAACTGTGAAAGAAAGATTTAAGGTGAAGGAGCCCTCTGGAAAACTCAATTTTCTCTTTTTAAAAATGTGTATTTTTAACAGGCAATTGGTCCACATAGTACAACACTCAAAAGGTACCATAGGACATTTAGTCTATTTGGACATTAAAGTTTCCTTCCCACCATCCCCTTCCCCAGCAGCCCCTCATTTCCCTCATCTTCCAGAGACAGTCTATACACATATAGAAATTACACATATCCTTCCCCTACTCCATCCCCTTTTTTTTAAAGAACGCAAATGATGGCAGGTTATTTTTCACCAAACAATATATCTTGGAAATTGTTCCCAACTACTACATAAAGAGCTTTTTCATCCTTTTGTATGGTTTCATAATATTCTGTTATATGGATAGTATAACCTACTTAAGCAGTCCTCTTATTTTTGGACAGTTAGGTTGTTCCCAGGCTTCTAAACAGTATGACAATGAATAACCTGGGGCATATATCATTTTATGCTTCATGAATATATCTGTAGGATAAATTCATGAAGGGGAATTGCTGAGTCAAAGGGCAGGTACATTGGTAATTTTGATAGAGATTACCATATCACTCTCTATAATGGTTGTAACAATTTGTACTTAATTCCAACATCAACATATAACGTGTGCTATTGATCTTTGTCAAGCTGATAGGTTAAATACAGTATCTAATAAACAAGAAACAAGCTTCTTGGCATCCTAGAGAAGTAACTGGTAGGCAGGAGGCCTGAGAAAATACTGTGACCCCTGTTGACCCAGAAAACAACTCCATCAAATCAATTCCTGGGATTTCCAAACAGACAATAGACTGGATTAAAAATTGCAAGTATTGGGGACTTCCCTGGCAGTCCAGTGGTCAAGACTCCACGCTTCCACCGCAGCGGGTGCGCGTACAACCCCTGGTCAGGGGAACTAAGATCCTGCATGCCTCACAACGCAGCACGTCCAAAAAAAGAAAGAAAGAAAAGGAAGTAGCAAAGAATTTTGGCAAAGAATTCTCTCTGACTTAATCAGATAGAAGATTAAAAATAAAAAAATTCTAGTCTTCCTTCCTAAAACAAGTTCTGATAAAAACCCCTAAACATCCAAAGTCAACTAAGTACAGAAAGTTTAAGGCAAAGGAATTTCCCTGTGTCCCGCCAGGAAGAGGAATGTTTATAATCTCTGCACTGGCTATCATAGTTACCCAAAGAATTAGCTTCCTTTGTTTTAATTTCTATTAGGTGGGAGAGCATAAGGGATTCTCTAGACCACAGCTATCCCAGCAGAATTTTCTGTGATGCTGGAAATGTTTCATATCTAAGCCATCTATATGGAAGCCACTAGCCATGTCTGTCTATTGAGTCCTTGAAATGTGGCTGGTGTGACTGAGGCATTGAATTTTTAATTTTATTACATTTTACTTAATTTAAATGTAAATAGCCACGTGTGGTTAGCGGCTACCATCTTGGACTACACAGTTCTGGGGAGACAAGTTTAGAGTTTTCTTTTGCTAAGAGAGATGCCCATTTCTTACTGCGTCAGAATGCTCCAGACTGCAACATCGGGACATAAATGGGGTTGTCGTCTAAACTTTACTCCAGATTTCTCTTCTCTGCTCAGGGCCTACCTTCCCCTCAACTTGTTGAACTTCTAGCCCTTCTCCTCAGACCCTCCCCACATCATGCCCCTTCTGATCTGCTCCAACCCCTCCCAATTCAGGTTCATTTTCTTATCTCTCCATCTTCTTGTTCACCAGCCATCTTGGCTATGCCTAGAAGGCTTCCTCTTCAAAGCCAGTCATGCTTTGCGAGATATGTTCTTGAACAAAGACATTTCACTCCCTGTGAGAAATTATGTATTCGGTGCATAAAGGAATATTTCATTCTCCTCAGCACACTACACTTCACCTTACTCAACAGCGTGGTTTTCCTCACGAGTGCCATGTTCCCTTCCCTTTATGATACAAGAGGTTTTCATGGTTCCCATGTTGGTTTTTTTCTACCTCTTGAGCTTTGAAAATTGAGAGATTTCTCTAAATGTCCTATAAGGCCCTGAAATGAGTAAAGTGATTCTCTTGGGATCCCATCACTATCTCCCCCCACCTCCCCACCTCTCCCAGATGCAGCTTTGAGGCTCTTCTTAATTTGAAAGCCTCTTTGATTCTCAGCCTAAGGGTAGAAGGAAGGGCTCCAGGGCTATAAACTGATGGGCAGAGATTTTGATTCTATGTGTTTGATGATGCACCTCTGCCAGCTTTCTCTGATGGGTGTGTGACAAGCCTGGGGGCCCCCAGGCCCCAGGTAGAATCTAGCCTATTGTTGTGGCCACCAACTCAGGAAGGCACTCCCTCCACCTTCTTTATGAGGTAGTCACTTGTAACCTTGGGCCTCACACACAACTGTTTTTTTAAAGGTAAAAGAGATTGCAAGTGGAGTGATGACTTAGGGCCAAATTTTACCTTTCATTTTCTGTTCCTTCTAATTAGGAGAGTCAGTGGTATCCAGGATCTCCAATTACTGCAGGACTCTGCTTCCTGAAGGGAAAAAGAGTCAAGGTCAAGGTGTTTTTCCTTCAATGCAGACTACCTGCTGTAGTCCAGTAGAAGTTCTTCAATGATATCCTTTATCCTCTTCTAGCTCTGGTACTGATTCTCTTTTACTCGTGTTTTATTCCTTTCTTTCAGGAACTGGGGTTGCAAGGTGGTATGGAATTAGATGTTAGCCTTCAAAGTCACCGTCTTATCCAAAAGTACTAATAATTTCTTTCTTTCTTTCTCTAATTCATAGAAAAGCTCTTTAAGTTTAAATCAGATATTCATAACATTTTGAGTTTTGACCATGTCTGGAGAAAGGGCCTACTCAAATAAATATACTATCAAAACCTAACTGCTATAGCACACAGGGAGACAGGGTAGCATTGCCTCTATTTTCAAGATAATCTTTGGATTTCTTTGACTCCTGTTCTGTTAGGGGGGAAAAATGGGTTTAGAGAAATCTGAACAGTTCCCAAAACTAATAACCAGTTGAAAAGTCCTTTTGCTACAGTTTTCTCAGGAAGCCGAGCAAGCCTTTCCATTTCCTAGCAGGTCCCTCGAAGGTCAAAAGAACAGGGAATGTTTGCAAAGGCATCTTGTTTGCTTTTGTTCCCACCAGCACTTAGATCCCCTGGGAACACCAGACTCTAATAAGCAAAATAATCTAAGGAGAGGAAGAAGTAGCAGGCACCTTTTAGATGGGACGCACTGCAGCCAGAACATCGACCTGGGGATGGCTTTGCACCACATTGGTATTTTGAACATGGAAAAGTTCCATCTGTTTGGTAAATGCATAGCTTTTTTTTCATTTTACCTATTGACCCCCTTCATTTAAAAAATAAAAATAGTTAACAAGATTTAACTAAATTTTCAAAACCCAATACACATTTTGGCTTGATGTAAGTAATTTCCATTTAAAATTTTGATATTTATTAAATATAATTGTATTGCCTTTTAATTCTAATAGCTAACATTAAGTATTTTAGAAGTAAAATAAGGGACTTCTCTGGTGGTGCAGTGGTTAAGAATCCACCTGCCAGTGCCCGGGACATGGGTTCGAGCCCTGGTCCAGGAAGATTCCCACATGCCATGGAGCAACTGAGCCCATATGCCACGACTACTGAGCCCACGTGCCACAACTACTGAAGCCCATGTGCCTAGAGCCCACGCTCTGCAACAAGAGAAGCCACGGCAATGAGAAGCCCACACACCGCAACGAAGACCCAATGCAGCCAAAAGTAAATAAATAAATAAGAACTTTGAAAGTTTATGAAAAGTAATTATTTTGATTTTATACTTCATCTATTTATTTTATTTTTATTTTTAATTTTTGGCCACGCCACACAGCATGTGAGATCTTAACTCCCTGACCAGGGATCGAACCAGTGCCTCCTGCAATGGAAGCACGCAGAGCCCATTGGACTGCCAGGGAATTCCCCTTAATTTATATTTTGATAAACTATATTCAAATTTTTTACACTTTGGATATAATAAGAACATATTTTTTTAATCCTTTAGGTCATTACTGTCAACAGAACACAACTATGTGAAAAATGTTGATTATCACAATTTTGTTATAATTTTGCTGAAACGAAGGTACAAAGTACAAAAAATAAATTTCATGAAATAAATATAGAATAACTTATAAAGTATGCTTGCTTTATTTTATTACTCTCCCAAACATCCCTGACCCATCAACTGAACAGCAAGACAAGAGTTCCAACAGTTATTCTTGGTAACCTTTGATAATTTACTGATTTGGGCATATAAAACTATAGCTGTACATGTATTTTTAAATATTGTCATTTCAAAGATACAGTTGTCAAGACTGGAGAGTGGAACACATTTTATTTAGCAGTGTGTTCACCTGATCTATGATTTTTAACATTTAGGCATAGGGTGTGTGGGCCTCTGTGAGTGCATTAGTCCCAGGGCCTGCAAATGTCAGGGGTAGCTAATCAGAGCTTCCCCAGGGATCATGGTGCGATCTTCTGCACTCAGCTTATCTCTTGAGGAGGAGTTCTTCTAGAATTCTAAGAAATATCACTTCTTCCACCACCTTACACCTAAAACATGATTAATTTCAAGTCTCTTGACCATCAGGTTCTAGCTGTCACATAATTTGCCTTTTCAGTGTGATGCTTTCCTACTGAACCAGGGCTGGGGCCTTCCAAACAACAAATTAAGAACAAAACCCAGTAAGAACTAAAGAGCTGGAAACAGGCTGAGTTCTATGACACCTTGCTATTTCAAGTGAGGTCCTCGGAGCAGAAGCATTGGTGCTCCCTGGAAGCTTGTTCGAAATGCAAAATCTCAGGTCCAACCCCAGACTGACTGAAGAAGAATATGCATTTTAATCCCCAGTTCATGGTTATGCCCATTAGGGTGTGAGAAGAACTTCTCTAATTCTGGACTGAGACAATTAGGGGAAAGGTGAGGAAGAGGGGGAGGATGGTGACACCGGATCAGCTAGATGCTTGGGGAGGGACACCCATGGGAGTAGTTTGTCCTGGGTTTCACTGACAGCAAGGGCACTCGGGTAGCAGCATAGGAACCCAATGTGATGACTGGGCCACTGGGCCCCAGAGTGGGGAGGATGTACCAAAAGACATTTTAGGATGTCTGCCCACGCACTCTCTCTTCCGGGGGACTGCTGTCCCTAGATCCAGTTGCACTGGAGTGATCATGTCATAAACCGTGTGATCCTGAGCCCCCTGGTTATAACCCATATAATCAGAGATACATCTCAGGTCCAAAGGCAGCTAATTCATGGTCTGGTCAGTGACGTGACTTGTGGCCTAGCTGGAATATATAAGCTAGGCCATCAGATTCCTCCCTGGGGGGTTTAGGTTGGTTAAGGGCGGGGAGGTAGGCGTTCTGGCAAGTTATAAAGAATTAATGTTGGGTGGCCCTAACAGGCGATGTGCAGGCCTAAAGTATGAGGCAATGGAGACACTGACTAAGCAGAGGAAGCTGGCCAGAAAAGAAAATGGGAGAGGAATGGAGGAGATATGCACACGTGCAAGGGGGCGGGGGGCAGCTGAGAAAGAGAAGGTGAGAGAGCAGCCTCAGTTGCTGCCCTTCCTCTAACCCATGTTTAGTTTTTCCAGGTATAAGTCTTTGATTCTAGCAACCAACAGACCCTTGACTAGAAGAGTAGGTGAATTAACTCCTAATAGTCTGAACCTGAGTAAGCTGAGGCTCTTGAACTATAATCCATCTATTAGGGTTGGCTCAGAAATTGCAAAGAGTGAACTTTGGTGGGAAGAGATTGACCTCTGAGGACTGACATCTGGGTGTCTGGGCACTCAGTTTAGTACTCATGTGTAGCCTAGAGATCACAACAGCATGTCTTATTTGCCGTTACTTGGTTTGTCTCTCTGTTTTTCAAAATTGGAGGAAAATGTTCAAAAGTCCAACAGAAAGCTCAGATTAGGGATATTGCTGGTTAAGTACTTATTTCGAGCTTGGATTATCCAAATCATTTTTGTTAATAAGGTCTTAATACTTGAACATGTTAGAGGAGATTAATTAGGGAGAATTAAAATAATACTTCTGTAGCAGTCTTGGCTTGAACCTAACTGTGTCCACCACTGGGCTATTTAGATATATGTGGCCATGGGGGTGGGATAGTGCAAGTAGGGGCTCCGAAGGAGTCTGTTCTTGGGGCTCCATTTGTACAGAGTTGTTGAAGAAGGAGTATGACCTTTGCCCATGCCAGCAGAGGGGGTCTTGGGAGGGGAGTCAACACTGCCCTCTGAGTGCTAGGGAGAGCGGGGCTTCCAAAGATGCTGAAAGAGCTGTTGTCCCTAAGAAATCTGAAACATCAGGGCACAAACCTCATTGTTTTGATGTCTGGGTGACATTGAAATGTGACAAAAAATGGTGGAGGGGTTCCCCCACTTCAGCAGCAGAGCCTCACGTGGGCCTCTGGGCACTGAGGGCAGTGGTATGACTCAGACACCCCAAGCCTGCCAGGCGAGCTACATTCTGTTTTAAGTTGGCTCTTACATGTCACATGACCTTGCTTTGTTCATAGTCTACACCAGGGGTCCCAAACCCCTAGGCCTCGGACCAGTACCGGTCTGTGGCCTGTTAGGAACTGGGTCGCACAGCGGGAGGTGAGCGGCAGGTAAGCAAGCGGAGCTTCCTCTGCCGCTCCCCATCGCTCCCCATCGCTCGCATTACCGCCTGAACCATCCCCCTTCGCCCTCCGACCATAGAAGAATTGTCTTCCACGAAACTGCTTCCTGGTGCCAAAAAGGTTGGGGACCACTGGTCTACACCCTTAAACTCTTGCCCAACACCTGTTTTTTGTTGTTGCTGTTTTCAACTCCTGATGTCATGCATATCCCAAATCTTTACTTGTCTACTTGTGTCCAACAGGACTTACTATTGTGATCTCTTATCTGTTCTCCCCACTGCCATTTTTGCTCTCCTACATTCCATGTTCAGCAGAATAGCCAGCAGGAACTTTTACAAATGGAAACTTTCTCTTAATATTCCAATGTCTTCCCGTCATCCTTAGCGTAAACCAAACCCCTCACCCGTGTAGTCTGGCCCCTCCCCATCAGACATCACCTGCTTCTGCTCTCCTTGCTGGTTTCATTCCACCCCTGTGGACTTTCTCAAACACCTTTGAGCTCCTCAGAGCATTTGTGGAAACTGGTCCTGCTGCTTGGGGCTCCTTCTTCTGTCAACTCAAATGCTACCTCTATTGCTAAGCCTTTCTTGACCCCTCTGTCTAAGATGGCTAGCTCTCTGCTGAAGCCACTTTCTAGTATCTCCTTATGTTTATGTTTTCATTGAATGTGTCACTATCTAGAATTTCCATGTGTCTGTTTCTTGTTTGTTTATTGCCTTACTCCCTCCAGTACAATGAAAGCTTCGTGATAGCAGAGCCCTCATCTGCCTCATCCGCTGCTATATTGCCAGCACCTAGAACAGTTTCGGGGACACAGCTGGTGCTCAGTAAATAGGCATGGAAAGCACAATTTAACTCCCTCCTATGTCTGATCTCCCACTGGTTGCTTAAATCACATGCCTACATTTGCTCCTCTGGCTGTGGAGGTTCCCCTTTTATACCTGCTTATACCTCTTATACCTGCTTCTGGCAATTCTGATAAACTACTCAGATCAAGCCTCATCCCTGGAATTTTCTCTAGTCCCGGAAGAGGAAAGCTAATGGGTGGTTGATCTGTGCGTTTAGAGTGTTGGTGTTTGAAATTATTCCTATTCCACACCCACTTGACTGCAGAGAAATCCTTTCTACCAGTACTTTGCTCTGTCTTGCACTTCTCTGCATGTTGACTCTTTTCTAAGATAGCAGACCTGCTTACTGGCAGCACCTGGGCCTCACATCCGAAGAGGTCCCCACCAGCCAGATGCTGGTTCTCTCTCCTAAGTTCCCATTTGAAAACTCCTGCGGGAGGACTAGCCTGACTTGTGTCATGTGCCCACCCTGCATCAGCCAGCTGTGACAGGTGGACTGAGTCCCACAGCCCAGGCATGACCACTGGGGTCCACTCCTGAGTCTCAGGGCTATTTTTGGAGAAGGGAAGCTTGGTGTGAGCTGGGAATATACCCCAATCTCTGTCTCTAACAGTGGCCCTCCACCCTTGGCTGACAGGACTCACAGTGGATATCTAACACAAACTGAGCCAGTAAGAATCCCTCTCTTAGAATTTTGAATAATAAATTAGTGTAGGGTAAATCAGCTTTGTTGAGGCATAATTTACGTACAATAAAACACACCCAACTTAAATTCAAAGAGTTGTGACAAATGTCCACGCCCATGAAATAATCACCATAATCAAGATATAGAATATTTAAATTATCCCTCAAAGTTCCCTCATGCCCCTTTGTAATCAACTCCTTCAAACCATACGTAGGCAAACACTCATCTATTTTCTGCCGCTACAGATGAGTTGGGCCTTTCCCAACTCATCTGTACAAAAGGGATCACACAGCACGTATTCCTCTGCGCCCGGGGTTCTATCATTTGGCACAATGCCTGTGAGATTTCTGCATGTTGCCCCATCTATCGGTAATTTGTAGAACACCCAGTTTTGGTCACAAAGTAACAACCGATCAACAGACAGAGAGGAAAGAAGCCAAGATACGGAGGAAAGTAGAGATGGAAGGCCACAGGGTCTAGAAGGGCTAGAGAGTAAACTCAGAGCCTGGTTCTAAAACAAAAACTTTAAAAACCACCACCACTACCCAGGAAAGTACAATACTATCCCATTTATCAAAACGAAGGGGAGGAAAAACAAGCCCATATATGAGTGTACTTGTCTAGGCAAAGGCTGGAAAGATACATACAAAGGGGTTAATTGTGGTTATCTCCGGGTGGTGGGATTATGGGTCTTTAAAAATATTATTTTTGCTTATCTAAATTTTAAAGTTTCTACAATCAACAAGGGTTATTTTTACTTTAAGGGGAAAAAGTATCTTTATTTTCAAACATGCAGCTTTTAAAATCAGGCCAGGAAACTTCTCAAATGCTTGACATTTTTTAATGATGCAAAATGTTCCTAGCTACATTTCAAACCTCTGATGTGGCAGTTACAGCTCTGCTGCAGTTGTTTAAAAGCAAAACTTCCGAAATAGGATCATTTCTGACGAATTATTCACTAAGCTCGGTTATGTTGAAGGCCCTCTTAGGTCCTCTCAAATTCTAACTGTTCTATTTGTGGGCTAAAACCTTAACCCAGCTGTCCTTGTGATCCTTGAGCCTGTGATCAAGTGGAAAGGATTGTACTTCCATCATTCTCAGAATGTGGGCCAGCAGAATCACTTGGGGTGGTTATAAAAATGCAGATTCCTGAACTGCACCCCAACACATTGACCCACAGTCTTTGGGAGTGGAGTTCAAAGGGTGACTTTTAACAACCCAATTAGGCTATTCTGAGACACACTCAACTTTTAGAGTCAGTGTGTTCATTTCTGACCAAATAAGCTTAGTTCCTCCCCTTAAACAGGCTTCCAAGGACTCCCACATCTAACCAGCTGATCTTCACCTCAGCTCTGCCTCTGCTCCCAGGACTAGTCATAACCTCAGGCAGAAGAGAACAGAGCTGGTATTGATTCTGTTTTGTTTCAAAGAACTGTGTCCTTTGCTTTCGTGTGTTTACTCTCTCGGGAATACAAGCACCACCACCCCTACTCTTGAATCTCGGGCCTTTGTGGCGTTCTTGCTGTCCGGGGACCCCTTAGTGTCTAACTGGTTTGTTGCCCGCTTTCACGGACATCCTGTTATGTCCCAGCCAGGGGTTCTATTGTTTTGCATTACCTGTCTCCTGGGAGACCCTGATAATTTTTAATTATTTTTTCTTTTTGCGGTACGCGGGCCTCTCACTGCCGTGGCCTCTTCCGTTGCGGAGGACAGGCTCCGGACGCACAGGCTCAGCGGCCATGGCTCACGGGCCTAGCCGCTCCGCGGCATGTGGGCTCCTCCCGGACCGGGGCACGAACCCGTGTCCCCTGCATCGGCAGGTGGACTCTCAACCACTGCGCCACCACGGAAGCCCGACACTGATAATTTGATGACTGCCCTCCAGACTGACCCTTCTCTATTTGTGCTCATGTAGAGAAGGTTCAGTGCTCCTCCCCACCCATCCACTCCTACTCTTGGTCTTTGTTCTGTACTGGTGACTGTGCTTATTTCTAGATGCAAGTCCCTTTCTGCTGAGTGGATCCTAAAAGATGACAAGAAGGAGATTGGCTCTAATAACTTAGATTTCTCTTGGGCTCATTCTTCCAAGTTCAACAATGGATGTTGAGCGTATTGAGTCTTATTGGGTCTTAGTGAAGTTGTCTCTAATTATTCTTAGAAGATTTTCTGGGTGCTGCTTTATCTGTACTTACCTTGTCCTCATTTCTTTTTTTAAGTTTTAATGATGGCATATGTTGAATTTGTCCTCAAGAATAGAAATAGTTGGACTTCCCTGGTGGCGCAGTGGTTGAGAATCCACCTGCCAATGCAGGGGACACGGGTTTGGTCCCTGCTCTGGGAAGATCCCACTTGCCGTGGAGCAACTAAGCCCGCGAGCCACAACTACTGAGGCCGTGTGCCACAACTACCGAAGCCCATGCACCTAGAGCCCGTGCTCCGCAACAAGAGAAGCCACCGCAATGAGAAGCCTGCGCACCGCAACGAAGAATAGCCCCCGCTCGACACAACTAGAGAAAGCCGGTGCACAGCAATGAAGACCCAATGTAGCCAAAAAAAAAAAAAAAAAGAAATAGTCAGTAGAACCCCAATGATCTATTACAATAATGTCTATATCACAGTTAAGATCCAAATAGTGTTGTTTTTTAAGTCAACTCGATCAAAGTCCACTATTTCAGAATCAACAGCCTCTCTGAAATCATAGTAACACTTAAATATGGTTAAAACTCAAATTCAGAAGTTTGGTTAGTTGAAAAGCTTAATAAATTTCCAATTTGTCCAAATAGAATTACCAAGAGCAAAATTCAGGGTTTTTCTTACAGAAATACAGTGCACTAGAATTACTAATACTAGACAGTTGTTAGAAAATTTGGAGTCCTGAGATGCAGAAGATTGTGTTTTTCAAAGATGGCTACACAATATCTCCCACCTCACATGCTCCTCTCCCCTCAAGAGGCATTCTTGAATTCCTCTCCCCTTAAACCTGGGCTGGTCTTCATGACTTCTTAAACAATAGAATTTGGCAGAAGTGAAGTTCTGGGATTTTCAAGGACAGGTCATAAGGAGCTGCGCACTTCTTTTGAGATGCTTGCTCTGGGGCAAGTCCGCCACCATGTAAGAAATCCAACTCTCCTGAAACAGCTATGTTGTGAGCAAACCCGAGCGAGCCATGTGGAGAGAGACAGCCACGTTGCCCAGAGCCTAGCTGCTCCAGCCATGCCAGCCCAGGTACCAGACATGTGAGCCAAGTTGCCATCTTGAGCATGAGATAACAAGGAATCCAGGCCTATTTCAGACAGTTTTCCTGTTGTTCTTCTGCCTAGTTAGAGGTTTGTGTCAAACTATACCACCATTGGCCATTGTGGCCTTAACGAGAGTCCTAAGTCTCCTAAGTTTCCACTTAAGTGTTTCCACTTAAGTGTTTTGATATGCTTTTTGCCCCTTCAAGAGCTTCTGTGCTGAGGGATTCCTGGTTGACTGGGCAGCAGCCATTCCCACATATCCATGGCTGGCTGTCAGGGATTTTCAGATGTTGATGAACATAATGGACTGGAAACTGCTAGGCAGCTTTTGGCAACAGGAATCCACCTTTTCTTGGCCCTCCTGGGATTCTTCTCTGCTTTACCATCAGCCATATGGAATTCTGCTGAAGCTCCAACCACAAAGCAAAGGGCCAACTGCACACAGAAGAGATCGCATTGCACTAAGAAGATTTCTGATACTCTCACTGAGGTCATGGGGAAGCTGTCCTACAAAATGTAGCTGATCTAGGGCCGCCTCCTGAAGGACAGCTTTTAAAAGCGTTTCTTTCAGCTCTATCTGGCTTTAACCCTTGAGGCTACAGCGTGAGGATTCACTATGGCCACAAAATAAACACAAATGCTTATTTCCTAACTCAGAAATAACTACAGAGGGATTACGTGTTGGTCTAACACAGACTACTTTGCAAAATAACAGCCAACTTGGCGGTTGGTTGAGGAGGTTGGACTGTTAAACTTGCAGGGGAGAGGGTGTTGTGACTCCTGTTAGTATCTTCATCCTTTTGTTTCTTTTGTTATACTCTTTAGTAACTTTTTGAGGCAGTGGATGGGGTTAGCTAGTAGTAGAAGGGATTAGCTCAGGGTTACTTTTTGCTTCAGTGTGGGCTATTGTTCAAAGACCATCCATACCCATTTAATGCTATGCCAGGGCAGCAGAGAACACACAAGAAAGCTTTTATTAAGTTTTGTTCCTAGCTCTCACCAGTATTTACTGGGAAGACTGGCAACAGAGGCAATCTCTAGCCAATAGTTTCTTAGCTTGGGAATTCAGATGCTTTGAAAATAATGCAATATGGAGGAGAAAAAGAGGGTCTCGTTTTACAACTACCTAAATAATTTACTTAATATTGACACCCAAATTTGCTCACCTTTGTATCTATGCCTTGCTCTATACATTGAAATTTTGTTCATCATAACAAGGGAATACTAGTGAGTGAGAACCACAGTGGTGTTGTCTTGGTTTTCCAAGGCTTCATCCACAAAGGCCCTAAAGACAGCACCGGATTTTAAAGGTGCCATTGCAAATATTTAAACATGATTACACAGCATGTTCCCCTTGAGAAGTACATCTTGCATTAGAAAAGTCAGCTCAGGAAGTCTAAAGCTTCAGAGCAGAGAAAGATGTTGCTTGTATCACGGCGAAATATGGTCAGTGTTATGTCACTGCTTATGTCAAAGCAACTGAGTAATACCACAAATTAAAAAGAAAACAATTTGCTGATTCACTGCATCCTGGATCAGAATTGCAAACAGAGTTGGTTTTAGTGAGCACAATGAACCAATGGAGAAACATATGGAGAAAGTGTTTGCTACTCTTTTGTCTTTTTTTTTTTTTTTTCCAAGTAGGGATAAATGGAAATTCTGGCTATGGTAGAATTTGGTTTTCCCTGAGTGCTTCCCTACTCTCCCTCCCTCCGCTGAAGCCCAACTAAATGAGACTATCATTTTGGCTTTTATTGCCTGAACAAAGCAGGGCAGGCCAGCTAGCCTAGGAGTCCAGCTCTGGGTGTTAATCCCCTAGGTGACCTTGACATCTTGCTACTGAGACCCCTCCTGCAAACTGCTCTGATCTTTGAGAGCCTGGATGTCATGGAGAGACGTGCTAAGCTTCTGTAGGATATTTGTAAGATTATATGTCAATATTTCTGGGATATTCAGAAATTTTATTGGTGGTATGTCTTTTAGTTCACAGTGAAATTATAGCATTCTTTGCTATTTAATAATACAACCAATTTGCTTATTAAATTTGGCTTTTAGGGCTTCCCTGGTGGTGCAGTGGTTGCGAATCCGCCTGCCAACGCAGGGGAAACGGGTTCAAGCCCTGGCCCGGGAAGGTCCCACATGCCGCAGAGCAACTAAGCCCGTGCGCCACACTACTGAGCCCGTGTGCCACAACTACTGAAGCCAGCGCGCCTAGAGCCCATGATCTGCAACAAGAGAAGCCACCGCAGTGAGAAGCCCGCGCACCGCAATGAAGAGTAGCCCCCGCTCGCCGCAATTAGAGAAAAGCCCACGTGCAGCAGCGAAGACCCAACACAGCCAAAAATAAATAAATAAAATAAATAAATTTATTTTAAAAAATTGGCTTTTAAAAACTCATATGCACTCTTTGAGGCATTGCAAACTAAAAAAAAAATCACAGAAACACTTCTAATTTTCAACCACTTTTAACAAATAGGGGCACATACAGTGCCTTTGGAAGGTGAGCTCATTAAATCTATGCGTCTGTAGAAATCTTTGCAGGTAATGGGCCTCATACTCCATAACGTGTACAGTACATGGATAAATGAAGACATTGGTTCTTATGACAATCTTGCTGAATATAGAAAACCCATATAGTAAAGAAATGGTGGAGGAAATCTCCACCACCACGACCCCACCCCCCCCAACCAAAGACGAATGCCCTATGGTATTCATTGTAAAAAGTAGAAACACTCTCAGAGATGTGAGGTCTGCAGAATGACTGAGGCATAGAATGATTGAGGCAATACCCATAACACAGTAAGATGAGCTCACTGAGAAACTGAGCCATGCGGCTGAGCTCTGCCAGAACCCCCCAAAAACCAGGAAGGCAAGAAAAATGGGGCATACCTTAGGATCCAGAGAAAAGAAGTCTGTGAAAGGGGTTTGATAACTCCTATTTGTCTGAAGTAGAAACACTTAAAAATTATTTTTAAAACTTCCTGTAATTTAAACATCTTACCTCTACCTTTGTGACACAATCACTGTAATTCTTCAAGTTATTCAATTTTTATATAAAGTATTGGACTGGTTGAATGCCATTTTATAAGTTACATTGATTTCCTTTATAGGTTTACAATTTTGCTTGCTTTTTGTGTTTGATATGATCAACTTCTACTAAGTTCATTTTTATAAAGACATAATTTATGGGGCTTCCCTGGTGGCTCAGTGGTTAAGAATCCGCCTGCCAATGCAGGGGACACAGGTTTGAGCCCTGGTCCGGGAAGATCCCATATGCTGCGGAACAACTAAGCCCTTGCGCCACAACTACTGAGCCTGCACTCCAGAGCCCGCGAGCCACAACTACTGAAAGCCCGCCACCTAGAGCCCGTGCTCCACAACAAGAGAAGCCACTGCAATGAGAAGCCCACGCACCGCAAAGAAGAGCAGCCCCTGCTCGCCGCAACTAGAGAAAGCCTGCGCACAGCAACGAAGACCCAACACAGCCAAAAATAATAAATAAATAAAACATAAATAAATTTATTAAAAAAGACATTTATTTTGGACGAGTTTTCCTGTAGTGGAGATTTTTACGACTATCTTTTGTTTCCTAACTTTTGTTGACATGGAGAAAGCTGGGAGAAACAGATACAATGGTTTTTGTTTGGGGGGGCTTTTTCTGTTCTGTTGCTTATATTCCATGTCGTACAGTGGAAAGAATGATGAACTTCATCTATGAATAGCTTAGGAGAAAAAAGGGAGACCTAAACTTAATTTATAATTAAAATTTAAAATTTAGGTATAGTCCTTCCTTTTATAACACTTTCCCTGAAAAAAAAAAAAAGAGAGTGAGTTATACTAAATGGAAACAGTTTGTTCATCTAAAAACATTAACTTCTTGGCTCCACCGTAGCACTTTTCTTAATACTCAAAATTTAATACGTGTCCAGCTTCACCTACCCTCTACTGAACAGTATGCATTGTTCTTGCTTGTTAAACAGTGTAAACAGCAATTCTTAAATTCCACTGTGATAACAGAGAAACTTAAGCCTACCTACTTTAAAAAAAAGTAAAACCACAATTCACCTAAATGCCAAGAGGTAAGAAAATAAATCAGATTACTACAGAGATGATTCATTTGGAGGCCTTTTGTTTGTTTTCTTTTAAATAAGGTGGTGATTGAAAATGAAAAGGCTCTGAAGTAAAAGCCTAGCTCTGCTATCTTTTATTAAAAATTTAGGGAATACAATTTTAGAAACCTCGGTTTATCCAGCAGTTATCTTAATTTGGGCAGTAGAAAAGGAGCAGGGCAAATATCCCTGATGATGGACTTCTAGGTAATTTCCAGGAATGAAATACCACTATTCTTTTTTTCCTCTTGCAAGTCATTTTTCCCAAAGTACACATGGTCCCAGGATTGTTAGATGACTTTTCCATTGTTCTCTTGGTAAGGGGGCAGGATGCATACTTGAATCCTGAACTATTTATTTATTATGATAATAATAATTACTCAAAATTCCCTCCCTGTATGTTTCTGGCTAGGGTGAACTACAAGATACATTTTTACACAGATCTGGTGTTTGGAAGCAAAGAAGCAACCACTATTTTTCTTTATAAATTTTATTTATGTATTTATTTAATTTTGGCTGTGTTGGGTCTTCGTTGCTGCATGCGGGCTTTCTCTAGTTTTGGTGAGCAGGGGCAACTCTTCGTTGCGGTGCGCAGACTTCTCATTGTAGTGGCTTCTCTTATTGCGGAGCACGGGCTTCAGTAGTTGTGGCGCATGGGCTTAGTTGCTCCGCAGCATGTGGGATCTTCCCAGACCAGGGCTCGAACTTGTGTCCCCTAAATTGGCAGGTGGATTCCTAACCACTGTACCACTTCTTGGGAAGCCCCAAGAAGCAACCACTTTGTAGCTAACATTATTGCTTATCTGCTGGCTTATCTTGATGGCATGGGACAGTGGCTGGACCTACAACTGCTCCACCTTCCCCTGAATCATTCTCCAGCTTTTTCAGCTCCTGGGTTAGATATGTAATGAAGGGGACAGCTTCTCCCACAGGCTATCTATACCATCAAGGTTAGAGGCAGTGAGAAGTGACATGGTTTCAGACTGTCCTCCTGGGGTTTTAGCTCATGCTTGTAGTTTCCAGGTTGTACTTGCTTTTCCCTACTTTATATCTATCTTCCCTTCCAGGCTGTCTTTGCTGAAGTCTTCAAGCTCCAGGATTAGGTGTGATCACAACAGCTTTACAGAGACTGCTTAAAGAGGCCCCACAACTGCATAAGATTAGATATGATTTACATGATACACACACACACACACAAACACACACACACCACACACACACACACCACACACACACACACCACACACACACACCACACACACACCACATACCACACACACACACCACACACACACCACCCACACACACCACACACACACCACCCACACACACACCACACACACCACACACATACCACACACACACCACACACACCACACAAACACACACACACAACACACACACACCACACACACACCACACACCACACACACACACCACATACCACACACACACACCACACACACACATCACACACACACCACACACACCACACACACACACCACATACCACACACACCACACACACACACCACACACACATACATACACCACACATGCACACAACCACACACACCACACACACACCACACACACACGCCACACACACCACACACACACACCACACACACCACACACACACACACCACACACACCACACACACACACCACACACACCACACACACACACACCACACACACACCCCCCACACACACCCCCACACACACACCACACACACACCACACACACACGCCACAAACACACACACCACACACACACACCACACACACGCCACAAACACACACACCACACACACACCACATACCACACACGCACACCACACACACCACCCACACACACCACACAAACACACACACACCACACACACACCACACACACACACACCACCCACATACCACCCACACCACACACACACACACCACACACACACACACATCACACACACACAACCCCCACACACACACCCCCCACATACCACACCCCCCTACACACACACACACCACACACACAAACACACCACACACACACCACACACACACACACCACACACCACACCGCACATACCGCGCACACACACACACACACCACACACACACACACCACACACACACACCACACACACACCACACACACCACACACACACACACACCACACACACACACACGCACCTCCTAGTGCATTCTGCTCCTTCTGCTCCTGTGGGTTCTGAGGCTTCAACTGAATCCTGGCTGATTGTATTTCATTGATTTTATTATAGTTGGGTAAATGCATTATCTTCTTTGGGTTTGCACTTCCAAAAACTTTATCATTCAGAATAGTGTACTGCAGGTTGGTTATGTACGTTTTGTACTTTGAAGACGAATTAAACTCAATGCCTGAATTTGAAGAACAATAAACTTGATCAAATAAACAGCTTGTTCACATCTTTCAGCTTTTCACAATTGCCTAACTTATAAAAATTGCTCTGGGACAAAATAAAAAGAGATAATATACACATTGTTCTTAGAAATATGGAGGTAGACATCAGAAGAGAACAATTACCCAGTTGACCAGTTGCCTCTGGGTGGCAGGAAGTGATGATAAGGGCATCCGGAGATGCTGCTTTTGGTAGAAGACTTTTTAAGCATCATTTGACTCCCTAAACTAGTTGAATGGAATATTTTGATAAAAATAAGCATTGTTACAAGAAAGTTTTCATAAAAAGCCAAGTTCTGTGCCACCTATTTGTAACAGGGCAGGCAAACAGGAAGGAAATAGTGGACTTCCCTGGTGGTCCAGTGGTTAAGCCTCTGTGCTCCCAATGCAGGGAGACTGGGTTCAATCCCTGGTTAGGGAAATAGATCCTGCGTGCCACAACTAAGAGTTCACATGCCGCAACTAAAGATCCCACACATGGCAACAAAGATCCTGCGTGCCACAACTAAGACCCGGCACAGCCAAATAAATTAATTAATTAAAAAAAAAGAAGAAGACGAAGAAGAAAGGAAATAGGAAAGGTTATCGTTTGAATTGGACAGTAGAATTTAGTTCTGGAGAGGTTCCAATACAAGTTGAAAGGAAGGTCAAGTTTGGGGAGGAATATGAAACAGTAAGATTTCAAGGGATAAGAGGATGAGTTCTTCCTTCTTTAAGACTCATTTGCTACAAAAAGAAAATCTTGGCAACAAGTGTCTCTCCTCCCCAGCTCTCTGCCTTCTCTTATCTGTATCTTGTGAGCTAAATGAATGAAAATTTAAGAAGTTATTGAAACAAGATAATACATTGAAGCAGCTCCTTTCAGAGCCATGTTTCATGGACTTGAGGAGCCTTGAGTTCTGGGACTGGTACAGTGACAGCCATAAACAATAATTTTCACTTAAGAAAAAACTTTAATTCCTCTCATGGCTTAATTATATTTTAGCCTCATTTATTTCCTTTTCATGACTCAAGCCCTTGGATTTCAACTTCTTGCCAATTCTTCCACATCCTCAATTTGACCTTTCCCTTAGCATTTATTATTTTCCACCCAAGTTCACATATAGAAACATAATTTGGGAATATCAGGGCTAATTTAAGTCAAGGCATTGGTGAAAAAAGTTAGGTAGTTAACCCCTTAACAATACCCTCCCCCAAAGGAGTAAATGCATGAGAGTTTTTATTAAAAGAGAAAAAAGATAAGGTTGGGAGGAAAACAACAAGAAAGACATAAAGAGAAGTGCATGGAAAATGGTTCTACTCTGGCAGAAGAAAAACAAATTGCATATTCAGCAGCTTCACTAGTCCTATTTCAAAGCAATAAAATAGTTAGGTTTTATCTAACTCATTCACTGCCTGCTCCTCCATCCTTCAGAGCTTATTCCTTAAATCATTTGGGAATTCCAGCTACATAAATTTCTAATGAGTCCAATGAAGCCCGAGAGCTGAATGAAAAGTATTACATTACTATCCTGCCTTTATACATAGTTTTTCCTTCTAGAGACATAAAGCATTTCACACATACTTTCTCTTTTACTCAGCAGGCATTTCTAAGAGTGGAACAGCAGGCTGCGTACCCTAAGTCATGTGAATCGTCAGCAAGGGAGACTCAAATTCCAGACTTCAAGTTCTGGACTTTTTCCACTGAACTCTGGCACCACTCGAGATCCAAATGATGTACTTTCCAGACTGTGGTTCCTTCTGATTGATGACTGTTCAAGGGATCCCTCCTAGAGACCTTTCTCTAGGTCAGTTTCATTCTGTTATCAACCCCTCTGGGTAAAAATCCTCCACTAGTTACAAATTCGGTTCATGTCTGTTCTTCCTGACTTCTCATCAAAGAGTTTCTACCCTGGCGTCATGGTCACATTTGCAGATTCTTTCCTGAGATGGGAATTGTCTGGGCCTGAAGACAAGCTCTTTTATGAGACTACCTACACTCTTAATTCCTTCTCACCTACCTCAAGTTTTAATTCCCTTTGAGAGATGTTTGTTTGAAATCACTTTGGTTTGAAATCACTTTTTCCAAGAGAAGAAATCAAGAGCTTGGCAAACAATGAGAGATTTTGTCTGTTGGCTTATTCACTGACTCAAGGACTTTCACTATTCCCCGCTCTGCGACTCTGAAAATAATTTCTTTGTGCTTTCAAATTGCCTATCAATAAAATTGGAATCTCTCCGGTGATAATGACTAATTTAAAAATATTTTAAAGCACTGATATCAGAGGGGGTCCCAACTTCTGTAACATCATTTACTACCCACAATCCTTACATTTATTGACAAAGAAAATGATTAGAATTTGTGTGTGTGTGTGTGTGTGTGTGTGTGTGTGTGTGTGTGTAATAGGCTGTGTTGGGGGTGAAATGGTAAATGAATTGTCCAAAATTAGTGATGTTATCAGACAAGCCATTTAGAAGAAGGATATGTCACTTGCTACCTCCTCATGTGATATGGGTCCATTAACCTTTGGCTGTATTTCAATAAATAAAATTGGAAGGCAGAACACTTATTTCCCCATTTGAAGGTATTCCCCAGATACTTTACAAAACTTATGCATTAAAATATGTGATACAACGGACCATGGAGATGGCAGCGCCGTGGCTGAGGCAGTGTGAGAACTGTAGGGCGGGGCGTCCATGGAAGTTGAAGGAGGAAGTGTTTATGAATGACCTGCTGAAATGTGAAAAGAAGATGATATTCTCCAAGGCATCAGGCTGCTGGAGGACCTGCTGCCCAAAGGGAGCAAAAAGGAGCAATAGGTCTATATCTTCTACTTGGCTGAGGGCACTGCCAGCTCAAGGAATGGGAAAAGACCCTAAGATATATACAGGGGCTGCTGCAGGCAGAGCAGTCAGGCTAAGGAGCTGAAGAAAGGAGAAAACTGTCTCTGTCTCCCCTCCCACATCGGCTCCTGTCCCCCCACTCCCCGCCATCCCTCTCACTATCCCCACCTCGCTTTGCTCCTCATCCCAAGTCCCTCTGAATTCCTGCTTATTAAGATTCCTCCCCCTCCCCTCACTTTAGGCCCTTTCAATCTCCCTGTTAATGGTCTCCCTCCAAGCAGGTCCCCCTCAGCCTCCGCTCACCTCCCCAACCCCTCACCAAAGGCCTTCCTGGTAAGATTTAAGAGCTAGCCAAGTCGATTTATAAATTCTCTCAGCATGTCTAGTTTATGTTGATTCTTAGCAGCATTAATTTGGGAATTTCAATTTTTTAAACCAATTTCTCAAACTTTGCCATTGCTCTAATCATGTCACAGTATGATGCAAAATAAAATAAGGGCCGAATGGTACTTATGCAGGGAAGAGAGATGGAACGAGGGGCCTACAACGCGAATCCACTTGTGTCCCTTTGTGAGGCAATGAGAAAACTAAGGAAACCCATGACTGGGCAAAGCAGGCAGAGATAGTAATGGCTCAGGATCCTTTGATTTTTTGAACAGTGGCAAAATCAAACTAGAACCCAGGTCTCCAAATGTATAATTTCATGGTGTCAGTGAAGCACATGAGCTTAAGAAGTAGGAAGGGGAGTTCACAGTCTGGCTCTGCCTCTTAGGAGTGTGAGAATTGAGGAAAGCTACTTAGCCTCTTTGAAACTGTTTCTCCTTTTGTGAAATGGGATACATTTGCTGCAGGATTAAATGAGCTAACCTGGCAAGGGCCAAACTGAGTTAAAAGTCAGTCTTTGCCCCAGCCTCCTCAGCCCTTTGCTTGACAGGTGGAGCAAGCCACAAGGATTGCACAACTCCTAGATTCCCAGGTCACATCAAGGGAAGGAAGGTGGCCAAATCTTTATCAGGAATTTAAACCTGGCTTGTTTGCCCCTGGCTTAAACTTATCACTGTGCTGGGGTAATTCTCCAACCCTCTCTGGAACTCAGTTCATTCCTCTGTGGGATGAAGAAATACAATCTATGCCTTTAAGACACGGGTTAGATAAGAACCAATTAATGTTTATAAAATACAGTGTTACCCAAGGATGAGAGTACAGGGTCAAAATGCATTTTCAATACATGCTATTATAGGTCAGGGTAGTGTTTCCCAAATTGTGGAGTTTGAATTGCTGGTGGTATACAAAACAGTTTTTGGCTGCCGCATAAAATGACAAAAAATATGTAGAGAGAAAGTGACTCCCTTTCAATTGTCTTTAATTACATCAAGAAGTAATTCTCATTTGGAGTCTCTAATACTTGTTTCTCTCTTTAAAAAGAGAGTAAACCTTGGGAGGCATGCCTTCAGCAAGAGGAGGAATTAGGGAGAATTTAGAAATATTTCCAAACTTTTAATTTTTATGTTTGTCTTCTAGTTATAGCAAATAACACTGGTTTCCCATTTATGATAATGGCAACCTTTTTTCTTAAGAGTAAATGGAAGTTTTTTTTAAAATAAATTTATTTATTTTTGGCTGTGTTGGGTCTTCGTTGCTTGCTGCATGTGGGCTTTCTCTAGTTGTGGGAAGCAGGGGCTACTCTTCGTTGCAGTGCGCAGGCTCCTTATTGTGGTAGCTTCTCTTGTTGTGGAGCACGGGCTCTAGGCGCACAGGTTCAGTAGTTGTGGCTCGTGTGCTCTAGAGCACAGGCTCAGTAGTTGTAGCACACGGGCTTAGTTGCTCTGCGGCATGTGGGATCTTCCCGGACCAGAGCTTGAACCCATGTCCCCTGCATTGGCAGGTGGTTTCTTAACCACTGCACCACCACGGAAGCCCGGAAGTTTTAAAATACATTACATATTAGAAAATTTTTAATTTTAAAAATAGGGAATTCCCTGGTGGCCCAGAGGTTAGGACTCTGCGCTCTCACTGCTGAGGGCCCAGGTTCAATCCTGGGTTGGGGAACTAAGATCCCACAAGTGGCAAGGCATGGCCAAACAAAACAAAACAAAACAAAAAAACTTGATTCAAATAAAAATATTAAGTAAATACTAACATAAATGATATGTGGATTTGGACAAATTGAAAAGGTAGTTTTCAAATGACTGAAGTTTGGGAAACACTGGCCTCATGGATGAGGAGTCCAGGGACCTGTATTCTAGCCCTGCCCCTGGTAGAAACCTACCATGTGACTTTGGTGAAGCTGAGCCTCAGCACCTTCATCTGGAACTAACAGGGCTTGCTCAGTTGGTCCCTAAGGAAACTTCCGGCTCTAGTATCCTATCATTTGAAGCAGATGATTAAGACATTTTCTGTTTTCTGGTTAAGAATCAGTTGTCCTGTTTTCTCTCCATAACCCCCTTCAGGCATTTGATACCTAATCGAAAAGAAATATGCATCTCCATTTTATTAACACTCATAAGTTTAACTAATGCATATGTTGTTCCAAAAATGCAAAAGAAAGGAAGGAATTCTTTGTAATGGAAAGAATACTGGATTTTGAGGGAGATGACGTTCATTCTGGTCCTCAAATTTGCCATTTACTGAAAATGTGATCTTAGGTAACCTTAAGTTCTCTTTAGCACTAAAATTCTATGAAATGCAAACAAGTCTATAAAAAGGAAGTAGATCAGCTGAGAATTCACTGCCTTTCCTTTCTAACTGAGATATTTAATACCCCACAGTACGATTTTAATATAGACTCAGAGCTGAAAGGAGATCTTCATTTTTTTTTTTCCCACTCCCCAAGGAAATCTTCATTTTAACTCTCATTTTGATACTAGCATTGTACTTGGTACATAGTAGGTAATCAATAAATATTTAATGAATAAATAAAAAATGGCTTCTCATGAACATGAGACCAAGAAGAAACACATTTCATCAGGTAAGAATTTAATTAATTCAGAGGGAGTTAATTGATCACCTACCATTTGGCGGCCATATTTGCCAAGCGTTATACCTTTTACCTTCCATAAATAGCAAGATGAAAAAGACATGGCTTCTGTCTTCTATTAACCAATGACACTTTGAGGGGAGATGGCATGTATACAAATAACCACAGTATGGTAAAAGAACTACAGTGCAATGTGAAAAGTGCCAGGCTCCTCATGAGCAGAACTGTGCCCCATCTTCATTCTTTTACTAACTAGTTGTATGAATATGAGAAACTCATTTGTAGAGTCAAATATCAGTTTCATCACCTGTAAAATAAGGTTACACTGTATGATCTCTAAGGTCCCTTCCAGCTATGAATCTGAAAATGATTCTATGCCCCTGAGAAATTAGTTTAAATGCTAGTCTCGAAGACTCCTAACTATACATTGGAGATTATTTCTTCAATACACTTATTTTTCCAGGTAAAAATAGTAAGCAAAATCACACAATTTTTTTTTATTGGCTTCAATCACAATTGCCTTAATCTTTGAACTCTCCTACTAGCAAACTTTCGAATTTGATTTCTCTTGATTTTTGTAAAGACAGTAATAGGAACACCTGCTTTCTCAATTTACCTCAAATACCCTAGTGGGAAGTTAGATGAAAGAGTCAATTCAATTCCATTCAACAAACATCTATTGAATATCAATTATGTGCAAAATCCTAAAAATGACTCCAAGATAAAGAAAAGTCATGGCCCTCAAGGAACCTAAAACCAAGTAGAGAAAATGAAACATTTTCATTATAACAAGAGAATTCATTTCATAGAAAGGAAAAAACAAATTCAGAAAGTAAAACAATATGGAAGATTAAAAAAGAACTTAAAAAGAAACGATATGGAGGAGGGTTGGAAATCAGTCAGAAATTCCTCAGCCTAAAAGAAACGATGACCCATATGTTAGCAAGCAAAGGTATCAGTTGGAAGATCTTGCATTCAAATCCATTCCACCAGGGCAAGACTGGCTGGGGCCAGCAGCTCGAGTAGAGATAGCTTGCGAGCTGTCCGCAGGACTCTCTGGGTCCCCGGAGAAGGACTCAAATTCCAGCCAATGCTGGCACCCTCCAACAGAAGGGAGAAAGAAACAGCTGACTTAAAAAGTTGCCCCCAAAGTCAGGCAACCGAAGTTGAGAAGAGTACAGAAGCATTTCCCAAACAAAGAACAGAGGGGAGGACAAGTAAGAGAAACACTTGCCTTTCATGCAGTCGGTGAAAGATAATTTTCTTCTCCCTCATAATCTCTACAGATGGTCATAGGCAGGAACATTCAGAAAAATGAAAATGCAAAGCTCTATCAGAGGAAGAGAAAAATGATTGATATGAGGAAAATCTCCATCACTGCATGGAATATTCCATTTTATACAGATTTCTCCTGAAGGTCCAGGACTGAGCTAAAGGACTGAGCCTGCGTGTAGGTGCCCTGAGTTTGCGGGTAAGGAGAGGAGAAGGGGATGGAGCTGAGTCAGCTCAGCAACAAGCTCTGGGAATCCTACAGAACACTGGAGACAGGGTCTCCGCTTACCCTTTTAGATACAATACGATAATTTCCTATAGGCTGCCAGGAGCGTTCTGGCTCAGACATAGATGTAGAAACATCTAGACTGGCTACACCATTTTCCACACTTTCGGCCATTCTGGGTATAGTTGTAAACTAAGATCAAATTATACATCTTTGAAAACCTGATACTAACGTTCTGCTCATACCACACTGTCAAACACCTCACAAAAAATGTGAAATCAGGAAGAAAAGTGAAAAATAAGACAGCAGGGTAAAAGTAGGGCCATTTCTAGACACTTCATCCCCAGCAAGACTAACACAGACAAAAGGAGTTGCCTCCAGAATTTTCCTCTGGGCTCTATTATTTTTTCTGTATGTTCTACAACTATCAAGGTATCTACTACAGTTTATTAATGCACATGTTTGTGTGTATAAATTATGCTTGTCCAGCTAAATTCTGAGCAAATTCCACACTCTTCAATCCAGAATCCCAGACTTAACTCCACAAATCCCAAGATCCGAAACTCCTGCTCTAGGACCCAAGCACTGAATAACTTGGGGCGAATTCCTAGGCTTAGCCTGGGGGAGCTGTAGCAACAATAGCAAAAAGGTCCAAAAAGCAAAACAAACAGGCACACAAGCAACTTTCCTATTGCTTAAACAATGAGGCTGTTCTTAACTTTTTTTTTGTTTGGTCTCAGTCAATAGTGAGTCAAAAGACGATGGCGATCTTTTTCATCTTTGAGATTTAACCACACTAGGGGACAATAAAATATTTGGGATTTTGGATGTTGGTTTGTTGTTCTGTTTTGTTTTTGTTTTGTTTTGTTTTTCTGGTGGTGGTAGGCTTCAAACTCCTGTTGTACAATTATTAGTGGGTTTCTTTTTTTAAAGTCATGTTTGATTGTTATTTTAAGTAAACATTGCTTCCCTTTAGTTATAGGAAGGGAACACTTACTTTCTACTCTCACCAGGATATATATTCAGAAACAAGATCCTGCAAGAATCCTTCCCAATTTAAAGCTAATTTAGAGGTTTGTCTGTAACTTCAGAGACAACCCACTTGAATTGTTCTAACTTTTGGTGAATATGGAGTCTCCCAAAACAGGGCACAATTTTGAACTGGATACATTCATAACATCAAGGGGAATATACCTACACTGTCCATATGAGTAATGAGAGTTTAATTATAGGAGAAGCCCACCTTTCTGCACTATTAAATATTATGTATTCTGAAGAAGGAAAGGAAAAAAACTCACCTCCAAATGAAGTTAAAATTACCTACAATGATGTGGTGAAAAGTTTATCTACATAGGAAACTATTACTTTATCGTGAGAAAGAAAAAAAGCATGACACAAAATTTTATATTGTATTCTACTCCAAAATTCTAATTATTTACATATAAAATGGTTATATTTATTGTCCTTAAACAAAAGAAGGTAATAATTTTTGCTTCCCCTCTCTAATGCTATGTACTTCTCTGTCAGTATAAGAAAACAGTGTCGAAAAATACATCCTTAAGAGATATAACTACATGAAAATGCCAAATTGTGTTTTTGTTGTTGTTGTTTGTTTCTTTTTGGCCAAGCTGCGTGGCTTGCTGGACCTTAGTTCCCCGACCGGGGACTGAATCCACACCCTCAGCAGTGAGAGCATGGAATCCTAACCACTGGATCCCCAGGGAATTCCCGATGCCAAACTGTTAATACAACATTTTGCTGAGAGGTGAGAAAATGGAATAAGACAGGATGTAAATTTTTTAAAAATGATATTTCAAGATAGTAAATGTTGGTTCAAAAATTTTAAAAGAAATGATATCCACATAAAAAAATCATGACTAAATCACCCTTAGTAGCTAACCACACAGCAGCAATGTTTTCTGAATAACTCAAGAATGAGATCCAAGAAAACGGGTTTTTAGTGGTTGGATCAGCTTTGTTTTGGAAGTGAATGCTTTCCAGAACTTTTACTTATGATTTTGATTATACATATACTTGATGTTATTTTTATGGCTCTTTGCCAATCCCTTATATTTTATGAGATTTTGATCTTTCACTTTTGCAGCTAGCTGGGATTATTATGTAGAAAAATAGTATCTAACACTTATATCTTACTCTTAGTATCTGACACTCTGTTGCCAGACCCTGTTCTAAATGTTTTTCTCACATTAACTCACTTAATTCTCAAAACTGTGAAGTAGGTAATATTACCATCTCCATTTTACAGATGAGAAGATTGAGGCATAGGGAGGTTAACAAATTTGCCCAAGGACACAGAGCTAGTAAAATTTTAAAAGCCTAGGAGGAAATGCACCAAGGTGTTGATGGCGGTTTCTTAGGGTGTGGGGTTGTAAAGGAGTGTTAAGAGAGATGACATGACAAGCTCTTGAATTAAGACAGTGGCAGCTGTTTTGGAACAGAGAAGACAGACTCCAGAACGTTTAAGAGAAAATACTGGCAGGGCTTGGGGACTGATTCATGCCACATGGGGTTGGGGGAGAGTGGCCTGAGTCTGAAAACTTCCGGCTTGGGTGACTGGATGGCCATGCTCACTAGGGTAGGGAATGTAACAGATGGAGCACCTTTGGGAGAGAAGATTGTTCTCAGTTGTGACATATCAGGCTTTATTGTAAGTATCTGAATATGTAAATCTGAAGCCCAAGAAAGAAGGCAGGTCTGGACTTGAGAGTCTTCACACACAGCTGGTAACTAAACCCCAAAGAGAGGTTGTCATAACGCAGGGAGAGTGTGGAAGAAGAAAAACAGCTGTGGAACAAGAATAAAACTCTGGAGAAGCTCAGCTTTATGGGATATGCAGGCGGTAAGAGAGCCATTCGGATTTGACATTAACATAGCAAATATAAATATGAAATGCCACGTACGTATTTACTTCTCATGGTAGGGTTCATTTATGAGAGACAAGGTAGCAGGGAAGTAGCGCAGGGCAGTACACAAGTTTGGGTTCAAATCTAGCGCTTTATCACTTCGGAGCTCTGTAACTATCGTCAAGTTACTAACTGTTGGTAAAATATAAATGATTAATACACTGCTCATACTGCTGTGGGTATTAAATGGGTTAATCCACAAAAGCACTTATATGGCACGGTGCCTGACATGTAGCATGGACCCAATAAATAGTACATATTAGCACTAATGAGTATGCAAGTCATACAATTATTTTTCATTCCATTGTCATACTTTGCCAGTTGAGGAAATGGTCTGGAAGTCTGTTGACTAGCAGTAATGAACTAGAGTGGAATTAAACAATTGTACGAAAAAGTCACCAAAACAATTCACAGACACTCAAGAACTGGTATTTTCCATGAATTTGTTTGGTACAGTACATGTAAACAGAGGTACTAGCAGTTCGTTAGAAGAATTAGCAGGGACTGATAGAAATATTGGTATCTGAGCTACAAGACTGCATTAAAATTTTTCTTTTGTTCTACTATAAGTATTCAACAACTAGCCCCAGTATCTGGCACAGAGTAAACCATCAATAAATATGTTGACTGAATGTAACAAAATGATTTTTTTTAAAAAAGGAGGGGGGATGATTTCTTGTACCTGGTATTAAACATCTCACCATTGGAAGAATTATCCTTATGCAAAGAAAAAGATGAAGTAGCCATGCCTAGGTGCTGTCACTTGAGATCTCTCAAAAGAGTTTGGCTATGCAACTCCTCTCCCATCAGCATCTGCTGCATATTTGAAATTCCCAGCCTTAGTTGTCCTCCTTTGGAACTAGGTTTAGAGTCCACAGAAGAGCCAATTAAAATGCAAATATGTCATCTGTATACGGGAACCAACTTGGCTTCTGGCAGACACTGACACGTTTATCAGCTCTGCTGTGTGAATGGTTAGCTGCCTCCCGGAGGCCTAGACCTTGGGCGCAGTAAGGGCTGCTTCTCAGCAGACACTGTGAGGTCTGCTTTGGCCAGTGGCAGGGACACTGCTGACCGCCAGCCTCGCTGCAGCCCCGAGGCAGGCCCAGCTGCAGGAAGCAACCAGGACAAAGACAGCCCCGGGAGGTCTCATGGTGGGGCGGGACGCCATCATGCCCGGGTCTCCCTGTTCCTGAATTCGGGTCACCTCGGCCCTTCCAAAAACCGGCTGGCTCTCGTCAGAACGTTCGCGGCCGGACGTGTGGGCGCATAGCGATGTTCATTGTCTTCTCACTGTTCTCATCACTGCAACCTCCAGTTCCCCGGCACATGAGGGCCGGGGAGGTGGCCAAACCGAGTTAAAACCTGAAACGTCTTTTTTGTTCTTTACAGTTCAGTCAGTTTAAATTCCATGCAATCTTTACGGTGTGAGCTAATATGTATTATACAATTCTGTGTTTGCCTTTTCAAAGGCTCTTCAACTTACAAATACCATGCTGGCCTCCCGGCCGGGAAAATAACACAATTAAAACGCATAGTCGGTAAGTTCCAACCCAGCGTTTGGGGCTGGGCTGCGGCTACAGCCTCCCCTTCCTCCTCCGCCCCGGCGCTCTTCCGGCTCCCCTTTCGCGTCCCCAGGACAACGCCCGCGCGCACCCGGAGAGAATGCGCGGCGCCGAGCCGAGGCCGTCACGTCCCGAACGTCGGGAGGCTGGCCATCACCCTGTGACGTCACGAGGCCCCGCCCCCGCTGCCCTGCTATCCCCCGCGGCACGCGCCATTTTGTCTCCAGTGTCTCGTTTGCAGTCGGTTGTGAGGAGGGGAGCGTCTTGGTCCGTAGGCGTGAGGAAGGGAACAGCATCTATTGTCTGTGTTTGACTCCGTAGTTTGGTCCGAGGCCTCCCGGAGCTTTCCCGGGGCAGTCGGCAGAAGCCGCCGCGACCGCCCCGCCCCTCCCCTCCGTCCCCGGGACCGGGAGGGACCCAGCCCGCGTCACGCCCCTCGGCGCTCGCCTTTCCCTTCTCTGTCGTTGCGTCCGCATCGCGCCCCCGGAATCAGACGGTGCCCCATAGATGGCCAGCTTTCCCCCGAGGGTCAACGAGAAAGAGATCGGTGAGGAATGGGACGATGGGTGAGGGTTGCTGGTGAGCGCGCGGGGGCTGCGGAGAGGCAGAGGTTCGGGAGGAAGCGTCTCTGAGTCTGAGGAAGAACAGTGAGCCGGGGCCAAGCCCTGGAGCGAAGAGAAAGGAAGCGGCCCTGCGCGTGGGTGTCGCCGAGGGTAAATGGGGTCTGCATTGATGCGGCGCCTGCTGTGCGCCTGGCACGGAGGGAGGCGGTGCGCGGATATTAGAGGCAAAGAGAACCAGGGCGCCGAGTGGCGAGGGTTGCAATGATTGTGTGGCCGGAGATGGACACGCTTCCCCGGGGACCACCCCCCCACCCCACAGTTTTCTCATCGGAGGTCCGCGCAGGGCCGGCCATTCTTCTGGATTCTTTTGGCTAAGGGGCTGGGGCGTCGAGTGGGCAGGGGAGGGCTGGGCAAGTCTCCAGGGCTCTTAAAAAAGTTTCCAGTGGGGAAAAGTAAACTTGTGTGACCTGAGCTGTTATGAAAGGATGGGTCTTCGTGTATACCAACAATTATAAGGAGAAATGCAGCCGAAGAGTGCCATCAGCCTGGAAAAAGCAGTATTTTAAAAAGTGGCATGGCGTTAAGAAAGGCAGCGGCTCTGGGGAGGACTCGGTTATCTCTCACACTCAGAGGAGCAGGGAGGAGCAGGGTGGTTGGGTGGAGTGACCGGAGAAAAGCTGATCTACGGAAGAGCAGACTCCTGAAAAGGCTGTCTGGAAACTGGCTTAGTGGCCAGCCCTGCCAAGCAGAAGACAGGCCAACAGATGTTGAAGGTCCTGCGTCAGGACCCACCCACTGACTCAGTAGAAAGCACCTCACATTAATTAAATCCTCTCTCAAGGTAATATAACTGGAACAACTTTGGGCGAGTTGCGGGTGCTGTGCATTGATTGCTATGCTTGTAAACCCTGAACTTATCAAGTGATGTTATACACCTTATTTAAATACATACAGTTTCGGGGACTTCCCTGGCGGTGCAGTGGTGAGGACTGGGCGCTTTCACTGCGGGATCCCTGGTCGGGGAACCTGAGGTCCCGCAAGCCGCGCGGCATGGACAAAAAAATATAGACAGGTAGATAGATAGACAGTTTTTATTTAAAAAAATAAAATAGATTTAGCATCTCCTCATCGCTCCCCAGAGCCCAATACTGTGTGTTAATTAAATGAAAATTGGAGGTAGCTACTGAGCAGAGAGCCTTTGCATTTTCTTGTTCTTCAGCTAAACGTGTGCCTTTATTGAATCCTTGGAGGAGGTTTTCTAGAGAAAGGGAGAAGCTGAAGTATCCAAAAGGCCCTGTATCCTGTTTGTGGGTGAATTTTTATACCTAGAGACAGCTGTGTTAGAGTTCTGGACTTTTGTTCTCTTAGAGATAAGGTTGAATGGCAGGTTAGGAGGGGACTTTAACTCTGGTTTTAATGACTATTTTAAACATACAGAGAAAATTCATGTCCAATTTTTATTTTAACTGTGGAACATAGAACTTAAAAGTTCTTATTCTCAATTCAGTGCTATTTTTTTTTCCTACTCACAGCAGTATTGCAGATGAGTGATCTGCCTTTCATTTATCTGTATTTTATTTCATGTTGATGAATCATTTTGAAAACTTTCCAATCCTCTCTTCTAAGGGATGGATAGAGGTTCTTAGCATACCTGCATAAGGTAGAACCATGCACTAAATAGCTTTTTGAATTAAAAAAATATATTTTTTTTTGCATATTTGTCTCAGTGTTATTTCCTGGATATAATATAAAGTTACTATATAACTATATAAAGTTACTATATAGTATAAAGTTGCTATATTTAAAAGAACTTTTGCCTTTTGTAAGTTTTGTTTTCTTAAAACCCAGGTTTTTGTTTCTTTTTTTTAAATATCATTTGAATACAAAGTTAAACACTAATACCTCTGCGTTGCTTTGTATCTATCAGTAAGGACTAACATTTTTTCTTGGGTATTAATTATAGCTGTTTGGTTTCTCAAGTAAGTACTGAAAGAGGAGGCAAGATTCCATGAATGTTTAAAGAAGTCTCTGTGACAGGGAGTTACTGCCTAGAGCTACTGCCCTCTTTCACAAGGTTCTGCCACAGATCCTCTCTTTCTAGTTATGAAATTGCAGGGAGGAATGTGAAGAAGGAACTGAATGTGGTTTGCTTGGTTGAGCAGTGACTCAGATGATGTGTTACTACTGTGCGGATATTAATAATGTGGTGTTGTATCCAATGGCCAAGTTCCCATGGCAGGCAGCTTTTCCCTTATACAAGGTCATTAAATTATAGTATCTTAGGATACTTACATTCAACAGTTGTAAGTAGTATATAAAGATTTAATTAAAATTTTTTCTTCATTATAAACCTCGTGCTAGTTTATAATATTATACCAGTAAGTATTTAAATGAGTGTTTAAATTATTTGATTAAAATGCAGTGATCATTTTATATGCCTGTTAACAAGCAAAGAAACACAAGGTAATTATTAATTCAGTACTTGTTTGTATTTATTTGGCAGTATTTTTTTAGGGTGGCCCTATTTCTTGAAATATATATATATATATATATATATATATTTTCAAGAGTAGATTAGCTTATTATTTCATGGTCTTTGTTATCCGAACCAGTTCTTTAGTTAATTTATTACCACCCTTTACACAAGAGGAGTTTTGTGATTGTGGTCAAGATGAAAGAAGAAAAATACAGAGTGATCCTAAAATACAGATTTTAAAAAATGAGTCTTCTGTAGGAAAGTTAGTCTTGCTTATGCTTGCTAAAGGAGAAATGAGTTTTAGTCTAATCTACCAGATGTTTTTGAAGTTGAATGCAAGGGCCAGTCCTCTGTTTTTTGAGATGGAAGTTATATAAGTATACTCATCTAGTTTAATCAGGGGCTTTCTCTTTTTAAGATAATGCTTGCATTTTTCAGTTGAATTTTAAAACTTGCTTCCCTCATTTGTGAACTTTGATTTTCTTTTTCTCCTAAAATTTGTGGATTTTAAAAGATAGATGTGGTTATAGAAACCTATGTTTAAAAAAAAAAAAGATTTAGGCAGGGGTTGCAAATTCAGGGACCAGGCACATAAATGAAAGACTGTGGGCTTGGAGGAATATAGGGGACATGGAGCAGCCAGCCCTTTCAAAAATCATTTGTGTGTGAGCGTTTTGGTTTTGGTTTTGTTTTTTTTGGCCGCGCCGTGCAGCTTGTGGGATCCTAGTTCCCCAACCAGGGATTGAACCCGGGCCCTTGGTAGTGAAAGCCCAGAATCCTAACCACTAGGCCACCAGGGAACTCCCTCATTTGTATATTTAAAAAAATCATTCTACAGGCATAAGAGTGTCACCGGTTTGTGAATTTTGTATTAAAGTCATGTGATACAAGTGGGGCAGGGGTAGGTGGGGGGTTCTGCTTTGATTAAACCACACTTGAAGTATTGTGTTTGGTTGAAAAAGTTCCACTTTTTTGAGGGCCATTACTAACTGGAGTTTATCCAGAAAAGTATGAAGGTGTAGGTGGAGAATGGACTTGAAACCGTGTAATTGAAAACTCACCAGATTTTATCCTGGTGAACAGATTTAGTTGCTGATGTCATGGCCGTCTTCAATATATGAATGTCATGTGAGAGCAGAATCAGGCTTATTCTTTTAGATCAGACCCAGTACTGAGTGGGTGGAGTGTCACGGAGGAAGATTTTGAGTCATCAAAAGGAAATTTTCCAATAATTTCAGCTGTGCCAAAATAGGTGCATATTTATATTTATGAATATCATAGGAAAACAGATTTCAGTTTTGCTTTGTTTTACTTTTTAAACCATAATCTCATTGTTAATGTATCAAAGAATTGGGCAAGGAAATATTATTTATTTATTATTGTTTTAAATATTTATTTTTGTTTTATTTATTTGATTGCACCAGGTCTTAGTTGCAGCAGGCAGTCTCCTTAGTTGCGGCTTGCCAGCTCCTTAGTAGTGGTATGCGAACTCTTAGTTGCAGCATGCGTGTGGGATCTAGTTCCCTGACCAAGGATCGAACCCAGGTCCCCTGCACTGGGAGCACAGAGTCTTATCCACTGCGCCACCAGGGAAATCCCGAGGAAATATTTAAATCGCTTAAGAATGGGAACTTATACACATGCTTTCATATTCGTTCAATAAATATTTTCTGAGCCCCTGTCACATCCCAGGTGCTACACTCCCTGTTGGTGGAGCATACGTGGAGACTGGAATGTCACTGAATGAATACATTGTTGGAGTTTGTATACATATATATATTTGCTCTTGCAATCGGAGTATATGTGGTTCTCATTTGAACTGCAGTACGTAGAATATATTGAAGTTTAGTTGTTGGAAACTTTAAGCCCAAAACATAAAAATAGACCATAGAGTTGAACACGCAACAGATCACAAAATAGATAATAGGGAAACTAAACCGAAGGTGACTTATAACTAAAAAGGAAGAGTAGCAAAATTTGAAATCAAGACAGACCCAAGAGCAGTGGTGATAGACTGATTAAGATCCTTTCCCTGGTGGTGCAGTGGTTAAGAATCCGCCTGCCAATGCAGGGGACAGGGGTTCGAGCCCTGGTCCTGGAAGATCCCACATGCCGCGGAGAAACTAAGCCCGTGAGCCACAACTACCAAGGCTGCGCTCTAGGGCCCGCGAGCCACAACTACTGAAGCGCGCGCGCCTAGAGCCTGTGTTCTGCAAGAGAAGCCACCACAAGGAGAAACGTGCACACCGCATCGCAGAGTAGCCCCCGCTCACCGCAACTAGAGAAAGCCTGTGCGCAGCAACGAAGACCCAATGCAGCCAAAAAAGAAAAAGATCCTTTTCCAGAATTGAGGAAATAGCAGCCGCATTTGCATGTGCACATGTACAATAGGAACTTGTTGATTATCCTTCTTGTTAAAGGCAGAAGAAAAATTCTCTGTATACTCTTAATATGCCAGTTTTATTTTATTTTATTTTAAAAGTATATTTATTTATTTGTGGCTGCTACTCTTCGTTGCAGTGCGTGGGCTTCTCATTGCGGTGGCCTCTGTTGTTGTGGAGCACGGGCAGGCTCTAGGCGCGCGGGCTCAGTAGTTGTGGCTCGTGGGCTTAGTTGCTCCACGGCATGTGGGATCTTCCCAGACCAGGGCTTGAACCTGTGTCCCCTGCATTGGCAGGCGGATTCTTAACCACTGCATCACCAGGGAAGTCCCAAATATGCCAGTTTTAGTTATGAATGCTAAATTTAAGTTCTGGTAACTAAATTTAGAATATATGAACTTGTTCTTTTTTTTTTGTCCTTAAAAACCAAAAGAATTACTTCCGTTTTTGGGTCAGTTTGTGGCCCATTAGGAAGACGCTTGAGGACCACTATTCGAGAATCACAAATAACAACGCATTTTATTTATTTGGTGGCACTGAGCAGCGTGCGGGATGTTAGTTCCCCCACCGGGAATTGAACCCGTGCCCCCTGCAGTTGAACCCCAGAGTCTTAACCACTGGACCGCCAGGGAAGTCCCAAATACAGTGCATTTTAAAGCACTGGTTGGGGAGGCTGGACTAAGTAACCTTTAAGTTCCTTCTACTTCTGAGGATTTTGTGTTTTTTGTGACTTGAAAAAGATAAGAATATTCATGTTTGACTTCATGTTTTGACTAGACCATTTTATAGTGCTTTTTTTTTTTTAATTTAATTTATCTTTGTCTGTGTTGGGTCTTGGTTGCTGCTCACAGGCTTTCTCTAGTTGCGGCCAGCGGGGGCTACTCTTCGTTGCAGTGCACAGGCTTCTAATTGCGATGGCCTCTCCTGTTGCGGAGCACAGGCTCTAGGCACGCAGGCCTCAGCAGTGTGGCACACGGGCTCTAGAGCACAGGCTCAGTAGTTGTGGCGCACGGGCTTAGTTACTCCGCTGCATGTGGGAATCTTCCCGGACCGGGGATCGAACCCCTGTCCCCCCCATTGGCAGTTGGATTCTTAACCACTGTGCCACCAGGGAAGTCCCTATAGTGCTTCCTTTGAATAATGATATAAAACTTTATTTTATAGTGGTTCATGGTTTTTGAAAGCTACAAACTTTTTGGAAGATACTTTTCCTGCAGAGCAACTTCAGTTTCTTGCATTTTAAATGTTAGTAATTTGAGGAAAACGTAAGGCAGTGCAAAAGTCAGGACTTCAGTAATTGCTAGCCCTGATTGATCATTACATTATTGTTATTTGACCAGTTTTTTTTTTGTTTTGAAACTTTCTTAAAAAGCTCTTGATTTGGGAAATTTTAGGAGGATCACTTTATCAAAACTTAAAGATGCTTATTCTCATTACGGGGTCTTCACCCCACACATCTCCCCTCAAAGGGTAGAATGCAGAACTCATTGTACCTTGTCTACATAGAAAAAGGAGAAACTCAGTGGAGCTGAGTGGATCCCAAAGTAACATGGATGCTGTCTCCAATTCATTGTTGGTTATATATGATATCCTATATTTTTTATTTTTCTTTTAGTGAGATCACGTACTATAGGTGAACTTTTAGCTCCTGCGGCTCCTTTTGACAAGAAATGTGGTCGTGAAAATTGGACTGTTGCTTTTGCTCCAGATGGTTCATACTTTGCTTGGTCACAAGGACACCGTGCAGTAAAGCTTGTTCCGTGGTCCCAGTGCCTTAAGAACTTGTAAGACTGTTTTCTTTTTTGTATTTTGTATCTGTCTGTTTCTAGATTTTATTTTTTTCTCTGTGTGGAATAATAAGATTATTTTGATATTTAAGTTTTTTCCTTTGGAGACTGTTGTAAATGAATTTTACTCATAAGCTGAATATATTTGTTGGAAAATTTGTGGGAAGAATTGTCTGGCCTTATATATTATAGAATACTTTCTCAGATACTTTGGTGTTTTTAAATTTTTCTTTTCCATATATCAAAAGGCAGGTTAATTGTGCCTTGGTAGTGCAATTTCTAAAATGTATCTACTAAGTTTAATCTTTCCCTCCTTTTTGTGTTTAGTTCACCTTTATGGTTTTCGTCATTAATGTCCTTATTACATATTAGATTAGGTCTAGAACGTATGGGAAACTACTTATTATTATGGGGTTTAAGGTAGTTTTCTGGTGTCAGCTTCACAATATCTTAATGTTCTCAGAATTTTTTGTTTTTGTTTTTTGCTTGTTTATACTTTTGGGTTAATTAAAGGAATCCTGGTTGAGATAGGATTTCTATATCAATAAGGATATATTAAAACAAATTTGAAATGAATAAATTATAAATTGCTTTATTGTTGAACTTTTTCTCATACACTGAGGATTTCTTTTAGTCTGAATTTATTTGGTCATGCCCATGTAGCTTGTAGCAACTTTTCCTCTTCCCATCTATAAGGATTCTGTTGTTATTCAGTATCACTATAATAATACTGAAGTTGTTTTAACAAACACTTATCATTATTTAGTATTCACATGAGTCCAGAGTAAATAATAACTAGATTTCAATCTGACCTTTTTTTCTACCCAGTCTCTTGCATGGCACCAAGAATATCACCAATTCAAGCAGTTTAAGATTGTCAAGACAAAACAGTGATGGTGGTCAAAAAAATAAGCCTCGTGAACATATTATAGACTGTGGCGATATAGTCTGGAGTCTTGCTTTTGGATCTTCAGTTCCAGAAAAACAGAGTCGCTGTGTAAACATAGAATGGCATCGATTCAGATTTGGACAAGATCAGCTACTCCTTGCCACAGGGTTAAACAATGGGCGTATCAAAATATGGGATGTATATACAGGTATGGAGTCATAGTTTTGAAAGCAAACCTGATTATCTCATGATGCAAGCATAGCTCATAGGCACTGGAAGAATACATAATTTGAGGATTTTAACTCACAGAGAAGCAAGAATTGATGCTATGAATGTATCTTTATATTTGGCCTAAATAGCATCTTCAGCTCATAGTTTTAATTTAGGAAAATAGAGTTCATATTGCTTAATCACTCTTCAGAGAATATTATAGTAGGAAGGGCACGTCTAAGGAATGTTTAGTTAATTATCACTTATAAACTGGTAATTTAGTTTATGACTCAAATTGCAAGGTGTTTTCTTATATACTTTTTCAATGATTGATAGCTTAGAGGCTTTCAAGGTAAATCTGGTTTTCAACAATCATTATCTAACCTCTGGAAAGTTTTAATGACATTTTATCTAAAGTTTAACCAGATAGGTTGAGAAGTTAAATTCTTTGGGCAATTAAATGTAAATGTGTTGTGGGAATTCACTGGCGATCCAGTGGTTAGGACTGCAGGGCACATGGGTTCGATCCCCGGTCAGAAACTAAGATCCCGCAAGCCATGCAGCACAGCCAAAATAAAGTAAAATAAAATAAATTTTTAAAAAGTAAATGTGTTGTTCACTACCTAAAAGTTTCTGGCTGATAGTATGTACTCCAAAATTTAAAGGATTTTTTAAAATGAGCATTAAAACTATGTACATTAGAATACAACAAGTGATACTAACACTGAGTGGGGATAATGAGTCAGTAAATTTGATTGAATTCTGGGAAAACATTTAAAGTAAGCACATTGCTTTTCATAGAAGAACAAAACTCTATAATATTAGAGGAATAAAGTACCTTTTTTTCATCGAGATTATGTTTAAAAATTTAGGCTGTTATAGAATAACATGTATCTTTGGGGGAGTTTGACAGTCCATTCTTAGTCTAAGCCAAGTAAAAGAAAAGGAAAATTTTGATTTTGTATTTTAAAATCATACTATACAAAGATTTTTAAATGGTGTAGATTTTCTTGATATTAAATTGACTTCATCCAGGAGTTTGTTCACATTTTAGGAATTCCCTTTTAATTTTTCTAATTTAGGCTTTGGTATCTTGGAAATAATCTATTTTGTAACAATGTAAATACTGAATCTTTAAAGATAATAGTAAAGGCACTAGTAAATAAGTCATTTTACACTTGGTAAACTAAGGAGGTACACAGATATTTCTATTCTTTTTTTTTTTTTAATGGTGATCTCAACCCTATTTTTTTAATATGGAAGCTGATTAAAATTATTAACATTGTCTCTTTCCCACCTTCCATTGCATTTAGGAAAACTCCTCCTTAACTTGGTAGATCATACTGAAGTGGTCAGAGATTTAACTTTTGCTCCAGATGGGAGCTTGATCCTGGTGTCAGCTTCAAGAGACAAAACTCTGAGAGTGTGGGACCTGAAAGATGATGGTATGTCTTTCTTTCTAGGCTGTGGAAAAGAATTAGTTTCTGGATATTACTACTGAAAGGTATTACGAACACTTGGGGCATTTGACATTAAAAGTGACATGATCAAAGTTTCCTTTTCTCTGCTTAGTCCTTTGGTCCCTTTCCCTGTACAGATCAAACAAAACCATAAATGTGACCCAGAATAGGAGCCAGCAGTTACTCTAAGTAAACAATCTGATGTTACTCAGAAACTAACTACACAGATCTGTACCAACTATTTGAGGACAAAATCTGGATCAATCTTAGGGTTTTATTTGAACTGGTCTGTGTTTTATTTCCTTTATATTGGGGAGGATTATTAACTTCCTTCATTTGCCTAGTGAAAATTTAAGTAGATCTTGACCTAACAAAGGATATAACTTAGTAATTAATAAAATGTAAATTCAAACATGATTTATACACCAGAATTTATAGGATGTAAATACTAATAATAATAAGTTGGATAGTTTAAGTAAGAATTATAAAAAGTGAGAGATTTGCCCTCCAATATAGTAAAAGGAATATCAGTGTCAAGTTTTAGCTTTTTCGGAAACATTGATAATTGTGATCCTTTTACAAAGTTTTGGAGAGTCTACCTTGTTTGAGAAGACCTGAGGTGAGCATCTCTTCCCCCTTCTTAGCCTCTGATGAAAGAGTTTACAGTTTTAACTAAAACCATATATTTAATTAAGATCTGCTAGTGCTCTACCAGCCTCAAGCTAGAAGTTGACAGGCTTGTTTGGGGAAATGTAGCTTAAATTGAATGTAGTAGGAAACAAACCCCTCAGATTTGGAGACTTGTTTCAGCTTATGGGTAATAACCATTGCCTGATAGAATAATACACTAATACTATTACCAAATTATGTGGCACCTCTTCTGCATTTATCAATTCTCTGATTGCTCAGCTATTGAGGGGTGAAGGGATCCCAATAGTTAAAACATTTGAAAATTAAATTTTATTTTCTTTCGCATATCATATGGAACTTGCTCTCTCAACATACTTTCAGTTGTCAGTCAGCTGACCTTTTCTTAAAGGGCCAGATGGTGAATATTTTAGGCTTGTGGACCATGCTGTCTCTGCAGTAGTTACTCCACTCTACTGTCACAACAATGGGCATGTTCCAGTAAAACTTAGGTACAAAAATAAGAAACTGTTGTATATTGCCAACCCCTGTAATACATTAATCACTGCCTCTGTAGAAGTTTGTGATTCTGTGATTCTGCCATTTTTGAAATGCTACTTATTTGAAGTAGATTCTAGGGTTAACCCAGGTATTTTCCTTTTGTTCAGGAAACATGATGAAAGTATTGAGGGGCCATCAGAACTGGGTGTACAGCTGTGCATTCTCTCCTGACTCTTCTATGCTGTGTTCAGTGGGAGCCAGTAAAGCAGTATGTGTCAAAGTTCTTGTATACTTACTGTGAATTGGATTATAATTGTGCATAATCATTTTAAATCTAAGCAACCTATTAAGTCTGTGCTCGGTGTCTTAAATATCTTAAATGTGTTATTTCATGATGGGGGAGAATTTGCATGAGGGAAATTAAATAAGTATAGTTATTGATTGTAAAGTGAGAAATTTGATTGTTTTAGTTAGAGATGATATTCATGAAATGAGGGGTATGTCAATTTTATTTTTTCTGAGATCTAGGAGAGTTTATGTGCTATAGAAGAGATTTAGTCCAAATGTTAAGACATTCCCTTGCTAATTATTTTCTTCTCTGTTGTTCTTTTTTTTTTTTTTGGTCCAGTTTGCTGTTTAAAGTTTTAAGTCCCAGCTGGTCCTGGACATTTAACTGAAAAAAAGTAACTTAAAAATCTAATAAGAATAAAAATAACAGTCATGTATGTCCTGGAGTGAATTTCATCTAAATTTGATATGATCTGTCTTGCATAGCATACCTGTAGACAGATTAAGTATAAAGTGACTCTTAAGAGGGTTATGCTTATTGATGGACCCTCCTTTAGTTAGTGTCTACCAGCTCTGAGTTAGTATAGTTAAAGAGATCTTATTAGCTTCAGGTATTTATGAAAATGGTTGAAGTCCAAATACATGTGATGATCACAATACACTTTGAATTAATGGGGGGTGGGAGGCTGGTTAAAATGCATTTTATTTAGCCAAGAAGTGTGTTAAAATGATAGTTGAAAATGTTGGCAGTTTAGAAAAAAATATTCAGTTCTTTAAAAATCATAAGAAGAGCAAAGCTAGATGTTGACATTGCTATTTTAGGCTGTGTGTTTTCCATATGCTTCTTGCTTTCCCTGTCACAGGTGGTGGCAGCAATATTGGTGTGATTGAGGTTATGCTGGCACCACTCGCACACAGGCGCACAATGGTGTTAGCTGGGCAGAAAGAGTGGCATCTCTGGCTACCGGGCTGGGGGCGACCTTTACCATAGGATGAAGTAACCTTGCATTCGGCTGCAAGGTGTACTGTACGTACACAGGTGCTGGTCGATGTCCACTTTCTGCTTTTCTTTCTTTCTTTTTTTCTTTTTAAAAATAATTTTCCCCACAGTGAAACCAACTGACTCCTCCGATGTAATTGATCTTCCAGTCTGGTGGAATTGGGAGTCTAACATGTGAAACCAATTTAATGTAATGTAGTTGGCTTTCAAATGGTTTCTCTGTGCTATTTTTTGGAATTCTTTGAGATACTAGAGATACCTTAAGTCTTTGATCCAATGTAAAATTTGTATTTATTTTTCTTTGGAAATAATATATTGTGTCTGTGCAGAAAAACGTAGCAAAAAGGATTGCTTTACTCCAAGAGGAGGAGAGTTTGTCTTATTAGGATTGTAATAAACCTCCAAGCTCATGTTTAATATAACAGATTGAAGTAAACATTAGAATCCTGTTTAGAGCTATTCTGCACAGTATAACTACTGATCTTTAGAATCTAAAACTATGTGTAAACTTGTACTAAAGTAATTTAAATGTTTTATACTTAAAATGACTAATGATTATGGTTGGTTTGGGAAAAATAAGATTGGCAAATCTTGATTCACAGAAATGTTGTTAATTGTATTATTTTCGTAAATTAGCATTTTCATTTTGTAATGTGGTTTAACATCCTTGTTGTTTGCCAAAGAAATTTCATTTGGCTGTGAAAAATTCTCTTTGCTTGCAGTATCTGTTTCTCTTCCTAGGCTCACGTTGGTGACCCAAGCCTATTGTAAACAAGTGATTATCTCAAAGGGAGATGCCAATGGAGTAACAATTTGTTAACCTTATATTTTCTGTCTGTATATTTTTTAAAAATTTGGTAGTTTCTGGAAAAAAAAAAGAAGGGGGTTTGTAGTACTTAACCCTATTTATTTCTGTATATTTTAGTTAATTAGTTTTTGGAATAAATGGATGTCAGTATAACTTTGTGGTTAAATTGCATTGCCTTTTTTGTGTTTAGGCTTATTTTTAAATTAACATTTAACAGAAACATTTGAAATAGAATTTGCATGTTTACTTTAATTAACTTAAAAACTGATTTTAATCTTTGACTATGACACTGAGCATATTCTTTCATAATTATTCATAATTTATAATGTTTAATTTAATGTAATCTTAATTAAATTTAGCAGTTTTAGTTTAAGATGTGCCATTTTGTCCTCTGCATGTCTGAATGAAGCTATAACATTTGCCTTTTTTGCAGGTTTTCCTTTGGAATATGGATAAATATACCATGATACGGAAACTAGAAGGGCATCACCATGATGTTGTAGCTTGTGACTTTTCTCCTGATGGAGCATTACTGGCTACGGCATCTTATGATACTCGAGTTTATATCTGGGATCCACACACTGGAGACATTCTGATGGAATTTGGGTGGGTACAGCATGAATTATTTTAGTCTGTAATTCATCTCTACTATCAGTGTAGCTTTTAAGAAGTCATGGGGATGATTAGAATCATTAACATGTGAAATCTAAAATTGCACTCTGTCATAATTTAAAATTTCGGTATCATTTAGGCCCTTTAATAATGCAATCTAAATTCTACAAATTAATTTGACTTTCTTGATACAGATCTTGTTATTGTTACTTAACAGTACATGACTCTGTAGAGGTGGTAATTATATTTAGAGTTTCTTCTTGGGAAACATAGTTAAAACTAAAGTTGGACTTAGTCTTAAACCACTCTGTAAGACGACGATTAGTAATTAGGTTTAATCGCTTCGTTTAAAGTGGATAGACTAGCTCTGCTCAGTCTTCTCAGTTGTGTTTGTTAAGGCCACTTGAAACATTATTCCAAAGACTGATGTACTCTGTACCTGGGTAGTTTTGTTTCTTGAAGTGACTCTCATTTCCACTGAAAACATGTCTTTGACCTCAGGCACCTGTTTCCCCCACCTACTCCCATATTTGCTGGAGGAGCAAATGACCGATGGGTACGATCTGTCTCGTTTAGTCATGACGGACTGCATGTTGCAAGTCTTGCTGATGATAAGTAAGTGTGTGAATTACAACGTGACCTATTTATTATTGTAAAGATTTCCTTTCATTCTTCTACTTAATAAAAAACATTCTTAAGGATGAAAAATATGGCCTTTCTGCAGTTTGGGTTTTAATGGCCCTTTTTCTAGACAAGACCTTGGGAGATGTTGATGTGTCTTAAAGAATATTGGCCTGCATAGTATTTATGTAAACTAAAGATAACGCGTGCCTTTCCCTGTGTTCTTTGTTTGTTAACTGGTTCAGGCAAACTGGGTGCATTTTTAATTAGCTTTTTAGCTCAGCTGACAGATTTTCTTAGTAATATCTTATAAAGGTTGAAACAGAAGAACATTTTCAAAGTGAAATACATGATTAAAACAGAGTCATTTGTATCCACTGAAACTGAGACTATAAAGATGAAATGTCACATGAGTGAGATTTGCTGCTTATTGGTAAGCAAAAACTAGATGTAGCCATTCCATTTTCTCATACTTTTATCAATGTGCATGGATATAGCATTAAGCAATTTGGTCACATCATTCAGAAAGTGACTCATTACCATCTTTCTAGAATGTTAGCAAACGTATGGGGAGAGTTCTTTATTTGCCAGCAGCCATTGTTTTCCTGTTTGTTCAGCTAGTTTCTGACTATCAGTTGTCTGCTATTCCTAGGCACACTCTACCTAGGTGAAAAGTTTCATAAACTTCTTGAAAAGAGTCAAACAGATCAGATACCGATTATATTTTAAGTGTAAGGAAGTAAGGAGAAAGTTTCCGGTTGTGGGCATATTACAGATCAGAACACTGGGAAGTGAAGGCAGCCATGCTTTATAGTCTCTTAGTGTGAATTAATCCAAATTACCAATTGGTATAAACTACAAAATCTTTAATAAGATTTAATAATATGTAAAGCAAGTTCCAGTCATTGCTGCAGTGATTTGTGTGTGTGTGTGTGTGTGTTTGTGTGTATATTTTGTGACTCAGCCCAGAGTGGCATTTCTTTCTGAATTTTAAAAGTTGCTTTTACCTTAAATTTCCTACTAGATAATCACTGGACGGTTTATTTCCTTTCCAGAATGGTGAGGTTCTGGAGAATTGATGAGGATTATCCAGTGCAAGTTGCACCTTTGAGCAATGGTCTTTGCTGTGCCTTTTCTACTGATGGCAGTGTTTTAGCTGCTGGGTAAGTGATTTTTCTCTTTTCTTTTAAGAGGCAATTTAAGGTGGCTTTTAGTCAAAGCAGCCTGTATTTTATTGTCAGTAAAACTTCCATAAGGGCTCTTTATAATATTATTAATTTGTCATAGAGGGAGATCACTGGGCGGGTCTCCTGAATTAGGTTTTGATGCGCAGTCTGTGGCTGTAATTCACAGCCTCGGTGGTAGTTGTCTGAGCTTTTGGACGATGAAATACATGGATTTGTGTGACTGAGCCTGTGATTTGTTTACTTCTGTGTAGGACACATGATGGAAGTGTGTACTTTTGGGCCACTCCAAGGCAAGTCCCTAGCCTTCAACATTTATGTCGCATGTCAATCCGGAGAGTGATGCCCACCCAAGAAGTCCAGGAGCTGCCGATTCCTTCCAAAGTTTTAGAGTTCCTCTCCTACCGTGTTTAGAGGATGCTGTCTTCCCTAGTATTGGGGACTGACAACACACTTTACACAAACCTCAAGCTTTACTGACTTCAAGGTTTAGGAGATTTATTTAATTTGATACATTCTTGTATTGCATTTTGATCAGTTGAGCTTTTAAAATATTATTTATAGACCTTAGGAGAAATATTTCTGAACATATCAAATGTAAATTTTTTTCTAAAATGTAACTGTGAAAACATATACATACATGTATATATTTCGATATAAGCTGCTGTGTGTTGAATGGACCCTTTTGCTTTTCTGATTTTTAGTTCCAACATGTATATATTGCTTCAGTAGAGCCACAATATGTATCTTTGCTGTAAAGTGGAAGGAATTTTATTCTGGGACATTGAGTTAGATGGTAAATACTGACTTAAGAAAGCTGAATGCCTCATAACAAAATGTGTATTTGGTTGGGGGGGTAGTCAGACAACTGACCTTCAAGTAAAACAGCTTTTGTCTAGGGAAGGATTTTGTTTTCCTTAGGAGTGGCATCTGAGAGGTAGAATTTGAATGTGACATTATTAAATGAAAAATAGCCGGGATACACCAGGAGAAAAGGGTGTCTTCTTCTTTTTTTTCTCCTAACTACTGCTGTGGGCCTGAATTTTGGAAAGCAGCTTGCAACTTTAACCCCTGTGGTATAAGTAAAGTATTATAATAAATTTTAGTCAATTTGAAAACTCCATCTACTGCATTATTGCTAAATATTTTGTTGTTTGTACTAAGGGACAATTATTTTAAGACCGTGGTGGGTTTTTTTGCTTTTTGTTTATTTTTTACACATTTTATCCTGTGTTTCTGCAGGGGATAATATTGGTGACTTGCCAAAGAGAAGCAATACAATTAGTATATCTGCTTTTGCCTTCTGTTATTTATCTTACCTGCAGATATTAAGAATGTATGCATTATGTAAAATGCTTGATTATATATTTTTGTTGAGTTTTTTAATTAAAGACTTGTAAAACAAAAAAGCCACTATCGTAAATGTTTCTTAAATATGTTGGAAGCACCACAAGCAAATTAAATAAGAACGGTAATGAAGAAATAGCACAACTGTAGGGCACTGCTTGAGACTTAATGCTTCATGAATGCAACCACTTTTACTTGGTTTGTTCTTGGAGAACTGTTGCAGAAATGCTTACTTTAAAATAACTACTGAGCAAAAGAAAATTACGATCTTTTAGGGGACCTAATAGGCTTATAGTAAACCTTTCTGGCTAAAGTAACCATAAGAAAAAAATCTAGTGGTGTGGGCCCTTTGAGGAGGCAAAATGAGGAAAACTTTTAGTAGCCATGCGTACCCTTGAAGACTTGTCTCCACTGAGAAACTGTTCTGAAGTTCTTACAAGTTGCTCTTTTCGGGGTGTATATAGTTGTAGCTTATAAATTCAAAAGCCAGTGGAAAATCTACCCAAGTTACTTCTTGAGAATCACCTGTATTTTACAAAAGTATCTTATCTTTAAACCTGTGGTGATTTTTTTTTTTCATTTTACTTTAATACATCTACTTTATAAAGCAGTAAGATACCAATACCCTTCACACCATTAAATTATTTACTCTCCAACCAATAGAATCAATTAGGTAAAAAATAGCATTTTGGGAAGATACATTCTCTGAGAAAGCCAGAATTGCTTGCCATCTCCCCATGAAAACCATAGTGCAAGATGAAAGGAAGATTGCAGAATATAAGTAGAAACACGCTTACATTTTCCGTATGTCTATCAGGAAGAAGTAATAGCAGGATGGTAATGCTTTAGACTGAGTGACCAAAGGAAGGTAGGGAAAACATGATTGGGATACTAACATGGGTCAGATTCTAGCTACATAATTTTAAAATGGTACTGCTGCTTTCTCTCATATCATTTGGAGAACTGACAAGAGAGCCTTTGCATTCAGATTTCATTTCCTGTTTTAGGGCCCCATAGGGGTGCCTGTGAACATAGGAAAACGCCTCTCACCCTCCGTAGCCAAGCAATGTTTTCACAACTTCAAGTGACTTATGACCTGTAACTTGATCTGAGGTTGGCAAATCTTAAACGGATGGTCCTTGAAATTCCCTGCCTGCTTGCAATTGAGGTAAATTTGGATTCGATTGGTTTGCCCTGCCTTCAGGGCAGCAAGACCAAAAAAGGCCGGACTGCAACTGTAGCATGCTTCTGGGTAGAAGCAGCATCTGACTGGTGCAGAGGACTTGGCTGTTGGCTAGCCAATGCGAGGCTAAGAAAATACAAAGAATGAGAAGTAAAACATTGTCTCATAAGCCAGAAATCATAGAGATGGTGAATCCAATCTCCAGATAAACTGGAATGGTTTGTGGGTGACAAACGTTTTGTCCAAGTAATTCTGACCAAGTTCTGGCCTAAGACAATGCATTTTAACTATAGAATGTTTAGATAAAACACAAGCAATATCGACTGTAGAGGGACTTCCCTGGTTTCGCAGTGGTTAAGAATCCACCTGCCAATGCAGGGAACACGAGTTCGAGCCCTGGTCCGGGAAGATCCCACATGCCGCAGAGCAACTAAGCCCATGCACCACAACTACTGAGCTTGCGCTCCAGAGCCTGCAAGCCACAACTACTGAAGCCCGTGTGCCTAGAGCCCATGCTCCACAAGAGAAGCCACTGCAGTGAGAAGCCTGCACACCGCAGTGAAGAGGAAAAAAAAAAAAAAAAACCCTAGACTGTCAAAAAAAAAAAAAATCTACAGTAGAGTGATATTTGGGTTTACTATTGTATGTTGGTTTCAAAATCATAGATAAAGCATCATTTGGAGTACTGGTTTTTTTGGTGGTCCAGTGGTGAAGAATCTGCCTTCCAATGCAGGGCACGCGGGTTCGATCCCTGGTGGGGGAACTAAGATCCCACCTGCCGCCAGGACCCAGTGCACTCTGGAGCCTGTGCACCACAACTGGAGAGAAACCTGTGCGCCGCAACAATGAAAGATCCTGTGTGCCGCAACTAAGACCTGACTAAGCCAAAAATAAATATTTAAAACATTATAAATCCTTTGCCCTGAGAAATGAGATCTGTTGGTAGTGACAGTAAAGTGCAGCCAGGAGAAAGGTGATCATTACTATGGCTTATGCTTATGGTAAAATGTTTGGGAGGAATGAAGATCAGTTAGCAATCTCAACGTACTCTTTCCTCTGTAAAGCTTGCCTTTAGCCAAAAGCAAAATGTCTGGTCTGAATCAAGTATAAAATGACCTATTTATATTATAGATGTTTGGGTAGCTTTGTGTGGTTGTGATATGGCATTCTTAAAGGTTTAACAGTTGAGAAATCAGAAAATAAAAAAAAGATTGAATGAGGCTAGGATTGGGGAAGGAAAAATGATTTAATTCAATTTTGATGAACAGCATTATTTTCCTTTTTAGAGACTGCAACTATGATTATCCTTGTGGTTTCTCTTTTAGAGATACAATAGAAATCTAGGAACTTTCTCTACCTGTAATACCACAGAGAAGTTGCTCTTCTGGTCTCAAAATAAACCCTAAACTTTGTCTAGGAAAATCTATAATACAGTGACGATGGTGATTTTTGTTGTTGTTTTGTTTTAAAAGAGGCTGAAGCACTAATGGCTCTTTTTAAAAATTGTTCTCCAAAAACAAAGTGTGGACCATAGAAATCATCAAGTGTGGGTCAGGAATAAGATGAATGACTTGCAACAAAGATAGATGAAGTGGCGACTCCAATAAGTTTTGTGTATAAGCTTCTCAATTTTTGATTAATAATGAAATGTTCTTACAGAAAAAAAAAATAGGGATGATGAATATTCAAAGATACCCGAGAAAGATAATGATACAAAATAGAGCCAGGAATGAGGCTAGTATAAAATGGAAACCATAAAGACACATTTGCACTAGGTGAACATACAGATACCCATTTCTTTGTATTCCTCAACTATCTCCTTGCCTCTAAGACCCCCCTGCTAAGATGATGTGGCAGGAATTCTGTAGGTTTCGAGCTCCCTCTTCAGTGATACCAGTTTAGCTTAGAAATGGGAACTGTGGGCCAACTGTCTTGCAAGAGTCAGCAGCCACCAATTCAAAGGTGTCCCCACCACCCCCTATTTTATGACACGAGCCTATTTCACTCAATTTCACGACATGCCCAAATCTTGTAGGTATGTGAGTTTATGACCTAGACGGCCTCTCTTTGGTGGTCATAGACAAGCTACCCCAGCCCAGAGTGGTCTTGCCCCTTTGTTTCTTGAATTCCATCCACCTTAATTTCCACACCATTTGCTTGGCCTTTCAGACATGCCCTGTTGCTGGTTACTTCTTCTAAGGGGTTGGTGCCCCATTTAGAAATGCCTCAAACTTAGCCAGGGCTCTCAGCGTTCTCCTACAGGGCTCTGCCCCTGGCTGGCATTTGGGTCACAGTGGCAGGTTGTTTGTGCCTTGGAAAGGAGAGACTGGCCCCTGATCAGTAGGCATGGAAGTACCCCTGGTCGGGGAGTTGGGATGGGAGGCAGAGCGCCAGCCCATCCAGCTTGTGCTGCGTGGAGGAAGCAGTTCTCTCAGATTGGGGCATGATGTTCAACACATGGCGAAGACCCAGCCCTTCTGGGCTTGGCTGCATCCAGCCTCAGATCAGGAGGATGTTCATAGGGTAGGTTGGCCCAGTTTCTCACCCCAGGGCCAGCTGCCCAGAGGACTTTGCAGAAGTGCGGGCTAAGGCGGCATCTCAAGAAAGACTTGGGTGATTGCTGGCTTGACTGCTAAATAGTATGCAGCTTCTGGAGTTTCGATATTTAAAAAATGCTGTAATAGTGCCTCTCCTCCATGAGTGGTGTTTAGCTTTATTTTCCGCACGGTGTCAGGTATGCGGTAGGCGTTCGGCATGTGTTACCACCATTTGTTGAGCGTTGGCTGTGTGCTCATTGCTATTCTCGGTGCTTCCCAATGACTCTGAAGTATTATTATCCCCGTTTTATAGCTATGGAGGTTCAGAGAGACCAACTCACTCCCCAAGGTCATACAGCTAAGAAATGAGATCCAGGATTTATTTATTTTAATAAATTTATTTATTTTTGGCGGGATTGGGTCTTCGTTGCTGCGTGCAGGTTTTCTCTAGTTGTGGAGAGCAGGTGCTGCTCTTCGTTGCGGTGCGCAGGCTTCTCATTGCTGTGGCTTCTCGTTGCAGAGCACAGGCCGTAGGCACGCAGGCTTCAGTAGTTGCAGCACACGGGCTCAGTAGTTGTGGCTCACGGGCTCTAGAGCACAGGCTCAGTAGTTGTGGTGCACGAGCTTAGTTGCTCCGCAGCGTGTGGGATCTTCCCGCACCAGGGCTCGAACCCGGGTCCCCTGCATTGGCAAGAGATTCTTAACCACTACGCCACCAGGGAAGCCCAACATCCAGGATTTAAATTCCAGTTACTCTGCCCCCACAGCCCTGTCTCTCTCCAAACTGGCCATGAACAGACGCTAGACTTCAGGGAAGGCACTCATTCAGTCAACCTCAGACTCCTAAGTTAGTCCCTGCCTGTGCTGCCAACCCCCTGGGGTTAGCACGGAGGTCAGGCTTAACCTCCCCCAACACACTCCTCCTTTCCCTGGATCATGGAAAAATGAACTAGAAGGAATGACTCCAAATATAATTTGGTGATTGAAACCCACGCAGACAAGAAAAATGATTGTTGAGCCCTGTGCCTTGCCCACTGCCTGGGGAAATTACACTGGACGTTGGTAAGTTCTGTTCTCCTTATGAACTTACCTCAAACAAATCATTTTTTAAAATTTATTTATTTATTTATTTATAGCTGCGTTGGGTCTTGTTTCTGTGAGAGGGCTTTCTCTAGTTGGGGCAAGCGGGGGCCACTCTTCATCGCGGTGCGCTGGCCTCTCACTATCGCAGCCTCTCTTGTTGCGTAGCACAGGCTCCAGACGCGCAGGCTCAACAATTGTGGCCCACGGGCCCAGTTGCTCCGCGGCATGTGGGATCCTCCCAGACCAGGGCTCGAACCCACATCCCCTGCATTGGCAGGCAGACTCTCAACCACTGCGCCACCAGGGAAGCCCAAACAAATCATTTTTATTGCCCACGGGAACAGTCCAACTCAGGCCAAAGCAGGAAGCAGTAAAGTGGTCACTAAAGGTGAGAAAATCAGCTGACCTTGGGACTTCCCTGGTGGCTCAGTGGTTAAGAATCCACCTGCCAATGCAAGGACACGGGTTCGAGCCCTGGTCCGGGAAGATCCCACATGTCATGGAGCAACTAAGCCCGTGTGCCACAACTACTGAACCTGCGCTCTAGAGCCCGCGTGCCAGAACTACTGAGCCCGCGTGCCACAATTACTGAAGCCCAAGCGCCTAGAACCCATGCTCCGCAACAAGAGAAGCCACTGCAATAAGAAGCCCGTAGCTCTGCAACAGAGTAGCCCCCGCTCGCCACAACTAGAGAAAGCCCTCACGCAGCAACAAAGACCCAATGCAGCCAAAAATAAAAATAATAGATAAATTATATATATAAAAAAAAAGTCAGCTGACCTTAAAACTACTGGCTTTAACGATCAACACCAGGTCAGGTTACAAATTACCACATCCAGGGGAAACCTGAGGCCTTCGCACCAGCTGTGTGCACAAGGTTAGACACGCTTGCTTGGAGCTGACCCAGTGGGAATACCAGCCACGAGAGTGGTGTTGGGCCATGTGGAAGAGTTATCCAGGTCAACTGACCCAGATGCGATGGAAGGAGCAGTGACAGTTCACAGCCAGGGAGGGCCCAATTCAGAAATAAAGGATCAGATCATTCTTACCATTCATGGATCAAAAGCTATACTTTGATCCCTCCACATTTGAACATCTCTGAAATTGGGACGTATTTTAAAATCGATCTTGTCTTTAATTTTTTTTCTTTCTTAAGTGGTACACACTGATGGTACGGATTATAATCAGTGGCATCTAGGATTTGAGGAAATACAAGTCAGTGGTATTTACGTACAAGTAAAACATCTGTGAGATGTTATAGATAATGTCAGGAGTAGAAGACACGAGAAGCAGATGGTAAATGAAGTGTGAGACTCGATGAGGCAAGTGAAGGGGGATCCATTAGCCCTTCCTGAAAAATGGCTTGACAATGAAATCCAGCTAACAAAAATCTATTAAAATCGCAAAATAGCTAACATTTATAGACATTTGCTATGATCTAGGCATTTTCCTAAGTGCTTAACCTGCATAATTTGATCCTTGCAACAACCCAATGAAGCAGATTTTCTTACCCCCATTTTATAAATGATGAAACTGAGGCATAGAGGGGTTAAGGAACTTGCCAAAAAGCCACCTGATAGTAAATGGTGGAGCCGGGATTCAAACTTAGGCTTTCTGACTCCAGGTCCTGGCAAAAAGAAGGTAAAACACTCAATGTGCAAATTGAGCACAAAGTTCAACTTCGAGCTTCCTGGAAGGCAGAGCAAAATAGGATCTAAAAGTAAATATATGCTCAATAGAAATAAATCTCCACATGTACTTTTAAAGTAATGTCTTCATAACTTCACTGTTTTGAAAGACAAATGCTCGTGATTTCTTCACGTCAAGCTACGTGGAAAACTACAAAGTTGACAAAAACTGCATACTATTTCTTCTCCTAGAAATGACATAGAAGAAGATCCCATGCCTGGTATCTCATTTTGTATTGGGTTGCCCAGAAAGTTCGTTTGGGTTTTTCCATCAGATCGAACGAACTTTTTGGCCAGTCAAATAATTGAGAGGGAGGGGGGCGGGGGTCAGAGAGAGAGAGATGTGGAGCGTCCATCTGGAACTTTTCTGTAGAAAGTGGGTCACTTGGGCCTGTTTTCTAGGCACTAAATAATTACTGAAAGGCCATTGACACATCCTCAGACAAGGCCAAGGCAGAGTCTGGTTATCCACCTATGAGATCATAAGCTTCAGAGTCAAGAAATAACTTGGTTTAAAATCTTTGCTCTTACTATTGATACTTCGAAATTGTGTGGCCTTGGGCAAGTCCCTTGACCTCTCTGAACTTCCTCTTCCTCACCTGTGAAATCATCTTAGTACCTAAAACCCAGGGTTGTCAGGATTATAGGAGAACAAGCCCCAAAAGCCCTGAAAGCATTTAGCATGGGGCCTAGCCTAAGATAGGGAACTGTTATTATGCCTAAGAGTCCACAGAAGCAGGGGCTTGGGTGTTTTTGATTATCCCCTTCCCCCAGGCAAATTTGAGGCAAATCAAATTTTTTTAGCGTGTTGAGCCACTGTTTTTAGTTTTCTTAGTTGTTTTTTTTTCGTGAAAGAAATGCCAAAGGCCTTAAAAGCAGCCACGCCCCACTCCAGGCCTCATGTGACCAGTCAGATGATCAGGGAGGGCTGGGAGGCAGAGAAGTAGAGCTTGGCTTCCTGCCCCCAATACACAAGCCCTGGAACCCAGGGAGGAGCCTCCTTCCACTGGGGGGAAAGGCAGAGCCTGGGCGTGGGGGTGGAGGGCGGTGGCGAGGCTGCAGCCCCAAGAGGCGGAGGGTTTTGCTGGAACCAGTACTTGGGCTGTGGGCAGAGACTGTCAGAGAACATTGTTTAGCTGCCTTGGGTATGGACTGATCAGGGCACAGAACCACCCTCTTGGGCCTGAGTCCTGCCTCTGCCCAGGCAGTGGCTGTCCTACCCTGACTTCCTCGACATCCTGGGCCTCCTTCTAACCCCGCACCTGTCATTCACAAACGCGTTCATTCATTCTTGTCTTCCTTCCTTCCTTCATTTATTCACTCAGCATATCTTGAGCACTTGCCATATGCCTGACCATGCAGGTGCCGGGGATACCAAGGCAGTTCCTGCCCTCCAAGAATCGCAGTCTCGAAAGCAGATGAAAACAAATCTGCAAAACTAAACAGCTAAGGAAAGAAACCTCATAACTGCTTTAATGGGCCACAGGCAGGATCACGCTTCACGGCCTTATTCAGTGGCTTTATCACTGGAAGCAACAAAAGAGTCGGTTAACAGCAGGTCTGCAGCCAAACTGCCAGGGTAGGCACCCCAGCTCTCTACTAACTAGCAGTGGGAACTCGGGCAGGAACTGAGATTCTCTGTGCCTCTGTTTGGCTATCAAATGGGGATAATAGTAGTTATGAAACCGTGTATCTCAGACTGGGACTTGAACCAGCCAGAACCCAGATTGAGACTTGAACCCACGGTCTTTTTGTGTGTGTGTGGTATGCAGGCCTCTCATTGTTGTGGCCTCTCCCGTTGCGGAGCACAGGCTCCGGACGCGCAGGCTCAGCGGCCATGGCTCACGGGCCCAGCCGCTCTGCGGCATGTGGGATCTTCCCGGACCGGGGCACGAACCCGTGTCCCCTGCATTGGCAGGCGGACTCTCAATCACTGCGCTAGCAGGGAAGCCCCTAACCCACGGTCTTTTAACTGAGATCACACACCTGGTCTCAGGACTTAATGAAGCTCAGGTTCTTGATGTCTCATGGCAGAAAGAATTCAGTGAGAGACAAAGGGACAGGTAAGAAGTGGATTTATTTAGAGAGAAACACACTCCACAGAGTGTGGGCCATCTCAGAGGCAAGAGCGGCCATGGTATGGGGTTGTCAGTTTTTATAGGGGTGGGTACTTTCATAGGCTAATGAATGGGAGGAATATTCCAGCTACTTTGGGGAAGGGGGGGGATTTCCAGGAATTGGGCCACCGCCCACTTTTTGACCGTTATGGTCAGCCTTGGAACTGTCATGTTGCCTGTGGTTGTGTCATTTATCTTGCTGATGTGTTACGATGAGCATATACTGAGGCTCAAGGTCTAGTGGAAGCCGACTAGTACGCCATCTTGGACCTATTTTGTTCTAATCAGTTTATGTCGTGTCCTCGGGTTACGTCATTCTTTTAAAGCCTGTCCCCTGCCCCCTTCCCTCCTGTTTCAGTTACATCCTCATAGGGTTGTCATGAGGATTAAAGGATTTAAGACTGGAATAGGGGCTGCTCTCTCTTTCTGAGATAGCCCACACTCTGCCTGTGGAGTGTGTTTCTCTCTAAATAAATCCACTTCTTACCTAAAAAAGAAAAAGACTGGAATAGGGCCTGACATATAGCAGTGTGTTTCAGTCAGTTGTCTTCACGACGCTGCAAGTTTTTCGTATAGCAATGGGGTTCTACACCCACCCCACCCAAGCTCACAGTGAGCGTGCCCCATGGCCCTCCCCAGAAAATGAATGAGCTATGTTGACCATAAGAGTTACTTGTGGAATTTTGGAAAAAGTACTTGCCAGGCCCCTTCCCTGGACATTCTGAGTTGGAACCACAACCCAGGTGTCAATGAAAAAATGTTGCCTGCCGTATCAGTAAACAAAGGATGCTGCAGCTACCAAGCTATGACGTTAGAGCCGCCCAGAGGGTGAGCCCTGAAGGAGCTCAGAACAGAAACAGGATGCCCGCCAATCTAGCAGTCAGACACTGCAGCCACCCCCGATGGTGCACCCGGAGGAGACTCAGGAGGAGAAAGCACAGACTACTGGCCCTAGAGAGCTAAGGTACATATCAAAGGAATGATTTCAGTGAGCCTAGACTCTTGCCTCTCCCCATACATAGAAAAGTGCTAAATTCCTTAACTTGAGATATCTGGTTTTCTTTAATTTACAGTAATTTTTTAAAGTTCTGACTACCTGGTCTTTGTTGCAAAAACTCCTATATATCCTAGCTTCCCCGTTACCTCTTTGGAGTGTGATCTGAGAGTCCTGTCTCCTGGGCTTGAAGTCCACGGTATGTCTGCCGAATAAGACACAATTGTCAACTTTTAGGTTGTGCCTTCTTTTTCAGTCAACACAGGCCACATAGAAGTATGTTCCCAGTTGAAAACCACTGATCTGGTTCAAACCCCTTAATTTTATTGAAGTCAATCAACTCCATCAAGACAAGGTGAAGTCAGCAGCAGAGCCCAGATGGGGAAAGTGAGGGGTTGTTTCCTTTCACTCCTATTGTTGGAACCATGGCCCCAGCGGTCCTCACAGCAAATGGGACCTTCAAAAGGCGGGACCATGGGGGAGAGCGCCAGAAACCAGAGAGGATGCTGGGAAGCCACAGAGGATGCTGGGAAACCAGAGAGGATGCTGGGAAACCAAGAGGACGCTGGGAAACCACGTGGGGTGGTGCTGCTATCCTTCCCATGGCCTCCTTACCTGCCTGCCTCTTCTAGTTCGACGCACAGTCTCTGGCCCCCTTCTTCAGGGCTCCTTCCTTAGGCAGCAGTAGTGCCTGCTCGTGGTCAGAGCAAGGCCTTGGGACAGCAGCCTTCAGCCTTGGCTGAAGGAGGGAAGGGAGAGATCAAGGGGCCAGAAAGGCTGTGAAGGCACAGATCTTCTTCGACTTACGATGGGGTTACCTCCCAATAAACACATCATAAATTGAAAATATCCTAAGTAAAAAATGCATTTAATACACCTAAACTATCGATATCACAGCTGAACCTAGCCCACCTTAAACGTACTCAAAACACATATTAGCCTACAGTTGGGCAAAATCATCTAACACAGCCTGTTTTATAATAAAGTGTTGAATATCTCAGGTAATTTATTGAGAACTGTACTTAAAGTGAAAACCAGAATGGTCGTCTGGATCCAGAATGATGGTAAGTGCATCTTCGTGATCGCGTGGCTGACCGGGAGCTGTGCGGCTGCACTGCCCAGCATCATAAGAGAGCATCAGACCACATATTGCTAGCCTGGGAAAAGGTCAAGATTCAAAATTCCAAGTATGGTTTCTACTGAATTTGTATTGCTTTCACACCATCGTAAAGTTGAACCGTGTAAGTCAGAGACCATCTGTATTTGTGTATATGGCTGGAGACCAGATCAGGAGGGCAGGCAGGGCCAGTCGCCTGTTCATCTCTCCATCCAATTGTTATGATTCAGAAAGTGTCAGGCGTTTCAAAGAAGGGAGGCTCTAGATGCAATGCAAAGTTTGGAGGATGAGTCAGCATTCACCAGGTTGGGTGCGGGGGGGTGGGGGGGTGGGGTGGGGGGGGTGGGGGGTGGTGGGGGTGGGTAGTAAAGATATAGAGGTGTGAAGCAGCTTCTAGGCATTTTAGGAGAAGTGAAGCAGTAAAAGCCCAGCAGTGCAGTTACAGGGTTATTCTGCTTGTCAGCTATGTGACAGCTGAGGAAGAACGTACCAGAGCGGCAAGGCAAGAGGCAGGGAGAGTGGAGAGGAGCTGATGACATCATTAACATTTTTTCCACTTTGCTACATAGAATTAGTTATTATCGTTTATAATCACTACCTGATATTTCAGAACGTTATGGCTTATTCTGTGATAATAATAATAGAATATTTACGCTCACTTATACTTCACGTATTTTACCTTCTTTAATTCTTTAGTTGTTGCTGTTTTCTTTTTCTTTTTTTAAATTCTTTGCTCCACACGGCTTGCAGAATCTTATTTCCTCAACCAGGGATTGAACCCGGGCCCTGGCAGTGGAAATGCAGAATCCTAACCACTGGACCACCAGGGAATTCCCTTGGTTTTTTAATTTTTAGATTTTTCTTTATTTTTTCTTATTTAAAAAATTATTTTCTTAAAATTTTTTTTAACTTTCTTTAATTCTTACAATAATCCTGTGGGAATGGCCCAACTCTAATCATCATCCTCATTTTACAGAAGAGGAAACTGAGGCATGGAGAAGGAACATAACTTTCTCTGGGTCACACAGCTAGTTAGTGGCAGAGCTGGGACTTGAATCGGGCAGGCTGGCTCTTGAAGCTGTACCTCTAGCCACTATGCTGCATCTCTTGGCTCCACTGGCCCTCAGCCTTTTCCGGAGGGCCCTCTTTGAGCCTGGGCTTCACGCATAGGAGGAAGTCCCTGTATCAAAGGAGCTTTTCAGTCTAACGAACAATTTCCCTCTGGTTAGACATTTAAGCTCGCTCCCTCTTTTCTCCTATTAAAAATAGCTCCCAGGAAAACAAAGCTTTGATAATCCCGAAAATGGACTACTGGGTCAAAAGTTTTACTTTGCAGCTCTTTTGCATGCTGCCAGCTTGCTTTCCAAAAGTGTAGATTCCATTTAAACCACAGCAACAGCATGTGTGTGGGTATGACGACTTCACTGCAACCTCACCAGCACTGGGCGTTATCTTGTCCCCAAAATGTTTGGTACCCAGCATGTTCAACAGGCAACTGCTTCCTCCTGCGGTCCGCATTCCCACCGCATCCCTGAATGAAAGGAAAAACTCATGAAAGATTATTAGCTTATGGAGAAGACAGAGGAGCCATGCAGACCTGTGAAGAGAGCCAGACTCATGGGGGGTTTTGCCTTTAGGCTGCGAATGTTACTGTCTTGTCCTTTGTCTAATATAAAAATGTGTCCTTGAGGCAATAATGGGATTTCAAGAGCAAGAGGTACAGGCAGAGAACATATAACCTCGAGCAAAAATATGTAAGTGGAAAAAGAAAGAAGGTGGATGGACAGATATCACATTCCCCGCAAAACATTTTCACCAAGAGTAAATATTCCCCTTCATTTAATGGCATCAACCTCCCTCCTACCCACGCCTCCTCTTGCATCTATCTCATTGTATTGTGATTGTTTCTGCTCCTGTCTTGTGACCAGACTGTGAGGCTAGACCTAAGGGCAGGGACATTCTCCCACCTAGTTTCCGGGAGTAGACAGTGATACCCAGTGAGTGGCTCAAGGGACCCCAAAAGAAGTTTCTCTGAGAATGCTCTGTAAACTGTTCTGAACACCCTGCTTCCACTCCCCACCACTGTAGATGATACTGATTTCTAACACTCATGGTATAGTCTTCTTTTTTTCTTTTTAATTTATTTTTGGCTGAGTTGGGTCTTTGTTGCTGCGCGCGGGCTTTCTCTAGTTGCAGCGAGCAGGGGCTACTCTTCGTTGCGGTGCGCGGTCTTCTCATTGCAGTGGCTTCTCTTGTTATGGAGCACGGGCTCTAGGTGCATGGGCTTCAGTAGTTGTGGTGCACGGGCTCAGTAGGTGTGGCTCGCGGGCTCTAGAGCACAGGCTCAGTAGTTGTGGCGCGTGGGCTTAGTTGCTCCGCAGCATGTGGGATCTTCCCGGACCAGGGATCAAACCCCTGTCCCCTGCATGGGCAGGCGGATTCTAAGCACTGCACCACCAGGGAAGCCCCAGTATAGTCATTGTGAGAAAGAAGAATCACCTGCACTCATTTTTGTTGGGGAGGGGGATGGGCGGGAGGGAGGCAAAGCTCCTTAAAGCCATCATGTGCTGTGACAGGATCTGGGGAACACACAGTACTGGGGAGAAAGTGGACCCAGGTTCGTGTTCTCTATTTTTCTTTTCTCACCCCCAGTGCTTGGCCCAGAGCTGAGTGGGCTCCATGAAGCCCTGCAGCTTGACTAGCTCACATCGGTCACTCAAAGCCACCTGAGTGGACTGCGGACCACGCATTAAGACAATAAGCAGACACACTCCCAGCAGAGCCCTGTGGCAGTGGGGAGGGTTTGATTTGCATTTGGAGACAAACTGTTTCTCTATCTTTGTCTCTTCCTTAAAAGGAGGGAAATGGAAATGTGTTACCAAAGCTAGTAGGCAGGGCCACTAGGCTGTAAAAGGGAGGCTTTGCGAGCCCCTGGTGGCCCCCCATGGTGGGGGCCACCAGTTCTGATGGCCAGAGGGAGGTGTTTGATGGCAAATAAGAAATTTGGGGGAGGAGGTCAGGTGTGCCAGAAGGACCCCAGGGTGTGTGCACAAAGGCAGAAACTTTAGACTGGGCTGCTTCCTGGCTGGAGGGTGAGGGGCAGGCCAGGGAGCAGGGGAGGCTGACATCTGGAACTGCTCCGTGAGTTGGCTCAGTGCAGCCTGCCCTGCGCCTGTCAGCCCTTTGCCATCACAAGCTTTTAGAGAGAGTAGCAGAAGCGTGCACTTCCTTTGCTATCACAGTTCCACTTTTAGAAAGTTATTCCCTGCAGATGTGCCTGCAGTAAACCACCGATGTGTACTGTAAAGGTAAAACCAGGAAACTCCCTAACTGTCCATCTGAGAAGGCCGGGTTAACCATCTGTGGGATGTTAGGAGCCTGTACAAAAGGAGATAAAACTGTAGGAAGAGAACAGAGCAAGTTCTAGAATGGTATGCTCATTTTATAGTTGAAAAATCTTGGAAGGATTTACACCAGGCTGTTAACAGTGAGATGTCAGTTGGGGGAGAATTGGACTTTCATTCAGATTCGATTTTATATACTTCTGTCTTGTTTGGACATTTTACAGCAAACATTTTTAAAAAGTCAATTTAGGACTTCCCTGGTGGCGCAGTGATTGAGAATCTGCCTGCCAATGCAGGGGACATGTGTTCGAGCCCTGGTCCGGGAAGATCTCACATGCTGCAGAGCAACTAAGCCCGTGCGCCGCAACTACTGAGCCTGTGCTCTAGAGTCCGCGAGCCACAACTACTGAGCCAGCATGCCACAACTACTGAAGCCCACATGCCTAGAGCCTGTGTTCCACAACAAGAGAAGCCACCGCAATGAGAAGCCCACGCACTACAGTGAAGAGTAGCCCCTGCTCAGCGCAACTAGAGGAAGCCCACGCGCAGCAACGAACACCCAACGCAGTCAAAAAAAAAAAAAAAGCCAATTTAGGGAATTCCCTTGTGGTGCAGTGGTTAGGACTCCACGCTTTCACTGCGGAGGGCCTGGATTCGATCCCAAATCCGGGAACTAAGATCCTACAAGCCGCACAGCATGGCCTAAATTAATAAGTACATATATAGTCAATTTAAAAAATGCTAAAGACAAATTTCTGCCTTCAATTCTGAGAACAGGTCACCCCAGCAAGGGCGCAGAGCCCCAAGCTGCTTTCCGCTTTATTCTGGCCACATTCTCTACAGTGGGGAGCATGGAGGGCTTGGGAGCTAAGCCTTTCTGCCATTCTGCCGTGTTTCCTGGCACATAATTTAGCCCTTCTGTGCCCACACGTAATGCGGGCAGAGGTGACACTGTGTTAGCAATACTCAGTGTAAGAGAGGCCTTGCAGCAGCCCGACTTCACGGCCAGGGCAATGTGGGTTCAGAGTCAGACTCAAGCTCAAGGTGGGGAAGGAGGCAGGAAAGAGAGAAGGAGAGAGAGGAGAGGAAGAGTTCGTTTCTTCTGGACTCAGACCCTCCTCAACCTGACTCTCTCGCTGACCTCCCTGCTGGCATGGGAGGTCTTCATGTCACTTGGGCCCAGAGCTTCCTTCCCTGACGCTGCCCCCAGCTTCTCCAAGGTCCCGTCTTCCTGGGTCTCTCCAGCCATCTCCAGCTAAACAGACTTGGGCTGACAGGCTGCTTCTAGCTTCCCTAAGACTGTGTAGCTCACACCTTTGGACCAAGCGACAAAAGTGTCCTCTTTATCAGCAAAAAGTGAGAATTCTGGACAGACAAAGAAATGCAGACTGCAGACATCCCAGGGCAGTTTCAGAAGCAGAGGGAAGACTGGATGGGCTTGAGTGGGCATGGGAGACCGGTGGCCACTGCAGCCTGGGATACAAACACAGACCCCAATGGTTGGATGCGGGGTGTGTGTGGGATGGTGGGAGGGGGGTGACAGAGTGAGAGGGATGTCAGAGCCAGTCAGAGAGGTGGATCCCAAGGGAATCCAATGCCAGGATGAGGTGTCCCAAATCCGGCAGCTGAACTTGAGATGCAAAGGGGAGACCAGTGATTTGGGGACCCACCCAGGCAAGCCCAGCCTCCAGGGTCTGAGATCACACATTCTGAACTCCTGTGGCTGTGGCTCTAGAAGTTCCCTAGAAGCTGCCTGTCAGAGTGTCTCCTGACCCGCCTGGCACTTTAGGGGCTCCTCAGATATCTGTCACATGAGTGCACCAGGAAGGAGATGGAGATGCCCTTCCCACTCACATCCTGCCACTGGGCCACTGATGCTCAACAGCAAACCAGGCCACCGGCCTGACCCAGTTTCCCCGCTGTGCCAGCCAAGCCCGAGGAGCCGCAGATGAGGCCAGAGCAGGAGTCCAGGGTGACTCCGAGGCGCCGCCCTGCGGCCCCGCTGCCCTCCTCTCCCATCGCCTTGGACGGGCGGCGTTTCTGACTTTGGCCCCGGCCGTGACTCCTGTGACTCATCTCCGGGAGAAGAAAGGGGCCTTTGTGGTCTCCGAGCTGGCCCGAGGCTGGCGCGTCCCTTGGGCAGCACCGCCCCCCGGTGGCCGCGGCGCCCCGGGGGCGTAGCCCAGCTCCTGCCCTGCTGGCCCTGCGATCGGGAGCCCGGTCCGCCCCCGTGAAAAGGGAGGGGATCACCACCTTCCTGAGGGTGTGGGCTGCGTTCTGGGTGACGCCTCAACAAAGGATGGAATTGTTCGTCCAGCGCTCGGGGAAAGGGCAAGCTCCGGCATCCCGGACCCCCGCTCGTGGGGAGCCCTTTTACAGAGCGGGGCGGGGCCACTGCCTTTTTCTGGTGAAAGCCTGGCTTGGTTCCTGCTTTCCGCATCCCCGAAATCACGTGTCTACTGCATTTTAAAAATAGATGCGAACATCTGCAGTTCCCCTTTTGTGAGTGGCCTATTCATATCTCTTGTCCATTTTTTCTATTTTTTATTTTTTTCTCTTACTGATTTTTAGAAGTTCTCCGACATGTTGAGTCTGTCATGTGCTGCAAATATTTTTCTAAGCTTAGAGTTTACCTCGATTTTGTTTTTAGCGATTTTTGACACACACACGTTACATTTTTATGAGGACCTTTTGATGTTTTGCTTTATTCTTTCCCCCTTTGCTTTCTGCTTATAGGACTGTTTCCATCTGAGTATCAGACAAAAGATTTTCCTAATTTTCTCTACAGCTCGATTTTTGTTTCTTTTCTCCCCCTGCCCACCTTCCTCCTTTTTTTCCTGCTCCTCCTTCTTCATTAGCTTTTTTTTTTTTTTTTTTAAATATTTACTTACTTGGCTGCTCTGGGTCTTAGTTGCAGCATGCGGGATCTAGTTCCCTGACCAGGGATTAAACCTGGGCCCGCTGCATTGGAAGTGCGGAGTCTTAACCACTGGACCACCAGAGAAGTCCCTTCATTCGCTTTTAAATCCTGGAATTTATTTTGCTATAAGGGTGAAGTAAAGATCTAAGCTTATTTTTTTCCAAATGGTTAGCTAACTTCCTAAATACCATTATTCAGCCTTTCTCCTTTAGGAGAATATTTCCTTACTGATTTGAAATACCACCTCGATTATAGAATAAATGCTTGGGCCCGTTTCTGGCCAGGACCCCGACCCTTATACACAAGTCAAAGTGTATAGACTTCTTAAAAAAAAAAAAAAAGTATTAGACCACTTCTCATGGATTTAGGACATACTCACATTCTTTAAGATCCAGTTAAAAATACAGTCCTGAGTGAGACATCTGCACATGAAAACTGGATGGGAAATATTTCATTTAAAAGGACAAGAACATTTGGGGGAATTCCTTGGCAGGCCAGTGGTTAGGACTCTGTGCTTTCTCTGCCGAGTGTGTGCCCAAATTAAACAAACGAACAACAACAAAAGTACAAGAACATTTTAAATTCTTATAATACAAAATGCCAAGCCTTCCTCCAGAATGGCTAGACTAATTTATATTCCACCGGAAGAGTATGAGAATGCCCTTTCCCTATACTCATGCCAAGGTTGAGTATTATTTGTAAAAAACGGGTCCCAATTTGAAAGACAAAAAATACCCCTTCATTGTTCTGTCTTAATTTACCGTTCTTCGCTGCTGGGGAAACCCTTTCAGCAGGACCACCTGGGCAGGGATGGCAACTGACCTGTTTCCTCACCTGAGGTTCACCTGAGACCTGCCTTTGCCTCCTCTCTCTACGCCTTATGGATAGGTGACCGTGATATTTTTTTAAATTGAAGTGAAATCCACCTAACATTAAATTAACCATTTAAGCGAACAGTTCATTGGCATTTAATACATTCGCAGTGTTGTGCAACCCTCACCTCCATCTAGTTCCAAAATATTTTCATCACCCCCAAAGCAGACCCACATCCATTAGGCAATCACTTCCATTCCTCTCTCCACAGCCTGGTGACCATGAATCTGCATTCTGTCTGTGGATTTAACTATTGTGGATTTTTTATATAAATGGAATCATACATTATGTGACCTTCTGTGTCTGGCTTCTTTCTTTTCGTGAAATGTTTTTGAGGCTCACCCATGTTGTAGCATGTATCAGTACTTTGCTCCTTTTCATGGCTGAATAATATTCCATTGTATGGCTATACCGTAATTTGCTTATCCATTCCTCCAGTGATGGACTTTTGGGTTGCCTCCATTTTTTGACTGTTGTGAATAGTGCCATGAGCATTCTTAGAGACGATGATTTTTATGAAGTAATAATTGGGGAGCGATCTGACAAAGCAGGTTTTCTAATCTGTGACTTTTTTAATACGAAAATTTCATGGTGTTGTAAACGTAAATCACATTTTGACATACATTGAATGATATCAATTTTATTGATTTCCAGGAATGCCTGGGTAAAAAAGAAAAAAAAATCCCAAACCTGTAGAGAGTAGGGAAGTGAATGAAAAAAAACAAAACCTGTAGAGAGTAGGGAAGTGAATGAGCATTTGTTGAGCACCGACGTGCCGGGTCTAATACTGTGCCGGTAGCAGAAGCTGCTCCTGGGCCACCTGGAGTCACCTGCAGATAGTAGCTTTAGGAAGGTAGCTTTGGCATCTCTGCCTCAGGACATACCCTGAGGGGCAGCTCAGAAGTACCAAGGAATTGCCTATACCCCAGTTGTGACCCACAACCAACGAGGAGCATCGTTACCCCTCTGCCATATCCTGATGTGTGTTCTATGCAGCCCCTCAGAGGGTCCCGGTGGGAGTGACCCCAGTTGCCCACAGTGGTCACTTCCTCCTGAGTGCAGATTTCAGGGGCCTTCCTCCCTTCCCTGTCTCACCTCCCCTCCTTCACCGCATGTTGGATTTCCGACTCCTCCCCTTGTTTTTTGTGTGTTTGTTTTGTCTTTTACCTGGAGCGAATTACTCAAACCCTGTGCCTTAGGGACCTATTTATAACATAGGGCTAGTCCTAGTACCTGCCAGGATGAGGACAAAATGAACTAACACGTGTGAAGTGTGTAGATAGTGCCTGGCACAGAGTATGTGCTCAAAATGTCAATCATGATAATATAAATAGGACCAGCATGGGCTGTGGGAAATAACACACCTGGCTTCGGTTTCCTCATCTGAAATGTGGATTAGAATGCCTCTTTGGGAAGATGAGGGTGAGGAGTACATGGAACAACGTAACCTATGTAAAAAAGCACAGGGCCTGGCCCTAGGTGAGGACCGATGCCGGGCAGTCCAACCACGCTATCTTTATCTACTGGCTATGCCATCGTGAGAGAGTGACCTCCACCAACCTGGAGGAGCCAGTGCTGGGGCACAGGCGAGATGGTTTCAGAGTCCCTGGCTGCTTCCTCCTTTATCTCTGGAGAATGGTGTGACCTCAGGCGGGTTATGTCCCTGAGGCCTGGTTTCCACATGCCCTAAAAGAAGTGAATTTAGGGGACGGCTAAATGCCCTACTGGCTCTAAAGATCTAGAGAGTGTCCTGTCCTGGGATGGACACATACACACACCCGGCAGAGAGGAAGCATCTGTGTGTCTGCTGGGCCACTTGAGTCATCTCCTGGAGCTGCAGGCCCCAGGCTCTGTTGGCCTTGAAAATCGCCCCAGAGAAGAATAATGAGTCTGGAAAACTTTTCCAGGCATTTTCATGTGTGAAAGATGTTTTCTTCCTAGGCCCCTCCTCCCCTTTTGTCACTTTGCAAATCCGTGGTTGTCTTGCCAAGTCTTGGAAGTGGGCCACATCTCCCTGTTGACAGCTGTGTTGAGGGGTTGGGGGGGAGCCTCGAAAGATCAGCCTGCCCCTTCCTTTCTCACTGCCCTCTCCCCAGCTCCTGCAAGAATCTAAGCAACTCAGAGGAAGAAGTAAACAGCTCACAGTGTTTTACAGGGGTCATAAAACGTGGCTCCACCCTCCAGAGAAAGTCAAGATTGGGAAGTAACCACAGAACAGATGGGGCCTGGGGAGGGGGCAGCACCAAGTGCAGAGACTTAGAGGAAAGTGGTGGGAGGGACTGAGAGAGCATGCGCAGTCCACGCTCTGGGCTCCAGGCCTCAGATCCGCAGGCTGGGTTTTCTCTCAGTGGCCAGGCATCTCAAAGGGTGGGGAGGAGACATAGAAGTTTCTTTATTTTCTACAACCGTGCCTCATTTCTGAGTCCCTTTTCCATCAGGCTGGTGGGGGAAAATATATTACATCTTCCAGGAGGTATATCCTAGTTCCGAGATCTTAATGCAAAAACGCGTGGTAGGAGGATGGCGTTTTGGTGCTCGTGAAACTATCCCCAAGTCACTTCTGAGGTTCTCCTGCCCCGCCCGCAGGCCCCCGTCTGCAGGCCCCCATCCTTCAGGTCCGATGTTTTCCTGTTACTTCCTCAGGGTCACTGTCACAGCCCAAGGGCATCCCCAAACCATTCCCCCCAGGCTCCCACTGCCTCCTGGGGCCTCTGTCATTCTCCTTCAGGCCACGGTACCCTCCTTCTGGTTCTGGACCAGGGCCCTCTCCCCACTGCTCTGGCCGAGGTGTCCCGAACACTGGCATGTGTTCGAGCCACATACATTAATATATACATCCTGTTTAATCTCACCACAATCTCCTGATACTATCCCCATTTTATGGATGAGGAAACTAAGGCTTAATAAGGTCACGTAAGTAATAAGTGTCCTTTCCACCTGTATACCCAAACCACTTTGTGAAAAGGGGTGCACGAGTTGAGCGAACAAAAGCCTAAACTTTGTTGTTACACGGACGAACTCTTTTTTTTATTTTTTGTTTTTTGCGGTACGCGGGCCTCTCACTGTTGTGGCCTCTCCCGTTGCGGAGCACAGGCTCCGGACGCGCAGGCTCAGCGGCCATGGCTCACGGGCCCAGCCGCTCCGCGGCATGTGGGATCTTCCCGGACCGGGGCACGAACCCGTGTCCCCGCATCGGCATGTGGACTCTCAACCACTGCGCCACCAGGGAAGCCCACACAGATGAACTCTTTATGCAAACAGAACTTCCATGGGAAACCTGAAAGTGTGTTTCTGCTCTGGTTGAAGGTGACTGGTCGGAGGCTCCGTGTACAGCCTCCTCCTCCCCCTCCCCCCTGGGGGGGCACCTGGGGCATTTTAGTGATGTCCCAGGCCCAGGAGCCATCTGGTCTGTATGGCCTCCAGGCCGGCTCTACAGTCAGGCCCCCAGACCTGGATGGGGACATTTCTTGCTGCCCAGCCCAGTGGATTTCCTTGGAAGACATCAACTTCATGGCACACGCAATCGTAACTTCCCGCTTTGCTCTTCCTTTGAGACTGCCGGGCCCCAAGCCTGGACACCGTGTCAGGGCCAGATCTGTGGGCTTCTGAGAGGGTTTGGAGGCTGGCCCACCCCCGCTGCCCAGTCTCTCCACTGTATCCACTGCAATTAGCCAAGGCTGCATGGGGCCAATTGCTTTAAATAAACGTTAATCCTGCTCAGAGCTAGATTGACAGGGCCTTTGGGAAGGGCCGGAAGGAATAGGGCTATAATTTATCCCCTGAGACTGTTGCTGTTTTTACTTTTTGGCAAATCTCTTCTTTGAGGCTGCTGCTATCTCATCCCATTTTATTCATAAAATGGATGTTTCAAGAAACACTAATAGCCCTTGGGCTTCCATAGCTGGTCATTTCATCCATTCCCTCACTGGATAAACATTAGGTGAGCACCTACGGAGTACCAGGTGCTGTGCTAAGCACCGGGGATGCAAAGGCAAGGAAGATGCATCTCCTTCACAGTCCACAGGTCATAGGTCACAGGTCACAGTTCATGCCTCTGTGCTTGTCTAGCCCTGGGAAATTGTAGTGGACATTTGCTGGCCCTTGGCCACTCAGCATTCATTTCCCCTAACAGCTCTCTGGTTTCCTTTCCCATGACCTGCCCCCCACAAGCACAGCCTTGCTGAGACAATGAATCAGGGGAAACTTGCCCTCCCCTCATGGAAATCAAAGGGGTGTCTGGAGGTTTTCTCAGCCACAGCTGTTCCTCTCTCTGCCCCAATGAGACCAAAGCCTGGAGACACGGCCCAAGGCCTGCTAGTCAGACCCCTTTCCAGGACTTTGAAACAAGGCTGGGAGAGACAGTTGGTATACTCACCCCAGCAGCATAACCTAACTGCCAAGGAACTTCTCTTCTGCTTCCTATACTTCTTCCAAGCCTAGTCCTCCAGCCTTCTTATGGATTTTGGGGACCTCCCAAGTTTTCTTTTCTTTTCTGTAAGACAGCCAGAGTTGGTTTCTGTTGCTTGCAATCGAAGAACCCTGACCAGTATCCCAGGTTCCAGCTGTTATCTCAATTGCTTCTAACTTGCTTGCCACACCTGTTGCTGAGCACCTGTTCTGGGCCAGGGATTGTGTATACATCGATCTGGAGGAAGATTGATAAGCAAACAGCTAGTGTTTCAACTATTAGAAGTGTCCTGGAAGCTCAGGGAACAAGGGAGGAAGAGGTCAGCTCCACCTGAGGGCAGGAGGGAGCCAAGAAAGCAGGTCACCCAAACGAATCCCTCTCCTCCCCTTCTTCAACCTTCCCAACACAGCAGCTGGAGGGATCTTTTACAAATCAGATCAAGTCACTGTGAGCTCAAAGCCCTCACTCAGAGTACGAGCCAAGTCCTACGATGGCCTACAGACCCTACGTAACCTGGCTCCCCAGCAAAGCACTGTGTCTCCTAATCCTGTGCAGTGGGGCAGGGCCACGGGGTCAAGCTCTCTCCAACCAGAAGGAGAGAGGCTGCCACAGAGACTGTTTATTTTTAAATTTTAATTACGGGAAAATACACATAACCTAAAATTTATGAATTTAACCATTTTCAAGTGTACAGTTCAGTGGCACTAAGTACACTCACATTGTTGTGCAACTATCACTACCATCCATCCACAGAACTCTTCAGCTTGTAAAACTGAAACTCTATACCCATTAAACAATAACTCCATTCCCCCCACCCCACTCTGTCCCTGGCAATTCTTCTAACTCTGAGAAGTTGACTGCTCTGGGTACCTCCTATAAGTGGAATCTTATAGTATTTGTCCTTTGGTGATTGGCTTATTTCACTTAGCAGAATGTCTTCAGGGTTCATCCATGTCGTAGTGTGTGTCCGAATTTCCTTCCTTTTTGAGGCTGAATAATATTCCACTGTATGTATATATCACATTTTGTTATTCATTCACCTGTAGATGGACACTTGGATTGCTTCCAACTTTTAGCTATTGTGAATAATGCTGCTGTGGGACTTCCCTGGTGGCGCAGTGGTTAAGAATCCTCCTGCCAATGCAGGGGACATGGGTTTTAATCCTGGTCCGGGAAGATCTCACATACCGCAGAGCAACTAAGCCCGTGAGCCACAACTACTAAGCCTGTGCTCTACGCGAGCCACAGCTACCGAAGCCCAGCACCTAGAGCCCGTGCTCCGCAACAAGAGAAGCCACCGCAGTGAGAAGCCCGTGCACGGCAACGAAGAGTAGGCCACGCTTGCCGCAACTAGAGAAAGCCCACGCGCCGCAACTAGAGAAAGCCCACGCGCAGCAACGAAGACCCAACGCAGCCAAAAATAAATAAAGAAATATATTAAAAAAATAATAATGCCGCTATGAACATGGGGGTACAAACATCTCTTTGAGGATCTGCTTTCAGTTCTTTCTGGCGGACACCCAGATCAAATGAGGAGGCACCATACTGTTTTTGTTTGTTTTGTTTTGGGCTGCACCACACAGCTTGCAGGATCTCAGTTCCCTGACCAGGGATTGAACCCGGGTCCGGTGAGTGAAAGCACCAAGTCCTAACCACTGGAGTGCCAGGGAAGTCCCGACCACCATACTGTTTTTGACAGCAGCCACAGCATTTTGCATCCCCACCAACAGTGCACAAGCGTTCCAGTTTCTCCACATCCTTTTCAACGCTTCTTGTTTTTTGTTTTTTGATAATAGCCATCCTAATGGGTGAAGTGGTATTCCACTGTGGTTTTGATTTGCATTTCTTTTATGATTAGTGATATTGAGTATGTTTTCTTGTGCTTATTGACCAGTCCTATATCTTCTTTGGAGCAATGTCTATTTAAGTCCTTTGCCCATTTGAAAATCATGTCGTGTGTTGTTTCGTTGTTGATTCATTGGAGTTCTTTATATAGTCTGGATATCAACCCCTTATCATGTATAGAGTTTGCAAATATTTCCTCCGGTTCCGTGGGCTACCTTTCCACGGTGTTACTTGTGCCCTTTGATGTACACCATGGAGAAGATTTTAAAGGGTTGGTGGAAGTCAGCCAGTTTGGGCAGCAGTGGAGCGAGAGGAAGTTGTTTCCGTCAAAGGAAACAGCCTGTGTAAACACAAAGAGGAAAGAAACAGAAAAAAGTAAGTAGTTGAGTTTTGCTAGAACATGTGTGCAGGGGGTAGGAAGTGGGAGAGGTGAGGCTGGAGGAACAATAGACCAGCTAAGTGGCTTGGAGTCTATTCTAAGATGGAGCTACTCAAGGAGTGGTCCCAGGGCCCCTGCCTCAGCATCCCCTACTAGGAGTTTGTGGAAAATGCACTCCTGTTGCTTCAGCTCTGACCTACACTGGGCTGGGGCCCCGGGATCTGGGCTTTAACAAGCCCCTGGGATTATTCTCACGTTCGGTCAAATTTGAGCGCTGTTCCAAGGGTACTGAGGAGCCACCGAGGGGTCCGGCTAGGCTGATGGAAAGATGACTTGGGCTGTGCTTCAGGTTGGGGCACCCCGGGCATGGCTCTACCCCCTACGTCCTCCAGCCACCCCACGTCCACCTCCCCACTCCGGCCACCTCCATCCGTCCAGCCACACCCCCCACCCCCAGCACCGTATCACCCCCTCTCCCCCTAGTCGCTTGACCCTCTGCAGGGTCCGGCGTCAGAGGCGGAGGCGGACCCCGGTGCAGAAGCCAGGCCCACATTCCTCTCACTTCCGGCCATTGTCCCGGTTTCCTGTCGCCGCGACTCTGCACTCGCCCGGGGCCTCCTCACGGCCCCGGGGAGCGATGACTCATTTCCCTTCTCCCCAGTGACATAGTCCTGCGCCCAGTTAGTTTAGCCGGCCCGGGCGGCGGCCCGGCACCCTCCCCGCCGGCCTCGATCGCCGGCACTGCGAGGCGCTTCTCGGCCCGCAGGGGGTGCCCGAGCCCGCAGCGCGTGCCCGAGCCCGCAGCGCCTTCCCCGGGCGCCGGAGCCGGGCCGGCTTCCCTCGGCTGCCAGGACTCAGCTCCTCCGGCCGGCGAGGAGCGGGAGAAGCCGAGCAAGGCCTCCGACCCGGCTCTTCCCCGCCCTCTGCCCGGAATCAGATCCCTGACGGTCACGGATGGGGAAACTGGGACCTGGGGGAGGGCGTGTGCCTTGACTAAGGCAGCGCAGCCCATCCTGGGAAGCGGGGGACTGGAATTCAGCACTCTCGCCCCACACACCCGCGGGCATTAATTTTACCCTCCTCGCCCCTCCCCCCCACCCCATGGTGTTTCCCGTGCAAAGTTTGCAGATGATAATCTTTCCCAGATTGTGATCATTTGTGGGCCCTGAAACAAGGCCACCCCTGCAAGCAGCAGGAGCGGAGGGCAGCTGGGGCTCCACTTGGGAAGCAAGGTGACCAGTGGTGGCTTTATGACAGTGTGGTGTCTTCATATCTCCTGTGGACGCTGAAGATTGTTTTTTTAAAAAAGTCAGCATTTTTTGGGGGGTGCTGCACCGAGGACATTCGGGATCTTAGTTCCCCAAGGAGGGATGGAACCCGCGCCCCCCTGCACTGGAAGGGCTGATTCTTAACCACTGGACCGCCGGGGAAGTCCCCATAAGTCAGCATTTTTGAAGTGGGTGGTTGATATCTGGGAAGCATACCTCTAAAGGCAGAGCACCTGTGAGACACCTGCAGGGCATTCCCAGAAGGTGCGCCGGAGCTGCTGGGGACAGAGCCAGAGAAAGCCCGATTCCTGTTACGTGTGGCCCTATTTCTATCAATGGACTGATGGGGGCTTGGAGGGCTTGCGCTAACACAGCTAGCGGGGAGTGGGCTTGCTGTCCCTAAAAGTGTTCAAGCAGGTTCTGGACTAGCACCCTGGGCGGGTGGCATAATGGGGGTTTACCTCAGGACCGGAACCTGGGCGAGGTGGACCTCAGGTTGCTGCTCGGAGGCATGAACAGCAACGCAAAGGGCATCTCTGAGACCGCCCATTCCTGGCCCTGCAGCCATGATGCCTTGAGAGCAGAGGCTCAGGGCAATGGAGTATGCTCCCGAGCCTTCTGGTCTGCATGTCCTCCTGAGGGGTGGGATAGCTCTGACCTAACCCTGCCGTCCTGCCTGGTGGCCTGGCTGCCCTCTGATGAGAAAGCGAGTGGCAGTGGAAGGAGCCTCGCAGGCTCTGGAGTCACCCAGATCTGAGTTCAGATCCCACCTCCACCACTTCCTCAGCAAATCCTCTTACTTCTCTGAACCTCAGGTTCTTCAGGTATAAAAGGAGAATAAAAATATGTACTTAGAATTGTTGCAAGGTGATGTGTGTACAATGCCTGGTGCAGAGTAAGAGCTGAAAGAACATCCATTCTCTCTGACTCGCTTTAGTTCAGTGGCCAGGCTGTGCCCTCTTGGGAAGAGTTGAGAACATTCCTGAAAAGAATGCTGAATGTTGAAAGGGTCTACAGATGACTTTAATAAAAAGCCTTTTCACTTTTTCCCTGCCCATCTGAAAACTCTTTTTAACAGTGTCTGTGGCTGGAACACAACTGTCCTTGGGCAACTCCCTTGACTTCTCCAGTCCCAGTTTATTCCCTTTTAATATGAAGACCGTGGGAAAGGGATTCTCAAACACCTGCTAGCAGGTCCTGTCAACATTCTTCGATGTGGAAGAACTTTGTAAACCATCTCAGCTTTAGTTCTCCAAACTAGCTGAATCTTTCCACCCAGGCAGCTTCCACCCTGCCTGGATCTCTAACATGTCAGGAGCGGTGGGAGGGTGTGGGTTTTGGCATCTCACAAAACTCAGAATCCTAGCTTCCCCATTTGCTTGCTTTGTTTGCTAACCTCAGAATGAGGATAATAATAGCTTCTTTGCAGGGTTGCTGGGAGAGTTGAATGGGAACGCATGTGCCAGGTGCTCGCACTTATACACTAGGTGCTTAATAAATGGTAATTAATATTGGCATAAAGTGCTTAGAGTGCTGCCTGGCACATAGTTAAGTGCTATATAAATGTTTACTAAATAACTAGAATTGTAGATAGATTAAAACAGACATATATAAATAGATATGTGCATAAATAGATATAGAGATAGCAGCTAGATCAAGCTCTTCCCTTCTATACCTCCCAGACTTCTTCTGAAAATTTGTCCACCAACCTCCTCCCCTCCCAGTTCCGACCCCAAATTCCTCTGGCTGCGCCAGTGAAATTCAAGGTTTGAGGACTTAAAAGATGGTTCTTACTCACAAAGAAGTTGCAGATACTGAAAGAGAGGTCCTTGCAGCTCAAACCACTCATCCATCATTGGAGACCCCTCCTTTGTGATAGCGTCTTTTAAGACATTTACTCACATAAACTCTTATTTGTGTTCCCCCAACAGCCCCAGGAGGGGTGGTAATGATAAAGATTAGAACAATTCTGTGAATGTACTAAAAACCATTGAATTGTACACTTTAAATGTGTTGAATTGTATGTTATGTGAATTATATCTCAATAAAGCTGATACAAAAAATAATAAAAAAGTGATTTGAAACCTTCATTGTTGTTCCTTGAGAAAAGACTAGAAGGGAAAGTAGTGGGTTAAATGGTGGCCCTCCCATATGATATGTCCACATCTTAACCCCTGGAACCTGATAGGTCAGAATGTGACCTGATTTGGAGAAAGGGTCTTTGCAGATGTAATTAAGCGTCTAAAGATGAGATCATCCTGGATTACCCAGGTGGGCCCTAAATCCAAGACAAGTATCCTAATAAGAGACACACAGAGGAGAGATAGGTAGAGAGAAGAGAAGGCCGTGAAGATGGAGGCAGAGATTGGAATGATGCAGCCCAGGAACATCTGGGGCCACCAGAAACTGGAAGGAGCAAGGAAGGATTCTCCCCTAGAGACTTTGGAGGGAACATAACCCCAGCAACACCTTGACTTGTCTTCTTGCCTCTAACACTATGAGAGGATAAATTTCCGTTGTTTTGAGCCATCAGGCTTGTGGCAACTTGTTATGGCAGCCCCTGGGAAACCAATACAGGGAATTACTTTGATAAGTCAGCAGAACTTTTAAAAGCTTGTTTCCCTAGCTGTCTCTCTCTTTCTCTGTCCTTCTGAACGTGTCTCTCTACGTCTCTCTCTTTTTGTTCCTGCATGTGTGGCAGCGGCTGCCAGTCCCCTGCCCCAACCTCAGCTCGTTCCATGGAAACCTAGCTGGGGCCAAAGCAGTTCCCCTGCTTATCCCTAAAGCCCAGGATGGATATGGGCTGAGCCAGAGGTCTCCTTGGCAGTGGAAGGAATCGGCAATCGTGAATGGCCATCCTTGTTTCTCCTGTCCAGATCTTTCTCAGGAAACAGCCACATGGTTCTACCTACTGCCTTTTGAGTCTTCCCTTTCCCTCTTTCCCAACATCCTCTCCATAACTTCCAAACAACTGTGGAATCAGCCCAATTCTCTCCACCCTTTGCTTCTCCCTGGGTTCAGGCCACCAGCATCTCCCTTGGACCACTGCACCACCTTGGGTGTACTGCCCAGACAACCCATCCGTCTCAGTCCATTCCGGCTCCTGGAACAAAATACCAGAGACTGGGTGTCTTATAAACAACAGAAATTCATTTCTCACCGTTCTGGAGTCTGGGAAGTCCAGAATCAAGGCGTTGGCAGATTCAGTACCTGGTAAGTGTCTGCTTCCTGGTTCATGGACGACCATATTCTGTGTCCTCACATGGTAGAAGGGGCGAGGGAGCTCTCTGGGATCTGTTCTATAAGGGCACTAATCCCTTTGATGAGGGCTCTGCCCTCGTGAACTAATCACCTGCCAAAGACCCCACCTCCTGATACCATCACAGTGGGGGTTAGGATTTCAATATATGAACTGGGGGGAGGGGGGACACAAACATTTGGTCGTTTGTGGTTTTTTTTTGACCACACCACGCGCAGCATGAGGGACCTTAGTTCCCCGACCAGATATGGAACCCGTGACCCTGCAGTGGAAGTGTGGAGTCCTAACCACTGGACAGACGGGGACTTCCCAGCATTTGGTCTTTAACACCATCCTTTACACTTCGGCCAAGCAGAGTGTTCCAACACTGCAAGTCTGAACATGCTCCACCCCACCTCTTACCCCTTCAGTGCCTTCCTTCTGCTCTAAGACTATATCCAAAGTCTTTAGTATGGTTTGTGGGAGCCCCTTCTCCATCCTTCCAGCCTCATCAATGCCATACAACCCAGGCTCAGCCCTCTCAAACCAGGCTGGTCCGAGTTCCTCTAATACCTCCTCGCTTCTGCACTGGCCGGTTCCTTTCCCCTGAGTACTCTCCTACCCCACCCCAGTTACCATAGTAACCCCTCCTCAGCCTTCAGCCCCCAGCAACGCTTCCTCTGAGAAGCTTGTCTAATCCTCCAAGTCAGGGTTAGCTGCCCCTGCTCTGTGTCCCCTGGGCACTTAAATTTATCTCCATGGTAACCTTGTCATACACAATTTATAGTTGCTGAGACTTCACGAGGCCCGTTTCTATGTGTCATTTTTGTTCATTACCGGACTTTTACTGGCCAACCCTGGAACATACTAGGCCATCAACAGATATTGCTAACTTAACTATTTAATTATTTGGAGGAACCAATTAATTCTTGGCGGAGAATACGGCCATTCTTCATATTGCCAAACACATAGGGCAATAGGAACAAGAAAAGATGATGAGATTAACTTTGTTGGGATAATGATATTAACTAACATTTATTAAGAATCTTATAAGCTTTTAGGGACGTTTAAGCACATTTATTCATTCCACAAACATCTGAGCATCTGCTATGGGTCAGCTACTAGGAACACACACATGGATATGACAGAGCTTGTCCTCAAAAAGCTCATGATAGGAGGATCTAATTCTGCTGAATCCTACAGTGACCTGCTGAAATGAATATTATTAATCTAAGTTGATTAGGATGTTTTTGTTCCAAGTGACACGAGACCCAACTCGAGGCTTGAGCAAAAGAGGGAACGTACTGGGTTATGTGACTGAAAGGTTAAGGGGGGCATGTCTGGCTTCAGGCATGGCTGGATCTAGATTCAACAATGCCTCCTGGACCACACTGCCCTGGCTCTTGTTTCTTCTCACCTTGAGGTTGGCAGCATGTCGTCAGCCCAGCATCCCTGTGGGTCCTCTCACAGTCACCATCTGGCTGCAGGTTCAGATCCCTAGAGTTCTAAGGCCAGTGGGAGAGCAGAAACCTCTTTTTGGGAGCTCCTGCAAAAGCCCAGCCACTCACCCCAAAAACCAGCTCAGGTCACTGGTATGTCCTTGAGCCCATCACTCCAACCAGAGGAGGGTGACGTCCCAATGGTTGAGGCTCTTACCAAAAGCTCCAAGCCCATCCAAATGTACCACTGAAATGAGGTGTGGTGCCCTCCCTAACCTCATGGACGAGAACAGGGGAGGGGTGGACGTTCTAAGTGAAAATCAAGGGGTGTCGCTCTAAGGTGGGGGCACAGAAGCCAGAGAGGCAGACAAAAAAGGTTTTCAAGCCACTGTTTCAGATGTAGGGGCATAAGGTACGTAGAGAGGTAACTGACACACCAGGTCACACTGCTGGTACCTGGCAGAGTTAAGGCTTGAATCCCGGTCTGCCTGCCTTCAAGGGCTCCTTGCACAAAGCCACCTTGCCCCAGGGATAGCCTTACACACAGGAAGGACCGTGCAGTCCCTACTCAGAGGCCCTTCTTCGGTTTTTTTTTTTTTTAAAAAAAGTATTTACTTATTTATTCATTTTTGGCTGCGTCAGGTCTTAGTTACGGTGCGCGGGCTCTCTAGTTGTGGTGTTTGGGCTTAGTTGCCCCGCGACATGTGGGATCTTAGTTCCCTGACCAGGGCTCAAACCTGTGTCCCCTGCATTGGAAGGTGGATTCTTAACCACTGGGCCAACAAGGAAGTCCCCAGAGGCCCTTCTTTTAAATCATAAGGCGTACGTCTGTCCTTCTTATGAACTGGGATTTGGTCGGTGACTCTGTAAAAGGAAAACACTGCATTCTTTGCCCTGGGAGTCTTCCTCTATCTCTTTTCTTTTAAGAAAAATTCCTCAGGAGGGATAAATTAGGAATTTGGGATTAACATATACACACTACTATACATAAAATAGATAATCAACAACAAAGACCTACTGTATAGCACAGGGAACTCTATTCAATATTCTGTAATAACCTATATGGGAAAAGAATCTGAAAAAGAATAGAGATATATATATGTATAACTGAACCACTTTGCTGTATACCTGAAACTAACACAACATTGTAAATCAACTATACCCCAATATAAAATAAAAATTAAATTAAAAAAAATAAAATGTGATACCAAAAAAGAAAAAAAAAGAAAGAAAAAGAAAAATTCCCTCCGCCCCAGTCCTCCCAGACCTTGCCAGGATCCTTTGGCTCTAGACTGAGCTGCTGCTCTACCGATGAGGTCAATTCAGCAGCAGCTACAACCCAGAGTGTCTTGCAGAGCAACGCTGTGACCTGCACAGGGTTCCTTGCAAATGATCAGGACAGGCCCGGGAGCTGCTGGCCTCCCCTCCTGGGCTTCCTCTTCTGCCTGCATGGCCATCCCTCCTACCAGCTGGAGGACAGATAGACAGAGCAGCCAGGAAAAGCACAAGACAGTCTGGTGACCGAGCACAAACCAGGCTCCTGTCTCTGAGCCCGGGGCAGTTGGGCCTTCTCCATGGGGCCCTGTCCAGCCCTCCATCACCCCCTGAGCATGGACAGCCTACTCCCCAGGCATAGCAATTTCTGTTCAGCTTCCTCTGCTGAATTGCTTTCTACCACATTTGGTGGTAGAGGGGTTGAATAGTGTCCCCACAAAAGTCCTAACCCCTGGTACCTGTGAATGTGATTTTATTTGGAAGTAAGATCTTTGCTGAGATAATCAAATTAAGATGAGGTTACACTGGATTAGATTGGATCTTAAATCCAGTGACTGGTATCCTTATGAGAAGAAGGGATTTGAGTGCAGAGACATACACAGAGGCAAGAACAATGTGAAAACACAGCTACTATACGTTTGGGTCCATCCACATCGTTGCAAATGGCAGAATTTCACTCTTTTTTATGGCTGAGTAATATCCCATTATATATATATATAAAACTTAATAGGGGTTGCATTAAATCTGTAGATTGCTTTAGGTAATATGGACATTTTAACAATATTAATTCTTCCAATCCAAGAGCATGGGTTATCTTTCCATTTCTTTGAATCATCTTCAATTTCCTTCATTAATATTTTATAGTTTTCAGAGTCTTTCACCTCCTTGGTTAACTTGATTCCTATGTATTTTATTCTTTTTGACGCGATTTTAAATAGAATTGTTTTCTTGTTTAAACTCTTCATGTTTTAACATCTTCTAGTTTCTTCCACAGGTCATGGGAAGGTTTCTTGTGGTAGAAACTTAGATTATTGATTTTATTTATTTATTTATTTATTTTTGCGGTACGCGGGCCTCTCACTGCTGTGGCCTCTCCCGTTGCGGAGCACAGGCTCCGGACGCTCAGGCTCAGCGGCCATGGCTCACAGGCCCAGCCGCTCCGCGGCACGTGGGATCTTCCCGGACCGGGGCACGAACCCGCGTCCCCTGCATCGGCAGGCGGACTCTCAACCACTGCGCCACCAGGGAAGCCCAGATTATTGATTTTAGATCTTTTCTTTTTGTACTACATGTATTCAATGCTATAAATTTCCCTTAAAGCACTGCTTTTGCTGCGTCAAATAAATTTTGGTATTTTGTACTTTCATTTTCATATAGTTCAAAATATTTTAAAATTTCTCCTAAGGCTTCCTCTGGCCTGTATGTTGTTTAGAAGTATGTTGTTTAATCTCCAAATACTTCGGGATTTTCCAGCTATCGTCCTGTTATTGGTTTCTAGTTTAACTCCACTGCGGTCTGAGAACATGGCTATAAAGGAACAGGATTGTGCCTTGGGCATTGTGCATGTTTCATTGTAGGGGCTCTGGGTTCTGTTATATTCGCAAAATGTGTTGATATTTTATTAGGCAATTAACTTCAAACTCTGCTCTTTGGATAGCAGCCCAAATCTCAATTCAGTGTTTTTTTTCCCCCCTTAGCTGAAATCACTTCCATGCATGTGTGGTTCAGGGATCAACTGGAGGTTTGAACCAAGTTTATGCGCAGGACCCAAGGCTCTCCCTCTTTGGCTAAGGCTGCCGCCTTCACTTTCTAGTACCTGTGGTTGATACGAAATTTGTCCTTTGGTTCTTCAAGCCAGAAAGACTGCAGATTTTCTACCTGTGCTGTGCTGGCTATGGTCTGCTCTCAAGTTCAAAGCCATAAAAGATGGTTAAATTCTCCCTTGTTGTTCCCTTTTTTCAGAGTCTACTTGCTTTTATTCACTCTCCAATGCCTTGAGTGTGTATGTGTGCGTGTGCGTGTGTGTGTGTGTGTGTGTGTTTTGTCAACAGTTGTTATCTGTGGGAGGGTCAGTTCAGTAAGATCTCATTTGGTTACATTGGAAGAGAAAACCCCAAAACCAAATCATAGAGAGGTATCATCCCCACCTCATGGCCACCCAGCCATCAAATTGAAGAATCAGCATTCAGACCCTGGGCTAACCTGCTCCAGTCCCTGTATGCACTTTTTATTATATGATCTGTTTTCCACCCCTTATTTGCCAACTGAGTCCCAGAACTTCTTAACGTTCAGGTGACAATGGTGGGGCTTTGCAGAGTCTCTGACTTTTCCTTTGCATAAAATTGATTCCAGTTAAGAAGGGGATTTTATTTATATGCGTTTGGGGGTTTTTTTGTTTTTGTTTCTGGGTTTGTATATTTTCTGTCCAGATAAAGAATTGTGATCAAAGTGTGTCAACTTTGAAGTTAGAGCTGTCTTCCAATCCCGCCACTGACTTTCATGTGACCTTGGGCAATCCCTTCAGTGTGCTCAGCTGTAAAACGGGGGAAACAATAATATTGACCTCAAAAGGTTGTGGTGAAGGTTAAATGAGATACTTCACATGAAGGTCAAAGCTCAGTGCCTGAGACACAGTGAGCACTAATCTGTGAGACTCGCTAGGGTTTTCTCCGACCCTGAGGTAGTGGTGGCCGCAGTGGGATGCTACAGGAGGTGTTTCCCCAGAAGATGGTGCAGTGAGGGACTGGGCCCCTGAGAGGATGCTGCTGACCTCCCTGGTCGGGCAGGGCTTCTGTCACCTCAGCCTCGGCAGCACAGGAGCCTGGAGTGGGGTGATTGGGTCCACATTTGTGGGAAAAGACACCCAAACTCAGGAAGATTTCACCGCCGCCTGAGATCGTAGCAGAGCTGGGAGGTCAGGCCAGCTCCCTGAGCTCCGCTCCCTAAATCAGTGATGTGTCCACTCCGGTGAGGCGCCCACTCCCGTCTCAGGCTGAGCCTCATGAGCAGGGGGTGGGTGCATGGGTGGGAGGGCTTCTTGGAGTCCAGGGGCTCAGGAGGAGGGGGCTGGGAGCGCTGTCACAGTAGGAGAATTGAGGAAGAAGTCTCCGTTGTAGTCTTTTCCAGCGAGGGGGCTGGAGCCATGTCTAGAAGGGACACAAAGAGAGGCGGGGAAATTGCTGTCGGAAGAAGGAAAGGCACAGATGGGGGAGTGGGGGCTGGTGAGTGGGAAGGGAAGAGGGGCAGGAAGAAAGCAAGCCGCTGTACCTGGGGCTGGTTTGGGCCTGGACACAGGCCAGCAGGCAGCAGCCGGAGCAGCGGTTGCCAGCCTCTCCTGGGGAGCTGGCACTGCAAGGCAACAGGAAGAGAGAGCAGGGAAGGGTGCTGGGTGATGGGGGGAGGCTCTGCCCACCCATCCCTGCTTTGCCAGGGCAATGCCCGTGCACGGAGCCCTGAACATGCTATGCTGTTTTATCCATCAAACTTACTTAATTTTCAAAAAACCTCTGCCCAGACAGCTACTTGGGGTCTCCTTTTTGTAGATGTGGATCACGAGGCTCAGAGAGGTTAAAGGAGGAGCCTGAGGCGCCACCCAGCATGTCGGTATAGAGCTGGGATGCCCCTTGCCTCCACCAGCTGCCTCTACCATCCTGAGCTGTGGCTCGGCTGGGTGTGAGGAGGGACGGGGACCACAGACCAAGGCCTTCTTGGTCTTGTTCCTCTGCCCACACCTGGCAGGCTCTTCCTTTTTTTTTTTTTTAATATTTATTTATTTATTTTTGGCTGCATTGGGTCTTCGTTGCTGTGCGCAGGCTTTCTCTAGTTGCGGCGAGCGGGGGCTACTCTTCGTTGCGGCGCCTGGGCTTCTCATTGTGGTGGCTTCTCTTGTTGCGGAGCATGGGCTCTACTTGCACGGGCTTCAGTAGTTGTGGCACACGGGCGCAGTAGTTGTGGCTCGCGGGCTCTAGAGCGCAGGCTCAGTAGTTGTGGCGCACGGGCTTAGTTGCTTTGCGGCATGTGGAATCTTCCCGGACCAGGGCTCGAACCCGTGTCCCTTGCACTGGCAGGCGGATTCTTTGCCACCAGGGACGTCCTGGCAGCTTTTCCTGAAAACCACTCTCTCACATCATTTACTCATCCACTCATCATTCTTGAGTCCTCGGCTGTGCACTGGACCCTGGGGAGACCGCACTGAGCAAGCTAGAGGTGGTCCTTCCCTCCCAGAGCTCGCAGGCTTGTGCGGTCCCTGAGGAGACTCAGAGTGATCAGGAGCAAATTTTAAATCCAGTCTCCCCAGTGCCAACTTACACACACACGCGCACACACACACGTGCACGCACGCACACACAGAGTCCATCTGTTCTTTGAGTGGCATGGGATATTAACCTACTTTAGCTCTCAGCCTGGGCCAAGCATCTCTCCCCAGCCACCAGGGGGCGCTATAAGGGCCGTGAGCAGGATTCCGGGGAGGGAGCCTAGGGTGATGGCAGGCCCTCCAGCTCTGTGCGCCCTGCCCCTTAGGGATTTTGGGGATTTCTTCCCATGTGAGCCTCATGTGAGCCTCATGTTAGCCTCTCGGGCCACCATGTCTCTCCCCTCCTGCTTCAGCCCTGTATCCGCCTTCACGATGCCGGGTTTTGATGTTGTCACAAAGCCACCCAGAGGCTCTTGGATCAGGCCTGAGCCTCAACTCTCAGCTGAGGTCGCGTTTTTCTCCCACGAGCCTCCAGAGTTCCTCATGCAGACACCCTCTCCCCCTTCCATCCATCCTCCTTCCCAGGCCCGAGTGTCTGTGGTCACTCAGGCTCAAGCTAGAACGGCTGCTGCCCTCAACCAACAGGCCAGCTTCAAATCAGGCAGTTTAGGTGGGGAGACCCCAGTCAGCGGAAGCTGAGGCCAAGGCTCTCTTCCTCAAGCTGATGCCCTTTTCAGTTGCAAACCTTAGAAACCACGAGGTGCAATGGATTCAGCTCTTCTAGCCTTCAGTGGTCCAGGGAATCTGTGTTTGAGGAGAGGTAAAAGGAAGACAGACCTGGCAACTGCATGCCAGACGCTGTGCTGTGGGAGCTCCTCAAAGATTTTCTCAGTCCTGATAGTGACTCTGTCGTGGGACTATCTTTATATTTTACAGGGTAAGAAATGGAGACTCAGAGAGGTTGAGTAACTTGTCCAAGGACACACAGCTAGGAAGTAGCAGATCTGGGATTCCAGCACCTGTGCTCCTGCCCCTTCACCACATTTCAGGGGCTTCTGGTGCCCCCACCCTTCTCCCTGGCACTGTAGACAGCACGGTGCCCTCCTCCTATCCCGACCCCCCAAGCTATTAGACGTTACTCCTCATCTTCTCCTCCACTTCCCAGCAGGCAGTCAGGGCCGCCTTCCTCCCTGGTGCTAGGGAGGCTTTGAAAGGGAAGCACAGCGCCTTCAGGCCACAAACAGGCCAGGACCCCCTGGCCCAGGTGACTCCAAAGCAGAGTTACAGGGAGGGCTGAAATGACCTCTTCTTGAACCAAATCACCCAAGTTACAGAGATGCTGGACCAGAGCCAGGGAAGGAGAAAGAAAGCTAAAGAGATGGCTTGGAAAATGAAATGCTCTGATGGGTGCCAGGGGCCTCTGGGGCTGCGCACGTGATGGGAAGCCAGATTTCTCACTACCCATTCAGCCCCAGCCATGGCTGCTCTAAGCCTGGGTTATAAATAACTGGGAATGTAAATGTTGGGCAGGGAGAGCAGAGTCCAGCTCACTCCTGGGCCGAGAAACATGGAGTGGGGATGGGGGACAGTGGCTGGTCTGGAACCAGACTTGAGGTTTGCTGGAAAGATCTGTGTCCTCCCAAGGTCCCTGCTGATGAGAAGGGAACTCACACATTGAGTACCTGCTAGGTGTTGGGCACTGGCATATCATGATGCCATCGCTGAAACGAATGCATTAATAACAACCACTTCTGGAGTAGCTGCCACATCAGGAAGTATGGTTAAGCACTGTACATACAATGATATTATTGTGTTATGATTGTTAATGTCAACAGTAACACAATAACAGAAACTGAAACCTCTTGAGCATCTTTTATGCCTCAAGATCTGGTTTAGGCTTTACAGAGTATTTACACTACCACAGCCAGCAGCATCACCAGGCTGCCACTGCTGTCTAAGTACAGCTGCTGTGTTCAGCATTTATTAAAGACCGTTGTCTGTCTAGTTTAACTTAATTCTTACAACTACCTTATGAGGTAGGTAGTCTTACCCCCATTTTGCAGATGAGGAAACTGAGGCACACAGAGATTAAACGACTTGCCCAAAGTCACGTGGCTAGTAAGTGGCAGGTGGAGATTTGAATTTGGGTCTCTGACTCCAAATCCTTAGCTCTCCCCATGACACATCCCTTTCCAAGGGAACAGATGCTGAGAAATGCTTTTTGGATGAATGAATGAATGAATGAGCAAAGGAACATGTGTCTGCCAGAGGTGATGGGTGGCATTTCCAAGCCCTGAGAGGCTAAGCAGGTTCAAGGTCACAGAGCCAGACAGCAGCAGAGTGGGTAATGGGGTCTGGCTCTGGGCTCTTGGTGTCAGTTTCCCTCACAAAACTTGCTACTCCGGGCAGAAGCAGCCTCTTTTTGGCAACCCCTGTGTCCTTACTCATGCCTAGGGTAACAGGGGATTCTGATTTCCAGACTCCATTCCCACCCTTCAGGGAGCCTTGCAGGAGGCCCAGGGCTGGGCCCGCCCCTCCCCACTCAGGCAATCAAGGGCAACCAGCCAACCAGTCACGGGAGAGTTGTTTTATTATCTCTCCCTTTTCTCGAGGCGCTTTCAGCTGGAGGGATCAGCGCTCCTGCTGAGTGGGGAGGTGTTCCCTGGGGCCTCCAGACTGGCTGGGCACCCCCTTCCCACCCAAGCCTTCCGGGACATCTGCCACTGAGGGTCTGTGCAGTGGTGTGGGGACAGCTTTGTGGCTTTGGGCAAACCACAGACCCTTCTCTGGGTCTTAGCTTTGACTCATCCCCCCAGAAGGGGGAATCGGGGTGGGGGGGACCTTGATGAACGGTCAGCAGCTCCCCTAGCCTCACTCTTGCTTGGAAGTAGAGGGGCAGGGAAAGAGTCGGGGCCTCCTGCCAGGCTCCCTGAAGGGTGGGAAATGAGTCGGCCAGGAAATTAGAATTTGCTTTTAATCCAAGCATGAGTAAGGGCAAAACGGTTGCCAAAAAGAGGCTGCTTCTTCTCCAAGTAGCAAGAAGGTTTGTGAGGGAAGCTTGTGCTGAGAGGCTGAAGCCAGGCCGCCTTACCTGCTCTGCTGCCCGCCGCCCCACTCTGGCTCCTGTTTCCTAGGGAACGGACCCCTCCTTCTCCCCTCTCTCAGTCATGCTTTTCCAAAGTGTGTCTATACACCCTGGCTTCACATCCTCATCATTTGCCCTTTCACCTCTTGCCATAGAGTTCTTGACCCTTCTCTCCTGTCCCCTGTCTCTGGTTTCATCCCCTGTGATCTCTGTGGCAGTTGGCCTTTCTGACCACGTCATCACTATTGTAACGCCCCACCCTCCTGTCTTCCTCAGATCTCACTGGCTGCATTCTCTCCATCCCTTCCCAAGTACTCACTCTTTTTTTTTTTCTTTTTGCCGCACCTCGGGGCTTGCAGGATCTTAATTCCCCGACTAGGGATTGAACCTGTGCCCTGGGAAGTGAAAGCTCCGAGTCTTAACCACTGGACCGCCAGGGAATTCCCCCCAAGTACTCACTCTTAAATACTTAAATACTTTGTGACCACCTAGAGGGGTGGGATAGGGTGGGAGGGAGGGAGACGCAAGAGGGAGGGGTTATGGGGATATATATATATATATATATATATATATATATATATGTATAGCTGATTCACTTTGTTATAAAGCAGAAACTAACACACCACTGTAAAGCAATTATACTCCAATAAAGATGCTAGAAAAAAAAATACTAGTGTTCTCCAAGACTGTGTTCTCACTCTCTTTCCCAGCATTTCCCACCCTCCCCAAGTCTCTCATTCACTCCCAAGCCTTAACAAGACCCCTAATTCTCAGCATTCAGCCCAACATCTCTCTTCTGAGCCCTGGACCAAGGAAAACTCCAATCTCCCCACATTTTCTGAGGATGACCCACAGCCCCTCAGATTCAAGATGTCACAGCTTGAACTCATCCTCTTCCTCCCCAATCCTGACTGCTTTCTGAAGGTGCCGTTGTCCACCGGGTTGCTAAGGCAGAAACATGAGATGCTCTAGGTCCTTTCTCTGCCCCCCACTGCTTCCCAGACCCCTCACCCCTAGTCAGAAATTCTTGAAAGCCTCTGCTCTAGCCGCATAGTTGCTCAAACTGTGTATGTTTAATGACCAAAGGAGCAAATGAATGGACTGGCCTGGCAAGGTCTCCCAGTTTACTGGATATCTCAGGATTCATGACATTTCAGCTCGGAGTACAGTCCCTCCAGTGGCAGTAGCGGGAGGAGCTGGAAGGCTTTCTACTGCTCACTTCCTTTCAGTTGAGCTTCCAGGTTGGCAGCTTCTCTTCAGTCTGGTCTCTGTCTTCCCAAGTATATACCTTGACACATCAATCCCTGGGATTTCTCTGTGTGAAGGACTATGAAGAAAGTCTGGTTACACCAGGTCACGTAAAGATGAACAGTTGCCTTTATTGCAGGACTTCTCAGAGCCTTTAATATGCTAAGGGACACTGTGAATCTCGAAGAGGGACATAGAGCTGGCATCACTCTCTAATTGGTTTGAACACCAGACTTTTCCTCAATCATATTGGCCAAAAGGTGGGAATAACTCAAGTGTCCTCCAGCTGCTGAATACATCATCAAAATGTGGGATATCCATACAATGGAATATTATTCAGGCATAAAAAGGAATGTAGTACCAACACATGCTACAACATGCTGGACTCTGCAAATATTATGCCAGGTTAGAGAAGCCAAACACAAAGTACCACATATTATATGACTCTGTTTATGTAAAATGCCCAGAATAGGAAAAACCTATAGGAAAAGAAAGTAGAATAGTGGATGCCTGGGGCTTGGGAACATGGGGAATTAGAGGGTGATAGTCGCAGGGCGGAGTTTCTTTTAGAAGTGATGAAAATGTTCAAAAATGGATTGTGGCAATGGTTGCACAACTTTGGATATACTAAAAATCATAGAATTGTACAGCTTAAATGTGTGAATTGTATGGTATATGAATTATATCTTAATAAAGCGTTCCAAAGCACAAAAAACAAAACTGCCTTTCCTCAAGGAGCTTTTTGAAGGACTGGTGTTCTAAGGAACTTACTTGGGAAACAAAGGTCTAAGTCAGGCCAGCTGGGTCCCCCTGGTGGCCTGGAGGACAAGGTTCACCTGCGGATCTTTTTTTTTTTTTTTGGCTGCGTTGGGTCTTTGTGCGTGGGCTTTCTCTAGTTGTGGCGAGCGGGGGCTGCTCTTCGTTGCGGTGCGAGGGTTTCTCATTGCGGTGGCTTCTCTTGTTGCAGAGCACGGGCTCTAGGCGCGTGGGCTCAGTAGTTGTGGTTTATGGGCTCTGGAGCGCAGGCTCAGTAGTTGTGGCTTGGGGCTTAGTTGCTCCACGGCAAGTGGGATCTTCTCAGGGCAGGGATGGAATCTGTGTCCCCTGCGTTGGCAGGTGGATTCTTAACCACTGCGCCACCAGGGAAGTCCTCACCTGCAGATCTTGGAAATTCCCCAAAGGAAGTCAACATGGTTTTTCTTTGTGAAGAGAGCGAGAGTCAGAATAAGTGCCCTGCATCCTTTCATTCCCTCCTGAGGGCGCAGGGACAGAGCCAAGGTTGATTTCCCTTTGGGACCTGGGCAGAGAGGACTGGCCCTTCGGTGCTCGTTTACCAGCCTCAGCTGGGAGCCGGCAGGCAGGGCCATGCTGTCCCATAGGCGACCTCTGTCCCGGTAGGGAAGCCAGCCCAAAATAGCGCAGGCTGGGACACCATTTGGGAAACCAGATGGGAAAGTCTGGGGCTTGGGAAGACAAAGATGTGGGTTTTGTTCCCAATTCTTCTGCCATTCTGTGTGACCTTGGGTGCAGTGTTCAGTCTGGGTCTGAACTTTCCCACTTTGGAAAAGAAGAAATGAATTTCTGCTCTTCTGTCTCAACAAGTCTTCTGGGGGAATCCAAGCTGAAGACTGTTAAGGTTGGAAGGGACTCTGATGCTTGAATCTGCTCTTTCCTCTCCCCACCAAGCAGACCTGCTTGAAGCCTTCCAGTGCTAGGGAGCTCACTACCTCCCATTTCATTGCTCAGTAGCTGTGAAAGGCCATTGGGCCCTCAGACCTCCCTTGGTGCCAAGATGCCACTCCCCACTCAGGGCAAACTTGCCCATTCCTGCTTGTTCAGGACAATTGTCCTGCTCCATTCCAGCCCCTAGCCTGTCTCTTACCTCCCTGGTCTGGGCCACCTGTCCCAGCCTCCTATCACCTCTCAGGTGATGTTGTATGATGCCTTGGCGGCTCCCCTTCCCATCCAGTGGTGAACCCCAAGTTCACCCACCCCCTCCTAACTGCCCACCCTCCCCAGGTGTGCAGCACTTTGAGCTGAGCACAGGCCTCCAGCACAGCCTAACCAGGGCAGCCTGGCCACAGCAGGGCCAGGCAGGGCAGAGGAGCGTTACCTGTCTACCTTCTAGAATCCACCTTCTGTTGATGCTTAGATGTGTAAGGTCACAGGGAGCAGAATACCCTTGGCATCTAGGAATGCCATCCTCCTTAGATGTACCCATGTGGTACCACTGTCTCCTTTGTTCAGTGCCCTGATGGGTGTGAAGTCCTATCAGATGGCGCCCCCAGGATGGCTCCCCCTCTCACTGTGTGACCTCACCAGGTCCTCCCCTTCACTCCCTAGACCCCCAGGCCTTCATTTGCTCTTCTGTGCATTGAGAAGTTGGGTTCTGCCACTGGCAAGCCTCTTTGGCTCTTCAGGGCAGCCTGGTGCCCAGGCTGTCCTCCCCCCTACATTGGACATCCTTGCTGTGTTGGGAGTCTAGCCCACCATGTCCCTCGTCTGGCTGGCTAGAAGCAGCCGAATCCCGCACCCGGCTGCTATCTCGTGAGTCACTGCACCATGGCGTGTTTATTAGGACGGTGGGAGCTCATTTTGCCAACTTGGAACCACAGGAGCTGGCTAAGTTTAGAACAAGGCTTGAGCGTGAGGACGACCTGTTCCTTTTCCTTCTGCCAAAACACGAGACTTGAGCTATTCTTTTCATCTTCATTCTCCCAGACAAGTCCTAAGCTTCATTTACCACTAGATCTGCCTTCTCCCAACACAAACTCCTCTGTAATTAAGTGGGGGAAGCACCCCCGATCATCCTAAGGTTGAAAAGCAGCAGATCGTTGGAATGTTTCAAGGAATATAACACAGGCTCTGAGAAATAGATGCTTCTATACTTCAAGCAGACGTGCCTAACCCGGTTCCCGTGGATGGGCTTCATGGAACACAGGACTCCCTGAATTCTTGGGTGACTGTGCTTTTCCCTGGGGAAATGGCTCACAGGTTTTATCAGATTCCCAAAGGGGTTCGTGACTCTTGCTAAAAATTACACATCTCAGATTTCGGAAAAGATGACCATCCTGTGCTTGCATTGCAGAGTCCTCCCTAGCTTTGGGGTTTCCGTTATTAAATATTAGACGCCCCCTCGAGATCAGCATTGGGAGTGAAATCTCCAGAACCTGGGTCAGGCTTGGTTTGAAGAAACCGCACTGTCAGAGGAGAGAGGTCTGGAGCATTCGATCTGGTGGGTAGTGAAGTCACCAGTGAACTTGGGGAGTAGGTCAGATGGGCAAAGGCGAGTGGTTCCGAATTAAGAGGGTAATAAGAAAAGAAAAAGAAAAGAGGGTAATAAAAGGAAGTGAGAGGCTAGATGAGAGGTGCTACCAAATCAGACAGCGAGATGGGTCCAATATTAGCACTTACAGGGCCAAGTACTGTTGGTCTGTTACCTTTCATTTATTCCATTCACAGTGATTTGCTGTTTTCCGTTCTGGAGAGCATGTACTTTAGAGTTGACGGCACACACTCATTCTCCTGTTGGCTGCCTTAAATCAACTGAGTTCTTTCATGTCCCTTAATCCCACTGCCCTAAACTCAAATGTTCTGCAAACATGGAGTACATGGCCTTGACCTGAAAATTCATGTGAATGTAACTGAGATCCTAGTAATTGGGAAGGTAAGCCTGCTGTCAAAAGAAAATAAGCGATTAAGTGATATATTCAGGTGTCAAATTCCTGTGACCTTTTGCTTATCTACAGCACCACCAGGCCTCCCTCCTCCCCCAAGAAGTTAATAGAGAGTTACATGTATCCTGCCAAAGTCTCCAGGGTGTGAAACTGGAGGAGTGGGAGAGTTACCTAGCTAGTATCCATTAGTGGGCAGCAAATTAGTCCATGTGCTAATACCTCTGCCTTCCATTGTGTAATCTGACCATTTAACTGATGGCTGCTGTCTGCATTAAGGCCTAGACTCCATACTGAGAGCTGCCATTTGCAGTGACCTCGGGAAGTCACTAAACCATTCAGAACTTGATTTTCCTAACTTAAAAAGTGGGGAAGGGGCTTCCCTGGTGGCGCAATGGTTAATAATCCACCTGCCAATGCAGGAGACACAGGTTCGAGCCCTGGTCCAGGAAGATCCCACATGCCACGGAGCAACTAAGCCCGTGCGCCACAACTACTGAGCCTGCGCTCTAGAGCCTGTGCTCTGCAACAAGAGAAGCCACTGCAATGAGAAGCCCGCACACCGCAATGAAGAGTAGCCCCTGCTCTCCGCAACTAGAGAGAGCCTGTGCACAGCAACGAAGACCCAATGCAGCCAAAAATAAATAAAATTTTTTTTTAAAATAAGGAAGATGATGAATCCTTGCCTATACACCCTAGAGAAGAATTTGAGAAGTAAAAGAACTCACACGTATTGACAATCTACTGTGTGTCAGGCCTTCTGCTTACAACTATTATCCTTTTTTAAACTTTACAATCTTTAAAAAAATCTCCCAGGATTGCTATAAGTGCCCGCTAAGAGCAAATACTCAACAGACGTGAAGTGAGCACTTTATTCCAGGTCCTGAGGATACAGCAGTGAGTAAGACGAAGCCCCTGCCTCGTGGAGCTGATATTCTAGCAGAGGAGACAGACAATAAGCAAGTAAGTGTGTGCAATGTCAGGGAGTGATAAGGGTAATGAAGAAAAATGAAGCAGAGGGGAAAGAGAGAAGGGAGGATGTGTGTGCTGTTCCCGGACAGGGGAATATTTGAGCCGAGAACTGAGGAAGTGAAGGAGCAAGCTGGACTCCGGGAGGAGAGAATTCCAGACAGAGAGACCAGCAAGTGAGAAGGCCCTGAGATGGGGATGTGCCTGGCTTCTTTGAGGAACTAGTGGTCACTGGGGCTGGAGCAGAGCGACTTGGGGGTGAACGTTATGGGGGGAAATTGGTGAGAAAATAGAGACCCCAGTCAGGACTTCGAATACTAGGACCATGGATACGAAAATGCACAGTTGACCCTTGAACCATGCAGGGGTTAGGGGCGCCAATACTCCTCTCCCCGCTGCCACACGCACTTGAATATCCTCGTGCTGCTATCTCTGTCTCAAAAACAAAGGGACCGATAAACGACTCACTCAAAGGCGAGAAGCCGAAACAGTTTGGATATTTCAGGTCTCAAACTCTAGTTCTTTTGATTCCACATATTGTGATGTCTAATCAAAAGCAAACTTTTCCCTACATTTAGTTAACTTAAAGATCTGTAAAATGGGGACTTCCCTGGTGGCACAGTGGTTAAGAATCCGCCTGCCAGTGCAGGGGTCATGGGTTCGAGCCTTGGTCCAGGAAGATCCCACATGCTGTGGAGCAACTAAGCCCATGAGCCACAACTACTGAGCTTGCGTGCCACAACTACTGAAGCCCGCAAGCCTAGAGCCTGTGCCCCACAACAAGAGAAGCCACTGCAATGAGAAGCCCCTGCTCGCCACAATTAAAGGAAGCCAGCCTGAAGCAATGAAGACCCAACGCAGCCATAAATAAATTTATTAAAAAATAATAATAAAAGAAAAAAGGCTTTAAAAAAAGATCTGTAAAATGAAAATACAGGTACTATATTTATTGGAAAAAAATCCTCATATAAGTGGACCCATGCAGTTCAAACCTGTGTTGTTCAAGAGTCAATTGTACTACAAATAGTTAAACACTGTGCCTAACAGATGCATCTCTCCATTTATCTGTCTTAGGAGTCTTTCAAACTTTTGTATATTTTTGAAGAGGTATATATTTCATACAGTAAAAAACTAGATTTTTAAAGTACCATCCAATGTAACCATCATGTAAATCAAGGTAAGAACATTTCCATCACCCCAGAAAGTTCCCTGGTGCCCTTTTTTCGGTGAATATCCTACTCCCCAGAGGCAACCATTGTTCTGATTTCTATCACTAAGAGATGAATTTTCCCGGTTCTTGAAATTCATATAAATGGAGTGGATTCATACAGAGTGTGCTCTTGCGTGAGGCTTCTTTAACTCAGCATAAAGTGTTTGGGAGATTCATCCATGTTGTCTCATGTATCTGTAATTCATTCCTTTTCATGGGTGAGCAGTAGTCCATTTCCCAACACCTGGAATTGTTGGCCTTTTTACTTTGAGTCATTCTCAAGGATATGAAGTGGTAACTCATCATGGTTTTAATTTCAGTTCCCTAATTATGAAAGATGCCAGCAACCTTTTTATTTGCTTACTGGACATTCATATGCTTTCTTTTTCTTTTTCTTTTTTTTTTGCGGTACGCAGGCCTCTCACTGTTGGGGCCTCTCCCGTTGCGGAGCACAGGCTCTGGACGCGCAGGCTCAGCGGCCATGGCTCACGGACCCAGCCGCTCCGCGGCATGTGGGATCCTCCCGGACCGGGGCACGAACCCACGTCCCCTGCATCGGCAGGCGGACTCCCAACCACTGCGCCACCAGGGAAGCCCTCATATGTTTTCTTTTGAGAAATATCTGTTTAACTCTTGTATTTATCTTTTTTAAAAAATTGATTTAGTAAGAATTCTTTATATGTTCTAAATATGACTCCTATGTCAGATTTCTCTGTTGTGAATGTTTCCCCCAGTCTGTGGTGTGCTTTTTTACTTCCCTAAGTGTGTTTTTTGGTGTTTTTAAATTTGATCATGACAAGTTTACCAATTTTTTAAAATACTTAATCCTTTAATGTCCTGCCTAAAGAAATCCCAAGGTCAAGAAGATATTCTCCTATGTTTTCTTCCAGAAGCTTTGTAGTTTTATCTTTTACGTGTCGGTGTGTGATCCGTCTTGAATTAATTTCTGTATGTGATGTGAGGTAGGGGAAGTTTTTCCCATGGATATTAATTTGTAGAACATGGAAATCTATTTGACGGAGTCGCACACATAAATTGGCCTGGGTAATTTATGCTTGTCATACACTCTGTCTCCCAAAGTTGGTTATCCAGCTTCCTGTAAAGCCCCGGCTTGGAAGATAAAATGATGACAGTGAAAGAAACAAATCCCTAGTTGGAGAACAGAAACATCAGAAAAAGTACCAATTGCCCATCTGTAATTTTGTCCAGCCTTTAGCTTCCCTCATTGTCTAAGCTGTGTTTGCCTTCCCATGGCCAGAGCCAATGAGGGCAGAGGTGAAGGGGAAGACAAACTTGGAGCTGGACGATAGGAAACACCGGAGCAGTGGCTGAGAAAGTCCCACAGAGCTGAGCCAGGCTTGCTTGAAGCTGGCTGGTTGTTTGGGGCCCTTAGCAGGAATGCTAACTGCCCATCCTCTCTATGTCTCTCTCCTGTGATTTGCCGAGGCCGGGAATAAGAAATCTCAGAGGTGCAATGCAGACGACTGGTTCTGTGGGCCAACCCCTCCTCCTACAAGGCTAGAATATCCTCTGCAGCATTGCAACCTGTGATCTGGAAACAAGGTGGGTGGGAGGACCCAGTGCTAGTTGAGCATTGACTATGCAGCAGTTATCTTCATCCTAGGGGCTTGTGTATGGTATTCATTCATTCATTCCTTTGTTTCATTTGCCCTACCACCTTACGAGAAAGATTCCTCCTAATTTTACAGATGAGGAAGCTGAGGTTCCAGGAGGTTGATAGAGGTGATATTTTCTCTCTGGCTAGGGTAATGGCAAGAATGCAAGTTCTCAGGCCTGAAAGATGGGCATTGAATTCTGCTTTGGCCACTTACCAACTCTGTGGCTTTGAGGGACCCTCTTGGAGGGTCAGTTTCCTTGTCTCTATCTCTCTTCTCCTTGGACTCTTATGAGGAGTAATTGGTATAAGTGTTTCATTCATTCCAAAAATATTTCCCTTTTGAGCGAGTGACATGCATTGAGTAACAAGCACTGTGTCCCCACCTTCAGTTTAGTAGCTTACAAGTAAGCAGATAAGGTACCTCCTGGCTGTGTCTGACACGCACTAGGGACTGAGAAAATGTGTGGTCCCTCCTCCCTCTCCGGACTGGGAAAGATCTCTTTACATTTATTTCACCGGAAAATTTCCCATTTCTCTGCAGTTTTCCAGGAACAAGCCGTCTCTGGTGTGGTTTTGCAAATTAGTACATCCCTCTGCAGATGGCAGGCCTGAGATCAGAGAAGTACACCCCGGCTACAAAGTCACATGGCAGGCTGCTGGGTGGGTGTCAGCGATGGTACCAAATTGAGTTGGAAGACTGTTTCCCCTCCCCTCCCTGCCCTTCTCCGTCCTGCTTGGATAGCTCCAGGCCTTGCTGAGTTCCTGGTCTACCCTCTCATCTTCTCCATCCTGGTGTGCCTACTTTTCTCCAGCTCTAGTGAAAAAGAGCATTGATTAATTTGTGTATCTGGAAAGCCCAAGGGCAGGGCAGGCAAGGCTCAAACAAGGTCTTAGGACTCTCTGTCTTTTCTGCTGCCCTTTTATAGTCCCCAGCTGACCTTCATGTAGTAAGAAAGATGTTCCATGGCAGCCCCAATTCTGTTTCCGACTCACTTAACACCTCTGTGGGAAAGACCAGCTTTCCCAGGAGATTCAGCACAAAACTCCAGGGGCGGCCTCTGACTGGCCCTGCCTGATCACATGCCTGGATCGGAAGCATTAGCTGTGCAGGTAGGGTTGGGTATTCTAATGGGTGTATGTCTACCTTTGGGAGCTGGCGTGAGCAAAGGGGCAGGGTTAGCTCCCCAGAACCTCACAGAATGAACTTCCTCCCAGAAAGAGTGGCGAGTCGCCAGAAAGGAGGAGGGCTGTCGGACAGGCAAAACCAGCAGATATGGCCCATCGATGCCTTGACTTTCAAAGCCTCAGTTCTGTACCCACAGCTGCTGGTGGCGCCTCTGCCTCTTTTCAGAGAAGCTACAGGGAGAAAAGAGCGTGGTTGTTGAGGCCAGGTGGATCTGGGTACAAACTGTATTTGTGAGAAATTCCCTGGTGGTTCAGCGGTTAAGACTCGGCGCTTTCACTGCCGGGGCCTGGGTTCTGTCCCGGCTTGGGGAACTAATATTCCACAAGCCGCACAGTGCGGCCCCAAACAAAACCAAGAACAAACAAACAAAAAACAAACTGTAGTTGTGTACCCCAAACTGTGGGCATGGAACTGTGTGACACGAATCAAATTCCTCAATTTCCTCATCTATAAAATGGGGATAACAGTTCCTACTTCACAGACTTACTGTGAGTATGAAACAAGCCAACCACCAAGTCCGGCAGTTGTTGTAGACGAGATAGTTAATCTATGTCTGATCTCCTTGCCTTTGGTTCCTGACCTCCAGCTAGGCTCCTGGGTCCCAACTCCTGAACCCAGACCAGGTCTGTCTGTACTTAGGGGCTCACCCTCTCCTCCCGCCTGGACTGAATTCACAGAGGGGCTCACTGTGGTCAAGTGGCAGAAGTTCTTACCAGGACATGATGCACGTGGTTGTTGTTTTTTTTTTTTTTTGCGGTACGCGGGCCTCTCACTGCTGTGGCCTCTCCCGTTGTGGAGCACAGACTCTGGACGCGCAGGCTCAGCGGCCATGGCTCACGGGCCCAGCCGCTCCGCGGCATGTGGGATCCTCCCAGACCGAGGCACGAACCCGCGTCCCCTGCACCGGCAGGCGGACTCAACCACTGCTCCACCAGGGAAGCCCAATGCACGTGGTTTTGTGTTTGTTTGTTGTTTCCATCTTGATGAAAAATGTGCCGGTTTTACGCTGTCACAGAACAAAGAGAACCTTGACATACGTGAACCTATGAACATACATAGAACCTCTATTTATGTGCCTGATTTAATTAATTGAGTTTCATGTTCTATCATCTTAAGAATGCTGCATTTCTTAGGGATGGAACTTTCCCCTTCCTTCCTTCCTCTCTCTCTCTCTCTCTCTCTCTTTCTCTTTCAACCAATACTGCCTTAGTGCATGCTGTGCCCCCGGCTCTGGGCTAGATGCTGGGGGTCTGCTGGTGAACAAGATGGACACAGCCCCACCTTCACAGAGCTGAATGGCTAGCAGGGGTTATATATATAGATATATAGATATATATATGTGTATATATATATGTCTTTTAAGTGTAGCTGACAGGACTGCGTTGGATGCGGGGAAAAGAAAGAGAGAACTCAAGAACGATTCCAATGATTGTGGCTGCGCAGATGGCAGGGTGATGTTGCCATGGTCTGATATGGGGGAGTAGCATGGTCTAATATGAGGTTGGGGGATCAGGAGCTCTGTTTTGGACACACTGAGTTTGAATTTGTCTGGTAGAAATCCACATGGATATGCAGAGAGGCAGGTGGAACTTGGAGGTCAGGGCAAGGTCAGCTCCTGGATGAGCCCAGAGGGGAGGGTAGGACCAAGGCCTGCCTCAGGCCTCTGCAGTTGGAGATTGGACCATGAGGGAAGCCCAGCAAAGAGACCCAAAAGGAGTAGCCAGGGAGGCTCAGTCATCATCCTCAACTTCAGTTTCCTTGTATCACTAGGCATTAGTGGTTAATTACCCTTCCTTCCTAGGGTGGGTGAGGCTCTAGGACGACGCAGTAAAAGTGCTCAAGACAGTGCAAGTATATCTTAGCTAAAAATAAACACCTTTTCTCTGACCCTTCTCAAAAATTGCTAAACCCGCCTTCTGGTCTTAGCTGTGAGGTGAAAGCATCTCGGGGAGGGCTGGGGCCCTACTAGACCAGGCGGTCCAGGCACCTGGCACCTAGGACTAGCCGAGGCCCATCCCCAAGCCAGCGGCCTTGTGCAACAGGCTTGGCCCCCGAAGGGGAGGCCTGGACACCCCCAGGGACAGGGCCTGGCTGAAGCCTGTGATTAAGGACGGTGAGCATTTCAAGTCCTTGTAATTGTGCTATTCAATAGAAATGTGACCTCATTCTATGCTCCTGAGCCCTGAAGCCCTCTCAGAGGTCCAGGGCAAAGGGAAGAGAGGCAAGTGTGCTCCATTTCAGCCTCCATAAAATGGGACTAATAGCTGCAGATCTGTAAATAAGTGTAAGGACTAGTATCTTTCAGTAGCCCCCTCCCTTCTTAGGCACTCACCCCTTCACCTGCCTCACTCTAGTACCATCTAGGGGAATAAGAATGTCAGTAGAGGACTTCCCTGGTGGTGCAGTGGTTAAATATCTTCCTGCCAATGACGGGGACATGGGTTCGAACCCTGGTCCGGGAAGATCCCACATGCCGCGGAGCAACTAAGCCCGTTCGCCACAACTACTAAGTCTGTGCTCTAGAGCCCGCGAGCCACAACTACTGAGCCCATGTGCCATGTCTACTGAAGCCTGAGCGCCTAGAGCCGGTGCTCTGTGACAAAGAGAAGCCACCAGAATGAGATGCCCACGCACCGCAACCAAGAGTAGCCGCAACTAGTGAAAGCCCACGCACAGCAACAAAGACCCAACACAGCCAAAAATAATTAGTTAAAAAAAATATAAAAAAAGGGACTTCCCTGGTGGTGCAGTGGTTAAGAATCTGCCTGCCAATGCAGGGGACACGGGTTCGAGCCTTGGTCCGGGAAGATCCCACATGCCACGGAGCAACTAAGCCCGTGTGCCACAACTACTGAGCCTGTGCTCTAGAGGCCGTGTGCCACAACTACTGAAGCCCGCACACCTAGAGCCCGTGCTCCACAACAAGAGAAGCCACCGCAATGAGAAGCCCGCGCACCACAACAAAGAACAGCCCCCGCTCGCCGCAACTAGAGAAAGCCCACGCGCAGCAACGAATACACAACCCAACCATAAAATAAATAAATTTATATTAAAAAAAAGAATGTCAGTAGAAAAAGACAATAAACTCTTCTCAAATGGTGGCATTTCAGGGCCCACAGTTATCAGGGTGAAGGTGGCACAAGGGAACATTTTCACGTCTTTGCCTTCTGCCTGGGACTAGGTCAGTGCTGTCTCTACTTCCGGTAAAGCAAGTCCTCCCGGGATGTTAAATCCAGCTTGAGAAAGATCTATCTATTAATTAAATTGTCTCATTTAATTCAACAATGAATCACACACTTTGGGAGCACTGGGCTGTGAGGCAGTGAGGTCCAGTGCAGGAGGCAGATGAGGAAATGAAGAGCTTCAAGCCAGGGATGTCTTAAGATGCCAGGGGCTAGTTCTGAGAACTTTAGCAGCTTGGAGGAAGTGAGCTGGGCCAGTCAGGAGGTGAGGGAGGGCTTCCAGGAGGAGGTGGCACCCGAGTCCTGAGTGGTGAGTTGGATCGCATGAATAAAGGTGAAGGACGTTTGGCTTGTGATTTGATAGGTCCAGGGACTGAGGCTACATTTCTGGTTATTCTGTGAATGTGTGGGTGACCCCTGACAGTACCTAATTTCTCTGGTTTTAAACCCATGGAGCTACTAACCACTTCTGGGAAATGTGCAGTTCAAGCAAAGTAACATAGGTCAAAGAACTCTGAAGAGTTCAAGAATGATGGGACAATAGAGATGCAATGCATTCTCATTACCATTAATTATATTAGAGGTGGGGAAGTAGTTCTTGGCCCTCAGATCCTAGGAATTTTTGAACCTGGAATCAGATGTGTGCTAGGTTACCTGGAAGCAGGCAACACAGCAGGGGCGCTGGAAAAAGAAAGAGTTTGGCTTCAATGAATTTATCTAGAATTATGCAATCAGAAAATCTAGAAAGAAGCTGTTTTCATTTTAGCATACATCCAGATTTTGTGTTTTATGGTTTTGATTTTGATTTTGATTCATGTTTGTGGGAATGGGCACCATCATTTTTTCAATGCTTTGACCCTGGAAAGGATAGTACAATATCTTAAATTTCTAGTCAGTTCTCACCCCTTTCCAAACAACCTTCCAGAAACAACTCAACCTCAACTCAACTCCCTAACTATGTTCATCACTCCCCTTTGCAGGCTGTGATCATTTGGAAGCTTCTGGAATCAAAAAATCATATCATAGCTCTGGAAATTATTGATACTAAACAGTGTCCTGTGCCAGGCTCAGAGGTCAAAGACTTTCTATGCATTGTCCCCTTAATCCCTTTGACAGCCCTACCCGGGCAGTTTACTCAGGAAAACCTTGAGCCTCAGAGAGACAAAGTGACTTGATTGAGGTCACATTGTGAATGAGGGTTAGAAATGGAATTAAAACCCGGTCTGCCTCACTCCGCAGCACTGGCCCTTGACCATTCCTTGTGCTAGCCTCCTGGAGGCTAGAACCAGAGGGGGCAGAGAGATGATCTCATTCTGAGTCTTCACTTAACAAAATTACCTGACATTAACACAGTACCTCATTTACTTCCAAATCCCTATGGCCAGATTCTCTGCTCAGGTTACTTTTACACCTATATGTGATATATGTGAGTATAAATTTAATAGGAAAGGAGGTTTCTTTCAAATGACCCAGTAGAATATTTAAGTGCCTATCAAGAAATTCAGTCTTGCAAAAGCAAAACAGTGTTCTTAAATTACTGATTTTATCTTGCTCTGTGACATTTGCAAGGTTCCTGACCATTCATTCCATAACAATTTATTTAGCACCTGTTGAAACTGTGCAACCCAGACCGGGACTTGAACCCATGGTCTTTTAACTGAGCCCACACACCTGATCTCAGGACTTAATGAAGCTCAGATTCTTGATGTTTCATCACAGAAAGAATTCAGGGAGAGAAAAAGAGATAGGTAAGAAGTGGATTTATTTAGACAGAAACGCACTCCATAGACAGAGGGTGGGCCATATCAGAAGGCGAGAGGCTCTGAAATATGGAGTGGTTCATTTTTACGGGCTGGGTAATTTCATAGGCTGATGAGTGGGAGGATTATTCCAACTATTTCAGGGAAGGGGCGGGGATTTCCAGGAATGGGGCCACTGCCGGCTTTTGGCCTTTTATGGTTAGCCTCAGAACTCTCGTGGCACTGGTAGGTGTGTCATTTAGTACGTTAGTGTATTGCAATGAGCATAAAATGAGGCTCAAGGTCTACTGGAAGTTGAATCTTCCGCCATCTTGGATCTAGTTAGTTCTAACCAGTTTTTTTCATGTCCTATGGCTATGTCATTCTTTTAAATGTTGTGCCCTGCCCCCTTCCCTCCTGTTTTACTACTGTATACCATGCAGTAAGTCCTAGGGATATAGGAACGGGCAAGGCTTCTGGATAACAAGTGCCTGTATAAACAAGGAGACAAATCCCTAAACCAACCAGGTTGACAAATGGTGATAAAGTTGATGAAAGAAGCAAACAGGGCAGCATGACACAGTGACAGGGCAGGGAATGGTGCTCTGGAGAGTTTGGTCAAGGAAAGCCTCTCTGGGGAGGCAGCATCTGAGCTGAGAGCTGAAGGATGAGAAGGCCCTGTGCATCTGGTCAACCAGAGAGCAGACACAAAGGTGACGGTCCACATGAGAAGAGGGAAAGGCGCAGGGCTGGGCTCTGGATCGAGCCAGTGTACAGGATGAGGGGACCGCAAGCAAGACCAAGAAAGAGCAGCCTGAGGGGAGGAGGAAAACCAGATGCAGCAGGGGCCGGGAAGCCAAGAGAACTGTTTCAACAAGGAGGGTGTGGCCACTGTGCTGGAGAGGCTGTCTCTCAGATTTGGGAACGTGGAGGCCACTGGTGACCTCGCGAAGAGGAATTTCAGTGGAAAGTTTGTCAGGCTGAACAATGGAGACCAAAGCTGGACTAGGGAGTTGCAGAAAGCATGTGAAGTGAAGACAACTCTTTTGATTTGCTGTGAAGGTCGGCAGAGAAATGGGGCAGAAGCTGGAAGGGCGTTTGGGGTCAAGGGAGGGTGTGCTGGCCAAGCTCCCATCCAAGATCCCTTCTCTGCCTATGTTCTGCTCTGGGTTCTGGGAGGGTGACCCTTCTCTACTGCATCACCTGGGCTCTCCTGTTAGAATGTGCCCAGGTGGGGTCAGCCCAGGGGAGGCAAAGGCAGGAGAGCCGAAGGCTGGAAGTAAGGGAGGTCTGTGTTCTGCCCCTCGCCCCAAACCCCTCCCTGCTTCCGCACCTGGTCTCCGGGCAGGAGTTGTGTCCCCTGTGCCTGCAGGTCCTTCTGGGCTGCCCCTCCCCCATGGCTCTCAGAACACTATTTCTTCCCTTGGTCCTTTCTGAGCTAAGAGTTATCACCCCTACCGAGCTTGGCTTGTCTCTGGGTACCCAATATCCTTGTTTCTTCCCTTAACTTTGCAAGTAGCCCTTTCACTGAGGTCGGTTGAATCATCTACGTGAATTCTGTTTCCCTGCTAGAACCCTAACTGAAGCAGAGGTGTGCTTTCCCTCCCTCCCTCCCTCCCTCCCTCCCTCCCCCCACCTCCCTCCCTCCCTCCTTCCCCCCACCTCCCTCCCCGCCCCCTCCCTTCCTTCCTTCCCTCCTTTCTTCCCTACCTCTCTCTCCCTCCCTCTCCCACTCTCTGTCTTTCATGAAGTAAGTTACTAGGACATGTCTGTGTACAAAAGAGAATAACAGGGCAGAAAGGGAGAAGACGCTAATGCAGAGAAAAGCAGGTACTTCCTGGAGTGGAGGCCACAGGCCAGCTGGAGGCGATGGATGCAGAGTCCAAGCAGAAGGTGGTTGGCCTTAGACTGGTTACAGAAGGAGAGGCAGGGAGCATAGGCACAGGGCAGAAGGGCTGGTAGATTCGGTCTGATGGCTTCTAGCTTCTCAAGGAAGGATGAACCAAGTACATCCATCGAGGAGTGCAGGGTGGTTTGTGGAGACAGACGAAAGCATGGAATAGCCATCTCTGAGAACAGGAAAATGAACTTTCTAGGAAAGGCTGGTAGGCTTGCCAGGCATGAAGAGCGCCAATTTGAGGTTTGTGGTCATGAATTTAAAGCGCAGCCGTCAGCAAGGCTGCGTGCTTTTCCCCAGCACCCGTCAGCTGCTGGCACAGGCCTGGAGAAAGTGGAGGGTGGGGCTTGCGAGGGCTGGGACTTGGCCAGGTGCGTATGGTGGGAAGGGAAGGGCAGTTTATGGAGGGGGTTCGCTGGGGAGCAATAGTCGTGGTAGAGTGTGGAATGTGCATGGGGTAAGGAGGCAAGGAAGGCCATGAGCAGGTGATAGCGGAAAAGGTGCTCATGGAAATGGACGGGGGTTACGCTGAAGCATAGGGGTGGACAGGAAGCTGGGGCCCACAACAGAAGACCTAAAGTGATGGGGAGATTTTGGTACAAGAAGCCACAAGGTGGGTGAGCACACAGTGGACGCTGATGGCTTCAGAAGGACAAGGATTGGAAGCAGAGGAGGATAAATGGCTTGGACAAGGTAACTGGGGGCCAGGAGGGCACCCACATCATCTCGGGGCCTTCCCCGGACTGGTTTCTCCCTGCATCTCCCGGAACAGCCCTCTCCTGCCAGGTGGCCTGAAAAGCCCATGACAACTTGGGTGTCTTCAGTTTCAGGGCTGAGACGGCCATTTGTCAACTTGGCTCCTTCCTGTGACCTGACCCAGAGCTGGTTCTGACACACGGCGCAGGTGGTGGTGATGTATCCTAGAATGAGCACCGAAGGCCACAGGGGTCAGTATCCCTCAACAGAGGCCCTGGTTTCTTCACCTGTAAACTGCAATCCATCCTTTGTTTATTCGAACACATATGAAGCACTGCTGTGTGCCAGGCCTATCTGCTGTATTTCACCCACCCCTCTCAGCCACCCTGGAGGGAGAGATCATTATCCTCATCTTTGCAGAAGAGGAAATAAAAGCTCAGGGAGGTGAAGAACTTGCCCAAGGTCATATAGAGTCTATTTGAGCCCAAGAAGGCTCATTACCCAGTCAGGGAAACAGGCAGAGAAAGAGCCAAAGATACCTGAAGTTGCAAAGTTCGGTGGGAATCCGGAAGTTAGAAAGATTGCTCCTATCGTGGGAGAGGGGTGGCGGGGCATGTGAGCTAGATCTACACGATGAACAGAAATGTATCTGGGGAGACGGAGAGAAAGGACTGTGGGCACTAGTGCCAGCCTGAGCAAAGGCGTGGTGACATGACTCTCCACGGTGTGACCCAAGATTATTGAGTAAAGGCAGCAAGTATCAGCAGTTGAGCAGGCTTCCTAACCTCGTCTGCAGCCCAGGGGTTCAAGGATACGCTTAGGGGGACCCACAGACCTCCTGAAGTTGTATCACAATTGTGAGTAGACGTGTGTGACTCTTTTTTTTAAAAAAAATATTTATTTATTTTTACTTTTGGCTGCTTCGGGTCTTAGTTGCAAGGGATCTTTGTCGTGGCATGCTGGATCTTTCGTTGCGGCACGCTGGCTTCTCTCTAGTTGTGGTGCGTGGGCTCTGTAGTTGTGGCGCGCAGGCTTAGTTGCCCCGCGGCATGTGGGATCTTAGTTCCCTGGTCAGGGATCGAACCCACGTCCCCTGCATCGGAAGGTGGATTCTTTACCACTGGACCACCAGGGAAGTCCCCTTGCATTACTCTTTTCTGGAGAGACAATTTTATTTTCGTCAGATTCTTAAGTTGGGGGACATTGACTCAAAAAAGCCTTGGGTAGCAGATGGGCTTGGAGAGGTCTGTAGGGCCTGGGAATAAAGGACCTCATAGGCCTTCTTTCGGGAATTCATACTTTGCTCTGAGGTCAGCAGCGGCCCATGGGGACCAACACGGGACGGGCCTCAGGAAGACAACACAGGCTACTATGAGCTCAAATCAAAGTCCTTTTATAAACGATAAAGGGACGCACTGTTTATTGCTCTATTCCCAGAGTCTGGCACAGTGCTGAACACATGTTGGGGACTCAGTGAATACTTGCTGAATGAATGAATGAATAAGAGCACAGGAGTATGTAATAACAGAGTTCATCTCTCCAGGGCAACTCCACAAATTTCCTGGACAATTTGACTGAAGGTGAAATCCAGGAATCCAAAGTTCCCCCTGCACTGTTCTAGGTTCTAAGACAATACTGCCTGAGTCCTGAGTTGTGGGTAGAGGTGGGAAGGGGGAGTGGGCGTGGCACGTGAGGGTGTGGCCGCACCTGACTGAAGGGTAGGGCTCCTCCCACCCTTCAGTGCCCCGGGAGTATCTTTGGAGGAGCGGAGGACGGCCAGGATGGCCGAAATGATTTCTTTCCTCCTTCCACATTCAGCCCATCGGCTTGTGCTGTTGACTCTGTCTCCAAAACGTGTCCTCCATCCCCCCTCCTCCCCCTGCACCTCACCTGGGCCCCTGCGGCAGTCTCAAATCTAGCATCTCTGCTTCTGACCCTGCCTCTTTACCATATCCACTCTCCTTGTGTTGGCCAGAGGAATCTTTTATTTCTTTTGGCTGCACCGAGGGCTTGCGGGATCTTAGTTCCCCAACCAGGGATTAAACCCGGGCCACGGCAGGGAAATCCCAGAATCCCAATCACTAGGCCACCGGGGAACTCCCCAGAGGAATCTTTTAAAACACTTCGCAAGGAACGTGGTTTTCTTTCCATGTACTTAGAGAGCTATGCTTCCAAAAATTTAAAATACATTCAAGTTACGTGGAGATCTTGCTAAAATCCAGGTTGCGATTCAGTTGATATGGGGTGGGGCTTGAGACTGCATTTCTAACAAGCTCCCGGGCGATGCAGCAATCTTGGACCACATTAGGACTAACAAAGACTTAGAGAAAAATCCAAACTTCCTGTCCACGTCCTAAGTTATCTGGCCTCTGCCCAGCATTCCCACGTCATCTCCAACCCCTGTTTTTTCTCTTGCATCACGCTGTAGCAACACCGGCCGGCCTTCATTCTGTTCCTGGAGTGTGCCAACTTGCTCCTGCCTCAGGGCCTTTGCACGTGGTGTTCCCATTGCCTAGAATGCCCCTTTCCGAGAGCTCCAGATGGCTGGCTTCTTTTCTTTATTTAGATCTTAGTTCAATGATCAGTTAGACAGTACTTCTTTGACCACTTCATCTGATGAAGCACCTCATCCCCTGGGAATTTGCTATCACTATTTGCTTTTTTCCCCCTTCATAGCACTTATCATTCTGTGAATTTATTTTGGCAATATATTTGTATTGTTAGTTACCTGTTAACTTGTTAGTTACCTGTCTTCATTCTCACATTTGTTTCATGCGAATAAAAACTTGGTTTTTCATGTTTGTGGGTCTATTCATGAATGTGCTTGTGTGGCTGCTGGGGTGTTGAGAGGCAGGTAGGGGAGTCCAAGCTGGGGAAACTTACAGTGATGCTAACAGAGGTGCCTGAAGCAGAGGGGAGGGAGGAAGGAAGAGGCGAACTTTCTGTACTGAGGGTGTCGCAGAAAAAGTCTCAAGAGCTGAAGCCAAACCTAAGAATCATCACCTGATGGATGAATTCATCTCACTAGAGGAGACTCACTCTGGAAGGTGGGGAAGGAATTTATTATGAATTTATTTACTCAATAAATAAAAATAAGTATGTGGAACCCTTACTTTGTGACCATCATTTGCATAACTATCTCTGTTCATCCTCACAACATATGATCTCCATCTTGCAGATGAGGACCAGGGCTATGAGTGAGCAGACTTGCCCAAGGTCATACAGTGATTCAGAGACCACTCTGAGAACCCCAGTCTCTAAAACAGCTCTGAAACGTCACCCTCCCGGTCCCCTTCCAGGCTTTATGCTGTGCACAGCACCTGTTACCACCTAACTCACTGTGCACTCTCTTTATTTATTTTCTGTCTTCTCACACCAGAATATAAATTCCTGGAGGGTAAGGATCTTTGTTTTGTTCACTACTGTTTCCCAGAGCTCAAAACAGGGCCTGCCACTTAAGTAGACACTTAATGAATACTTAACGGAATGTTAAAAGGATGAACGAAGGGATTATTTTAAAATCCTCGCTTTCTGTATCTCTAAGAGGCAGTTCTGTGAACGGGTGGCCCACCCAAACCCAGTTGAGAAGGATGGAGTGCATCTGAGATGAAGTGGGAAGGCAAGCTGTGGCTTACTGAATGCTCTCCACCAACCAGAAGGAAGATTCTGTCCACAGAAGAGGGACCGGCTGCATGCCCTGGCCGGAGTGTAGCCAGGGATCTGGGGCTTGTCCAGTCTCCAGCCCTGACACCATTGCCGTAACGGCATGGGTAGGTGTGGATGCCACAGGCTGGCAGTGGCCCTTCGCAGGATATGGCTTCCACGTAAAGGGGCCCTGCAGAAAAATGCGTTGACCAGGCCCCAGTTACAAGCTTGCCGTAACTGCAGAGTAGGCGTCTATCAGGAAATCTCTTGTGAATTGACTAGACTGAGACGGTCACTCAAGCCTGGCGGCTCTGGCTGCTGAACAAACAGAGGTTCTGAACCAGCCAGGCTGCAGCCTCGTTATGGATGGTCCCTCGAGACAGTTCTCCTGTTCTGTGACCTCTCTCTGTGCCAAAGATTCTCAAAGTTCAGCCCCCAGACCAGCAGCATCAGCATCACCTGAGAACCTGTCAGAATGCAAATTCTCCAGCCTCATCCTCAACCTACTGAGTGGGAACTCTGTGTGTGGGGTTCATCATTCCGTGGATGAACAAGCCCTCCAGGAGATTTTGATCGACTCTCAAGTCTGAGAGCCACTGTTACACAGTTTCTCTTTCAGGGCATAGGACCTGTCCTAAGAACTCATGAATTGGATTGCACAGCTTTATGGAGCCCCTGCTGTGTGCCATGCTCTGTATTTGGCTCTGTGAAGAGGATACCAAGATAAATTAGCCAGCCGCTTCTGCAGCCAAGGAGCTTAGGAGAGAGATTTCTTCTGGTTGGCAGATGTTGGAAGTATGGATGTGTGGGACCTTTGATCAGAGTCTTGTCTATTCAGTTTAGGCAGATAATACAGCTCAGGGGAAGTGGCAGGAGGTGGGAGGGGAGGGTGAGGGATGGGGTGGGGATGGAATGCTGAGTTAGGAGGCACAAAAAGGCACAGACAACTACCAGTCCAGGAGCAGTATTTCACCCATGCCCACTGCTCAGGTGTGGAAACATGCTTAGGAGGTCTGAGGTTGAATAGTAACAATTGCTAACATTTTACCTAGTGCCTACACGTGGCAGTAATCAATCTAGGTGCTGTACACACATTAACTCATTCTTCAAGTGAACCCTATCAGATAGGTACTATTATCACCCCATTTTGACTGATGGGGAAACTCAGACACTCAGAGGTGAGCCAACTTTGCCTAAAGTCACAGCTAGGCAGTGGTAGAGGCTGTCTGAACCCGTCGGTTTGCTCTAGAGCGCTCCCAAACGCACGACAAATCAAGGGGTCACCCCAAGCGTCTGGGCTGGCCTGCTAGGTTGAGGTGGCGGAGGGATGGGACCCTTATATTGGTGGGTAAATAGCATCTAGAAGAAAGCCCTACGTCTTTCCAAGCCTGTGCCTTTCCTCTGGCGTAGACACTCGGGAGTCCAGTAATTTGCGAACCACCTACAGGACAAGTACCTTAGGCCCCTTCCCAGTAGATGGCGGCCCCTAAACCCACACAGTAATTCTGAAACCTCCACTGTCTCCGTCTTCCAGGGTTCCGCTGCAGTCGAGGAATTTCAGGAGGCGAACCTCCCTCCCGTCCAAAGGGCCGCCGGCTCCTACCTCGCCCCATCCGGGGGGTCGCGGGAAGTCCCCAGCCCGGAGGAGGGATGGGGAGGAGGTGGGGGTGGGCGGGGAGATGCGGCTCCCCAGGCTTCGGGCGCCGGGGGAGGAGCTGGCGCGGAGCAGCCACTGCCGGGGCGCAGAGGCGGGGCGCTCCCGCACAGCCTGTGCCCACAGCGGAAGGGAAGGCCGGGACCTAGGGGCGCTGGAGCCGGCGGGGATCCCGAGGGCGCGGGCGGCGGCAGGTGCGCGGCGCGGACTACAAGTCCCAGCATGCCCAGCTGCTCTGACCCAGCCCCCGCTGCCACTTAAAGGCTCCGGGAGCCTCAGCCGTCGGGTCGCCGCGGCTTTCGCTTTGCCGCCGCTGCTGGGCGGGAGGGAGAGGCGGGCTCGGCGGCCGGCGGGCTTGCGTCCTGGCTCCGGCAGCGTCGAGGGGCGCTCCTCGGCCAGCCCTCCCGGCTCAGGGATTCCCTTCCGAGGCGCCCGCGCCCCCGGGCTCCCCGCCTCGGCCACCCCGCGGCCCCGATGCCGAGGCATGGATAGAGCGGCGCTGCGCGCGGCGGCGATGGGAGAGAAGAAGGAGGGCGGCGGCGGGGGGGACGCGGCGGCCCCAGATGGGGGCGCCGGGGCCGCGGCCAGCCGGGCGCTGCAGCAGTGCGGGCAGCTCCAGAAGCTCATCGACATCTCCATCGGTAGCCTGCGCGGGCTGCGCACGAAGTGCGCCGTGTCCAACGACCTCACCCAGCAGGAGATACGGACCCTGGAGGTAAGGGGCCGCGGCGCCGGAGAAACGGGGGCCCGCGCTGGGTCTGAGGAGGCAGGAGTCGGCAGCCCGGGAAGCGCCCCAGCGCCTCCCTCGTTGCTCCAGATCACTCCTTCCTCAGTTGCATCCTGAGCCCGGTCACCTCCTTTGCGTCGGCCGGAGGACCCGGGACCAGCCCCTCACCTTGGGCGGGATTTGGGGGGAGGGGCGTAGTGGGACCTGGGAGGGAGGCTGGAGGAGCCCGCGGGCGGGATGGGCGGCGCGCGGACATCCCCTGCCGCCCCCCCTCCGCCCCCACCCCATTTCTAGCTCGCTCGGTCGCAGGACTCATTCTCCCATTGAGTCACGTGCTGGACTTTTACCTGGGTGACTGAGCCCAGCAGCTGTGGGCCGGGGTGACTGGGCGGGAGGAGGTCCCCCTGAAGTGTGAGCGCAGGCCCGTCGTTCTCTGCCTTCCCCTCACGCCCCAGACTTTGTCTTGTCTCTTCCTTTGCTCTTCTCCAGGTTCTTGTCTGCCGCTTATCAGTGTTTGATGAAACTGCATTTTTGCCGTTCAGACGTTGGGTGCTTCTCTTTCGCACTGCCACAGCATTTCACTGCTCTACCCACCGACACCCCCCCGCCCCCTGCCCCCCCCCCCCCCCGCTATTGGACTTTGGTTTAGGAACAATTATGCTGAGGATCAAAGGCTTTGATGGGAAGATGACACTATTTAAGGGGTTTTCTGGTGGAGACAGTCTCCAGTGTAAAGAAGAAATAAGATGCAGGCCCTACTGTCTCAAATGATAGCTGGGAAGTGCCGTATTAAAAGGATTTGAAAGAATCAACCAAAAGGGTTGTTGGGTTCTCAGAAGGGGGAGTCTCCCCCTCCCCCATACATAATAGAGGGAAACTAGTGCATTCCCAACTTGCTTTCGTCCAGAGGCTGGGAAGACTGTGAGATTCCAGGCACCACTTAGTAGCTGCTCTGCCTCTTTCCACCTTGCACTGACACATCTGGCCTGCTGCACATCTGGAGATGTTTTATTAGAACCTTAACTCCTCATCCTACACCCTGCACACCCTCTTACTGCTGATTGCCTCTGCTAGCAGTCATAGGGCCAGCGGGTGATTTGTGGCAGTCATTACAAGACCCAGTCCTCTGTGCACACCACAAGCCTGAATCCCTGTTTGATCCAAAATGCTCGAGAGTGACTTCTTTTTTATGAATTAATTTATTTTTGGCTGTGTTGGGTCCTCATTGCTGCGCGCGGGCTTTCTCTAGTTGTGGCGAACGGGGGCTACCCTTCGGGCTTCGCATTGCAGTAGCTTCTCTTGTTGGGGAGCACGGGCTCTAGGCGCACGGGCTTCGGTAGTTGTGACTTGCGGGCTCTAGAGCGCAGGCTCAGTAGTTCTGACGCACGGGCTTAGTTACTCTGAGGGATGTGGGATCTTCCTGGACCAGGTCTCGAACCCATGTCCCCTGCATTGGCAGGTGGATTCTTAGCCACTGCGCCATCAGGGAAGTCCCCTTGGGAGTGACTTCTGTCCTTCAGTTTTATTTTCTTAAAAGCTACAAAACCAGGGACACGGGAAGCATCTAATCAGCGCTGGCTGTTATTATTTTTGTTACAGTCGCTATAGCCGTTTCGACCAGGGTTTTACTTAAAAAACAAACCAACCAGGAACCCCCCCGTCCCCGCCCCCCCGCCCCAGTCCCTCCTGCATGCATGGTGCTGTTTTCCAAGTGGCGAGAGAAACTGGTTTCTTGAACATAGCCGGGTGTGTTTGCCCAGCTAAGTTCAGTTTTTAAACTGACACAATAGGGGGCCTGTGTGGCTTCGTTCTGGGAGGAGGGGTCGTTGTCCGGCAGCATGTGTCTTGTTGGACGCTATGTTGTTGGGACGAGAGGACGTTCTCTGTTGGCCTCTCTCGGATTCTCCCCGCGTCGCTCTGAAGTGCTCTTGGTTTGCAGATTGGACCCGGGAGAAAAAGTGCGGCTCTTTCTCTGGAAATGGCGCCTTGCCTTCTCTGTACCCTGCCTTCCAAAGTCTCTCATTTTTACCAAGGTGTGGCATCAGGACACTCCAGAGCATCGCCTTATTTAGGTCTCTGACCTGGTTTATCTGGTAGCCGCCCTTCTGAGTGTTTACTGGATGGTCGGCTCTGGCCGCCAGAAACCCATCCAAAGGTCCGAAGGGGATTTGCAGTGGGAACGGGAACGAGTACCCAGCTCCCTGTCCTCTCCACTCTGCTGTAGGTTCAGGTCCACCCTACTCCCTGAAAAGGCAGGACCTGGGCTGTTTGGGGGAATGGGACTTTATACCCCAGGATCTAGTTCCCTAGGCCTCAGCCTCCTTACTTGAACAGGGGGATTGGAGTGGGTCTCTGCGGGCTCTCGTGGCTCTAAATTCTGTGGTTTAGTGAAGGGGCCTCAGTTGGGTTGAATCAGATGTTTGTTATGCACACCACTGTGTAAGAATATCCATGATTAAGAATTGTTCTAAAATCCAGATTTACCAGACTGATAAAATAGGGGAAAGTTTATTACTCAAAGAATCCTGACCTTTGGGGCAGTGTGGCAGGCGGAAAGCCCATGGCTTGGAAATCTGGTCCTGGTTCTATCTGTCTGACCTTAGTCAAGTCCCATGACTTCTGAATCTCAGGCTTTCCCATCTGTAAAATGGGCATGAGTCTACTTAAACCCGCAACCTTGTCGTGAGTCTGTAAGTCCGCATGCTTTCTACCAAGAGATTCTGCCCGTGAACTTTCCTCCTGAGGGTCCAATGCATTCACGCCACAGGCCACATTTAGGGGAAGGTACTTTGACACCTTGCTCTTATTTCCTAGAGGTGGGTGAGACAGGCCAGGAACCAATCCCAGCAGCCTGTGCTGAGGTCAGGCAGGGTCGTGGTGATGTCCATTCTGGCTTGCTTTCCTGTTCTGCAGGCTCCTCTCACATTCCAGGCCAGGGCCCCCAGAGACAGGACTTGCAACATTCGATTCCTGGCTTTTGAAGAAGGGGCTGACCAGAGGGCTTGGCTTACGCAAGCACGCCAGACTTACAGAATCCGAGGAACCCCAGCCCACCCTGGTCCTCACTGAGTAAGCGCTCAGTGAGGTGCCTCGGGAAGTCCCAGACCTCCGGCCCCACTGCTGGTGCCTGATTGTAGGTCGGATGATGTCTGGGGGTCAGCGTGTCCGGCTGCCCCTCCCTCCTCCACGCAGTGGTCCAGCTTGGATCCAAAAGAGTGGAAGGAGCCAGGGTGTAATGTCTGCCTCCCACCTGCCGGTCAGTGTGCTGGACCCTTCTCGGTCTCTGAAGATTTCCTGGAAATCCACCAACCTTCATCACACGTGTATTTTTTTTCTCTCGACATGGGAAGCGGAGGGGGATAAAGTCTGAGCCCAGGGTCTGAATCTGTAAACAGAAGTTGGGAGGCCACTGCATCGCAGCAGAACCTGCTGCCCTATCTCCATCAGGCCCTGAGAACTCCACCGAGGCAAGGTGGAATGTTCTCGTTCCCCAGATGTGCTCACACAGGGATACCCGGCTGGCCTCACAGCTGGGCCTGGAGCCCCACGCCAGTTCATTCCCTCATTTGCGCATCCTCTTGGGGCCGAGTCTGTGCCGGGCAGTGGGGAGATAGTGGTGCCTCACGAAGATGCACGTTTTGTGGGCCCTGTAACTTTGCCTTATCCTGCCAGCCTCCTGGTACTTTCCAGAGACAGGCCTTGCCACACCGAGTCTTCCCATCTGGTGCTCTTATGGAGAAAAGTCCCTCCTAAGCAAGCTGGCCTAGAGAAAGGGGTCCCCAAAGGGCCTCGACCTTTGCTCAGCTCTGCTGTGGCAGAGGTCAGAGCCCTGTGGTGTGGAGGGCCTGAGCTCTCCCTGTGGTGCTCTCCCCTGCCCCTCGGAGCACCTGGATGGTGGAAGTGCTGGGAAAGGAGAGGGGTGCCATGGGTCCTCACAGAGCAAGTACTCGGGGCGTGCGTGGACGTGCATTCACTCAACAAACCTGCAGTTATTACTGATTTGCCTGATGAGCTGCTCACTGCCACCACCCTGGCAAGGATTCTGAGGTAGGTAGGATGCTTTCCCGGTGTTTGGGGATGCTTTCAGTCCAATGGGGGAGGCAGACGGGCGAACAGTAGTGACTCCAGTACCACGGCCTGCTGAGAGCGGTTTGGAATTGGGAATATGACCGGACGGTTGTCCAGTCCAACTCCTGCTTTTCTGGGAAATACTCGCAGAGTCTTGCTGGCGACTTGTCCCACGTCACACGCCCCTGGCAGAAATGAGAGTGATGCCTGGGTTCCCTCTCCCCACCCAGCCCCTGCCTCGGAGTGGGGCTTGTCTCTGCTTTTGCTCTACCCCGTAGTTTTAACCTCCTGCTGAAGGCTTTCACTCCAGCTGTCCCCGGAGGGAGCCAGAGCTGGGGCACTGTTTCCCTTGGTGTCTGCTTTCGCCTTGGCAATTTTTTTCCTGGTGAAACTTGCCACCGGCGATCCTCGGAGGCAGTCTGGAGAGGGACCTGTAGTTCCCAAGACTGGGGAGGCCTGCGGGGCGCTGGAGGGAGGCCTTATCAGATCTGTAGCCCAGGTTAGCCTGAGTGCCAGGAGGCCTCTGGTTTACTGCCTGGGGACAGTGATGGGAATGCCTCCTTCCACGCCAGGTTAGCTCAAGATCCAGGAAAGCCGCATTCCCCACCGCAAGTATTCTGGACCTGCCTGGCCAGTGTGATCCCGAGAGGGACGGTGAAGGCCCTGATCCTTGGTGGCAGTGTCTGCAGTGGTTGTGCTGGTGGTGGGAAGTAACAATGCCTGTGGCCAAGTCTCTCTTGGCTATGCTTTTTAAAAAGGACATCCTTTCAGAATAGGCTGATTGGAATCTTTTTCTACATTCAGTTCAAAGGGAAAGCTGAGTAGAGGTGCATTCGGGGTCACGGGAAGGCCCTTCGAGCATAGCGAGGGCAGACGTGGAACGAGGAACCCTCTCGGTCACCTGTTCTGTGCTAGGCTTTTGGCATATGTTCCCCATTTAACCCTCACATGGACCCTGTGAGGTTTTCTCCCCATTCTGCGGTTAAGGACATTGCGGCTCAGAGGGATTGAGAGACTGAGTTAGTAGATGGTGCAACCTGCGTTGACTGGTCTTCGGTACTCATGTTCTGAACTTCGCAACAGCTTCTAGAAACCATAGTGGAGGGGACGGTTTCTGGTCAGGGTTGTGATGGCTGAGCCCAAGGAAGTGGCCGATAACAAAAAGGGCTGGCCCAGGGCCACTTGGTGGGTTAGTTCCAGATGACCGGGCCTTCTGGTGGCCACGCCAGGCTGTGCAGCCTCTGAGCTCGGGCTGGGGGCCACTTCCCTAAAGTGCAGGCCAGCACATCCTCAAAGATGGGTCCCTGTCAGCGAACTGTGATGCAATCGCTCTGTGTTGGTCTCATTCTGAGAAATGAGAAGCTGTCTAGAGATCATCTTACTCATAATTGTTTTAATGGATACCTGCCTTATCGTCTATGCGTAATTCCTCTGGTAAGCACTACATTCTTTAACTTTCCAGTTGTATTAAAATATCTTAGAAGACACATAATGATATGTGCTCACTATTAAAAAGAAAATTCAGTTGAATAAAAATAAAAACCCCCCATAATGCCACCTCTCAGAGTTAATTCTTGTTAACATTTGGCTATATAAATTCTTCTAGTGTTTTTATCCTCTGCATTTGCATACAAATGTGGATGGATGGGGACTTCCCTGGTGGTCTAGTGGATAAGACTCCATGCTCCCAATGCAGGGGAACCAGGTTCCATCCCTGGTCAGGGAACTAGATCCCACATGCACGCTGCAGCTAAGACGCGGCACGGCCAAATTAAAAAAAAAAAAAAAGTACGTGAATGTATTCGTGGAGCTCACCGTGCTCACTGCCTTGTAAACGTCTTCTGTCTGCACCAGTACCCACAGATATACACCATCACTGGTCGTGGCTGCATCGTGTGGTCATATCATAAATTCATTGAACCTGTCCCCACTGTCAGCCATTCAGGGTGTTTCCATGTCTCGCTGTTATAAACCTTGCTGCAGTGAGTGCATGAGTGCATTCCTGGAAGTGGAATTTGCTGGGTCAAAGTGCATTAACACATTTAACAGCAGCCCTACTGAAATCTTTAGGGCCTGAAATGTCTCCCCCACCCCGCTCCCCAGCAGGAGTGCCAGGATTTTCAAAATGGCAGCCTTCATGCGTTTAGCCCTTTGCCACTGGATCTGTGTCCACCTTGAGGGCGAGGTGTGTGAACAGGAGACAGGACGTGGGCCCCGTGGCTGAGGTTCTGGGTTCTTGGTCAAGGATTATGGATTCTAGTTCTGTGGTTACCCGTGGCAAGGGGCGGGGGGGCCTGGACTGACCATTTAGAAAAGGGGTCTTTCCTTACTCCCATGCAGCAAAGCGGGGGCCGGATGTCAGGGCTCTGTGTCCGGGGACTGGTCACTTCTGGGCAGTGCACAGCCATATGGTGAAGTTTTCATCACCTGAGGCTCATGAAAGTCATCTCAGTGAACTGTAAGCTCGGATTCATCACCGACCACAAAATATTGATCAGAGCGCTATTTGGGGTGCCTTGGCTTTGGGGTTGATTTAACAGAGTCACGGGTTCCTAAGGTAAGTGGGCTACTAAGGTCTTGGAATTCTCATCTGGTCCAGCCCTCTCATCTGCAGGTGAGGAAACAGCGCCCAAAGGGGAAGTGACTTGCCAGGAACACATATTAGGTTATGAACCTGAACAAAACAAAGAGTGGAGGAGAGACAGGTGCTTATAAAGGAGCCCTGAGTGGGGAGTCACGCCCTGGAGTGAGACATTATACCACCTTGATCAACGGCAAAACGGCAGGCTGCTATCCCACTCTCCTATGTCGGGGGCAGGGGGAGGGGGTCCTCAGCCTCAAGACGTTTCCTGCAGGAGGAAGCAAATGGGTTTGTTTTCCCAGCCCCATCTCAGTGTCTTAGGGACCCTGGGGACTGGAGAGATTCTTGGGGAGCAGTCTGGAGTGTCCAGTGGGTGGGGCCTTTCTTGAAAGCCAGCTTGCCCAGTGGGCTGGCTCAGCCCAGGTGGCCTGTCCGAGTCTTTGAACCTGACCTGACTGTACCTACAAGGGCTTCTCATCCTTCCAGTGAAAGATCCTCTGGGACTTGGGTGGGTGAACATTTTCTCCTGTAAGGGTTGGGTTTATGTCCTAAATTTGTGCCGATTTTACATTCAATACCATGATATTATACAGTGTTTACCATTTTGCTTCCAGAATATACAGCCTTTTATTCCAATGTCTTGTGCCCATATGACATTCTCTCCTGTTCCAGACCCCAGGTGGGGATGCAGAGCCATACCCTGGGGACAGATGTTGGGATCAAAAATGCTTTGTCATTTATTCCCAGTTAACGATTGTTTCTCATCTGCACTGAAGAAGTTTTAATTCAAACTGCCGCCACATACAAAACCTATATATTTATATATATCTGTATTTCTCTGCCATCCTGGCCTTGGTGGCCAACTGTGTGTTTTAACTGGGCGGATTGCCTTTGAAAATAACGGAGCTGAAGTCATCCTGTTTGCTTGCCGTTTTTCTCCCCCCTTTCATTTTTCCACCTTCAGAATAATTGCAAGAATGAATTAAGAGTTGTGCTTAAAATTTAAAACACGGCCAAGGGAGAAAGCATAATGCATTATGTGGAATAGACCAGCCATGGTTAGGAAAAATAACTTTTCATACAGCATAAACTGTAGACATGAATCTGCAATATATCGATCATGAGGGTTTTGCTTTCTGCAAAGCTGATGAGATAAGCTGCTTATAGAGTGGTGGAGCTTTTCTTTGACAATGCACCTGGAGGTATTGAGTCCCAACTGAGCCAAATCATTTGGGTTGGGTTTTATGGATTAGCAGAACCGGCTTCATTCATGGTATGCAGAGTTTTGCTGGCCAGAAAAAGAAAGTTACAGATCGTATTTAAAAAGTGACCTGAGTGTTCTCATGCATGGGGCACGATCCCCTCCTCCCAGTCTGGGACCCTTGAAAGGACTTGCAGCCTTTCTTATACTGTATTCTGCAAGATGCTCTCGTGAAAGAAAGCTTCAAGTAGCTGCGTCAGCTATTTTCCTCCTGGTGATTCCTGAAGATGAAGATTAGTGTTTTAAAGGCTCTGAGAAGTCCTGCAGCAAGGATTCCCAAACTTACTTGTCCAGGGCATCTTCTGTCCTCTGAACACAGTTGGGAAAACATGAACGGGGAAGAGACAAGAAATGGTAGGTGTAGTTTCAACTACTGTTTTTTTATGATACTGAGGTTCCATTTGAGGTTCCAGTTAAAATTGGGTAGGTTGAGGAGAGGCTAGTGACCCCATACACTTATCTAGCTGTGCAAAGTTGCCTTTTGTCAAGGGAGGTATTTTCCAAAGGGAGACAGATTGTGTCCTGGGTACCACACTACCCACTTAGAGACAGATTTCACTTAATCCTCCCAACAAGATGAGGAAGACGTACCCAGAGAGGTTTATATGTCTGGAGTCCTCGAGTCCTACCTCTTCCTGGCCCCACTGGCCAGTTAGCCCGGTGCCAAGGGCACACTCACTCAGGGTCTGCCAGGAACCTCCTGACCCCAATGGTGGCAGCAAACAATCCAGGAGAAATGCAAATGTCTGTGGGTGTGTTTGAGCCTGGGGCTGTGGAGGGCAGGGGAAGGGCTGGGCTGCAGGCGAGGAATGCTTTTTGAAACAAAAAAGGAAATACTGGCTCAGAATGGAAAGGAAAGGAAGCAACTTCCTGTTGCTGGTGCCGGCTTTTACAAGGAGGAGCTCTCTCTAGCTCCTTGGCCAATGGAGGCCTGGGCTGGCTGGGACCACTCCGGGTACACTAGACAGACACACGGCTCCCACACTGCTGCCCGAGGGCTCAGAAATAGGGGCTGGGTCCACCCCTTGTCATTTTCCCCAGGTAACTGATCAAATGGATGTGTGGTTTTCAAAATGAATATTTATACATGTTATTAAATAGATGTGTCGCAATACCTGACATTTCCCGAGAGCTTGCTCCATGCCTGGCCCCCTTCTTAGGAGTCTTATGTGACATTTACTCCTTGCAACGACCTTGTGAGGAAGGTTCTACTGTTATTCCCATTTTACAGATGAAGAAACTGAGGGTGCAGAGAGGTTGAGTGACTTGCCCAGAGTCATACAGCCAAGGAAAGACTAAGCCGTGACTTGAGCCCAGACCGTTTTAATTACCCACTGGCACAGCGTGACTTGCATTTACAAACTCCTCATCCACCTAGAAAATCTGTTTGCACAGAATAATTTTTTTTAAAGACCCGGGGCTTTTGTCTGGCTCCAGAGGGCAAGTCCCAAAGCCTGCGTCAGACCCTTGGTGATTCTTAGGTGAAATGCCTGTGTCTGAGTTTTCATCTTTAAAAAAAACTTTATTATGGAAACGTTCAAACATGTACATTGTTGAGCCACAACTACTAGGCCTGCGCTCTAGAACCCACGTGCCACAACTACTGAAGCCCGTGCACCTAGAGCCCGTGCTCTGCAACAAGAGAAGCCACCGCAGTTAGAAGCCCGTGCACTGCAACGAAGAGTAGCCCCCGCTTGCCACAACTAGAGAGAAAGCCCCTGCGCAGCAACGAAGACCCAACGCAGACAAAAATAAATAAAAATAAATTTAAAAAATGAAAAACTAAAAAGAATAAAATTTCCCCTGAAGCTTACTGTGGCGTCTGGCAGCCCACACATTACAGGAAGGTCATCTGGTTCTGTAAGCTGACACTCCTGCTGCACCGAAAGCTGTTCTCACGTGGCAGAGTCAGGGAATGTCCACGGCCTTGCTTATTCCCACAGCCCCGCCTGAGACCGACCCTACAGAGTCACATTGCGACAGGCCCGACTTCCAGGCCACTCTTCTCCATATTCTAGTATCTCCTCTTCTACTTTTCTTTCTTTTTTTTTAATATAAATTTATTTATACTATTTGTTTATTTTTGGCTGCGTTGGGTCTTCGTTGCTGCGAGCGGGCCTTCTCTAGTTGTGGCGAGCGGGAGCTACTCTTTGCTGCGGAGCGCGGGCTCTAGGTGCGTGGGCTTCAGTAGTTGTGGCATGCAGGCTCAGTAGTTGTGGCTCATGGGCTCTAGAGCGCAGGCTCAGTAGCTGTGGCTCACTGGCTTAGTTGCTCCACGGCATGTGGGATTTTCCTGGACCAGGGCTTGGACCCGTGTCCCCTGCATTGGCAGGCAGATTCTTAACCACTGCACCACCAGGGAAGCGCCTCCTCTTCTACTTTTCCTTGTTGCTTTATCCACACGTCATGAGATGAGTGTATTTCAGCTAACGTTTACTGAGCGCCACGGTGTGTGCGCCCTGGGAGGAGAGTCGGCGAGCACAGGCAGACCCTCTCTCCAAGGAGCTCCTGGCAAACCCTCATCTCTGCGATTCTGGCCTAAAAATGAGGTCCAGTACCCACGAAGGGGCTTCCTTGCCCTTCATGGTTCTTCTCACGGTTCTGTTCAGTCCTCCTGAAGCCTGGTCTTGCCCTCCACTCTTAACATTTCTTTCTTCTGTGGTCTCTTGCCCCCAGCAGACGTGGTTTTCTTTGTTGCTTTCTGTTTGTTTCATTTTGTTTTGTTTGGGCTGTATTCTCCCAAGTGTTTCTCAGCGTGTTGCTTTTGGCCAGCTGCTTCAGATCTTTGAATTCGGCCTCTCAAACACAGTCATGATGTCATTATGGGAAGGGATGGTCTTGGGCACTTAGTAGGACATTGAGGGCTGCATCAGGACTTCAGGGTGTGCCTGGGCTCGGGGGGCGGGGGGAGAAGGTCACAGTCACCCCCTGACTCCATTCCTTGCTAGCTCTGTGACCTGGGGCAAGTTCCGTAGCTCTCTGAACCTCAGTTTTCTTGTTCGTTTAAAGGGGTTAAGAATAGGTTTATTTTAGACTCTTGTAGGAGTTACTGAGATACGGAAAGTGTGCTGCATGGTACTTAGAAGGGATTCAGTATTTTTTTTAACCTCCTCTCACTTAGTATTATTCTAGAACACTTGTCCTTGTTTCTCTGTTATCTCCCTTTTGGCCCTTTTAATCGCTGCATGATATCTCATCCAGTGGCTATGCTGTAATTTGCCAAAACATTTCCCCTGTTATTGGACATTTTGGTTGTTTCCAGATTTCTGCTGTTATAAACAATGTGACTGGAGTCATCTTTGTACAGGCACCTCTTTATTTTTGTTCCTATTCTGAATTCATTTCCTTGGGATAATTCCCAGGAATGGAATTACCGGGTCAAAGAGCATGGGTATTTTTTGTGATGGGAGTTGCAAAACTGTCCTCCATTTTCTGTTTTTTTTTTTTTGAAGATGTTGGGGGTAGGAGTTAATTAATTAATTAATTAATTTTTGCTGTGTTGGGTCTTCGATTCTGTGCGAGGGCTTTCTCTAGTTGTGGCAAGCAGGGGCCACTCTTCATGGCGGTGCGCGGACCTCTCACTATCGCGGCCTCTCTTGTTGCGGAGCACAGGCTCCAGACGCGCAGGCTCAGTAGTTGTGGCTTACGGGCTTAGTTGCTCCGCGGCATGTGGGATCCTCCCAGACCAGGGCTCGAACCTGTGTCCCCTGCATTGGCAGGCAGATTCTCAGCCACTGCGCCAGCAGGGAAGCCCCATTTTCTGTTTTTTGAATGATCTCTTAAAATTTGTACTCCTGGTTGACTAGCTCATTTTTTTCTTTGTAATCCTTTTTGGTCTCTGTGCCTTTCCTCTCCTACCTGGCCATTTTTGGGGGGCCTTGTTAAATCCTTTCCCATCTTCCTTTTTTTAAAAAACATCTTTATTGAGTTATAATTGCCAAATAAAATTGTAAGACATTTAAAGTGTGCAAATCATTCTCCATCTTGAATTTGCTATTTATTTCTATTTTCTGCCCATTCATTTATTGACTGTTTATTGAGCATGTACTGTGTGCCTGGTTTTAAGTACTGGGAAAAGAGCGGTGAAGAAGACCAAGCGGTTCCTTTAATGGAAAGAGAAAGATTCAAAAACAGCCAATAGATAGAGAAAAGCGGCCTGAGCAAAAGACCACTGCAAGTGGGTTAGTGCTGGGGTGGGGAGAAGGCCGCTGCTTTAGATTGGGTCGTCAGGAAAGCTTTCTTCCGAGAGAAAGTTTGAGCTGAGTCTTAAAAGATGAGAGGGCAGTAGTAGCCTTGTGAAAACCCGGGTGAAGAGTATTCCAGGCAGAGGGACCAGCATGTACAAGAGCCCTGAGGCAGAAATGAACTTGTTGAAAGGAGGCCAGTATGCCTGGAACACAGTGGGAAGTGGTGGTCCATGAGGGCTGTGGTCCTCCATGGCCTCAGGGAGGTTGCCTGGGACTACGTCCCTCAAGTTGGGCCTCAAGAATTAATGCACTAATTCAACAAATAGTTGTTGCACCCCCCAGTTATGTGCCAGGCACTGTTGTGGGATATGAGAGTGAATGAGAAAGTCAGCTCAGCGGGGACGTTTGTAGATGAGTGAACTCATGGAAGGCGCCGGTGAGGTGTGAATGGAGGCCCACCATGCCGCCCGGCCGGCTCGTCTCTGCATCCTGAGATGTGCGGGGACTCGGGGAATATTTCTTGATTTGAACCAAGCTGTGCTCTGTGCTGCCAGCCTTCACTGTGGCAACTGAAACTCAGTTGTCTGCTGTTAGGTCTGGCAGTCTCAGCCTGCCAGGGAGGGGCCCCCAAGAACTGAGGTTGCCAGCTCAGAAGTGGGGCTGCCGATATCAGGTATGAGTATCTAGGCACTCCTTATGGGAAACGAGCCTGCGAAGTAGACGTGGGAAAGCCCCTGTTTACCGTGCTGCCCTGCCCCAATCTTCCCTGAAGGGGGACTCTGATTTGTGACTCTCGTTGGAAATGTAGACTTGGGGACTTTGTGCTTGTCCTCATTTTCTTCTCTTAGGGTGGGGCAAAGAGAGGGGGTTCCCAAACTTTGGGACAGCCTATACACCTAGTGAGCTGTGACCATGTGGCAGTTTCAGGAAATGGACCTGGTGGAAGACGTTGGCTGCCATTTTGTTCGGAGGTGACTCATGAGGACAGGTCCTCTGATGCCACTGAATTGGGGCCAACTTTAACCAGGCTCAACCTGCTCCTTGGGCTCTTTTCATGTGAACTTGTGGCCAGATGGGGAGGGAAGGCTGGATCCTAGGAATATAATAACTCGGGCTCCCCACGCCCTCCTCTCCCAGTCACGGCGAATCTGAGATAGACTCGCCCAGTGTTTATAGGAGATTTCTCAGTTGGCTGCTTGGTAACGGCGACCTTATTCGCCCACTCCGGCTGGGGAAGTAAGGCCCAAGGTCACAGTAATCTGTGGAGCTGGGGTTCAGATCTAGACTCGTGTGATTTGACACTTGCATTCATTTCATTGCATCCCCTCAGAAACCCGCTTGACCTTGGGTCTTGTCTGGAGCAGAGAGAGGTCAGCTTTGGTAACGCTCAGCATTTTGGAATAAATAACGCTATGTGGAAAAGGGTCTGAAGATCTCTCCATTTGCGTGCCATTTGGACGGGATTACCTCAAAGTTGTAAAGAGGGCGAGATGACCACAGCATCAGAGTCCAGATTAGCAGGTGACCGTTTGCAGAGGTGGACGCTCCTGGTTGAGGAAGAAGATGGAGAGAAAAGCATCCTGGGTGGGGAGGAGGGGGGGGCAGGTTCAGAGCGAAGGCTCTTCCCCGATTCCATCTCAGAGAACTTGGCTTCTGTTTTGAAGCGCTCTGGTTAGAAAGGATAACGTAGTTGTTAGCACTGGGCAGCACTGGGGCCTGAGGGACAGGACATGCAGGCACGGTTGTCTTTTAAATGTTGGCGAATCTTAGGAGAAAGAAGGTGACGAGTCCCTGGGGAGATCCCCCAAGGTGGCCGTGACTCATCCTGGCCAAGGGGACTGAACAGAGCAAGGACGAATCCATCAGTGAATGGAAACTTGTCTTTTTAGGGGACTGGAAACCTTTTCTGTTGTGGTTGGCCTGGTGGTTTATGAGGAGAGGTGAGCATTTGAGACAGAGCGCTGGGCCACTCTTGCAGCTGCATCTTTGACCATTTTGAGAGTTTTAGGAAGTAGTTCTAAAAAAGAAAAAAGAAAAGAAAAGAAACCAAAAGCTAAAGACATCGTTACTTGCAATACCCGTGTGCAGACTGCCATGTGGGCTGTGAGTTGCCGTGTGATTAATGGAAACCGGCCCATTGGCACCAGTTCATTTGTACCCTCCCCCACCTTTTGTGGCCCCTGAGCTGGAGGGGGCTTCTGACTGTTCTCAGAAAAAGACTTAGGTGGCCTCAAATGACCAGACCTTGTCTTGGGCATCTAACAGCTAAAACTAAACTTCTTCTCTGGCCCTGTTTGGTTTAAGCAGTTTCCTGGCCTGGCAGGATTTGTTTTCTTAGCACCTGTCTCGTCAAAGTTCCCATCCCGCTCGTCACAGCAGACCGACCCCTGCCATCCTGTGGCTGCCAGAGGAGGCAGTCAGACACGCTGTTCCCCTGGGGAAATGGAGCCAAAGCGGCCCACTGGGGTGCACTGTCTGGGCTCACCGCTCCTGTCTTCTCCATTTTGATCACAGGATGCATGCTTGGCCTTATTCTAGAAAGCTCTGCCGGTTCATGGGCTGCTTCTATTTGGAGAAAAGGCCAGGTGGGTGAGCTGCAGCCGGTAGTAGTAGGTAAGGGGACAGGTTCTGGTGCTTGATGACCTGGGTTCAAACACTGCTCCCTTCCTGGCTAAGCCTGTGTGTCTTTGGGCAAATTGCTTAACCCGTCTGAGCAACAGTTTTCTCATCTGTGAAATGGAGATTATAATAGAATTGTTTCATAGTTAGTGAGATGAGCCATGCAGAGCACAGTGCCTGGCACAGAGTAGAATCTTTTTATATATTCTGTGACTGGTTTTTTCTTTCAACAAGTATTTAATTAGCATCCACTCTGAGTTGGACACCCACTGTGGGGTGGCCACTCTTCTAAACGGGGAAGTAACTGAACGAAATTGACAAAAATGTCAGCTCTGTGGAACTTGGGTTTTGGTGTTAGGAGGAGACGTTCAGACAATAAGTCAATGAGTGAAATATATTGTTTGTTAAATGGTGAATGTGCTATGGAAAAAAAATGAAAGCAGGAAGAGGACCGAGGCGAGGAGTGGTTTAATTTTAAATGAGGGGTCAGGATGGCTTTGCAGAAAAGGTAATGTTTGAGTAAAGATCTCAGCAGGGTGAGAGGGACTCCCTGGGGATGCATTTGAGGTCCAAAAAGTGCAGAGGTGGAGGGAGTTGCCTGCAGTGCTGGGGCCAGGTGAGGCCAAGAGGTGCCCCGGGTGAAAAAAAAAAAAAAAAGAGGTGCCCCGGGTGAAACACCTAAGCGGTGCAGCCCTCAGGTGACCTTGAGCCAGGCATCTAGGAGCAATGGGGAAAGGGTGACGAGAACAGAAGGTTGTGAAAGGCACCAGGGCTACATGTGGGCTCGTCAACGGGCCCAGCCTCCGTCCAGTAGAATCCAAAGGGATTTTGAAACTCAACCCTCATTTCTTATTAAAAAATGGCATTCGGGGGTTGCTACTCACTCACCTGCTACCAAAAGCCCTGTCGCCGACTTACTGAAGGTGCACGGCTTCTGACCACATGGGCGGGTGGCGGGGCCCTGGCTGGGGCCCCCTGGGGCCCTGCCACCCATTAAGGACATCATCACGCAGGCGAGCTGCTTTCATTCATCTCACAGCATTTGCTGAGCAGCCATGGTGGTGGATCACGCCCGTACGTCCTGGTATCACCTTGCTCGTTTGTAACCCCAGGACAACAGCTACTCCTGGAGTCAGTCCATCCTTCAAGGGAGCTTTCTTAAGGCAATCATTCAGTAGAAGAGAACAGCAACATTTATGAGGGTATTTGCATTATCTGTAATACAGAAAAAAAAAGAAAAGAAAACAAGGTGTATTTGCATTATCTGTAATACAGAAAAAAATGAAAATAAGGTAGATGTCCGGTGGCAAGGGGATGGTTAAACATACCGTGATGTGCAGCACACGATGGCTTGTTATACACACAGCCATTAATTATGAACACGGGGTAGAAACATGACCATATTTATATTATGTTAAGTGAAAACATAAAGAGTGCAGAACTACAAATGCAGCCTTTGTAGTTATGTAAATATGTAAAACTGTGTCTGCAGATGGAAAAAACTAGAAGAGAAAAGAGTTGTGTGTGTGTGGAACTGTTTTTGGAAAAATTCCATTATGATCGTTAATATATTCTTTCTTTCTTTTTTTAAATATTTATTTATTTTATTTTATTTTATTTTGGGCCACATTGGGTCTTCGTTGCTGTGCGCGGGCTTCTCATTGCGGTGGCTTCTCATTGCGGAGCACGGGCTCTAGGCGCGCAGGCTTCAGTAGTTGTGGCACACGGGCTTCAGTAGTTGTGGCTCGCAGGCTCTAGAGCGCAGGCTCAGTAGTTGTGGCTCACGGGCTTAGTTGCTCCGCGGCTTGTGGGATCTTCCCGGACCAGGGCTCGAACCCATGTCCCCTGCATTGGCAGGCAGATTCTCAACCACGAGTGCCTGCCACACTGGAGGCACTGAGCTGGTGCTCAGATACCGGTGGACTTGACAAGAGACCCTTGTCCCCGAGGTCACAGTCTGATGGCTCGACCCCCTCCCTTCTCAGTGGTCAGGATCAAAAGCTAGCCACGTGCTGTGATGCAAAACTCACACCTTCTGGAATAAAAATGAGACTCGGTCCTGCAGCTTCTCCCCCAGGGCCTTTGTGCGGCTAGTGTTGGAGTTGGCTGAGAAGTAGAGAAGTTTCCAGAGCTGCCATGCCTCCTGAGGGAAGTGCTGTTTCTAGCAAGCAGACCTTGTGGGAGCAGAGCCTGCCTGGTACCCGGAGGGCTCCCCACATCTTGGCTGCCTGACTTGATCCCAAGTCGAGATCCAGCCTTCGAGGGAGCATCCAGTCCTGGCTGCGAGGCCCTCTGGGTGAGGGGCCATCCCAGAAGGGAGAACCCCTGCTGTGGGCTTTATCTTCCGGGTGCCACACACTCACAGCACAAACACGGCACGTGATGCTGCCCAGGAAGCCGGTGGTTGGCTCAGAGAGACCCGGGTGGCAGTGCTGACAACCACTGACGACCTCACTGCCTGCACGCTGAGAAAAGTCCTCTGGGTGTCTGGAGGATCATGGTGGTGGTGAGGAGGACGTTTGTGACCGGAGCAAGCATTTACTGAGTGCTGTCTGTTCTGGGCTCTCGGACAGCACCGAGAATGCCGTATCCACCAGTCCTTGCAGGGCCCCCAGGGTTGGTGTAGGTCTCACCTCCGCTGCATGGGGGGGGGGAACTGAGGCTCAGAGAGGTGGGTAGAGGTGGGTGGGCCTCCTGAGGTCACACCCATGGGTTCAGAGGTCTAGCTGGTTACAGAGCCCAGGCCCTGGCGTTTTCTGTGTCACCGCACACTCATCCGGGGAGAAGTGCGAAATCTGACTACGCAGTGAAAAATGCCACCAGCGCAGTGGTTAAGAACCCACCTGCCAGTGCAGAGGACACGGGTTCAGTCCCTGGTCCGGGAAGATCCCACATACCGCCGATCAGCTAAGCCTGTGCACCACAACTACTGAAGCCCGTGTGCCTAGAGCCCGTGCTCTGCAACAAGAGAAGCCACTGCAATGAGAAGCCCGCGCACTGCAGCGAAGAGTAGCCTGCGCTTGCCGCAACCAGAGAAAGCCCACGTGCAGCAATGAAGACCCAACACAGCCAAAGATAAATAAATAAAAAAATAAATTTATATATAAAAAGACAACCCTCTGCCTCCCCCTCCCCCTCCCCGCCCATCCCTCCTGGAAAGCCCTCGCCTCTCTGCTAGGCAGCCCCTCTGTTTGCCACCCCAAATGCTCTGGGACAGCCTCCGGTTCTGCAAGAAGGGTGACTAGCACGCTTTTGCTTTAAAGGAAGGATTTCCTGTCTCTTTAAGGACAAAGACTGCGTGACCTCTTTTTCCAGAGGCTTTGGGGCCTCATACAGTGCTTGGCACAGAGTAAGTGCTGAGGAATTAATGAGGGTGTGTTGTGATCGGCGCTAAATTAACCTCCCAACATTCCTGGAGAAATAATGTGAATCAATGGAAAAGGCCGTCTAGTGCAGGGGATGGGAATACGGCCTCTGGGGTCAGAGGCCCCAGGCCCTGGGTTTGAATCATGCCTGTGCCATGGACTGTTTCTAACTGTGGGCAAGTTATTTTGCTTTTCTGGGTGTCAGTGTCCCCACCTGTTCCGTGGGGACAAGACCTGTGAGGGCTGCTGCGAGGATTAAATGAATCGTCACGTAAGGTGCATGGGACGGAGCTTTGCCCACAGTAAGCACTTGATAAAAGCGAGCTGTCGTTATTGCCTGCTCTTATGTTATTGTCATGCATGAGAGTAAGGAGAGCCCCCCAGCTGGGTTCTTCCCCTTCTCTGTGGCTTCAGGGTCCAGACTGAAGGCCACCAACCTCCCCGCCCTTCTCCGCCCCGTCGTGGGGCGCTGCTGGTAGTGTGGATGGGGGTTATCTCTCCAGGGAGATTAGGTGCATGGGGGGGCGGGAGAGTCTTGGGAGACCCAGACCCGAGTCCCGGCTGTGTTGTCACTCTGTGACCCTGGACGGGTCCCCTCGCCTTCAGGGAGCCATGTCCTAACGTGGGAGATGAGAACGTAATGGAGTCATTCCCAGGGTGCCAAGGAGAGTGAGATCAATGCCGTAAGACGCGGGGCACCGCAGGCACTCAGCAGACGTCCCTCCCCCATCCTGCAGGGCAAGGGCCCCTCTCACACTGGCCTGAGTTCCCCAGAGCCTGGATCAGTGGGGACAGGATGAGTGGATGGCTGGTTTCTCTCTGCCCAGAGTGGAGCCGACCTCCACCCACCTCTCTCTGCTCTGTCTCCGCCCCTCCTGAGGCAGGTGTGGCGAGGTCGGAACAGGTCTCTCTGAGTGCAGGTGACAGAGATGGCTGCTCTGAGCCGCGCTGGTCCTCACCCGGCTTTCCCTGTTCAGACCCCCTCCTTTCCCTCACAAACACGCTGTCCTCAGGCTTCCCTTCAAAGGGGGTCGCCCCAGGCCTCTGCTGGGGCTTCTCCTGCTGGGTTCCGCTCCGAAGGAGGAAGGACTTCAGGGGGATGTGAGCTGCAAGCCCAGGAGAGAAAGGCAACCCTGGTTTCCGAGCCCTCTGCAAGCACAGGTGCGGTGAGAGCCCCGCGCAGTCGGGGTGTGAGGGTCACTGCCTGATGGAGGGGCAGCCGCACGGCGCAGCCAGCCGCCCGATGTGTGGGGTAACTGCCGGCGTTTGGGGTGAGCTGTGCCGCTGGGAGCATCAGGGTCCGGCGACTTCTCTATAGGACACTGGCCGTGCAGGCAGGCTTGGAGGGTGTTGTGGAGAGGCATGCAGAGGCTGGGAGCCTCTTTGCCTTCCTTGGGCTGTGTGTGTGTGTGTGTGTGTGTGTGTGTGTGTGTGTGTGTGTGTGTGTGTGCACACGTGTGCACCTGTGTGTGGGTAGGTCTCAACATAAATAAGACCTTGGTTGGAAGTTCAGGGAAAGATTTAATGATAAAAGATTCCTTTAAAAGATGTTTAAGTCAGCTCTTGTCAGCCCTCTGCTGAGAACCCTCCAGAGACCGTCTCATTCTACTTGGTGTAAAAGCCAAAGTCGAGGTCCTGGTTTCTATCCTTCTTCCCGTCGCTCTCTCTGCCTCAGCCCCATTGGCCTCCTTTGTGTTCCTTGAACACGCCAGGCACATCCAGCGTTGCCCTGCAGCCTTTGCTTCTCCCCGCACCCCACCCCACCGGGTGAGGTCTTCTCTGACCCTCCCATCTGTCTGTCCCCTGCCCAATTTCATTTTCCCCATCCACACACACTGTGTGGTATTACCTGTTGATTGCCATATCCCCTGTCTAGAACAAAAGTTCCAGAAGAGTAGGGATTTTTATCTGCTCTATTCACTGATGTATCCTAATACCTAATAATACCTAATAATAGGTAATACCTAATAATACCTAATACCTAAATAAAGTAGCCTGGAATCATAGTATTCAAATGAATGAAAGAAAGAACAAACTAAGTTATAAAGAAAACTGCCAAGGCCTAGTGCAGTCTGGCCATCACAGCCCAGTAGGATCCCTTGAGTAATTTTCCAGTTTTGGAAAATTGGAGTCGTTGTACCACCAGTCAAGGACTCGAATCATCTCTTAGTGTGTGTGTGTTCTTCTTTTGTGTCTTCCAGGTTAATGCTGGGTGTGCCCCAGGCTTCTGTGATTACATTTGTATTAATCCTCTGATGTTGATTTACAAAACAAAACAAGCTTTTTTTTTTTTTTTTTAACAAAACAAGCTTTGAAACAGTTTTCATCACTTCTTTAGCTATTGTTGCGGACATTATATCTCTTGGCTTTTTTGTTTTATTTTGGTCAAATATACCAGAGATATTGGACTGCATCCTTGACCAAAGTCCTGTAGAGTAGACACTCAGTTTTGTTTAAAATCCAAGTAGGTTTTTTCTTAAACTAGATATTTTCTTTTGAGGTCTTTAATGGAATTCTCACACATTTTGTGTTCAATGTGTTGCTGTGAGTTACTTCTTGGACCACTGAGCTGGGAGGCTGGAGACCTGGGTCTGCCATTACTGGCTTTGTGATCTAGCATCCTTGAGACTCAGTTTCTTCATGTGTGTGACCGAGGGACTTGGTCTGGCTGATTTCCTCTGAGATCCCTCTCAACTCTAATGCTATGTCTCATGAACCAAACTAATAGAGATCATAGTGTAAGTTCATAGCACAATATGCAGCTTATGTTAGCCAATGAAAGCACGCTGCACTTGGTGTACATGATACTACTTACGTCCTGGGGCCCCTCAATCTTGGATCAGCCTCATGCTTTGCTGTCCACGTGGTTGGGGCCTGTGGAGCCACCATCCTCCTGCCTGGCTCCCTGGTAACTGGCAGCATGATGTACCGAGGCCATGAGCATTTGCAAGGCTGGTGTATCCCGTCCCACCCTAACTCACCCATGTGAGGGTTTACCTTCAGCCTCCTGTTTCAGCCAAACTGTAGATTTTATCGCCAAAGCTGATTTGGTTTGGATCCTGAGTGCTACCTGTGTGCATTGATTGAATTCCTTATGTTGGACCTCAGTTTTCTCATCTGTCAAATGGGGTCAGTAATTTCTCTCAGAATGGTTTTGAGGGTTCAATGTGACAATACAGGTCAACCGCGTAGTTGAAAGTGTAAATATTACTGATGCTGGTGATGATAAAGAAGAACTACTCTGATGTGGGGGTAAAGATTATCTCCAAAGGCTGAAAAGATAACAGAAGCTTGGGAAATCTGTAATCTACAAAACTAATTTTTTTGAGTCAGAACTGCGTTAATGCTACTTGGCTATAAAGCAGGTCACAAGTCAGATGGGTTGCCAAGGAAACCTGGGGAAAGCCAGGATTCATTTGTGTACGCAGGTGCCTCAGGGTACATGTGGGTAGCAGGCGGGGAGACACTGGCCCGGGGTGGTGTGGCCCCTCAGCCCCTCCTGGGTTTGCAGGAGCAGGTCCTGCTGCCATACACCAGCAAAGAGAAGGCCCATCTGTCTCTCTGGGTTGCTGAGGCCGAGAGGGGGCCGGACACTTCCTTCTGGGCTGGTTGCTCTAGGCTACAGGCACAGGAACCTGTTATTTAGGTTCCTCAGATGCAAGTTCAATAAAGTTCTGTGAGTGTAGGCACAGGGATTTGGGGTTAAGGACCAATGAGGACTTTAAAAGAATTTGGCCCCAAGGATGTTAATTGCGACATTATATATACTGATGAAGAATTGCAAATAACTTAAACGTCCATCATCCTAAACATACAACCTCGGGCTATTGTGTAAGTGAAACCAGAGTACATTTAGTTAGATCTGTTGGCCTTTAATAACACCGAAAACTTGCTGTGAGGAATTACTGCTTGAAAAAGCAGTCACAGTATACCATTAACAGAAAAAAAACAGATTACTAAACAATATGACTCAAATTAATTATTAAGAATGAAATACGTGAAGAGAAGGCTGTGCATATGCTTGTTAATGGTGGGTGGCTTCCCTCTGAATAGTGGAATCATAATTAACCTGATTTCTTCCTGGTGGTTTTCTTTTCTTTCCCATTTTTTTTTTTTTCCAGTAAACATGCATTTCTCATGTATGCGGGAGGGGAAGTCATGTTACAAATATAAAAATATTTTAGTTGGATTTTCATGTACTTTTAAACGTGACAAAGATTTCTCATGTTTTATTTTTTACGCCCACTGTAAAGTTTTAACCATTTGGTTACCCAGACTTTGTCCCCAACTTAACACAAATATCTGCTCAGATGATGTGGCTTGAGCCTACAGATCAAGAAATAGATTTTTTTTTCAAATGTGTGAACTAGGAGCTTGAGAATGATGAGGGATAAATGGAAAAGTTCACAGAGCAGCTCGTTGACGGGTTCTTTGAAGTGAAATGATGGGTTCTTAAAAATAATCTAAAACCAGGAAAGAGAACGTTAGATCCTATCAGCTCAGTTATGAGTGACATAAAAATAACAGACAAGTGCTTTTCCCCTGTGAGTTTACGTGTCATTTCATTCTGAAATCATTGGAATGATCTGGTTTAGGCGAAATTCTTCTTAAGGGAACCATTTTCGAAGGTTGAGATGCATCCGAAAGGCTGTGTTGCCCAAACCCCCCGCAGAGCTCACTCCCGCATCCCAGTGGTCATGAGTGATGGCTACTGATGGCGTATAGTCCAGTTCCTCCCCAGGAATTGCCTTCAGCCGAAGGGAGCTTCCTCTCTGAAGGTACCGCTGCCCATCCAAAGGTGGGCTACAGAGGCTGGCCCCTTGCCTCCATCTGGGACAATTCCAACGGTTCAGCTCCAGAGTTCCCGAGTTCCCCACGGGTCTGGCTGGGGCCTCTGTTGCAGCCGAGTCATACAGAGCCCAACTGCCGCGGCCTGCTTCCCTGCAGGCAGACCTCCATTTCAGAGTCTGCTTCTCGAGAAACCCTACCTCAGAGCCCCGATTTCATCACAGTGAATAGGTCGTGGAGAAGGAAGTAGGGTGCCCCTCCCAAGCCCTCCTGGCCGGCATTGCCTCTCAGGACTGCAGTCTGGTACCTCCTTGCCCTCTTGTCTCGTTTAGAGCAAGTGGCTTAGATTCTCGGGGTCCCCAGTGAAAACTGAAGGCTGCAGACACGGGTGGGGGCCGGGGAATCTGCTCACCTCGCCCTGTGCGCCTCCCCTGACATCTGCCTCCTGGGCCTGTTGACAGTGGCTGCTCCCAGAGGCTAGGACAGGCTGCCCAGCTCCCCCTCCAAGGGCTTGTGGGTCTGGACCTGAAGGGCGTCCACCTGTGCCCAGAGCACATCTGTGCTTCTGCTGAGGCCAGAATCTTTGGCAGCTCCTTGCCTGGGGCTGTCCAAGCACCAACCTTTACTGCTGCATAGATCTCAAAAACGTTACCAAATCAAGTGGCCTTCTCTGGATAAGCAGACCGACAAAAGGAGGACTGTGGCTTCCTTAGCATTTGGTTGGGGGTCACGCCTCCTTCCTGCAGGACTCAGTTCCACCTCTTCAGCATGGCCTCTTGAGCCTCCTGTGTGCTCCCTGTGCCCCCCCTAGGAATCGTAGTGCATATGGACCTGGGATCTCCCTGAGTGCCTCACGGTTTCATGCCTTTCAGCCTCTTCTCCCTGGAATGCCCGGAATTCCCCTTGTCTCTGACAGCCCCTCTCATCTGTTTCCTCTTTCCTGTCCTATCTTCCCCAACAGGGAATGTGCTGGGCCGTGAGCAACTCCTTTTCGAGACTTGCCCTGTCTTTGTTGCTTCGTGGCCCCCCTGCCCTAGGTACGCTGGAAACTTCTCTCCTGCCCTTTCCTTGCTGTATTGGCATGACCCATTTCCTGGCTGGATCTCTGGTCTCCAGACTTGCTCTGGCATACGGACCAGGAAAGAAATATTGATCATGGGCTCCCAACATAGGTATTTTCACGTACAAAGTATATACACATACTCTGTGCTATGATAGCATGTCTCTTACAATAATACATCTACAAAAATAGACAGTTGAAAGGATGAGATACAGAAGGTTCTGTTTCCTTCATGCAGCCCCCTCTGGGGGCCTCTGGCCTGGAATTCTAGATTGAGAACTCCTTGGTTGGTGGAGGGAGGGTCAGGGATTGTGTCTCCCCTGCATCCTCAGTGCCTGGTACAGATGGGGCGGACTCTACTTCACGGAGAGAAGGTAGTCTTTGGGTATGGGAAGCAGACAGTGCAGGGAGGTTTGGATCTTCTGATTGTCCCGGTCAGTCCCAGTGTTGGAGGCCTTTGTGGGGAGCCACCGCCCCTTCCCCGCCCCGAGGGTTCTATTCTGTTCACAGATTCCAGAGGGTGATAATAACAATACTGATACTTCTCATTTACTTGGTAAACATTTATTGAGCACCTAATGTATGCCAGACGGCGTAGTTGTTTCTCCTGCTCTACTGGGAGTGGTTCCTCGCATGTGTAAACTATGTCTCGTGTTCTCAAGATTTTTCAAGAAGTTTATGTGACAAAGTCCCTTTAATAATACTCCCCTCCCTGTGGGATTTAGGGGTTTATCCCACTTTGACAGATGTGGAGACATCCCAGCGAGGATAGAGAATTTCCCAAAGAGGGCTAGTGGCAGAGCCTAGATTAGAACCTGCTTTCCATGGCCAGCCCACTTTCCTAGCCCCAGAGCACCGCCCCTGCCTGCTGGAAGGGCTGGCTTGGCCTCCACAGCAAGGTGAGTGGGGAGAGGGTCCACTGCTCCCCTGGGCCCTTGAGGAGTTGGCCCTCCATCAGTGGGGGTGAGTGTGCCGAGTCCCTTCTTTCGTGAATCCTCCTGGCCCAGGCTGTCACCCTGGCTTGGCGTCCGCCTGTGGGTCACCGGGGCCCTTGGTCTGGAGCTGAAGCAGACAGGGAAACTTCTTGGGTGGATCCTGGGCCCTTGATTTATTTGAAGCTCCTGGGGAGATTCTCCCCCTTCTGAGGTGGGGAGGGAGCAGGAAGTAACAGGCCTGACCGCCCGCTTACAGGAAGAGGAGATTTAGAGGAAAAGCCCAGATACCCCCATCCCTACCCCACCCCCACCCGCTCTAGGGGTCGCTCCTGTGGACAGGGCTGTGTCTCACTCGGTGCGTGGTGAATGGGCTTTGGAGCCTCCAGACCTCAGTTTGCCATTTGCTAGCTCTGAGACCTTGGACAAGTCACTCCCCACAAAGCCTTGAGTTCCTCCTCAGTAAAATGGGCTAACAACAGACTCTCCCACAGAACCTCTGCGAGGGCTAAATGAGGTCCTGCGTGCAGAGAGTTAGCAGCCTGCCGGGTATGTACATTAAGCTATAGAGTAAACGTTCTCGGGTTGTTGGCTGTTCTGATCACCTTCCGTGCCCCCAGCGTCCCTGGCTCGCAGTGGGGTGCTATTTGTAGAACAGAATATGTGAACTCAGGTTTCTTAGCGTTTGTTAAATAAGGAAGTATTAAAATTTGGTTGGAGTTGTTTCTGGCCTTCAGTCAGTGAAGCAGGCATGGTGGATTTTAGGATCCAGTTTTCCTAACTCCCCCTGGCTCTGAGGTTTTATGATTCTTCTGCACAGCCCTTAAGATTTCCTTCAATGTAAACACACTGACAAGGGTGGTATTTTTACAACCGGCGTCTGGTTTGGCTCCTGGTGTCCACCGCTGGCTTGGGTCTGGGATCTAAGGCTGTTGAGCTGGTCGGTCTGGTGCCTGGTTGCTGGCGTGAAGACATCAGGGTAAGTGCTTTTTCCGCCTAGATGTGTTTATGACTGCAAAGTGGCCAGAATGTGGAACTCCCCCAGCGGGTTTGCTGGGGGCTGGTTTTCCAGGAGGTTAACTGCTGAGGACACAGGAGAGGCCATGCAGCTGACAGTGCCTGGAGTGTCAGGACGGGAGATGGGAGCCTTGAAGCCTGCCCGTCCGTGTGCCCACAGGCTGCAGGCAGAGGCCTAGGGGACACGGGGTCGGGAGGCTCCAGAGCTGGAGGCTCCAACCTTGACTGTGTCCATCACTCCCATCCCGGGCCCCTCCCCTGATTCTCCCTGCCCTGTATGTGACTGAGGTGGGGAAGGGGCTGCGGGAGGGTGTGACCAGGCCAGGCAGGTGGTCCTTGGGTTGGAGCAGCCTGGGAGCTCCTGGCTGAGAGAACAGGGGTGGAGAACACTGACCTGCACCTGGAGACCTGGCTTGGCTTCCTGAGTCTGCCACTCCCATGCTGTGTGACCATGGACCGGAGCTCTGAGCTTCTGAGTTGCAGCTTCTTCAGCTGTAAAATGGGGAAACTGGCCCCTTGGGTACTTTCCTGATCTGTGATGCTGAAACACCCTGGAGAATTGCCAGTGACTGGTATGGGTTTTTGTTTTTGTTTTTGTTTTTGATAGGCAATTCATGCATGTGGTAAAAGATACTGAAAAGTTATAAAAGGATAGAGAGTCAAAGTAAACCTCCCTTGTGCCCTACCCCACGGGCTCCCTCACCCCCAGTTTCCCTTCTCAGAGGCATTCACTTCGAAGTTTTTAGAGATTTTCTGTGCGTATGCACCCATAAGTGTACACACATGTTCCCACCTTTAAAATTTTTAGTTTTGAAGCAGCATACATCCGAAAACATGTACACAGTGTATGTACGGTCTCAAGAATGCACACCTGTGTACCCACCACTCAGGTTGAGAAATAGAGCCTTCCCAGTGCCTTAGGTGGGAATCATCCCATCTACTGTGTTCCTCATCCCATTTACTCAAATGAGCGTGCTCTTTACTTTCTTCTGTACCTTTTTTTTTTTTTTTTTTTACTTATTTTATCTGGGGTATTGCTGGACCACCAGGGAAGTCCCTATCTTCTTTTTAATAGCTGTATAACATTCCTTCTCTATGGATGTGCCAGTATTTTATTTTATTTGTTTAACAATCCCTCTTGATGGACATTCAGGGTGTTTCCAATCTTTTGCCATTACCAACAATGCTGCAATAATTCTTCCGGCTTCCAGGAACTGACATTAATCAAAATATGCTGTAAGAGGTCCAGTTGCATCAGCCTCCCTGACCTGTCACTCGTTTACAAAACAACATGAAAATACTCAAAGCAGGGAAACCCTGCATGGATGGCTCTGGTCCCCTCACACCTGGATGGCCTGTGCCCCTCTCCCTGCGCCTTCCAGGAGCCAGCGTTGCCTGTCCGCTGCCACGCTCTCCCGGAAGCCCCTCGGGGCCGGGTCTCTGGGAGAGCACGGGATCCCCCGCTGGCGGCTGCCACGGGCGCTGGAGACGTGTGCTGCTGAGAACTCATCTGCAGGCTTTCTCTCCAAGCAGAAAAGTTCCTTTTCTTTCCAAGCAGAAAAGTTCCTTTTCTCCATCTTCTGCAGATGGGAATGAAGCAGGGGAGCTGGTTTGGGGGTTCAAGGCCAGGCCACTTGTGTTTTTGAGGCGATCCTTTTCCTTTCGCTTTCCTGCTCCATCTGCCGCTTCCTCATTTCTTCTTTGCCATTCCTCTCTCCCTTTTTGCTCTTTTTCCTTTTTTCTGCACCCCCACACCTCTCCCTTTGGACCAAAATTCCTGGTAAGTGAGCTCGTGCTGCCATCCACACGTGCAAACTTTCTGGCTCTTCTTTCCTTTCTCTCCCAGTTCTGAATGTGGACGGGCCACAGCGTAGAAACTGAGAGGTAGTAGATGCTAAGGTCAGAGGTCACTGAATTGGGGGTAGCGGGCCTTGGCGCCTTTCTGCTGCTTATCTCTCCTGTTGAGTGGATCTTCTGCCCCTGGTCTCTTTACTTCCCCCTCCTTCAGGGTGTGCGGCCATGAAACGGGGAGGGCTGACCTGCCCAGGAGGAGGCCCCAAAGAGTCAGGAATACAGATGATGATGGCCTTTGGGTTTGAGGGCGAGGGGCTGGGAGGCGGCAGTGTCCTCAGGGAGAAGAGGAGGTGCAGGCACCTTCTCAGTGACACCGTTCCCTGGGTTCACCAGCCTGGGCAGAAAGGTGACGACCCAGAAGCTTCTCAAATAAAGTTGGTTCAAAGAGGCCAATAGGCCACGTTCTGGAAGCACATTTGTATTTGTGGGTCCGTGTGCATCTGTGTGTTCAGTCCCCTCTCTGGAATGTAGTAAAAGTGCTGATCAGGTGTGTGGATTCCAGAATCCGGTCACCTAGGTCTGTCCAGGCTCCACCTCTTGTCAGCACACTGGAGGGACCTTATAAAAATCTTTTCTACGCCTCAGTTTCCGCATCCATAAAATGGGGCTGTTGAAGCGTTAAATGAGATTTTCCTTGTAAAGCATTCAGCACATAGTAAATGCTGCATCAGTGTTAGCAAGTATGAATATCTTTTAGGTGGTTTTCAAACGTTTCAGGCAAAGCAGTCCTCCTTTCTTTCCCTAGTGACATCGTCTGTGGAAAGCCAATTTATAAAGAGAATGGAACGGAGTGGTAGTGGTTGAACGGGTGGGATGGGGGTGGTAGAAGGTGGGCAGCAGAGGCCCTGGGGTCTTTCTTCTGGGTCCCTGAGCCTCTTTCCTGTGATCCAGGGAGGGGCTTGCAACTCTTGGACATAATCAAGTTGTGCAAATTGGTACTACCTTTTTGGATGGTACTTTGACAGTAATTATTAAAACTGAAAATTCCTCAGGATTCAGCAATCCAAGTCCTGGGAATCTGACACCTATAGAAACCATGGCCTGTACACATACAGGTATATGCACAAGGCTGTTCAAAGTAGCACTGTGATTACAAGTAAAAGTTTAGAGACGCCTACGTCTAGTAGTAAGGGAAAGAGTGAATCAATTATGAAATCCTATATAACTGTAAAGTAGACCGTCTCGGAAAGAGTTTCATGACATATTAAGTGTAAAAAACGTCAGATGCAGAACGATATATCTGGTGTATTCCTCTTTTTTAAAAAGATGTGTGTATGTATTTATACCTCTAGCGGTAGATACACACAGGTGCACGAGAACCCCATCATTCACTGGTATAGGAACCAGCTGGGAAGGGTAACCACCGAACTGTGAACTTGACATTCAGGGGATGAAGGGGAGGCTGGTATTTCTTACTTTATGGAGCTCTTCCCGGTCCCCCAGAAGACTAGTACTTTGGGTAAGTTTGCTTTGTAGTTGGTGTCTTCCTCAGAATTAAAAAGAGGTCACCTTGGAGGTAAGAAAACAGCTCCATGCTAGGTGGTGGGTTTGCCCAGCATCGCACAGGCCTTTGAAGGAGGAGCTGGGCTGCAGGTGCGGGCTCTGATGCTAGGAAAGCTGGCCTGCTGAACGGGGGCCCCTGGCTCCTGCCTTGTTTTTCCCCTCGGCAGGTGGGCTCTGTGGGCTGCGTTCCCGATACACTCCGCTTGCCATCTGTTGAGGAAGCAGTTGTGAAGCTGCTGGCAGTGCCTCCCCGCCATGCCTAATTTAACAAGCCACCCTTCTCTCCGTAGGCCTCGCCCAGGCTAGGGGATCACCTTCAATTATTCACAGGGGTCAGCCACCTGATGAAACTCCTTTGCTGGAGACAGATGGTACAGACAAGCAGACGCGTGTAGTTGGGAGGAGAGGAGAGACTCCTTGCTTGCAATAGCAAGGAGGGAGTGGCCTCAAAAGAGAATTTCATGGAGCATCTAGGAAGGTAATTTTAAATGCTGGTCATCTTGAGGCCGTGGTTCAGAGGTGAACCAAGCTGAAGACAGCCGGCCCAGCACACGGCAGGCACGCTTTGCTTTCCTGTTAGTCTGAGGAGGGAGGGGTCAGTTTAGCTCACCTTTGCATTGCTCTGAGATCTGTTCAGAGCTACGCCTGCTTGTTCCTGGTACCGGCGTACTCCCCTAAACCATCTGGCATCCATTGGCCAGCTCCTTCTCCAAAGTCACTGGACCTGAAGCCGAACACTGGCCCTCTTCCCCTGACCCATCATGTAACCTTGGACAAGCCTCTTCTCCCTTGGGCTGAATTTCTAACACTCCTATGATCTCTCATAGCTCTAGAACATTCAGCGAGCTATGTGCTGTACATGTCATTTGCAGGGAGAGTGTCACGAGCTGCACAAAAGGCCCTGCAGTTGCGGCACCTGGACCTGCAGTTGCGGCACCGTGCTTCCGTGGATCTGCCAGGCGGATCCTAAGCGGCCACATCTGCAGAGACTGGCCTGGAATCGGGAGGAGGTGGGACACGTTTGGAGCCTGAGTTCCCCACCTGAAAAATAGAACTAACAGTACTTGCCTTGCAGGATGATAAGGATGTGTGAAAATACGGTTAAATTCCTGGCACGTGGTGGGTGCTCACTAAATGGTATCCTACACTTAGTACTTGGCATTCTCAGCCCTGCTTTTTCTCTTAGCTGGAAAATATATTCCGTGGGGGGTGGGGGTGGGCATTGTCTTGCTTTATAGATGCCACTTCATAGAAAGCATTGGCCTCACGAACCTTTCCCAAAGCAACGTGGGTTCCTCCATCACTCTGATTATGGCTCACATTGGGCATCTGCTGTGTGCAATGCACGTGACGACTCTGATCGCCTTTAATCTTCGTGAAACCCTGTGAAGTCATAGGGAATATTATCCCCATTTTATAAATAAACAAATCGACGCTCTGGGAAGTTAACTGATGCACCCAAGGTCACACAGTCAGTAAAATGGGGAGGCTGGGAATGCAGCCATATCGTTCAGATCTTAGAGTCCTCGTCCTTAACCATTTTGTGTGCTTTTCAGAACAGGGCGTGCATTAGGGGGTCAAGAAAAAGCTCTTGGACTGTCAGACGGGAAGTCATGCCCTTGAATCCCTTAAGGTGGTAGATTTTCTAATCACAGACGTTAACGATCAGCCCCGTACAGTGCTCCTGGCTTGTCAGACCCTGAGGTGGTGGATCCCGTGTCCCACATGGGCCAGATGATTCAGTTTTGTCTCGTTTATTTGCAAGTGACCTTGAATTCCCTAAACCCCAGAGAAACGTGTTCTTAATTTGCCCTGTTCTCAATGCTGACCTTTTCCCCCCTCGAACTCAGATTTAAATAACCCTTCCTTCTGTGTTGTCCTGCACTTAAAAAGCAGCATCATAAAAAATCCCAACCCTCGGGCTTCCCTGGTGGCGCAGTGGTTGAGAGTCCGCCTGCCGATGCAGGGGACACGGGTTCGTGCCCCGGTCCGGGAAGATCCCACATGCCGCGGAGCGGCTGGACCCGTGAGCCATGGCCGCTGAGCCTGCGCGTCCGGAGCCTGTGCTCCGCAACGGGAGAGGCCACAGCGGTGAGAGGCCCGCGTACCGAAAAAAAAAAAAAAAAAAAAAAAAAAAAAAAAAACGCAACCCTCAACTGTCTGTAATTATGGGGTACAGTGGTGAGGGAGGGGCACTGAATAGGAAATCATGGGATCTCCAGAGTACTGTACGTTGCACTGGGTATATTCAGTAGCTGCTGGGACAGCAGCCCCTGCTTCAGCTAAGATTGTTGCCTGTTGGATTTTCGCCCTTTAATTTGGGGCACCTGAGGGTCCCATTCTGGGGACCACGGACGGGGGCTCACATCGCCTCTTCCGCTGCCTGGCCGAGGCGAAACTTGGGGTTCTTGGGGAGGTTTGGTATTGTCCCCACCATTCGAGGCGGCTGCCATCAGTCTCAGCCTCTGATGTCTGCCAGGGTTTGGAGCAGCGGCCCGGAAGCGCTCATGGGTCTCTGTGGAGTGGAAGCCACACTCCTTCTCCCCCTCCTCTGTCTGTGTGGTGGGGTACAAAGAGCTACCCCGAACAAGTAGGGATTTTTTTTTAAGGCCCCCAAAGAAAGACCTACATTTTGAGAGTGAAATTGCCACGGGGGTTATGTGGGGAGTATAGAGAATCATTCCTGGGAAGGTGGGCTGGTGGGGATGAGGGATTTATTTAGGAAGCACATTGGCCTGGCTGTCCAGGTACGTGGGCCTGTGGGAAGGGAGGAAGGGAAGGCACAGGCAGGTGGCAGTAATTTGGACGCCCGCCTCTGAGTGAGGTTAACAGAATGCATCTATCCCAGGTGTTAAAGAAATGAGTGAAAGGGATGGGTTTCACTTGCCTGGGGTCGCTGTGCCTGGCCAGCAGCCTTAACTGGACCTGGGATTGCCACGTGTCCAGCCGGCCTCGACTCTACAGGGTTAATGTTTTCTTAGAGACCCGTTCAGGGATCAATAGATTAGATTCCAGAGTGCTTTTGATTTACATTTAAAAGCAATCAAGGGCGGGAAGGAGATTTCTGGCGTTTGCGTGCTGTTTAAAAGCTGAATGGATGACAAATCCTGATGGAGCTCTTCCCTCTTGGAGTGGATGGCCTCGTTATGGAGACTGCTCTGTGAGCACCAGTGGGCGGTGTCCCTTCCAGGTTGTCCAGGAAGCCAATTTTGGACTCTGACTGCTGACTCAGTGTGGCCTGCTGGGTGGCTCCCTGCTCCCGGGAGGCGGCCCTGGCAGTGTCCCTGGGCCCAGCCCATGAGCAGGTGCCCCAGGTGATCCTGCCCAGACACGGCAGCAGGAAGGACAGAGGGAAGGAGCTCCGGACAGAGTGGACCGAGGAGGGCGCCGCGGGTAAGCGGGTGGCCGGCGGGGAGTGGGCGGCGCAGTTATGAGTTGTCTCCAAGTGGGGGAGGCCTGGTAGTTTCCTTTATCTGTGGGGCAGGGAAAGAAGTTGGAAAAGCTGAGCTTGGTTTTGGAGAAGGTGTGTGCTGGGAGCTTGGTCTCAGCAGAGCAGAAGCGTCTGGCCTTTTGAAAAGAATGCGCAGCTTAGAGGCGGAGGGGATGGGGTGTAATCAGGGGCCGATCCTCTCACTTACCCCGCTGACCTGCCCCCGCCCAGGTCTCTTACTCCCCTGGCCTTATCCAGTGTCTCGTTGGTAGAAAAACAGTCTATGTGTGTCTGTGTATCTGACTCAGGAGGCCAGGGAGCCCCTCACACAGGGTGGGTGAGGTGCAGCGGTCAGCCTGGACCAGGAGTTTGAGGACGTGGGGCTTCGTGTCTAGCCGGATGATGACTTAGGCCTGGTTCCTTGGTCTCCCTGGGACACAGCCCCCTTCTCTGCCCTCAAGGGTAGAGATGGGCAATGAGAGGGCGGCTTGGTGATTCTTTCTGTTTTGTTTTTTTATTAATAAATTTATTTAATGTTTGGCTGCGTTGGGTCTTCGTTGCTGCGCACGGGCCTTCTCTAGTTGCGGAGGGTGGGAGCTACTCTTCGTTGTGGTGCGCGGGCTTCTCATTGTGGTGGCTTCTCTTGTTACGGAGCACCTGCTCTAGGTGCGCGGGCTTCAGTAGTTGTGGCTTGCGGGCTCTAGAGCGTAGGCTTACTAGTTGTGGCTCACGGGCTTAGTTGCTCCGCGGCATGTGGGATCTTTCGGGACCAGGGCTCGAACCCGTGTCCCCTGCATTGGCAGGTGGATTCTTAACCACTGTGCCACCAGGGAAGCCCCTTGGTGATTATTTCTAACGACGCTTCTAGCTCTGAAATCCTATGAACAATGCGGTCTCGTAAGACTGCCTCCACCAGGTAACACGTGACTGCCAAGTGGGTATTTTAATCAGTGTGACTTCAGAATAACAGGGCCGGTTCTCACAGAGGGTTCATTGCTTCGTCGATCATGCAATCCCCGTGGAAACTGAGTTGATGGCGGGGCTACAGTTGGTTCGGTTTTCTTGGAGCTGTCTGACACCGATCAGGCACAGACATTCTCTTCAAAGCCTAGAAGCATCTTATTTATTTATTATACTTTTTTTGGCCACACCGCACGGCATGTGGGATCTTAGTTCCCCTACCAGGGATTGAATCGGCGCCCCTTGCATTGGAAACGTGGAGTCTTAACCACTGGACCGCCAGGGAAGTCCCTAGAATCATCTTATTTTTTCAGGTGGGCTTATATTTGCCCATTATGGTTGGTGAAATTTTGTTTCCCTGTGTTGCCCCTGGAAGCCCAGAGGGAAGGGTTTGGAAAAATGTGTCCTTTTTGGAATGGGATACTGTTGCCTGTAAGGCTAATTTATGGCTGGGTCTTATGTGGGCAGATAGTGAATGTTTCTGGAAACTTCTGGGCTCTGCCCACTGTCCTGTGAGGAGCCCCAGACTCTGGCTTATTGGGGCCTCATGGGCCAGTGGTCAGGCTTTGCATTTTGCTCTCAGGATGGGCCTGTCTCTCCTTTAGGAACTGCAGCATGAACAAGTCTTATTCTAAGCAACAGACTGAGGTGCAAGGGTGGTGTTTTAGGTTTGTCCGAGGGGATGCCTCATCTCTAACCACCCAGATATGACTGGAAAGAGACAGCCATGATGCTTCTGTTTGTCTCCAATTCTGTTTAATAAGATGTGGGGGGAGAAGGATACATATATAAAAGATACTTCTGGTTAATGAAACCCCAATTTTTCCCAAAATAAGAAAACCTGATGCCTTCTTTCTCTGTTTTGTCGAGGCTTGTGGCTGATTCTGCTGGATTTAAATCCGTCACAGCCAGATTTCCTGGTCCTCCTTCCTTGTCCCCCTGGACGGAGGGGAGGGCCCCGGCATGGTTTGGGTGCTGCCCAGCTGGGCCTCTGTCTGACAGGGCCCGAGAGCAAGAATTCAGGTTGAGACCTTGTGGGTGCCGTGGTAACCAGCACGCGAGGCTTGGGGGACCTGAGATTAATGATTAAGCTCTTCATGCTATTTCAGATGAGTCAGTGGCCCTCAGCATTCCCAACCCCCAGCCAAACTTGTGTACCTTTTACCTTGATAGCCTTTCCCACTGAGTGAAGATGAAAAATGTCTTAGAGGAATACTGAGGGGCTAGCAGGGTGGAGGTCGGGAGCGTGGCTGTCAACGGGGCAGGTGAGTGTGCTGGTAGCCACAGGCACACGGGGTCATTTTCTAAAGGCTGAGAACGCTGGACGCGGCCACCCAGGCCTGCCCTGAATTTCAGCTTCTGTTTAGAAAGTTTTTTTTTTTTTTTTTGCAGTATGTGGGCCTCTCACTGTTGTGGCCTCTCTCGTTGCGGAGTACAGGCTCCAGACGCGCAGGCTCAGTGGCCATGGCTCACGGGCCCAGCTGCTCTGCGTCATGTGGGGTCTTCCCGGACCGGGGCACGAACCCGTGTCCCCTGCATCGGCAGGCGGACTCTCAACCACTGTGCCACCAGGGAAGCCCCGTTTAGAAAGTTTTAAAAGCCCATGTGTGTTTTCATTTTTCTGTAAACGGGAAGCATCAGATGCTGACTGATCTGGTATTTTCTAGGGTGGCAGTAGTAAGTGGTCCTTTCTTCCCTCCCATTGGGAAAAGGGGATGAGCAGATATTTGGTCTTCAGCTCTTTTAGTCACACCTTTGTTTTGTTTTGGCCGTGCCGTGCGGTGTGTGGGATCCTAGTTTCCCAGCCAAGGATTGAACCCCGTACCCCCTGCAGTGGAAGCGTGGAGTCCTAACCACTAGACCGCCAGGGAATTCCCCGCACCTTTGTTTTATATGAGGACAGCAGACATTCATCCGGGACTTGCTGGGTGCGTTCCTGATAATTCCATTCCATCCCTTAATATCTCCATGGAGGCGAAGGACCAGCAGCCCCCTGCAAAACACTGAAGCAGGGAAAGGTTGAGTAACCAGCATAGGGTTGGGCAGTGGGCAGCTCTGGCGTGTGGATGGGATTTGTCCTTTTGTCATTACGGGGCCAGCAATCCCAGTGCCCTTCAAGTCTCGGTAAGGCTGTCCTTTCTAGAAAACTCAGCTAAGGACAAAGTGCAGGGTGGGCACCCCAGACGATTTCAGGGGATGCCCAGATGTGGCATTAACTACCTTAAATCCCATAACAAAGCAACTGTCTCCTTAGACCCCCCTTCCCGGCTTTCAGTGGCCTCCAGGCGAGGGTCTGAATGCCATCTCCGTTTTTAAAAAGCAAAGGGCCAGATCATGAGGAAACGGGCCTCTGGATCCCAGGCTTCCACGGGCAACAGGGTCTGCTAGATTTAAGAATATTGTTTTGTTTCAATGAGACTTTTTTTGTGGAAATCTTCTCTGTCTGGCACAGATAATGGTGTCCCTTAATGGCAATGATAATAATTTTTTAAAAAGTGAATAAATTTAATAAAAGAAAATCAAATAAATAATAGCACTGGTGGTATATGCCAGTAGTGAAAAACATTTGAGAAAACCTGCTTGACTATAGCAGCATTTATGCCAGGAGGAAACTCAGTGACCGAGAGGGAAGTGCACCTTTCTGGAAAGTCAGGCACAGTCAACGCATGCATACACACAAGACTGTCAGGTTGGCAGTTTCTCTCAGGGATGGGCAGACAAGTTTGTACAAGTTTTGCTGCAAGAAAAGGGGAGTGTGTGTGCATATGTGTTTGTGCTGTTTTTTCCTTCAGCAGTAGTATTACTTTGCCCTCAAAGATGCCTCCTGACCAGCAGGCTCTACTTACACGCAGCTTGGTGTGACAGTTCTGTCTGGGTGATTTTTAACCACAGGGAAGCAGCCCGGGAGTTTCCCAGGAAAAAGCCCAGTTGGCCAAACCCCATTTTTAAACTGTGTCTGATGTCCAGTTTTCCAGACAGTCTGATGGTTCTCAAATTTTAGTCATTACCAGTGTCACTTGGGGACCTTGGTGGGAGACAAAGGCTCCGGACCTGCCCTACCCACCCAGCGGGGCCTCTGTGTGCCCCAGGTAATCCCGATACACACCAGTGTCTGAGCTCGTGGTCCGGTCACAGGCTGCGGGTCCCAGCTCTGGCTGCCCGTGAGAGTCACCTGGAGAGCTCTTGAATATTTGAGGCCTAGACCCCACCCCAGAGAAGCCCAACCAGAATCTGTGGGGCTGGGGCCTGGCATTAGGATTTTTAAAATGCTTCCCAGGTGCTTCTGCTGTGTGGACCGGTGGAGACCCACTGGCCTCAGTAGAGACTTTGGGGGCAACTTTTTTGTTGTTTTTTTATAATTAATTAATTTATTTTTGGCTGCGTTGGGTCTTCATTGCGGTGCGCGGGCTTCTCACTGCAGTGGCTTTTCTTACTGCGGAGCACGGGCTCTAGGCGTGTGGGCTTCAGTAGCTGTGGTGCATGGGCTTCAGTAGTTGTGGCTCACGGGCTTAGTTGCTCCGTGGCGTGTGGGATCTTCCTGGACCAGGGCTCGAACCCGTGCCCCCTGCATTGGCAGGCAGATTCTTAACTACTGCACCACCGGGGAAGGCCGGGGGGGCCACTTTTTAACCACACCTGGGAATGCTCATGATGAGGAAGTAAAGGGCTGCATGAGGCCTTTACAGAAATTAGTGTGTCTGCAGAGAAAACCCACAGGTCTGAGTTCAGGGTTTGGAGGACTTCTGCGAAAAAATGGAGATAGGAGGCCAGTAACCCAGGGTGAGAGGGAGCGCACATCAACCTGTTAGAACCGGGTCGGGGGGCTAACAGCTTCAACAAATGGGAAAGGCATCGAAGGGGCTCTTGAGAATTTGTTCAGAGTGAGAAGAGCAAGGGCACGGTAAGCTGCAGCTTGGCCAGAGCCCCTGGGGTGGAGGGGAGCAGGGCGGCGGCTCACGTGGCCTCTCTGTTCTGTTAGGTCCCTGGGCAGCAAGGGTGACCCAACCCGGAGTAAGAGAACTGAGGCAGAGAATGGAGTGGAGACGGCCAGAGAGCACCGGCTGCTTTCTTTTTCTTTTCTTTTGGCCACACCTTGTGGCCTGAGGGATCTTAATTCCTGGACCAGGGATCGAACTGTGAACCCGTGCCCCCTGCAGTGGAAGCCCAGAGTCCTAGCCGCTGGACAGCCAGGGGAGACACCCCTCTTTTTTTTTTCCTGGCTGCTTTCAATGAGGCTACCCCGTCTCATCCTGGGCACTTGGGAACCTGGTCATCCATCATTGTTGGTCAATTTAAGGCGCTTTAAAGGGAGAGCCAGGCTCCTGAAGACTGGGCTGGGAGTTGGGGAGACTGTCCCTGCTTTTAAGAAGTTAGGAAAAAGTGAATTCTAGAAACCATAGTCCGGTGAGCTTGGGCTCCATTTCCAAGAAACTTCCCAAAAGCATGACGAAGCAGCTGTTTTGTGAGCAGGTTTGGAGCCCAGTCTGGGTGAAGGTGATGGCCACCTTTTTTTTTTTTTTCAGAACAAGGCATGCGAGGCTGGCCTTTCCTGTTCTGGTAGGTAGCTGGCTGCCAGGTCGGGGAGTGCCTGAGGCCTCTCGACAAAGCATTTGGCCAAGCACTGGCGATGTCTTCTTCGTGGGCTGCCGGAGTCTAACGCATCAGTGAAAATCCTCGTGGAGAGATGCGGAAATAGGAACTGGGGGGATACAGCTGTATGCATGGCTTCGGAGTCAATTCATCAGCCGCCCCTCAAAGCAGAGGGGGCCCCTGAAATTCGATGTAGAAGGGGTCTGTGAGGCTTTCTCCTTGGAAGCGGGGGCAAGGGGGATTTGAGAGTGTGACAAGCATCCGGTTCATTTAAGTTACCTGCCATTTGAGGGTAGTCTGGGAGGGTTGGTGGAGATGGAAGAGGCTGAAGTCATCTGTTGTGTCTGTACCACCTCTGCCCTCATCTTGCTGGTGGATCTGGGTCAGTCTGGAGGAAGGCACATCCTGCGTCTTTGCAGCGCTTGGATAAAGGCATGATTCCTAAAGGCCCAAGGCGGGGAGCAATGAGCCAGCATGGGTGACCATCCCAGCTTGTAAGGAGCACAGTGGGCCTTCCGTAGGTGTGGGTTCCATGTCGATGGATTCAACCAGCCACAGATGGTGTACTGTGTTTTCCATCCCCGGTTGGTTGAATCCATGGATGGGGAGCCTAGGGATTCGGAGGGCTGAGTCTGGGACTCGAGCATCATGGGTTTTGGTACCCACGGTGGGCTCTGGAGCCAATCCCCCGTGGACACTGAGGGACGACTGTATAGGGTCGGTAGGCTGACCTGCCTGAAGGAGGTTTCCCGTAGTGCTGTGGGTGTGAAGCTTTGCACTGTGTCAGAAGGCTCCTAGAAATGTTACCCTTGAAGCCCGCCCTTTAGCATGAGTCAGAAGTGGCCCTGGTGATCTTGGAGGTGATGAAAGTTGAGGCTGGAGAGGTTAAGTGACATTCCCAAGGCCACCCAGCCAGTAAGTGACGGCTGTGCAAGTGCACAGGGAACAGTCTAGGTTTGACTGTGTGAACAAGACGGATTTCGGTTGCCGTTGTGCTCCAGAGGCGAGGAGTGCCTGCCGGCCAGCAAAGCGAAGGTGGGGGCTTGGGCCACGCCAATCAAGGTTTGATGTTCAGACATCATCGAAGCTCCATCCACCTGCACCCGCCAGGCCTCATCTGACATTCATGTTCTGTTTTGGGTACCACACTTTAATTTATTTGGTTCCAAGTTAGAAATTGTTTTTAAAAGAATATTGTAAAGTTCTAGTAGTAACATTGTAACAACTGAAAAGTTAGGAAACATTGGGGGCTACATTTTGGAAGGATGTTGACAGACCGGATGATTAGGGTGATGGAGGTATGAGAAACGGGAAGAAAAGGCCTAGATTGTCCTTCTGCAAGGAGGAGGGGAAAGGGAGCTGCTGGGTCATGGTTCTGACCCTGCCAGGTCTTGGCACCAGCCTCTTCACGTGGCTTAACTCTGAATCCCTGACACAACCTTACTGAGAGATCACACTTAATGAACCTCCAGGATGCAGAATGCAAACCAGAGGGTATACATGTTACGTGATAATAGTCGCTGGCATTTCTTTGAGTCCTTCCTATGTGCCAGGCATTGTGCTAAAATTACAACTTGTGTGAGCTCCAAGCTGCAGAATTCAGACCAAAGGCTGTGCAAGTCTGTAATCATCATTGCTGTTGTTTGCAGAGCCATTCCTATTATGCTAAGCAACTCTTGTACATTATCTCATTTAATCCTCATCGCAGCCCCACAAGGCAGCATTTAGGTTTGTTCTGGTTGCTTCGGAGGCAGGGCATTGACCAAGGCTATAAAGTACATCACCATCATCATTGGGAGTTATTGTAATTTTCATGCAATGATCACTGAGCCCTTTCTATATGCCGGGCACTGCAAAACACTTTGCATCATTGTCATTAATCCGCATAACAACTCTATGGAGATTAGGGGATTATTATCCCCATCTCGAAGTGGAGGAACTGAGTATCAGGTTGGCCCCTATGGCCTATCCATGCTAATTTCATGCAGATTACTAAAAGGTGTCCCTCAGGTGGACCAAGCCAGGGCGCCTGGTTTGGTGAGGATATGTGGGCTGGTTTCCTCCCACCAGCCTGCCTCCTGGTCTGGTGCCTTCAGCGCAGGGCTCAGACTGCACAGCTGCAGGCAAGGGCCCTGAGGATGGCCAAGGCTGAGGAGCTGGTTGAAGCCACATAGGAGGAAGTGGCAGAGCTGGGATCCCAAGCCGGGTCTGCTGGTTCTGGAGCTCGTGCTCCTAACCAGTGCCGAGGAGAGAGAACCTCGTGCTCATCAGAGACTTCCAGGTGGATGGGACCATCCTTGGGCTGGTCCTTGGAAGTGATCCCAAGAGAGACAACAGGTGGCCATCTGTCAGGATGGAGGATGGTGGCCTCAGTGACTACGAAGGGCCCCTCTGCCAATTCTGAGAGGCTGTGATCCAAGGCATTCGTGTAAGCGTAACGTCTTCAAATCTGCCATTTCTCCTCCATGTTCCCTTCTTTTCCTTTTGCTTAAAATCAACTCCATCCTCTCCTCCCCTCCCCCTCCCTCACCCCACCCTCCAGCCCGGGGTGAAAAGGCTACCTGACTCTCGTGGGGGCCGGGCTGGGGATGCTGGTGGGGGGGTGGTAGGTGGGGGGTGGCTCGCGCTGTGTGCAGCCTCACAGTCGGTCACTGTAGCCCACAGGTGACCGCGTCGCTGGCCGTAGCCCTTCTCCAGGAAGACCCTCATTTATCATCTCTCAGTGCTTGCCCACACTTGAGTGTCAGCACATTCTACCTACCCCGTCTGGCATAATCATGACACAGATGTTGTTTGACTTCAGGCATTGGGGGCTGGAGTGCAAATGGCAGGAATTCTGCAGCAGCCTCCCAGCCTAGTCTTGGACTCCTGCCACCGGGGAGGCAGGAATGACCTTGGGCCGAGTGACTGAGTGACTCTGCTTTCTTGGGAAGAAATCTATGCCTGACTCTTCCCATGTCTTCTCTTGGGCGGTGACGCTAGCAGCAGCGCTTGGCGGTGGTGGTAATACAGCGAGTCTCTTCTACGCATAGGCAACATTGCTGCCGGCTTGCCCTTCCCATGTGCCAGGCCCCGTGCCGAGGGCTTTACGAGCACTTGCTGGTTTAATCCTCACAGTGACCCTTTGAGGTGAGTACAATGATTATTCCTAGCAATCAAGAAACCTGTCTCTTAAGTTAGTTCCGAGTCGTGTATCTTATGGGAAGAGGATGTCATTTTCTCTTGAAGAGAGAGTATGCTTCTGAAGCAGAGGTTTTCAACTGGGGGCCATCTGCCTTCTAGGGGACATTTGGCAATATCTGGAGACATTTTTGGTTGTCAGTTTGGGAAAGGGTTTGGTATTGGCATCTCATGGGTAGAGGCCAGGGACGCTGCTAAGCATTCTATAATGCACAGGACAGCCTCCCACAACAGAGAATTATTCATCTCCAGTGTCATTCGTCGGAGATTAAGAAATTCGGATCTAAAGAGAATAAGAGGGATTTCCCTGGCGGTCTAGTGGTTAAGACTCCACGCTTCCACTGCAGGAGGTGCGGGTTCCATCCCTGGCTGGGGAACTAAGATCCCACGTGCCATGTGGCGCGGCCAAAAAAAAAAAAAGAAAAAAGAGAATAAGAAACAGTATTCATTGTTTCAGCCAGTTTGTGATCATGAACTCCTGCTCAAGCCCCCAACCCTGCTTGTGGTCATTGGTGCAGTTCCCCGCCTCTTTCTGGTTCTCCCACTGATCATGTGGGAGGGTTGCACTTTCCTACCATCTCTTAGGTGGAGATGTGACTTGCGTTGGCCAAAGAACTGTCAGCAGGAAATACGATGGTACTTTGATGTTGAAACCTTCAAGAGCTCAGGTGCGGTTTGCCACATTTCTTTCCCCTTACGATGGCAACCATCAATGCTCCCGGCTTGTAGAGGCTCCATCAGCCTGTTTCCTGGAGGCAGGAGGCCCAGGGGAGAGCTCCTGGTCGACTCACATGGACGTGCAGGATGAACGAGAAATGATCTTTGTTATTTAAGCCACTGAGATTTGGGGGTTGTTTTATTACCATGGCATAGCCTATCTGATCCTGACTGATGTATTCTAAATAGAACCAAAGTAAGGAGAAGTTAGGATTTGAATCAGGCAGGTGGTGTGTGTTTTTGTTTCTATCTGGATACTGATGCTGGCTACTCAAGCATCAGGTGTTTATGGATTGCAGTGAAGATATTGTGTTCAGCCCTGTGGGAGATTTAGAGATGCTGGCAGATTGATTGCTTCATAGAAGGAATGGAAGGGAGTTTAGAAGATCTGTGTGGCCCATCTAGACCTCTTTGATGTCTAAAGAGGTTAAGTGACTTACCCAATCATCTGAGTCTCCTACTGGAATCAGGAAACCCTACCCAGACTGCGGCTGTGTGAAGCTGTGCTCACCCAACTCAGTGAGTGGTTTTCAATCAGTTACTCGTCTCTGAATGCTTGGAGGACAAAATCCATCTGTACTCGCCTAGGGCCTCGTGAAGCACCTGGCACAGTGATGTTTTTGAGTGAGTTGGCTTGGGTGGGGGTGGGGGGTGGATAGGGTAGGATGTGAGCAGTGCCATGATGGGGCACAACTTGGAGGGCTCTGAGAGCTCTGGGGGAAGAGATGACCTGAAGTGGCCGGCAGGGACACAGAGCCTGCTTTCTGGGGCGGGTACCAAGTAGGATGGGGCCTGAGTAGAGAGGAGGGAAGAGCTGGGCGTTTCTCATTTTTCTCTGGGTTTCAGATATGCAGGAAGCACCCCAATCCTGGGGTCACCATGAAGTAGGAATACTTTAGGGTGGGGTGTCCTCCTTTAGCTGGTCCCGGAGAAGGCTTCTGGTCTCCCCGGCATTGCCTGGGCAGCTATCGCCTTACCTGCGCAGCACGTGCCCGGGGAGGGGGTGTCACCTCCAGGAATTGCTCTGAAGGCTCAGGAGTTGTGCTCGTCTCCCTCAGAGGCTTGGGGAATGATCATTTAGTGCCAGGAGCTGGCTTACCCTGGCGCAGAGCCAGAGCCCTTCCCAGCAGCGCAAAACAAAGTCAGCTTGACTCCCGCTTCCAGGCACCTCAGCGTTCCCGTCCACAAAAGGGGCATCGTCGCGAGAGCTCAGCCGCTCTGCCTTTTGCGAAGGTTGTCACATTGGAGGGTTGTGCCCTGCCAAGCCGGTGAAATGCCCTCACAGTGAGAAAGGGGGGAATGACAGATCAGCCTCTTGCCACTCAATTCAGATCTTCCAGGCACTCGAGGCTGGAGGGGGATGGGACAGGAGCCTTGGGACAGCTCTGACAGCCCCTGCGGGCTGCGCTGACACTTGTCGGTGGGAGTGTCCATTTGTGGTTGCTCTGGGTGCTGGCCGGAGGGGTCTGGCGGCAGACCTAGCCTCTCCGCTCTGGGTGTTCCTGGCCTCACAGGTCGATCCTAACTCGTGTGGCTTCCACAGTGCAGCCCCCTTGCCTGGCAAGACTGCCTTTCTTACAGTACCTGCAGGCGCACGGGTGTGTTTCCTGTACGTCTGTCCTCTCCCTCTTCCAGTGCCCTCAGTAATCCAGGAGGGACTGGATCTTAATCTGCGAAGGTGCCAGCAGTCTCCACCTCAGCTGTGTGATTCACGCAGATTCAGGCAGCCAGGGGGTTATTATTATTGTTATAAGAGAGTCAGTACAGCATAGAGGCTGAGAGTCCTGCTTGGAGCCAGACTGCCTGGGCTTGAATCCCAGCCTCGCCACTCCCTAGCTGTGCGGTCCCGAGCGAGTGATTAATCTCCCTGACACTCAGCTGCCTTATCAGTATAACTGGGTGAGCACTGCACCTAGCTCAGCTGGGTTGTTGCGGGGTTCGGATGAGCAACTCTATTCAGTGTATGTGCAAAGTGCTCCCAACAGGGCCAGGACACCATAAACGTGCTAGCTGTTCATATTTTTGTGCCAGGTACTGGTGTCACCAAAGGGTTGCCATCAACCATGCCTCCACCCAGTTCTTTGATGTAAACCATTGTGTTTGCAGTCTTACTGGAAGCACCATGCAAATGTGGTTCAAGCCTCAGCCCCACCTACCGCCGGGGTGTGGGACTCCAGAGCTGGGGGTGACCAGGACAGCCACCTACATGGTTTTCTTGGTACTTCTCTCATTTTTTTTCCTCTTTCCCAGAAGATAGCTGCCTTTAAAAGAAAAAATGATGCATTGCACAAACGGCGTAATAATGTTAAAACAGATAATTGCCTTACTGCCCCTGACCTAATTTGAACTGTTTGCATATCTCCAGTTCTCCTCCTGTCCTTGTCTGTAGCAGATATGCATCTAGTAATAGTGAATGGACTTAAAGAGCAAAGACACTTTTTGATGATGTTACACCCCGCACCCCCCAAAATAAAACACTCCGGGAGGCAGTAGAATAGTAATACATTTGGGGCCTGGGGTCTGGGGTCTGATGGGCTTTGGCGAGTGTGGCCTTGGCCCTTGCTGACTGGGCCATCTCGGGCAAGTTAATTTGACTCTGGGGCGCCTGTAGCAGGGGAGTAATCCTAACCCAATGGACTTTGCCACAGTCACAGAAAGAAGCACTATAGGTGAAAGTTCTAGCTTTGTGTGGTGGTTTAACAAGCCATCCTTTTTGTTAGAGAAGCTGTGCATGTTTAGAGTTGTAATGGCTGCCTGACGTTTGGTTGTCTAGTTAGAGCCGAATTTGTCCCCTCTGGAGGCAGCAGTGTTGGGGGCTGGCAGCTGGGAGCCCCTGGAGTCAGACCTCCCCCTTTGTAGTCGGTAGCTTGGTGTTTTGTTTGTTTGTTTGTTTTTTTGCTGTACACGGGCCTCTCACTGCCGTGGCCTCTCCCGTTGCGGAGCACAGGCTCCGGACGCGCAGGCTCAGCGGCCATGGCTCACGGGCCCAGCCGCTCCGTGGCATGTGGGATCTTCCCGGACCGGGGCACGAACCCATGTCCCCCGCATCGGCAGGCGGACTCTCAACCACTGTGCCACCAGGGAAGCCCGTTAACTTGGTGTTTGTTCAGCTAAGACACGGCCCAGAGCCCTGCTGAGGGTCAGCCTTTATCTGCTGTCTTCCCTCCACGCCCCCCAACCTCTAGGCTGGATCTTTCTCTTCTGTGGGTCTGGGTGTTGGTTCAGCTCCCTGGGGGATGGTGTTTTGGGTTCTGCAGGTGTCGTGGAAACCCCCAAGCTCGAGGAAGAAGGAGGGGAAAACTTTTTCATAGGCAGACAAACAGGTATTTCCTGTCAGCCCCCAGCTGTCCGAGAAATCAGCCCCCTCTGTAATTCAGAAAAATGAGCCCCACCTAGGCCACTCCCCAGCCCTGAGGGCCTGCAACTCCCAGGATATAATGAAGGAGGACAGCTGCACTGTCCAGTAGAACTTTCTGCGATAATGGAAACGTTCATTCTGCTGCTTCCAATATGGCAGCCGTTAGCCACACATGACTGTTGAGCCCTAAAAATGGGGCTTAGTCCAAATTGGCATGTGTTCTAACTAAAAATACGTGGCAGACTTAGAAGACAGCACAAACAAAAGAACTGACAGCAGCTCATTCATTTTTAATATTGATTTTGTGTGTGTTTATATTTTATGTGTTGAAGTGATGTGTTGGGTATGTTTGGTTAAATAAAATACTGTATCGTTAAAATTGATGCCATCTTTCGCTTTTTTCATGTGGCTGCTAGAAAGTACAAAATTCCGTAGGAACTCGCGTTGTACTTCGGTTGGACAGTACTGTTCTAGAGTGTAGACTGGCAGCTGCCGTCCTGCCCGACGAAAGGCTGACTTGGTTTAGAGAGGGCAGAAGTGAAACCCACCTGGGCACCCACCTAGTCCCCCGTGTACCCAGTGCCTCCTGTTCCTGGACCTGCCAGGTGGGTGAGAAGGAGCGAGTGCCCTGGGGCAGAGAGTCTACTGTGGCAGCCACCCTGGTAACACCTCTGGGGTCTTGGGCGCAGGAAGTCAGGTCACTGAGGGAACTTCTCAGTGGGGCTGAGTGGCTGGCTTAGGGTGGACCTTGGGAGGTGTGGACATGGGCTCCAGGGTGTCATACTGGACATGACTTCATGAGCCCTGGTTGGAATCCTGGTTCTGGGCAGTTAGAATAATGGCTACCATTGACAGGTTACCTGTGATGTGCCAAGCCCTGTGCTGGGCACTCTACCATCCCACTGAATCCTCCCACCTGCTGGGAGCTGCCATGGTGCCCATTTTGCAGATGAGGATCACTGAGGACCTAAGTAGTAACCCTGGTCCAGAGTCCTGCTGTTTGCTAAGTGCCGGAGCTTACAGTGAAACCCCCATCTGACTCAGTGTCTTGCTCTTTGCCCCACACCCCTGCTCTCTGGACTCGGTCCCTCTGTTTCCTCTGACCCTCAGCTTCATGACGAAGACAAAGGGGCAGACGCTTCCTCACAGGAGGTGCAGGAAGGGCAGGGGTAGACTTTCAATTCAGGGTGCCCATCCTGGGAGAGGGCATGTGTGCTTGTGTCCACTGGGCCCTTCTTTCCTGTGTTAACTGAGTTTGGGCCTGAACTTTGAACAGACCCATCAGACAACCCAGGTTCCCAGAGGCTGGGCAGCCGGACCTGAGGCCCCAACACATCTTCTGCAGAGCGAAGGGGGAAGGCCCAGGTTTCTGTGTTCCAGGCCCTTGAGTACAGCCCTGCTTCCTAGTTAAGTACCTTTGAAACACTGAAAAAATATTGGTTTAAGAGGCCAGAGCCCTCTGTTAGGTGTGTGTTGGGGAGAAGGGGCAAACCCCAGCCTTGGCCTCCACCCCCTGGTCCAGGGGCCGGGGGTAGGGGTCATCATGTAATCTGAGCTTGGGGGCCTGAGGAGGCCAGCACCTCCCCCGTCTTCCTCCTGGCAGCCAGGGAATTGGGCAGTCTGTCTCCACAAAAGTCCACCTGGGCCACTTCCTCACTGCCTGCTCCACCCTGACCAGAGATAAGCTTTGTGGTTTTTCCTCTTTCCATGGGCTTACTGTCCTTCTGTCTGAGGGCCGTGAGTCGTGGCAGAACCAAAGGTCTGGGAAGACCACCCCTGAGTGCCCTGTGAAGGTGGCAGAGGCTGCCCACCTTGATCTCAGTGACCTTGTACAAGTCACTTCACCTCCCCGAGCCTTACTTTCCTCATCTGTAAAATGGGAACGTTGATGGTGATGAAACACACCCCAGAGAGTGTAAGGATTAAGTGAGGACATGTAAGAGGGCGTGGTGAAGAATGCAAGAGCCATGTGAGGGGTCATTTTGTATAGCTTCATGGACATCTGCCAGACAAAATGGAATTGGAAAGAAAGAACATGGGAGCCTAGAGTAAATCTGAGCCCTGACACCGAATAGCTGAGTGGCCTTAGCTTAGCGTGACCTCCCCTCAGGCCTCAGTGTTCTGGTCTGTAAGATGGGGTTGTTGAAGAGGGTCTGAATGTGACTCTGTGCCTGGCGTGTGCGCGGTGGGTGCCCTGTAGCCTCTCCTCTTTCCCAGATGCTTGAGCGGTGCCGTGCTCTGCTTAGCTGAAGGCTGTCGAGAGAATGCTTGCTTAGCTTCTCTTTATTTATTTATTTTTATTTATTTATTTATTTTTGGCTGTGTTGGGTCTTCGTTTCTGTGCGAGGGCTTTCTCTAGTTGCGGCGAGCGGGGACCACTCTTCATCGCTGTGCGCGGGCCCCGCACTATCGCGGCCTCTCTTGTGGCGGAGCACAGGCTCCAGACGCGCAGGCTCAGTAGTTGTGGCACACGGGCCCAGTTGCTCCACGGCCTGTGGGATCCCCCCAGACCAGGGCTCGAACCCGTGTCCCCTGCACTGGCAGGCAGATTCTCAACCACTGCGCCACCAGGGAAGCCCCTTAGCTTCTTTTTAAAGTGTACAAATACTGTCTTCTGCCCGGCTCATTTCTTTGCAGCAGATGAGTTTTAATCCTTTGAGCGTCCCGCAGTGCCTCCCCGGCACACTCCTGGACCAGTGTTACCTCTGTATTGACAGCTGTTCTGTCCCAGTAACAACATGGCATCTTCACGTCCCTGATCTTCACAGCTGTCCTGACAGTGGGCAGGACTGCCGTTGTCCCATCTTAGAAGACAGGGTCTCAGAAGGTGGGGGTGATCATACCTGTGTACACACAGCCCTTGGAAGAACAATCTAGAAGCTCTTAAAAGAAACCAAACACCTTGGGGCTTCCCTGGTGGCGCAGTGGTTGAGAGTCCGCCTGCCGATGCAGGGGACGCGGGTTTGTGCCCCGGTCTGGGAAGATCCCACATGCCGCGGAGCGGCTGGGCCCGTGAGCCATGGCCGCTGAGCCTGTGCGTCCGGAGCCTGTGCTCCTCAACGGGAGAGGCCACAGCAGTGAGAGGCCCGCAAGAAAGGAGGGATAGAGATTTTGGTACATCTTGCCGGCGCAGAATGGTTGGCTGTGACGAGGTGGACAAGAAGCATGGTGCGGGGACGGCTGGCCGGGGCTGGAAACTTGTCATCAATAGACCACCTTTAGGGCAGATACTTTAGGGTAGGTACTGTTGAGGGTACGCGCCATCATGACGACTCAGCCCCAGGTAGGGTCTCTGCTTTTATTTCCCTCCCAGTCTGAGTGCTTTGAGGACTCTGGGGTGCTGGCAGGTAAGCATGTGGGAGTGGCTTTGCTGCAGGAAGGGGGTGGGGTGCGGAGTGGGGGGCAGTGGAGGGTGTGCGGGGGACTGCAGGCTGCCTGTACTCTACTGGGAAGAAGCTTAACGCCCATCAATGGGTGGAGGTGTCAGGACGCACTTGGAGACTAGAACTCAGGAAGGAAAGTCAACAGCCTGCCCCCTGGAGCTCTCAGAGTCCACTCATCAGGGGCCTGTGGAGAGCTGGGCAAAGTTTCCAGCAGGACCCCACAGCGGGGTGGGGAGTAGTCCCTGGGCCAGCAGGGCTTGCCTGTGGCTTGGTTGAGGTATCTCAGTAGAGAGAATGTGTGATTTAAAGATGGCTTGGTCACCCATGGAAGCTTAAGAAAGGGGAGGGGTCCTGAGTCAACCTTGGCAGTGCCCAGCAAAGTTGCCCAGGGGAGAGGGCACCCCGGCCTTTAGACTTCTGTGCGTTTCATCGCTGTGCTGCTTAGCTGCAAGCATCCTTCACCGCCCCCCACCCTTTTTTTCCCCTCGATGCCACTAAATATGGCAGTTCCCAAGCTAGGTGCTAGGTAGGGACAATTCGCCTAGGAGACATTTGCTTAAGTGTGTAAGCCTGCTCACCCAAGGGGAGAATACACTGATTTATGCAGACTTTCTAGGATAGTAGAACCCGACGTGGCAATTTCTCACTATAAAACAATAAAGTGGCTCTATGCAGGGTATAACAATCTTGTGTGTATTCAGTTAGCTTGGGCCCCCTCTCAGGACTGGGAGTGAGCCAGACCCTGGACCCCAGTCTCCTTGTTGAGGTGCCGACCATGGACTGGGCTCTAGCGTTTGCTCTGATGACCCAGCCAAATGTCTATCTCCTCCTCCCATAGTGACTTTTCTAGTACTTCCTTGTTTAGATAGCCATCGCTAATCTGTGGAGTAAATATGTGTCCCTAACTGTTTCCATCCTCCAAGGAGCTTACAGTTCTGGTTTGGGGAGATAGAGATGAATATGCTGGAGACATCCAGGGAAGGATGAAATGCTGAATCTTTGTCACAGCACTGATGTGGGCACCCCTCCGTCTCTGAAGAGAAGACTGGGTTTGTTATCTAGACATCATTCCTTTTCATTTTTTTTTTTTTTTTTTTTTTTGCGGTACGCGGGCCTCTCACTGTTGTGGCCTCTCCCGTTGCGGAGCACAGGCTCCGGACGCGCAGGCTCAGCGGCCATGGTTCACGGGTCCAGCCGCTCCGCGGCACGTGGGATCTTCCCGGACCGGGGCACGAACCCGTGTCGCCTGCGTCGGCAGGCGGACTCTCAACCACTGCACCACCAGGGAAGCCCCCTTTTCACTTTTTAAACTGTTTCTATTGCACAGAATAACACAGATTCAGAAAAGTACACAAAACATAAATGCACAGCTCGATGAATTATCACGAGGTGAACGCCCTTGTAACCACTGTCCAAATCATGAAAGGAAACCCTGCCAGTGTCCCAGAAGTCTCCTGACCCTGACCCCTTCCTTTACTACCAACTGTCACACTGGCCTGACTTTTTTTTTTTCAAAACAAACAACATTTTATTGAAGTATAGTTGATTTACAATGTTGCATTAATTTTTACTGTACAGCAAAGTGATCCAGTTATACATATATATTCTTTTTCAGTTTCTTTTCCATTATAGATTATTACAAGATATTGAGTAGAGTTCCCTGTGCTGTACAGTAGGTCCTTGTTGTTAATCTACTTTATATATAGTAGTGTGTAACTGTTAATCCCAAACTCCTAATTCATCCCCCCCCTTCCCCGTTGGTAACCGTAAGTTTGTTTTCTATGTCTGTGAATCTTTTTCTGTTTTGTAAATAACAATTTGTATCATCTTTTAGATTCCACATGTAAGTGCGATCATATGATATTGGTCTTTCTCTGATTTAGTTCACTTAGTATGATAATCTCTAGGTCCATCCATGTTGCTGCAAATGGCATTATTTCATTCTTTTTTATGACTAATATTCCATTGTATATATATGCCACATCTTCTTTATCCATTCATCTGTCTGTGGACATTTAGGCTGCTTCTGTGTCTTGCCTATTGTAAATAGTGCTGCTATGAACATAGGGCTGCATGTACATTTTCTTTTTTGTTGTTAAAAATTTATTTATTTGGCTGTGTTGGGTCTTAGTTTCAGCACGCAGGATCTTCTTTGCGGCATGTGGGCTCTTCGTTGTGGCACACGGGCTTCTTTCTAGTTGTGGTGTGCAGGCTCCAGAGTCCGGGCTCAGTAGTTGTGGTGCGTGGACTTAGTTGCCCTGTGTCATGTGGGATCTTACTTCCCCGACTAGGGATAGAACCCGCGTCCCCTACATTGGAAGGCAGATTCTTAACCACTGGACCACCAGGGAAGTCCCCTGCATGTATATTTTCAAATTAGAGTTTTTGTCTTTTCTGGATGTATGCCCAGGAGTGGGATTGCTGGATCATAGGGTAGCTCTATTTTTAGTTTTTTAAGGAACCTCCATACTGTTTTCCATAGTGGCTGCATCAGTTTACACTCCCACCAACAGTGTAGGGGGGGTTCCCTTTTCTCCACACCCTCTCCACCATTTGTTATTTGTAGACTTTCAGATGATGGCCATTCTGACTGGTGTGAGCAGTACCTCATTGTAGTTTTGATTTGCGTTTCTCTAATGATTAGCGATGTTGAGCATCTTTTCGTGTGCCTGTTGGGCCTGACTTTTATAGTAGTCCCTTTCTTGCTTCTTAACATAATGACCTCAGCACTAAAACATACCCCTAAGCACTGTGATTTAGGGGTATCTGATTTAGGGGTATCAGGGCACTCTGCCTGTTCTTTGAACTTTCAATGAGGAGAATCGTTTTGCAGTCGTTGGTACCTGGCTTCTTTTGCACAGCACTGTATGTTTGTGAAGTTCATGCATTTTTGCATGTAGCTGTCATTTATTCAGGTCATTGCTATGTATAACTCCATTGAATGATTTGCACAATTTTTGTATACATTTTATGGAGGCACATTTGGCTTGTTTACCATTTGGGAATGTCACCCACAAATGCTTCTGTGGTCACTGTTGGACGTGTCTCTTGGTAAGCCTGTGTGTGCGCACGTGTGCGCGCCTACATGCTTTCTGATGGTGGAATCACAGCATCTCGTTCTGTCCGCACATCGGCCTTGTCGGTGTATGGGGAGGGCTGGCTGAGCTCAGCGGTATGGGAAGCTTTGTTCACTGTCCTGCCTCTGTACCCCTTGGATTGCCTCTGGGCTTCTACTGGGACCACATCACCTTTCCAGGCGTCGTAGGATCAGGGCACTAAAGCTTGTGTAGGCTGCACGTGGGTAACTCCACAGGTGGCCTGTGTGAGTGGCGTGTAGCAGCCTGGTCAGGGGGGCATGCAGGCAGTGTTGTGGGCACAGCCTGTCCATCACAGTCCTCCAGGTGGACCTGAATACCCAGCCCTGTAAGCTTTGGTGTCTGCAGGCCACGTTTCCTCCTGAGTGGCTTGGGCGCCCTTCCAGCGTATTGAGTGGAGGACGGTCAGGGAGGCTGAGACCTCAGCCGAGTCTCCTGGCTGCTGCTTGCAGTGCAGCTAAGCTCTGAATGTTTTTTCATAATCAAAGCAGAAAGGTCCCATTGTGGCACTAACCCCTTTGCCATAAAGCACTTTTTGTTTCCTAACAAAATTCCAAGTTGCAAAAGCAAGTCAGCTTAGCAAAGACACAATACCAATTAATGGCCATTTGCCACTTGGAGCAGCTAGGCGAGCTCCTAGTAAGTAATGGTCGGCCAGCCTGTGTTTTACTGGGGCGCCCCAATGACACAAAAACACTTTCTGGGCTTCTTGGAGGAACACAGTAAAGTATTAGGAGTCATATTATCAACCTGGGATTATAATCTGATATTAATGTGTCACTTAGGGTTCACTTGGCTCCATGTTTAGAAAATCTAAATAACACTGGGTTGAACAGGGAAGGGAATTATTTTTCTCATGACACAAGAAATCCAGAGGCAGGCAGTCCTAGGGCTCCATGTTGACTCCTTACATCTTTTTGCTCTATCATCCTCAGCACATGACATTTTCCCTCATGGTCTCAAAATGGCTGTTGTATCTCTAGGCGTCACATCTGCATTCCAGGCAGGAAGAAAGGGAGAGGGAAGCTGACTCTTACCCATTTTAATGGGGGAAACTTAACTTCCTGGAAGTACCAAGCAATAGGCTTCCCCTTACATTTCATTGGCTAGAACTGGGTCTCGTTGCAACCGCGGGTTGCAAGGGTGTCTGGGAGCTGAGCACATTGTTACTCTGAACAAAATCAGGGATCCCCACAGTTCAGGAAGAACGGGGAGAACGGACATGGGAAGGCAGCTAACAGCAGGTACCACAATTTCATAGATGCTGTAGGAAACAAGTGTCACATAAAGTAAAACTTTCCTTGGTTACAAACTTATTCCTGTGAGCACCAAAGTGTGTTTTCATCATTTTAAATGGTTCAAGAAGGCACACACACTTTCTTCAAAACAGTCTAATGACATTTTTTCCCCGTGTGGCTGGGAGGCTAAGCACCTCTGTTGAGGTGTGGTTTGACAGGCTGCTTTGCCCCTCACATAATGGTCCCAGAAAATTATGCTTTTGAAATCTTGGGTCTGCCTTGTAGATTTTTTCCATTTCTTCTGTTATTGCTATCATGTCTTGTGGTCTCTGTGCATTTACCTCTAGATACCATGGTTCTCACCTTTACATTTTCTGCTTTCTATAGTCTATGAATACACACCTGGTTACACTAGGTAACCAAACATGATAGAAGTACCCAGGGATGGAGGGAGGCAGCTCTGGGTGAGAGCATGAAGGACTCTAGGTTTGGTAGGCTATGGAGTCTATTTTATCAGCTTAGAGTCATTTGATCTCTTCTGGCCTACCAGATAAGATCATTAATTTTTATTTATTTATTTATTTTCCTTTTTTTACTTTTTTTTGGCTGCGTCGGGTCGTAGTTGAAGCACGCGGGGTCCTCATTGAGGCATGCGGGATCTTTCATTGCGGCGCGGGCTCTTCGTTGTGACGCTCGGGCTTCTCTCTAGTTGTGGCGCGCGGCTCCAGGGTACGTGGGCTCTGTAGTTTGCAGCACGCGGGCTCTAGCTGAGGCGTGCAAGCTCAGTAGTTGTGGCGCATGGGCTTAGTTGTCCCGCAGCATGTGGGATCTTAGTCCTCCGACCGGGGCTCGAACCCATGTCTTCTGCATTGGAAGGCAGGTTCTTTACCGTTGGACCACCAGGGAAGTCCTGAGAATTAATTCTTATACTTAAAAAAACAACAACAAGAAAGAAGCATTTCCAATCATATCCTCCAATCAAGGTGATATTGGACAGTTGGTTTTATGTGGCTGACTTAATGCTAATTTTCCCATCACTACTCAGAGTAACTCCCTCCTTGCCTCACCTGTCTCTGGGAATGTAAAGCCCCATTTTACAAGCACAACATCTATAAAACCTGGTTTTATCTAACTAAGAGACCTGTCCCATCCAGGCAGAAACCAAAGGAGAAAATCAAGGAAAGGTGGCTGTGTGACTTTGGGCAAGTCACCTAACTTCTCTGTGTCTATTTCCTCATCTGTAAAAGGAGGATAATAATAACTGCCTTGGAGTCATTGTACAAGTCAATTAGAATGAGTGAAAAAATGGACTAGTGCCTAACACACAGTAAATGCTCAATAAAAAGTAGTATTGTTAATATTGTCATCATCATCATAGCTGGATTATGTTCAGTATGGGGTTGGGCCACCTGGGAAAGTGTTTGGAAGGACACCAGTCTGAGCCATATTTACCTGATGACAGAGATAATTCTATTGTTTGGACAACACAGGGAACCAAGAACAGACATCTTGATGTGTCTTTCTGTTGTTCCCTTTCCACGACAGTGCAGAGTGGAGTTTCTTTCTTTTTCTTCCTTCCTTCCTTCCAATAATTATTTTTTATATCTGATTATAAAACTACTGTGTGTTCATTGTGGAAAATTTGAGAAACATAAAAGAAAAATTTTAAATCACTCTTACACATTTACGTGTGTGTGTGCCCATGTGTGTGTGTAGACAGAGAGAGAGGGACATTTTAAAAAGGTGGGGGGCTTCCATGGTGGTGCAGTGGTTAAGAATCCGCCTGCCAATGCAGGGGACACGGGTTCGAGCCCTGGTCCGGGAAGATCCCACATGCCGCACGGCAGCTAAGCCCGTGCGCCACAACTACTGAGCCTGCGCTCTAGGGCCCGCGAGCCGCAACTACTGAGCCCGCGCGCCACAGCTACTGAAGTCCGCACGCCTAGAGCCCGTGCTTTGCAACAAGAGAAGCCACTGCAGTGAGAAACCTGCGCACCGCAACGAAGAGTAGCCCCCACTCGCCACAACTAGAGAAAACCCGTGCGCAGCAACGAAAACCCAACACAGCCAAAAATAAATAAATAAATTTATTAAAAAGAAAAGAAGTAAACAAGACAGGGCCTGGGGCCCTCGAGGAACTTCCAGTCTCAGAGTCAGACTACTCTCTGGGGGAAGACTTAGAAAATCAGTTGTCAGGGGTGCTCTCAAGGATGGGGAGGGGAGGAGGTCAGTCTCGCTTAGGGGTGGGAGGGTGGGCTGGAGATGGGGCCACAGAGGCTATGTAGGGGGAGGGGCATTCCAGGTGAGGGAGCCTTGGGAGCCAGGCCCTGGTGGTGTGAAACGGCTTGGCTGGATTACGTTAGCAGCAAGATGAAGCAATAGCTACACCTTTTCCTTTCTCAAGCCATTTAATGCTGGGTGGGGAAGTTCCACTTGTGAAACTTGGCGTGAATTTTAATATTCTTAAAGTGAAAAGAAAAGGCCGAAGGTACTTATTTTGAAAGCGCCTGAAGGTTTTCTTTGTGTACTTTCTCTGGGAAGCATAGATGTTCCCCCAGAGCATCGGAGAAGCCGTGTCTAGTAATTCTGGTGTTTGCAGTCCAACTGCGCACCCATCCATCCATCCCCCAAGCGCCTGGTCTCTACTCGGCCTTGTGCTGGGCACCCAGAGCCTGCCCTTGTTGGGCCCCCACAGTGTGTGGAGAGAGGTGGATGTCTAGGTGAATAGTTGGCGTTCTGGGCTAAGTTCTGCGGGAGAGTGGAGGTGGGGCGAGAATTCTGTCATCAGTAGTGGGGCAAGCTTAAAGTTGTGATGCTCAAGGGGGAGAAAAAGCGTATCGGGACCTCCTTTCCCCCAAAAAAGCATAGTCTTAGCAGTGCCGGGGCGTTTCCACATCCCTCAGCTGTGCAGCCCTTTGAGGGAGCTGCCGTTCCTTGGAGCCAGCCCTGGCTGGGGACTGTGGTGGGACACATGTATCATTCACCCTGCATAGCATTTTAGAGCCAGGACGTCGGGGCTCAGCTGTGGCTGGTTTGTTCAGGGTCACGTTGCCTAGAAGTGGCGGGACTGGCATTTCCCCCAGGCTTACTTGACCGTCAAGCCTTGGGCTGCAGATCTCGCTTCTGGGGCCTGAAAGCTGCTGCCGGGGGTGAGGATGGGGGTGATGAGAGTAATGGCCGACTAGAGGCCTCCCCCCCCACCCCAATAGTAGCCTGTGATGGTCAGCAAGTGGAAACCGGCCGGGGTTCCGCCGCAGAGGTCAGTCCTGATGACTTGGACATGAGGTTTTTGTTTAATCAAAATCATAACTTACCTGGACAGACCCCCACCCCTTAACAATCCCCAGTATCCCCCCACCCTTCAGTCGTGGGAATCCGGAGCCTCGGCCCTCCTCTGTGCCCTGGTTTCCCACTCTCCAAACGCGGGTCCAGGCCTGGCTTGTGGCTCAAACGTGAGGCAACGCTCGGGTTGAATCAACCACTCCCTTAGGGCTCCCAGAAGCAGGAAGACAGGAAATCCCTTCAAGGTGGTTTCGTTTAGCCCCCGTCCTCCCCATGCCCATCTCACAGCCGAGGAAACTGAGGCTCTTTTAACCCGCAAGCGTTCGGCGCCTCTGTGGTGTCAGCACGATTTCCTCTCTGACTTCCTGGCCCAGGCAGGTGTGATGCCAAGAATGAGTAACTGGGATGGTGATAGTCCGGGCCACACGGAAAGTCACAAGACTCCAGCTGTCCCCAGAGTGAGAGCTCCCTTCTCCACACAGCCCTGCTTTGGACACCTGACCCAGGCAGGGACTGAGGTTCCTGCCCTGTGGGTCCTGCAGTGGGAGCGGCCAGGTTGTGGGGGAATTTTTGACGTGGTTCAAACCAAACCAAACTGAACAAAAAAGCAGGAGTGCTACTGAGCTTTAGGATGGTTTAAACCCTAGGCCTGGGTGGGGGATGAGGACGGAGGGGAGGGACTCAGCGCAAGGGCCACAGGATACAGGCTTTGAATCTGGGCTTCACTGCCTCGGGAGAAGTTCTTTCTCCAGGGCAGCCTCAGTTTCCCTACCTGGAAATGGGGATAGTAACTCAACTTCACAGGGCTGCCGTGAGATAAAGGGAATGAGGTCCGGTGATGATGGCGATGGTGCTTTGCAGGTGGGAGAAGGGAAGAACCCTCAGCTGATGTAAGGCCCTTTGCCGGGCTTGTCCTATGCAGTTAATCCGTTTCACCCTCACACCTCCTCTGAGGTCGGCGGCACTGCTCCCACCGTACAGACACGGAAGCGAGGTTCTGAGAAGTTACGATACTTACCCGAGTTCACACAGCAAGTGGAGTTTGACTCCCCAGTCCTTTCCACCTTGCCACGCCACCATTTCCATTCCTACGGAAGATGGCCCTGCATCATGGCCGCGGAGGAATTTAGGTCCCACCCTGGGACACAGTCCTGGATCCAAGTGGTATCTGTATCTCGTCACAGGCCAGGCAGTGGCAGAATGCAGGAGGTAAATATTATCCTTGGAAGGTTCGTGTACCTGTGGAGGAGGGAGAATTAGACTTTTCCCCCTCCCCTCACATTGCGTTTGGAAAGCTTGGACCTCTGAATCTGTGGCCAACAGTGTGATCAGAAACTAAATAGGTTAATATTTGGGAGGGCTTTGGGCTGTGCCTGGCACATACTAAGTGTTTGTTAGATAAAATTAAGGTAAATAAATAAATAAGTAAAATGCTAATGCCACCTCCGTTGGCCCCAAAGTCTCCCTGTCTCGGCTGGCTTTTCCATCAGAGCGTGCACAATGAAGCTTTGTCCTTTTGCCCCTTTGTTTGAAAGCAGCCTCTCTGTGGCTGGCTCACAGGCAGGAGGCTGTGCTGTGCTGGCCCAAGTTTCCCAGGCTCTGGGCTGTCTCCAGCTCCTCCTCTTTTCCACCAGGGGCTCCCTGAGGGGGCGGTGACCCCCTGTTCAGTGGACGGGAGGGGATGCCGCCCGCGCCCTGTGAAGGCGACCTGTTTCTCCTAACCCGCCCCCGGGAGGGGGCATCCTTAGCTGGCTGAGAGCGGGTAGAGAGAGGGAGAGCTTTGGAGATAGCGGATTCCCCATTTGCCTGTCTTCCTAACTGGACTCTTAGAGAATTCTGCCTTAAATCATTACATCCCTGTGAGAAGAGAACAGGCACTTAGGGGCTATGTGGCCTCTGTCTGCTCCCCGATTTGGGCAAGTTCTGGGTCATACTGTGAAATGGGGTACCCAGCCCCCAAGCACCACCACCAGAACAGCGTTGACCACAGTGGTTCTTAATCCTGTCTGCACATTTGAATCACCTAGGATGCTTTTAAAACTTACGGATGTTGGGGGCACGACCCCAGGCCAGTTGACTTAATATCTCTGGGGTGGGTCCGGGCATCTATTCCTATTTTCCCTTCTGGTGAGGGAACCCCCAGAGAGGGTTGAGAGCTTCGGCTTAGAACATGAGAAATGAGCCGACTGTTCCAAGTCACTCATCGCCCACAAGAAGGATGGTGAGTTGGCAAGGACAGCTCCAGTTGAGGCAGATTGGGTTAGAACCAGGTCTTCTGTTGTGGAACTCAGGACTTTCCTCAAACACTGACTACTCTGTGGTTACTCCTCATGTTCATGGTTATGGGAAAGGAAGGCAGTGGTTGGGATTATGATAACTGATAATAAAATATCTGCTCATCACCCAAGCTGGTTGGGAGACCAAGCTTAACGTCACCCCTTCCAGGAGGGCTTGCCAGAGTTTCCCAGCTTGCGTTTTATCTTCCCCTTCTCCGTACTTCTTTTATGTCACACGCTGCAGTCAGCCCTCCGCGTCCACGGGTTCAGCATCCGACTGAACCACATCATTTTATTTAAGGGACCTGAGCATCCTCGGATTTTGGTATCTGGCGGTGGAGGGTGTCCTGGAACCAGTCCTCCACAGGTACCGAGAGATGACTGTGTTTACTATCGCCATCTTTTCACATAAGATCACAATTATTTATTTGCTGGGCTGTGAGCTTCCTGGGGCAGGCTCTGCGTGATAGCCATCATTCTAAACCAGTGAATGGACAGAACAGGTGCCCAGTAGGCATTTGTGGAGCGGGAGGGTGGATTCCCACCTGTTGCCCTTCGTGAGCCCCTGGGTTAAGTGAGTCGAGGCAACTGCCTTCTGTGTTTGAGGCAAGTCCAGATAAAAAATGCGTGGCCAGGCAGAGTTGGGAAAAACAAGACTGGGAAGGGGCAGGGGCTGTGTACTTGATCCTGACTTACCTAAAAATAAGCAGCCATGGCTCATCCTGTGCAGCCCCAGTTCTCCCTCCCCACCGGCCCTCCCGCCCAGGTCCCTTTCGCAGTGGGCAGATCCAGTGTGTTTGTCACACTGGAATCTGGCTTGTGTTTGGAAATAAATAAGTTGGCCCCTCTCTCTGCCTGGAACTTTCCTTTATCAGGAGATACAAGCCACCACCCCAGAGATGAGAGGTTTCCTTCCAGCAGCTGGAGAACTCTGGGGAAAGAGGGAGGGCTCAGAGTGGGCCAGGCACCTCTAAATTGTTCTCTTCTGTCTTCATGTTGGTATTTGGGGAAGGCTTGAGCGAGTGGGCTTGATATGAAATGGTTTGAGCGGGAAGGTGGTTGTGGAGGACTCCCCCTACCCCAAATGCTGCAGGAGGGAAGCGTCTGATTTCATCTTGCGGGGAGATGTGATACAGGGAGAGTAATGTACGCACCCACTCTGAACGTTGGCCGCCCAGCTAGACCCTTTTTGCAGGGTGACCCATCCTCACATAGCAGCCAGGAAGCCTTTTGGGAGGAGGAGCTCAGGCTGAGGATCTTCCCGTGTTTCTGCTGTAACTCACTGAGAGTATTAGGACGCAGGCAGGCGAGGGCGAGGGGGTGGGCTGGGGGGATCGTTATGAATGAGAATGGGAATGAAAGTGTTTCCTGCCACGGTCCTGTAAGGTAGGAATCAGTGGTTCAGGAATAAATATGGCATGGCTGGGGGGAAAGACCCCACTCTCACACAGGGCCAGGGGGAGCATGAATTGGTACAGCTACTCTCAAAAGAAAGTTGACTATGTGGTAAAGTTAAGGATGCCCATGTCCTACAACCAGAAACTTTACTTCTAGTGTCTGTATTAGAAAAACTATCACACAGGTGCTCAAGAAGAAAAAGATAGGGATGTATACTTCAGCATTTTTTATTATGAAGAGCTGGGAGCCTCTTCAATGTCTATCAGGAGGGAAATATATCAACAAATGATGGTGTATTTACATAATGTGTAGCAATTCAGAGGTTAAATCTAACACGAGTCAGCCTGGTTACATGTAAGAGAAGGATTGGTGGAAAGTCAAGTTACAGAATATGTGTAGTCATCATAACCATTTCTGTAAGTTAAAAACAATCAAAACGATGTACCAAAAGTATAAAATCCTAAACAGGAAGAATACCCACCAGCTTCACCATAGTGGCTGCCTGTAAGGGCAGGAGAGGAAGTTAAAAGGCTCTAGGAGGGAGTGTAAGGGGAATTTTAACCTCATTTATAATGTTTCGTTTCTGACTAAAAACGTCTGAAGCAAATGTGGTAAAATGTTAACATTTGTTAAATCTGGTAGCGAATGTATATTATGTTGCACTCTAGTTTTTTGGGTGTTTGAAATACTTTATTTAAAAAGTGAGAGACACGTTCCTGTCATTTAGTTGCTTCTAATCTAGTGGGGAAAATTGACAAATAAGCAAATATGAATGTTGACATTATTGACCGAGACTGCTTTGGAGGGAATAGTAGTTAAAATTAAGTTCAGCTTCATTCACAACAACGTCAGCAAAGTAAAATAATCATGACACAAGCAAGTTTTTCTTATACACAAAAGAAGTCTGGAGGTAGGTAGCCCAGGGTTGGTGTTGTGGGTCCATAAAGTCGTAAGGAAGTCAGACTCCTTCCAGCCCACCCCTCTGCCTCCCCTTGTCCTCCTGTTACAAGATAGCTGCTGGAACTCCAGCTGTTCTGTCAACTTTCCAGACAGTAGGTTGGATTGAAGGGCTGGAGGAAGGATGTGTTCTTTAAATATTCTTTTTGAAATTACCACATGACTCTTTCATTTACATGTCATTGGCCAGACATTAGCCATACACCTATGCCTAGCTGTGAAGGAGGTTGCAAATGGGCCAACTAAACCTCAGCATTCTGTTAGGAAGAATGGAGAATGGGAAATGAGAGGCAACTAGATGATGAAAGGCAAGAGGGAATGAGGTTGGCTCAGACCTGCTGAGTTTGAGGTGCCTATGGGCCATGCAGTCAGGCTGTCCTTTTGGGAGTTAGATAGATGGGTCTGGAGCTTATGAGAGAGGCAGGGTTCAGAGTTTCTGGTTCGGGAGGCATCAGTATGTAGGTCGCGGTGGGAGTCCTGGGAAGGAGGCTGTTGAGCCATCAGAGGTAGAAGGACACCTGGGAAGCCAGAGGCAGGTGTCTGGGAAGAGGACGGCCTCCCTGTGACAGATGCCCTCGTGAGGTCGAGCAGGGTAAGCATGAAAATAAGAAGGCTGAGTCTGAGGGCTTCTGCAAGAGCAGTTTCAGTGCAGTGGGGACACCGAGCCAGATGGAGGGGTGAGAGAACGTTTCAAGGCCTTTGGGCCTGAAGGGAAGTGTTTTCTTAAGACCAGAAAGACTTGAATGAAGTTTGGGGGCTGAAGGACAACAAGACCCCCATCCCCAAACCCACAGCTGCCTTCTTCAGGGGGAAGGAGGTGACCATGGGAGGTGATGAGTTCCAAGGGGGAGGAGAAGCAGGTTGAGGGAGTTCAGGCCGGGGCCCTCCATTGTCTCTGCGTAGCGGCTTGTAGCACATGAAACAAGTGAGACCCAAAGAGCAAGCAATTAGGCAGGTACAAGAACAGGAATTCTAAGCCATAGGAAGGAGGTTAAAACCCCGAACTCTAGAGGGCTTCCCTGGTGGCGCAGTGGTTGAGAGTCCGCCTGCCGATGCAGGGGACACGGGTTCGTGCCCCGGTCCGGGAAGATCCCACATGCCGCGGAGCGGCTGGGCCCGTGAGCCATGGACGCTGAGCCTGCGCGTCCGGAGCCTGTGCTCCGCAACGGGAGAGGCCACAACAGTGAGAGGCCCGCGTACCACCAAAAAAAAAAAAAAAAAAAAAAAAAAAACCAAACTTTGAATGGCCTCAACTCCCTTGCACATTCAGTTTTCTTCAGTAGTAGCTATAGAAGCAGAGGAAGATGAATTACCCAGGATAGGGAGGAAAAGCCTGGGTCTCAGGAAAAGGCAGGAGGCTGGAGGGTCCCTGGGCAGGGAGTAGGGGTGATAGTGTGGAGTTCACTTGAGATTAAATTATATTTGGGGCACTCCATCCTAAACAGCGGAGAAGCATGGGACACACTGTAGGAATATTCCCATTAGCAAAGGTGAAAACGCTAAGAAGCCTTGGCCCGTGAAGTTGTACATGTAGCAGTTTCCCACCGTTGCTGACACACAGAATTGGGCGCTCTCAGTCACCCAGATCTGTGCTTCTGAATATCTCGTTTTGCATTGATTGGCAGGCCCTTTATTTCATATCCAACAATACCCACTTGTAACTTGGGAGCCAGGGGAGCTGGGTTCAAATGTCAGCTCTGCCTCTCACTGGCTGCATGACTTTTGATGGGGCAACATAGAGTCCCGCAGGCTGTGCACTGCACAAGAAGATGAGAGGATGCTGAAATCCAGACTGTCTCCATCTGCCGGGCATGTACCCGGTGCAGGGCTGTGCTGTATCTCTCCAGAGGGTGGGGCACCCTCTTCCAACTTGCACAAAGGCCCTATATGGGCTAGTTCTGGCCCTGACCTTGGGCGAGTTACTTAACCTCTGTATGCATGTCTCTTCTTCCGTTGTGAGGATAAATGAGTTACTGCATGTAAGGTGCTTGGAACTGTGTCTGGCACATGGCAACCACTGTGTAAGGATTAGCTGCTCTGGTTATACCTGATTGGGAAGTGAGCTGAGCCTCCTGGGTTTCTTCCTCTGAAGGCGTATCTTGTTGAGTTTGCCAAAGCCTGGCATTTGGGAGGGGTTGGGGCTCTGGACTGTTTATAGTTTGGTCACTGAGCTTACATTTCTTTCCAAAGGATTCTTTCCAAATCTTAAGCTTTTCCAGGCAGCTGACCTTGGCATTCCGGTGCCTTCTTCATCTGAAAGAATTTGGGGTATTCGGGGCCAGGGATACCCCAAGTAGGCTGACAAGAGAATTTTGCCTAAATTCTCTCCTTCATTGTTGAACTGGAGAAATATAGACGGGTTCCAGAGAGAATGAGAGCGGTGCTCTCCAATCCAGAACTGTTTCTGTGGAAGGTGGGGTCCTTACACCTGCTGCACACAGGTCTGCTTTGGAACTAGAATCTGACTTTCTTGTCCATTTCCTCATTTTGGACACAAATCAGACCATTTAAGCAGCATGAGAACAACATTAATGCTTTAGCTATGACCAAAGTCTTCATCCTGGTCATCACCATCTTTAGAAGGGAGAAATTTTCATATTTTCTTGATTTTAGGACAGATATTTTTTCATAGTTTACTATTTCTGAAATTGGGATGCATTATACACTGGCTTTAATATAACACTTGTTTGTATTCCCCAAATGCTTTTATTACATAGATGGCGTATCTTATAAATGAGCATTCCTATCTCACCTGTGTGCATACAAAATGGATTTTGTTTCCTAGTTGGTAGAAAGGGTTGTAAATTTATAAACTTCTGAGAGAGAGTTGATGGGGGCCCCTGGCCAGGGTATTAAGTAGGTGCTTTGTATAAGTTAACTCAGTTCATCTTGGGACTTCCCTGGATGTCCAGTGGTTAAGACTCCATGCTCCTAATGCAGGGGTACCAGGTTCAGTCCCTGGTTGGGGAACTAAGATTCTGCATGCCGCACAGCATGGCCCAAAAGAAAAACAAACAAACAACAACAAAAACCGTTAACTCAGTTGTCTTTGAAGGAGACTGAAGCTCAGAGGGGGTTCAGAACTTTGTTGAAAGTCACACAACTAGAAAATAATGGATCCAGGATTTAAACCGAGCTCTATCTCTAAAGTTCAGCTATTTTCCCTCCACAGACAGACCTGTATTTCTTTACTTTTGACTTCTGCTATTTTCTAAGTCTGTGATGCCCCCTTCTCCTCCCACTGAAATCCCACCTAACATATAATGTTATTCTTTCATTTGGAATAACATTATAAAAATGTCACATATTCTTTGTAGCAAATACAAAAAAGTAAAAACATCAGAGTAAGAGCCTATGTTTCCAGTGTTAAAGTTTTGATATACTCATTTTGCTACAAAATATAAATTGACCTCAGTAAAGCTGAAAAAGCGACTTCCTTGGTGGTCCAGTGGTTAGGACTCTGTGCTCCCCAGGTAGGGGGCACGGGTTTGATCCCTGGTTGGGGAAGTTCCACGTGCCGCGGGGTTACAGCCAACCCCCCCAACCCACAAAAAAAGAAAAACAGTAAAGCTGAAAAAAGGTAAATAATGCTTTAAAATTAAAAAAAGATAAGTTGGGGTATGATACTGAAAATAGGTTTTCTTGAGTTGTCAACTTGCTATATCATGGACATTGCCCATGTCATTAAATGTTCTTTGAAAATGGGATTTTTTTTTTTTTTTAGTTGCTGCATAGTATTTTTGCTATATAAACATATCAGAATTTAGTTACCCACTTCCCCATGGTTGGCTCTTTTAAGTTACACTTCCCTGAATAGCCTTCTGCTCACGCTTAATTGTTTCTTTAGGGTAAATTCCTAGAAGTGGCCTTGCTGGCTCCAAGCATGTGTGCCTGTTTACAGAGCTGCTGTACAGTGTCGTATTTCTCCACTGCCCTCCAGGAAGGCTGTACCGCTCAGAGCTCCCACTGCAGCCCAGCCAGGGACCTTTTGGAGGCACTCTGCCGGCATCGCCAAAACCCCGTTTGTTTTCATTTTGTACTTCCTTGCTTATTATTAAGGTGGAGGGGTTTGTTACGATTGCCTGCATCTGTAACTTGCTTTTGAGATATTCCCTTGGCTTATCTTCCTGACCCTTTTCTGGACTCCCACTCATTCTCCAATATCCAATTCAAAGCCCACTTTGGCCATGAGCCCCTTGCCTGCTACCTGTCATTTCTCTGAAGCTCGGAATTATTTTTATTTTCTCACCCTCAAATTCTCACAGCAGCTCGTATCTTAGAACAACTTGTCAAATACGCCTTTGCGTTGTAACTTGGTATCTTTGGCCCCTATTAGAATCTAGTCTTTAGGGTGGGAAATGGGTCTTACTCATTTCTGCATTACCTGTAGGGCTTGTTGGCATAGTGCTGGATAACCAGTGGGTACTCAGTATTCTTAAATGGGTGGATGGACACACACTGTTTGTTTTTTTTTTAATTCTTATTGGAGTATAGTTGATTTACAATGTTGTGTTAGTTTCAGGTGTACAGCAAAGTGAATCAGTTATACTGTACATATACATATATCCACTCTTTTTTTTTAGATTCTTTTCCCAGATAGGCCATTACAGAGTATTGAGTAGAGTTCCCCGTGCTATACAGCAGGTTCTTATTAGTTATCTATTTTATATAGAGGAGTGTGTATATGTCAATCCCAATCTCCCAGTTTATCCCTCCCCCTGCCATGCCCTGGTGACCATAAGTTTGTTTTCTACGTTTGCGACTCTATTTCTGTTTTGTAAATAAGTTCATTTGTACCCTTTTTTTTTTAGAGTCTACATATAAGTGATATTATATGATATATGTCTGTGTCTGACTTACTTCACTCAGTATGCCAATCTCTAGGTCCATCCATGTTGCTGCAAATGGCATTATTTTGTTCTTTTTTATGGCTGAGTAATATTCCATTGTATATATGTACACATCATCTTTATCCATTCCTCTGTTGATGGACATTTCGGTTGCTTCCACGTCCTGCACACACTTCTTAAAAATTAAATTAAAAATTTCGGTGAGATGAATTTAATGCCATCTCATCAAATCGTTTTCTTCCCTTCCTCCCCTTTCCCTTTGGAATCAGTGAGGTTTTGCTCCATCTGAGACCCATCAGGGCAGGTGGAGTAACCAGCCATGCCAGCCTTTGTGGGAAGGCTGGGTGTGGCAGCCCTGAGCAGGGTTCTGTTTCAGGTAGGGCATCAACGTTGGCTACCTACCCAGACCTTTTCCTTTCGCTGGAAGAGAATCACCGCCCACCCCCTCCATTTTCCTCTTTTGACAATTTAAAATGTATTATTATTATCAATCGCCTTATAAAATCAGTACCTGGTCATTATAAAGAACCTTTGGAAAACAGAAAAGTAGGAGAACATGATTCCCTGCAACCTCCCCACTCACACTCAACTCATTTGGTGGTTGACGTTTCTTTTAGATGCGTTTTCTAGGCAAAAATGTTTTGTTTGTATTTTTTCCCCCTACATCTATCATGCAGTTCTTTTTGTCCTGCCTTTGTCACTCAACAGAATAACACAAAAAACCTCCCGTGTTTCTTGTAAACTTGTTTGATGGTTTTGTAATACTTTAAGTGGTTTTACCATAACCTACTCAGCCATGCTTCTGTTGTTAGGTCTTTGGGTTGTTCTCCTCGTGTCACTCTTGTGAACAGGGCTGGACAAGATCAGCCACAGTGTCTCCTCGTGTTTCTTTAGGGCGCCCCCAGGCTCGCTGCCCTGTATCAGCCCCTCCCCCTTAGTCTCCTCCCTTTGGGGCTAGTGCCCCGTTGGCCTCTTGGTATGTTTCTCAGTAACCGTGTGTAGCAACCTAATTGAGAAACGGCTTCCTTTTTCAGGAAGAAAACTCAAGTGCTGGAGCCTCAGGGAGACCACATGAGAGTGCCGAGTCATGCCCAGTGGGGGTCAGGGCCTGGGCGCTGCACGGCAGCCCTTCCTCTCCTCCTAGGCCTGGGGTTGCAGAGGGTGCAGGGGAGGGGGTGCTGAACCTTTCGAGGAGCCACTGGCCTCAGACCTGGCCAAGCTGCTCTCCCTGACTCTTAAGTTCTGGTCCCCGCTCTCCAGGCCCCCTAGGAGTTTATAGTAAACGACTGGGTCCGTTCTCGGGCTGGTCCCAGACTTGCATCGTGCGTGGCAGATCTGCACCCTGCATTCCCTGGGCCAGTCCAGGGGGGCTGCTGGGATGGGAACAGTCTTGGAGTCATCTGTGGGGCCCTGCTCCTCTGAAGAGTAACTGTCCTAAAGCCAGCTGTCCCCGCAAGGGGCCGCAGCCACAAAGGGAGCATGGGCCAACGGCCCAGGGAGTAACACTGCCCGGGTTCACATTCTGCCCCTGACAAAGTTACTTTATCTCTGTGTATTACTTTCATCCCCACGTGGGGATAGTAATAACATCTCCCTCCTCCCTCGAGATGAGTTAGCATGTATAAATTTCTTTAAATAGTCCCTGATTTGCTAAATAAAGATAGAGAACTGGAGGCCCAGCCAAGCTTGCTCATACAGCAGGTTGAACCTAGGCCTTCTATTGTTGTCCAGTAGGCGGGAAGGAGCCCTGGACGGGGGCCCGGGGGCCTGGGCTCTGTCCTGGCGCTGCCTTCGAACTTTCTCTGTGACTTTCACCAAGTCACTGCCCCTACCTAGACCGCATTTTTTTGGTCAGGTATCCATCTGTGTGTGTGAGATGATCTTGAAGGGCCCTCCTCCTCATCATGGAACATTCTTGGATTTTGTGGTTTAAAAGGATTTGCAGTATCTCAAGAAGGGTCCAGTCCTGCCAGTAGC